>NW_026526821.1:13401298-14001298 GCF_024362965.1 Panthera pardus | reverse complement strand
GTACTTGGACCATCTTGCCTAGCGTGAAAGACAGATGGCTCTCAATGATCCCAGGTGCTCTGGCGTTTGTGACCCTGTGTAACCCCCTCCCTTCCAGTGTTTGTGAGCTGGCCTAGTGACCTTCTAACCGATGCAATATGACAAAGGTAACAGGCTGTCACTTCTGAGATCAGGTTACAGAAGACTGACTTCCATCCTGCTAACGGGTTTTTTCTATCACTGGCTTTGAGGAAGCAAACTGCCAAGTATGAAGGCCCCCATGGCACGAACTGACGACGGCCTCTGGCCAAGAGCCAGCCTGGACCTGAGACCCTCAGCCCAACGGCCCTTGAGGAAGTAAATCCTGCTCACAACCACCTAAGTCAACTTGGAAATGGGTCCTTTCCTGGTCGAGCCTTCGGATGAAACCTCAACCCTAGCAAACACCTTGAGAGGAATCTGCCAGAGGCCCTAAAGCAGAGGACCTAGTTGAGCCCTGCCCAGACTCCTGACCCCAGAAACTGTGAGGAGAAATGGGAACTGGTTTAAGTTGCTATGTTTTGTGCTCATCTGTTGGGTAATGATACCGGATACATCTCAATGGAAGGAAGAGGAAGAAAATGACCAACAAAAACACACTGGTAGAAAATTATAAACGTCACTGGTCATCCAGAACTAAAGGAGAGTCCACCTTTAACACAATATAATAAAGCAAGTCTTGGGGCGCCTGGGTGGCTCAGTCGGTTGAGCAGCCAACTTCAGCTCAGGTCACGATCTCACGGTCCGTGAGTTCGAGCCCCGCGTCGGGCTCTGGGCTGATGGCTCAGAGCCTGGAGCCTGCTTCTGATTCTGTGTCTCCCTCTCTCTCCGCCCCTCCCCCATTCATGCTCTGTCTCTCTGTCTCAGAAATAAATAAACATTAAAAAAAAAATTAAAAAAAAAAAAAAAAAAGCAAGTCTTTATCATGGCACTTCAAGAATTCTAGAAACAGCGATCCTCAGTAATGGTCACCCATGCTCTCTATAAACCTGAATAGTGTACTCATTAGTAACTAACTAATCATTTACCCCTTAGTGAAGAGTAAATTATTATTACTGCCTACTTAGTGATATACTAAACACTCTGCCTAGATTATTCCTCATTAACTACTATTAATAGCCCTTCACGGTAGTAAGCCCAACACAGAGAAGTTAGGCACCAGCATGCATTCATTTAACGGCCCTGCAGCAACACCTACTGTGAGCCAGGCACCGTTCTAGGCCCTGGAGGTAAGCAAAACAGACAAAATCCTGGCCTCGTGGTTATTCCGCTATCGAGCGGTCTGTGGCTACGGACCCACGTATCACTCCAGAGCAACCTCATGTGACCTTGAGAACAGCTCCTGGTTGTATTTGCCTGAATTCAACGAGCAAAGAAGCACCTGGCAAATGAAGAGGAAGAGTCTGCACTGAGCGAACACCCAGCAGTGAACTCAGGGGGTGGGTGAGTCGGGAGGGAATCCACCCCTCCCTAGTTCATCTTGGTGTGGGTATCATACCTTACATACCTCCTGCCTAAGACTCGTGTCACTTCATTCCACATGGCTTTTGGATCATAAACCAACTCCTTGGTCTGTTATCAACTGACGGAACAGGAACCTGTCCCAGCGCTTAAGCAAACTGCCTTCACGAGTGGCGTGAATTCCTCAGGGTAATTCTGCCGCTGTGTCATTTTCCTGCTCTGTACTAACTTTAGAATCTAAGCGCTCAGGGGGCGCCTGGGTGGCGCAGTCGGTTAAGCGTCCGACTTCAGCCAGGTCGCGATCTCACGGTCCGTGAGTTCGAGCCCCGCGTCGGGCTCTGGGCTGATGGCTCGGAGCCTGTTTCCGATTCTGTGTCTCCCTCTCTCTCTGACCCTCCCCCGTTCATGCTCTGTCTCTCTCTGTCCCAAAAATAAATAAAAAACGTTGAAAAAAAAAAATTTAAAAAAAAATAAAAAAATAAAATAAAAAAAAGAATCTAAGCGCTCAGAACAAGATGCAGCCCATTCTAGATTTCTCTGCTTAGAGCCAACTTTAGAGCCAAGTGGAAGAATCTGGGCTTGGAGATCTTCACTTCAAACAGGGTCTTCCCTCCAAAACACCCCGTACAGCCTGCAAGGTCGTGATTCTCCAGGCTCCCATCCGGAAGCTGGTCCTCTGACACGCCCCCCCATCCCCCAGGTGCCATGGGCACTCACTTTGCTAGTGTACTTGGCAATGTCCGCAGCAACATCAGCGGAGGCAGTGGCGATGGGCAGGTCTGCGCTGACTGAGGACGCGAGGGTGCTCGTGGCCCCCGAGCTGGTGACCAGAGGCGACGACTGGGTGCTGGTCACCAGGGTGATGGTGGAGGTGGATGGGCTCTGTGTGATCTCCTTCTGCTGCACAGCTAGGAAAGGAAAGGGTCCTGGTCACCCCACCGCCACTGGAAGGGCCCGACCCAGCACGAAGCTGCACAGAGGGAGTGAAGTCCCCGACGTGTGCCCCTTGAGCTTTTGTACTTTCAAATGACAAACATCCTCCCTTTGACCAGACTCTAACTAGGATCCTCTAAGCCATTTCTGGGACCAAGCCTCAGGCAAACACAAACAACTTTTCTAACAGCTCAAGGCCGCATCCCTAGGATGACCCCAGGCCCCATTAAAGTGCCTGCCTGAGAAAGTTCAAGGCTGCCATATAAATTTACTGTTTGTTACAGCAAACCCCCTGTGGCCCATCTCCCAGGGAGGGTAGGAGCCTAACTTTGGAAGCAGCAGTTAGCAGCCCCACGTGGGTTTCACATGGACCAACCCCCATTTCCCATTTTTTGTAAAATTCCACTTCCCTGACTCTATTGGAGGTCCTCACTCGGCCCCTTCCCTACCCCCGTCCGTTCTCCCTTTAAAATGCCTCGTCACCTCTGTACAAAGTAGGATTGACTTCAGTTCAGGCTGGACTTTTTCTCCCTATCGTAACAGTACATACTGATTAAAACCCATCCTTACCACTTTAACTAGTATCCAGCTTTGTTCACCTTTGACACAAGACAACCTGGAAATTGAGAACCATACCATCAATGGGCCTCTCAACTCCAGCACCTAAATTCCCCTGGGGAAGCTCGTAATGCTGACGGGGCGCGAAGACAGAAAATACTGGAACTAGTCATCCCGACCTCGAATATCCTAGATTTAGTTCTGCCCCACTAGCTCTTTAAAATAGGAGGAGCAGAGGCGCCTGGGTGGCTCAACTGGTTAAGCGTCCAACTTCGGCTCAGATCACGATCTCGCGGTCCGTGGGTTCAAGCCCCGCGTGGGGCTCTGTGCTGATAGCTGGGAGCCAGGAGCCTCCTTCGGATTCTGTCTCCCTCACTCTCTGCCCCTCCCCCACTCGGGCTCGCTCTCTCTCTCTCTCTCTCTCTCTCTCTCAAAAATGAATTAAATGTTAAAAAAATAAAATAAAAAATAAACAGCAAGAGCAATCTAGCTGCATTCCCACTGGACCTGTCCAATCTGTTACTCTTACCTCCAACCACCCCTCCCCGCCCCGTCTTCGAAGGGATTCTTTGGGGCTCTTCAAGACCTGGCCACCTTTCAACCCACATCCTGCTGCTACTCTTCACAGCTCTACTCGCGAGGCTGCGCTCAGTACGTGAGGGTTTCAACCAAAGACCCCAATCTCCAAGGATCTAGATGCGGGCTTCCCTAGGAAACATGATCTGCATCAGTGCTCAAAAAACGAGGCAACCTGGTACTCCTCTGCACGGCACCAGATGGAGCCTCCTGCATGGCTTGGCCGAGGCGGCGGGGGGAGGGGGTGTCGGGCGGCTTTGATTACCCAACTTCGGCAACTGCTTCTTGACTGATGCCGGCTCTTCTCCACGGGGCTAATCCCTAGTTCTCTGCTACCAGGGTCTCACACTGAAAGCACTCTTCCCAAGGTAACGCCAAGAGGCTGACGGATGTGCACGAGAAAACTTACACAAAGATATTCATTGCAGCACTGCTCACAACAGAAAAAAAACTGGGAGCAATCTAGATGCCCATCCGTAGGGGAATACTTGATTTACATCAACTGTGGAATACTATGCAGCAGTCCAAAAGAATAACGAAGAGCTCTGTGCACTAACATGGATGAACCTCCAAAACATGCTGATGGGTTAAAAAAAAAAAAAAAAAAGAAAAAGAAAAAGAAAAAGAGGGGGGTAAAAAAAAGCAAGTATGGTACCATTTTTATGTTTTAAAAAAAAGAAAAAAAAAGTCCTATTTTTTATGAAGATTCATATATATGTAAATATATATGCGTACATGCACAAAAAAGGGTTTTACAGTGAACAGTGGCCGCTGAGAAAGGGTGGAGGATGAAATGGAAGTTCAATCAAGACAACAGATCTGGGGGTAAATATTTTACCCTTTTCTAAGAAGCCTATACGCACGTATCGTTCAGAAACGAAAAATAAATAAATAGGAGTGAAAAAAACGAGCTGCGAGACAATTTTTAAAAATGATGCCAAATGGAACGCGTGAGGCCTTCAAGATGCAACGGCCGGGAAACAAAAAGGAACGGAAAAAACAAAACCATTCTCTCTCTCCTGTCGATGTGGCGAACAGGGAGCGGGCGCCACGAGAACAGAAGGGGGCGTGCGTGGTACCTTTCACAGCCTGTCTGGTCTGATATCTCGTCCCCTGGGAGCACTGTGGCTGCTGCTGGCTCTCCTGTTGGCTCTCCTGCTGGCGCTGTATCTTCTGCATGTGCCACTTTTGGGAAGACGTTTGAAACTTACTTGACGAGTTCCACACGACCCGCTGCACGGCCGGGGCAGTCTCCTTCGGTAAAAGCGGCCTCTGCTTTTTCACCGGGCTTCCCGTGGCGGCGGCGGCCGGGGCCGTGACGGTGGACGTGGTGCTGGTGGTGGCCGTGACACCAGCCGTGGGAGTTTGGGAGGAGGAGCGGGTGAGGAGCGGAGTTTCGGGTGGGGACTGGCCGCCCGCCGTAGTGGATGGTGGAGCTTTACCTGCGACTAAAGCCAATGCGTGAAAACACAAACAACACACAAACAAAAGAACGGTGGATTGGACTCAGGCTCACGTGCAGGGCCTCTAGGCCAGCAGGCTCTGGGTAAGACAAACCGAGGCCAGCCAGGAATGCCTGACAAATTCAGCGTGGCGGGGACACGCCGACGGAGGCGCCCATCTCACCGTACCCGCTTAGGCCACTTCTGCACGTCTGTCTCAGAGGGTCAGCCCCTTCTCGCGAGCACATGCCCACCTCTGAGACTCTCATCTGGGCCTCTGGGGGAAATGGGAACGAGACACAGCTCCTGCCCTCAAGTTGCCCAACGACCAGTGGATGAGCAGAGTCACCGCACGAGGCTCGTTTTACAGACAGAACCGGGTGAGCACTTTGTGAGAGAACCAACCAAAGTCAATCTGGAGATGAAGAGAATCCCTTTGGCTAGGGAACCTCTAAAGCATGCACCCCAAAGGATCGGATGGCTTCCCGTAGGTCAGAGCACTGAACAACACGAAGTCACCCAGAGAGAAAAGTATCCCTTAACCTCCGACTCCCTCCAGGACTAAGTCCCAGTAAGCTGCTAATGGCCTCGACACCTAACACTAAAGGTATTTATCAATGGTAAATAAATACAATGGTATTTATCGTGAAGTTAGGAGACTTGCCTTCTTTGTTGTTGCTGTTGTTTTATTAAGTGTTTTGTTTTGTTTTTTTAATCGTGATGCCAGTACAGGTAACATACACAGCGTTAGGTTGGCTGCAGGTGCACAATATAGCGATTCAACAACTGTACACAGTGCTCAGTGCTCGTCAGGGTGAGTAGATGCCTTACGTGTGTGCTGGTCAAATCTACATCTAAGATGAGTTTCATTTTTGTATTAAGAGTAAGTGGCTTTAAATAAAAATATAAAGTCAATGATTATACACAAGCAGGACTTGGGAAGGGCCAAAACAGTGAATGTGAATGAGAAGTTTGGAAAAAGCTGCTTCGTGGAGTCTGTCTTAGGGTGGGGGTGGGGGAGGGGAGGCCTGCAGGGAGGGGTAGGATGTCCAACAGGCGGAAGTGAGAACTGGGAAGGTGACAGCATCAGCCAAGGCGTGTTTGGGAACAGGCAGCACTTGGGTCAGTGAGGGCAGGCAGTGAGGAGTGGCAGGAAGGCAGGTTAGAGCCGGAAGCACTGAGCAGCGTAGAAGGAGGGGCCACGTGGTGCTCATTTGTAAAAGGGTTGTCACTACAGAGACGCCAGCCACCAGGGAGGTGGGTTTGCCCCCCAGAGAGGATGCCTGGGGATCACACACAGAACACAGGCAATAAGTCACCACCCCGATCTTAGACAATGTGCCTCGACATGAACGCCTCTTCAGGAGCCTGTCTTTTTAGATTTCTAGAACCTGGGAAAGACATGACCTTGACTGTTCTAGGGAGGCTTTTCAGTACACTGGGTTTTAGGGAGTCCATCTCCTAAAGGAGAGGGAGAGAAAAAACAAAAACAAAAACAAAAACCAAGCTGACTTTCCTGACCTGGAGGTGGGGGTCATCACGTCTGGCTGGCCCTCCGTCCTCCTGCTCCTCTGGAGAGGAGAGCCTAGCCAAGTTCACAGGAAGAGCCAGAGGGGGAGCTCTGGGATGACCCTTCCCTGGGATGACATGATGTGGCAGATACTGGACACAGTCCCTGCACTCTCCAGGCGGAGAGGTGGCTTTGAACCCAGTTTCTCTATGAGCCCTGCACCGGGGCAGTACCCTGGTGGGGTTTCTCACCCACATGCCTCCCTTTGCTTCCGGGTGACCAGAAAAGCAATACCATTGTTGTTGACAAGCTAGCCTAGTCCCCCTTTCCTCAGACACAGGGCAACCACAAAAAGGTCCTTTTCTTTCTACCACTTTTCGGAAGCAAACAGCTGGCCTCACAGGTGGCTTGGCGGCCCCTCTGTTCCAAATGAAACACTGGAGTGTGCAATCTGAAAAGATGCTGGGCTCGAGGCACTCAGACACTCAACTATTTTGATTCCTAACAGATTCTAATGGTTTGGGGCGGGGAGAGAGGCCATAAGAAATTCCATTTGTCCTAGAAATTTGAAGCGTATAATCAAATGACCTATAGCCCAAAAAAGGGTGAGACTCTTAAGGGCCAATACTCCAGAAGCTGTCCCTGCTTATTAAACTACTTCTTCTAGATTCTGGTCGCTGTCTAGTCCCTAAAAGGCAGGCTTTTAAAGAGAAGAATGGAAATTACTGATGTTTTACGGGAACCATAGCAAGGTCTCGAAGTAAGCTCTCTCTTTGCCTCTATCATGACATCACCAGCCACAAAGCTGTTTTGCTGGCTACGTCTCCAGATTCTATACGTGAGCTTCATTCCCAGCTGAAGGGGAGCTGGAGGTCACCACGGCTCACTCCAAAATACCCTTCGGCTAAACACATCATTTAAAGCATGCTCTACTGCAGAGTCTGGTACAAAGTTGATCCTTCAAGACCCAAACTACCATCAAGGGGCTCTAGATTTTAAGACTGGTAGGTCTTGGGGCGCCTGGGAGGCTCAGTCGGTTAAGCGTCCAACTTCGGTTCAGGTCATGATCTCACACTCCGTGGGTTCGAGACCCGCGTCGGGCTCTGGGCTGGCAGCTCAGAGCCCGGAGCCTGCTTCGGATTCTGTGTCTCCCTCTCTCTCTGCCCCTCCCCTGCTCATGCTCTGTCCCTCTCTGTCTCAAAAATAAAATAAAACATTAAAAAAAAATTTTTAAAAAAAGACTGGTAGGTCTTTGTCCCAACCCCCAGGATAATGCACGAACTGAATTAAGTTTCAGAATCATCTTCAGCTTAATTACAACCACTATATACTTGGGGCCTCTTGAAGGTATTTCCCTCAGACATCAGTGCAAGAACAGCTGTATTTCGCTTAATCGACTGGGATGTTTGTTTTTTTTTGGGGGGGGGGGGGTGGGAGGGGAATATGAGATCTTTTAAGGGGCTGTATTTCCCTTTTTGCCTTGACTGCTCTATTTCCCTTTTTGCTTTGACCACTAGGAAGCTCACAGCCAAAATGAAAGCTCAACTTCGCTAACACTGAAGGCCGAAACAGTACATGGTTATGTGCATAAACCTTCCCGGACCTCTTACTATTCTACCTTCCTCTTTTACAGACTTCTGTATCTTCGTTTTGTTTCATGGTTAAATATTCTTGTCAATCTGTTACAGATCCTTTCTGGAAGAGGAAGAGGCATAAAACCAATCAATCAAAAGACAGGTTCCGGACATTAAGGAACAGTATACCTATCGCTCATAGGAGCACTGCCATCTTTGTACCCAAATATTCCCCCCAAACCACATGGAATATGGAAAAGATGCTACTCTCCTACTGTTTTCTGCCACATCTGCCTCAAACCCCAATCCACAACAAAGTCGGATTTTTTGGAGGCCACCCCCAAATCCACGGGGACTCAGGACGGTGTGCTGTTCTAGCCTCCCTGCCCCTTTCAATCACTTCTCTTTCTCCCTCCACCGCACCATTCAGACACGGTTCATCAGTGAACTGCAGAAATTCTCTCTCCCCAACAACTGAGGCTCCGTGGCACAGAAGAAAGATTCTCAAGGCCCACTCCCGACATGCTTTATGCAGCCAGCCTCCGAAATGCTCAGGGGGTGTAGAATCACCTCTGACTCAAGAGTTTGGTTGGGAAGTTAGCTCCTGTCAAAAGTTGGCCCAGGTCAGAAATTAAACCTGACTAGCCCTTCAGGTGCTCACAAAGTCCAGAAGGTTTTATGGCTACGATTTCCAGTGTGTCCGTAGGCAATGTTTTTCCTGGGCCCTAAATTAATTCTTCTTTCCCCTTCTTGGGCACGTTGGAATCCCCTTACACCCACTTGCCAAACCAGCTTAAAAAAAACATGCTAACTGCCTTGTCCACGGGAAGGACACCCTTCACATCATTCACACACTCTTCCTGGAGGGCTTGTCAACATGCCTGGGCTGCGCCAGGGGAGGGTGGCCACTGCGGGTTCGGTCTGTGACAGCGGCAATGGGGAGCACCCCTGAGACCAGGTGATGGTTCTCAGCCAGAGATTTGTGCCGCCCAGGGGGCAAATGGCAATATCAAGACATCTTTGACTGCCACCAGTAGGCAGAGGCTATTGGCACCCAGCAGGCAGAGGCCCAGGAGGCTGCCAAACATTCTCCAACACACAGGACAAAGAATTACACGGCACAAGATGCCAACAATGCCAGGGCTCAAAGACCCTGGACTCAGGTCGGATAAACACATATATGGTGGCACCTCAATTCAGGTGCCCACCATCCAGTGCCTTCTCCCTGTCTAGGGTCCCAAGAAGCACTCGGTATTCAGGTACCATCTCCCCAGATGGTCTCAGATTCCAGTAAGAAAATGCACCATGAGGCACCTGGGCAGCGTGAAGGGAAGAACAGGAGCTGAACTCATCAAGATCTCTGAATTAAACACTTCTAACAGGGGCACCTGGGTGGCTCAGTTGGTCATACTTTGGCTCAGGTCATGATCTCACGGTTCATGAGTTCAAGCCCTACATCAGGCTCTGCGCTGACAGCTCAGACTCTGGAACCTGTTTCGGACTCTGTGTGTGTGTGTCTCTCTCTCTGCCCCTCCCCAACTCATGCTCGCTCTCTCTCTCTCTCTCTCTCTCTCCCTCTCTCTCTCTCTTTCTCTCTCTCTCTCTCTCTCAAAAATAAACATTAAAAAAAAATTTTAACAAAAAAATGAAAAATAAACACTTCTAACAATTCCAACCTTGTCAAATGTCTATATGTTGACAAACATTTTAGGGAAACAAGTGAGCGTATTGGGAAAGTGGAGCTTGGGCAAAAAAATGACCCAACTGCTAGAAACACCTACCGTTTTTTATTTTTCTGAGCTCAAAATCAACCACATTGGGCGAAAGGCGGGCAGGCCTGGAGTTAGTCCTGGACCTGATTAGTGACTTAGCTAGGTGACCTCGAGCCAATCAAAGGTCTGCTCTGGTGCCCCCCTCTGTGATGTCGGAGAGCCACGTAACTTCTGGAAATACCAACACAAGGGGGTACTCTAAGCCAAATCAAGAAACCGAAACTGGTGGGGGTTCACTTACCATCCTGCTTGGGAGATGTTTCTTTGGGTTCCTTCTTATTTTTTCGACCCTCCCGCCCAGTATGGTCTTCTCCTAAATCTATGACAAGTTCACTTTCTGAATCGGAGTCCAGGCCCAAATGTACTGTTGGGGAATCCGTCTCATCTTTTCCCTTCAGTTTATCCTTTGCAGGGTGAGGGGAGGCTTTTGCTTTTTCGGAGAAGTCCTTCTCAGGCTGGGGGCTGGCCTTTTCCTTGACCGAGCCGGGATCTGCTTTCTCGCTGGCCGGTGATGTGCTTTTCAGCTCCTCCTTAGTCTCCACTGGGTTTGCCAGTTTGGGTTTTTTTTTGACAGCCGATGGCTCTTTGTCCACCCGACTACCCTCTTTGTCTTCTGCGCCTTCTGGCTCATTCTTGGACTTCTGTTCATCATCACTGATATACTCACTATCACTGCTATCGGACTTCTCTGAATCTTCCGAATCGCTGTGCTCCACAGCCGTGTAAACATCTTCTGAGATTTCATTTATGCCTAAATTCAAAGAGAAAACCCAGCATGTGGCGTAGTCACAAAAAGAAAAGAGCAGGACCCCAAACGCAAACATTTTCCACGCCAAATGCTGGAATAAAATGAAACATTTCCAATTGCATCCCCCTGGCCTGGTGGGGTTAGCAGCGAACGGCATCTAACAAATGCCAACTGGGGTTTGCAGAGGGTTTCGGTTACTGACACTCGAAGATGACAAGGGACCAGACAACATAAATTTTACGTTTATCCGGAGCTGTGTCCTTGCGACACCGATAACTAACTGGGCCGTGGAGACTGGGGGGGGTGGGGGACAAAGGAGATGAGCTGTTAAAATGGATCCACTTTACAGATTAGAAAACAGAAGCCCAGAGAAACCACTTACCCTAAGGCCCAAAGAAAACCAAGACAGAGGCAAGGCCGGAACCCTGGGCACTCCTGACGGACCACCAGCACTCTCGCCACCAGTTCCCAAAGCATTCAAGTCCTCGTCGCTTTGAGTCCAGAGCTCAAAGAAGTAAACCAAAGCCTTGAGGCAGAGGTCGCCAGCTCACAGCCTACAAGCCGCATCTGCATCTGGCCGGCACACGTTTTACTCAGGGGGCCACGGTTTGGCCCGGCGGCTATTTTGTCGTTTGTTTGTTTCTCACTTAGAACGTGTTGCCCGACTCACAAACCAGGAACCTTCACACAGAAATCAAGGCAGCAGGCTTGTGTGGAAGAAAACGCAAGATCTGGCCGCTCTGGGTCACAGGCCTGCAAGGCAGCAGCCGGCTGGAGCCACGAAGCCACTGGCCCCTTCCGGCAGGTGAGGGCCATCTCCAGGTGACCGGGCTGCCCCACCCTCCCTCCAACGCCCGGTGCTGACGCTGAGTCACTGCCGCCTTGTCTATCCTGGTCCTTCACGGACGGCGGAGTCAAGACCAAAGTCACACGCTTCCACGTCTCTATCAAAATGCAAAATGACAGACCAGCGGGTGTTTCACAGACACAAACAAAAGTGGGCGAAAGCACGTTCCATTCAACCCACTGACGTGTCTTGCTCCCAGTAAGGAGCGTCGTCCGGCCACAGGTTAATGATACCGTATCTTAAAATTTTTGAAAAGAGGAAAACTCAAATCTGTACCGCCTTCGTTCTGGGGCAACGGTCACCGTGAGTGGGGTCACCATTGAGACCCAGACACAGAAAGGAAACTTGCAAACAGACAAAAGCCACGAGCAGCCCAGGGCACCAGATACCAGCAGACTCATCTCAGAAGTAGACCAGCCTCCGTCAGGGCTCCATCAAAAACAGGAGAAGCCAAAAGCCAAAATCTCAGATCTGGTCTTAACTTCTGGGTCCTAAGGCTTATGCTACCGTAGCCAGATACGAGGTCAGATACGGTCAGATACGAGGACAAGTGTGACCACAAATGTGATTAAGGAAAGCTTGCATACCGGAGCCCAAAAGACACGAATTCAAACCCTGATCTTGCGCCTTTATTCACCTGGTGACCCTGAACTAGGGACCTACCACTCTGAGCCTCAGTTTCTCCATCTGCAAAATGGGACTGAAAATGCTATCGACCTGTCAGGGCAATCTATGCACCGTGCGTGCTACAGTGCGAGGTATGCAGGAAACAGTCAGTAAACAGAAATATTAAAATTCTTATTAACGTTAATAATAAATTAAGGAGTCAGCCCAGATGCATGGAAAGACCCAAGGCAGATACTTAAATGGCCTGCAAAATTACAACCATTCCTCCTCTGGCCCTTCTGGATGACTCCTAACCACAGCTTGGTCATTCTAAGGTCCAGAGCACCCACAGACACTCTCAACCTCACCGTAGCGGAGCTCTCTCTCCTGAGGCCAGCCATCCCGCTTCTTCGCAAACACCCTCCTGCTTTCGTTTACTTAGTCCACAAACATTCCGGAGCACCTACTATGTACACAAGACCAAGTACCTTGGAGAACATCAATGCTTATGAGACAACCTCCCTGCCCTCAAGGAGCTTCCAGTCTAGCTTCCGATGGAGAGGGACACCCCCACACAAAGTGACCACTGATGTTCCCCAGCAATAAAGTGCCACAGGAGGGGGCAGATAGGGAGGGAGGGCAGTCAGAGGAGACTTCCTGGAGGAGGGGATGCCTGAGCTCAGCCTTAGGGAAAGAATTCAGGTAGGCGGTGTGAAGGCAGGCAGCACGGGGAAGAGGAAGGCAGGCAACAGGTACAGAAGCAGGATGCGTGTGCCAGGTGGGGAGGGCCCGGTCTGCGGCAGAAGGGTTTGTGTCGGTTGTTTGTGGGTCGAACTGGACTTGACGGTGAGCCACTGACGTGTGCAGACGGCGAGCGTGGGGGCAAACTCAGGAAGACCCTTCCGCTTTCAAATTTCCCTACCACCTGCACCTCGAGGCTGCAGGCTACCACAACCAGAGAATAAACTGGGTGGATTTCAAAGAACCCTTGTGAACAAGTGACGAGCCGACCCGAGAGGCTCTGCCGTTGGGGGAACTGTATGGGAGTCGCACGCTCAATGCTGCCCTACAGCAGCCGGGATCCAGCGCTGGCTTCATCCGGGCGGCGACCCTACAAAGAGTTAACGGTGACGATGCGAGAGCAAACCAAAGGACGTACCTAACTGTGCTTTGCAGCTCTCTATGGTCTTGTCGAGATTCAGCTGGAATCTGCTGCGGATCTGCCGCTTGGGCGAGAGGAGGGGGACGGGCGCGGTCTGCTGCTGGACCGACTCGCTCAGCTCCTTTAGGTCCATCTCGGCCTTGCTCCGATCTGGAAGACAGGGTCGCACCCTCATCAGACACGCGCTGGACGGAAGAACCCGCAACACTCCTCACTCAGCTTCCTTCTCGCACACACACGTTGGGAGAGCACGGCGGGGAGAGAAACCCCAAAAACCTTGCCCCCACATCATCTGCTCAACGGTGGGCTGGTAATAGCCCGCCAACACACGTGTCTGCTGAACGGTCGCCTGGGTGGCTTTCGATATTTACAACGCACAACCCCAGCCAGACGGTTGTCTGTCGAACTCCGCGTCGTTAGGGATCCTGAAAGCCAAAGGTTACAGTAATATGGTCAATCTCCGTGTCAACAGATAAAGTCACACTGCATCTGGCCAGAGTGTGCTTTTAACTCCAGGCCCAGACCCGAGAGGACTTGTAACCAACAGACACTGAGTGCTGCCTCCCTGCCCCCGTCCCCCCAGAGCACACATACACATAACTGGGGGTCCGGCTTCCTCATTTACCACGGAGACTTTGCTGCTCACTCCTGTCCACCTAGACTGGAGTTCAAGTCAGAAAAGTGGGGTAAATGTCAGACAGGCAGACCTTACAGCCAAGCTGCTGCGCTCCTTTGTGGCTCAGACACCCATCTGAAGACAGGTGAACAGATCGGCCCTGGATACTAAACCTCTGTCTTCTGGCTCAGATACGGCCCAAGTTCCTCACCCTAATCCCAGGCAAAGGTCTCTGATGGAGGACCCAAGGCCAAGGGTCTGGCCACCCTCCCCGCTTCCGCCATGGGCTCCTTACATGACCAACTGGACCAGATTCCAAGGGTCTGTAAGCTTGCATTGCTGACATTCCTTTCGCCCCACCTCCTCCAGCATCCCCCAAAAGAGAAGAAAGGGACAAAATGAAGGCGGCTGCACAGGCCCAGGAAGCAAGGAGACTTCACAGGCAGGGATCAGTAGCTGCCACCTGCCTGCCACCCCTGGCATCCCCCTGCCTCTCCAACTGACCCTAGGCACAGAACGCAGAGCATATGCCCTGCCCTGGCCAATCCCAGAAAACCAACGTAACATCTATCAAGGACAAAGATGAGAGGCCACCTCCGAGCCCGTTGCCACCACCTATGAGCTCACTCTCAGGCTTCCTCCACCCCCTGCTGTCCCCACCCCGACACATCTATGCCCACCAGGCTGTGAAAGAAGCCCGGTGTATACAGTCTGAGGGCTGGACCACAAGGGCTGCTCAAAACCTTCACTCACGCTCGTATCCATTTTCCAACATGACCCACACACCTTCCCCGTCACGCAGGAACGGGGCAGTCCCTCGACCCTGCACACCCAGAGATCCGTTCAAGTCAGCAGAGGTAGGCAGCCTCCCCTGAACCCCTCGCGACCCTCTCACAGCTCACGAGAGCAACAGACTGCTCTGACTTAATTTTACCACCGTAATGAGGTCACTACCAAGGGGAGATTAGGATTAGGAAGGGCCCTTTCCCCAAAACACACTCGGGGCAGCCCTCAGGAAAATGTCAGAAGTGAGTTGCTCAAAACAAGCAGATACTATCCTTGTCCTACGAGAAAAGGCTCTAAGGCTCTAAAAACATATCCACCTGTGAGCGTGTGTGTACACGTGTGTGAGCATCCGTGTGCATTTCTTTGTACGGGACTGGAGATGCGCACGGAGAAGATGGGGTGAAGGCACGGGGTATTTCGGAGCAAGGGAAGAATATTCCTGCAAATTTACTGGAGATGCACCTTACAAAGAGAACAGAGACTAATAATGACAACAATAAAACGGCAAGGGGGAAAAGGAGGACGACCAAGGAAACAGAGAAAGAAAAAAGATCCAATTCAAGAACAAGCACTATGAGAACGACTTAGGGATTTCAACGGTTAAGTGGTGAATGTGACCGGGAAGGGAAACGATAGGAAGCCGGTCTCATAACTTCCACTCTCAGAAATGAGAAAGGATACTGGGTTCCTAAGGGAAAAGGCAGCTTTTCAAGTATGAAGTTGTAAAAGAAATTAACTCACAAAAATACTTCCCATCAGTGTCCTCAATGAACACTCGACACAGCAGTTACCAAAAAAAACAAAAAACAAAAAAACGAAAACAAAAAACACCATCTACTACACCAGGAGTCAGCAAACTTTTGCTGTCAGAGAGCAAATTGGGCTCTGCAGGCCATACAGCCTCTGCTACCAAAGTCACCATAAACAATATGTGCATAAATTGATGACACTGTGTTCTAATAACACTTTATTTACAAAAACAAATAGGGGGCCAGATTTGGTCCAAGGCCTGAACATTTGCCATTTCCATCTGTAGGGCACTAACTGATAATCTTGGCTGCAAACTGAAATCAACAGAGCTTTAAACAAAAAAATCCTAACGTCTCGGTCCCCCTCCCCGAAAATGTGAATTAACTAGCCTGGGGGAAGGCCTGGACACTGGCCGTTTAAAAATAACCCAGAGAGGGGCACCTGGATGGTTCACTCCACTAAGCGTCTGATTTCAGCCCAGGTCATGATCTCGGGCAGATCGTGGGGTCCGAGCCCCATATCCGGCTGGTTGCTGTCAGCACAGAGCTCACTTCTGATCCTCTGTCCCCCTTTCTCTCTGCACCTCCCCTGCTCACGAGCTCTTTCTTTTAAAAATAAATAAACATTACAAAAAAAAAAAAAATATATCCCAGATGGGGCGCCTTGGCTGGCTCAGTCAGTAGAGCATGTAGCTCTTGATCTCAGGGTCATGAGTTCAAGCCCCACATTGGGCATAGAGCCTACTTAAAAAAATATTAAGATTTTATTGTTTTGGGTTTTTTGTTTGTTTGTTTTAAATATTAAGATTTTTTAAATGGAGGGGAGCACCTGGGTGGCTCAGTCGGTTAAGCATCCAACTTTGGCTCAGGTCATGATCTCACAGTTCATGGGTTCAAGCCCCACCCCACGTTGGGCTCAGTGCTGATGGCTAGGAGCCTGCTTTGGACTCTGTGCCTCTCTCTCTGCCCCTCCTCTACTCGTGCTCCGTCTCTCAAAAATAAACATCAAACAAAAATTTTTTTGTAATTAAAAAAAAAAGATGATTCTAACTGGCCGCTAATACTGAGAACTTCTTTTTAATATTCATTTATTTTGAGAGAGAGAGAGAGAGAAAACGCAAGACCATGTAAGAGGGGCAGAGAGAGAATCCCCAAGTAGGCTCCACACTGATAAGAGGGAGCCTGACACATGGGATCTGAGCCAAAATCAAGAATCCGACACTCAACCGACTGAGCCACCAGGCGCCCCAGACCAATCTTCTCTGTGAGTAAAGAAAATTCCTCCTGATTTGCCTTAACCTTTGTGTTAACAGTATCACTTTTCTAAACCTTAGGATTCATAGAGACCTACAAACTCATCAGAATAATCGTGTGTGTGTGGCTGTGTCTACAGTAAATGCAACCTCTTAACTTTAGCCTTTAAAAGACTGGACTCGGAAATTTTCATAATTAAGAGGAATGAAGAAACAGTACAGCACGTTATTTTACAGTTCAGGTTTCTCCAGTCAATAAGCTGAGGTAATGTGGCTCCTAACGAGAAACCACCCGAAGCCGGGGTGGGGGGGGTGGGTCCTGGGATCAGACCTTCAGGAGTTGAGCCACATCCAATTCTCGTTCTCGAATTTTCAACCGCATTTTGACTTTCTTCTCCTCCACAGGGAGAAGACGAGAGCTTCTCTTTCTCATTTAGCGGATAGTCGCTTATCAGGATTTCTTCCACCCCTGCCCTTCTATATCGGGAATATCTTCAGAATCCACCTTTGCTGCCAACATTTTGAACTTTCCGGCTGATACGAAGACAGCTTCGGCTATAAATGGAAACCAGGAAGAAGAAACACCAACGCTGGAGAAAGGCACGATCTTACATTTCTGGAGGAAGCATAAATCAGAACCACCTCTTTGCAGGGCAATTTGGCAACATCTCTCAAAATGTCAAGTGCACGTGGCCTCTGACCCAAGATTCTGCGTCTAGGAATTCATCCTATGGCTATACTCCCACATGGGTAAAAGGGTCTTCATTTCAGCTGTTTGCAACAGCAAAACAACCTAGAGTCGATAAATAAGGCGCCTGGGTAAATAAATTAACAGTTCCCCTTGAAATAGAATAAAATACAACCGCTAAGAAACAACTAGAGATCGTTATGTGCTGATATGGAAAAGCCAGCCTGTTTAATGACAAAGAAGGTGACAACCAGTAAAAGATATCCGCATTGGTGTGGGGAGAAAAGACGGAAAGGGAACACAGATACGAATATATGTGTTCTTGGGGGTTCTCAATGTTGGCGCTAGTGATATTTGGGGCTGGATAAGCCTTTGTTGTGGGGGGTGGAGGTGGGGCGCTGGGGGCTGTCCTGCACCTTGGAGGACGTTTAGTACATCCCTGGCCTCCATTGCCAGTAGCACCCACATCCCCGCTGTGACAATAAAAATGTTTCTAGGGGCGTCTGGCTGGCTCAGCTGGTGGAGCGTGGGACTCTTGATCTCAGGGTCGTGGGTTCGAGCCCCACACTGGGCATAGAGATTACTTAAAGATAAAAGCTTAAAAAAAGAAAAAGTCTCCAGGGGTCCCTGGGTGGTTCAGTTGGTTAAGCGTCCAACTCTTGAGTTTCAAGTCAGATCATGATCTCATTGTTTGCAAGCTCGAGCCCCGCATCCAGCTCTGTGCTGACAGTGCAGAGCCTGCTTGGGATTCTCTCTCCCTCTCTCTCTGCCCCTCCCCAGTTCCCGCACGCTCACCCTCAAAATAAGTAAATGTAAAAACAAAAAACAAAAAAATGTGTCTCCAGGCAGTGCCACATGTCCCCTTGGGGAACAGAAATCACCCAGGTTGAAAATCCCTGGTATATAACGTAGCAGAACTCCCCAAGAAGACTAAAATGAGGTAACCGTGGTCACCTGTCAGAAGGGACAGACAGGTGGTTACAGACAGGTTGGCTTTTCATTGAACATCCTTTGGGCTTTCGAGATTTCTCACCATGTGCATGCACTACTTATAACCACAAAATTAACTCTGTACAAGCAAAGCGCAGTTTCATTTTCAATGAAAAAGAACTCGATTTTCTCTGTTCAAAAGCTGGAATTCCAGGAGCCACAAAATGGCGGCTCCTTCAAGGGAACAATACCATCCAGACCAGAGACCCTGGCAAAAGTTCTCTCATCCATCAAAAGCCAAGAAGAGACATTCTTCATCTCATCCACTGTTTTAGAAAGAAAAAAAAAAAAATGGCCACATGAGGGAAGCCTCAGCCCCCAGCTCTGTATCCATACTCTGAAAGGATGCCTGACTTCAAGGTATCATCTGACACAGAGAAAGAAAGGAGGCCTCCCATCAGCGACAGCGGAGGAATAAACAAGCAGAAACGCTCCGGGTCTGACAAGTTCCCATTGCTCTGCCAGCGTCTCTGACGGAGCATCCAGGCACATTTGTGTCACAAACGGGACGGCTGAACTGCTGTGTTTGTTCAGCCCAGAGCAAACACCCTGTGCGACAAGAGGAGACGGGATTCCCAGAGAAGCAAACAGGAGTCTAGAAGAAGAAAAGAATCCGGCCTTCCTTCCTCCTCTCATGCCTATTTATGACTTATTTCTCATACGGTCAAAGAAAGGGACTGTAACAATCCACCAGGCTTCAGCTCCTTGCTTTACAGCAGAGAGAAGGCCCGAGACAGCAAACGAGACAGCAAACGAGGGGCCTGTGCGTTAGCCAGTCAGGTGAGAAGTCTCTGAGGGAAGCCTTCCCCTCTGGCATGCACCGAAATTAATTTGAATAGTTAAGTATCCAACTGATGACCGATGGCTGGTTTTTGTACTTTGGGTTGGATTTATGTGTTTTGGCCAACTAGAGTTATTTTTATTTTTATTATTTTTTTACATTTTTTAACACTTATTTATATTTGAAAGAGAGAGAGACAGACAGAGAGAGAGAGACAGAGCCTGAGCAGGGGAGAGGCAGAGAGGGAGGGAGACACAGAATCTGAAGCAGGCTCCGGGCTCTGAGCTGTCAGCACAGAGCCTGATGCAGGACTCGAACCCATGAACTGCAATATCATGACCTGAGCTGAAGTCGGACACTTAACCAACTGAGCCACCCAGGCACCCCAGAGTTTTTATTTTTAATGCAATTGATTGGCAACTTCCAAAAACGAGGAGAGTTCATATACAAAAGTGGATTTGCATTTTTCTTGGAACTTGAGAGTCTGACAACCCAGGTTCAACTTGTGGGAGCTGCATCCGTCAGAAAGGCACTCTGACCTCCACGGCGCTGCCCATTCGAAATCTTCACCTTACCCCCTCGCCCCTACAGCTAGGCCAATTTATCAAACAGCGCGACAAGCGCAGTGTCGAGGGTCCCTCCAACATCAAAACACGGCTCTGTCTTGCAGCGCGTCCGCTCACATATTTTGGCTCAAGGCACAAACTAGGAGGCAGACAGGCCTGAGCCCGCAGGCCAACCCTGACCACGAATCTTATGCGATGCTGGGTAGAGGACTTTGCTTCTCTGTGCCCCAGTGTCCACTATCTTTGAAATGGGGCTATCATCTACCTTGAAAGTTGCTGTCGTTTTTTTTAATAGTTTTTAGATTTCAGAGAGTAAAACTTGGGGAGGGGCGGGCGATAACAGTTCTGGGTGTTTTAACACCTGCCAGATAGGTGTAACCACCATCAGAATGCAGAGCCACGTCCTCTGCCAAAGAATCCCTCTGTGATTCGGAATCAAGCCCTCCCCCACCCCAAACCCCACAATCACTCACCTGTTTGCCATTTCTCTAATTTTGCTCTTTTTTTTAATTTTTTAATGTTTTATTTATTTTTGAGACAGAGAGAGACAGAGCATGAACGGGGGAAGGGCAGAGAGAGAGGGAGACACAGAATCTGAAACAGGCTCCAGGCTCTGAGCTGTCAGCACAGAGCCGACGCGGGGCTCGAACCCACAGACCGCGAGATCATGACCTGAGCCCAAGTCGGGTGCTCAACCGACTGAGCCACCCAGGCGGCCCTGCTTTTTTTTTTTTTTTTTTTAAACGAAATGCCCTTTGGTTAGATATCATAATGTCATCATCCTCCCCAGCACTGTTTCATTTTCTGTCTGCTCAGAGTAGTTGCAGGGATGCCAGACCCAAAAAAACCCCATAGAAAGCACCTGCCCCATCCCTGGACAACCTCTTGAGGATTATTTAGAATTTCCCTCCACCCTCTGACTTTTTCCCTCCACCATCTGATTTCACGCTTCACCAGTCCCTCTCTGATCCTCTCCCGGTTAGGTAATTGAACCGGAAGCCCAAAAAACGCCCACATCCCCAATGCCTTGGTTCCCACTGACAAAACAAGTGTCCCAGCACAGGAGGAGATGGGGGGCATGAGGGGGGGGGGACACAGGGCGGGGTCTTCTGTACAGGGCAGCCTCTCAGGCTCCAGCATGCCCACCCGCCAGAATGCACGACAGGGAGAAATCTCTCACTGCCGCCGTGGGTAAGCCAAGCGGAAAGACCCACGGCGTGATGAGGACACTCAAGACCACTTGGTTCAGAGAAGGAGCTGTTCTCGCCACTCACGACGGGCAGAGAGGACACAGTGAGAACGCCCCAGCACAGTGTTCCTTTTCGGGGTGTGGAGGCGGAAGGAGGGCGTGAGGAAGCAAGCCGCAACGCTGAGCTCCATGAACATTCCAAAGTAGCAAATGGGTCCCCTTTCATTCGAGTGAGGAGTCCCCACCAGCCACGGCCCTGACCACTGTACCACAGGCAGTCCGTGCTAACGGGTGAGCCAGGGCGGGCCAGACTCTGGCCTCCCTGCAGACACGGGCTTGCTCCAGTCCCGCCACCTGCCTGGCACCTGGAACTCCGCAGTCCTGGGCACCTGGAACCTCCTCTCCAGACCTTAGTTTCCCCGCCTGAAATGGCATTGCAGGACAAGACGAACCTGGAGGGTCCTGGCCACGTGCGAGCATCGCTCTGCACAGGTGGCTGTCCCCCTCTTCCTAAAACCCTGTATACTCGAGCCCCACCCCCAGCTGTGACAACCAGACATTGCCCAGTGTCCCCTGGAGGGGAGTGAGGGAACCATCTCTGGAGAGGACCACCTGACATAGGCTATTCTCCACACAGCACCCAGAGAGGTCCTTCTAAAGTGCTCAGTTCACATCCCTCCTCTGCTCAAAGGGCTCCACACCAGGGTCCGCGGGGTCCACAGGGTCCCAGTGCTCCGGGACCTCATCTCCTCACCTTCTTCCCCTCACCCACTGGGACAGGCCACCTGGGCCTCCTGGCCATTCCTACAACATCCCTGACCCCTAAGGCCCTAATTTTTTGTTCCTCCTCCCAATATGGGCAAGGCTGGTTTTTCTTGTCATGCAAATCGAGGCTTAAATACCACCTCTCCTAGGTAACTCAGTGTCTCTTAGTGTCTGACTCTTGGTTTCGGCTCAGGTCAGGATCTCATGACTCCTGAGCTCTGCAGGGATTCTCTGTCTCCCTCTCTTTCTGCCCCTCCCCTGCTCACACTGTCTCAAAAATAATTAACATTTCTAAATAAATAAATAACGGCACACATACATAAATACATACCACCTCTCAAGAGGCCTTCCCCCAACACTGCCTCTTCCAGACCCCCGCCATTCTAGGCATCTCTCTCCTTACCATTTATTGTCTCTCACTTTCTAGAACCAAGCTCAGTACAAGAGCAGGGCCCTTGCTCACCACCCTCTGCCCTGGGTCTAAAACAGCACACAGCGTGTAATAGATGCTCAATAAAAATCAAGAATCCTGACGCAACGAATCAATGAAATGACTTCGTGGTTGGGTATTTAGCATTTCTGGTGCCAATTTTTGCTAAAGGCTTTGCCCGAAGGCAGTGCTCTTGAAACAACTGACAGAACTGCGATGGGGGGAGGGGGGACCCTACTAAGTCAGGGATAAAGATGGGCATTTTTTTTTTTAATTAGAAAAGGAAAATTAAGGAAACAATGTATCAGAATATATTGCACATAGGAAAGGTAAATATTGATTCATAAAGCTCGACTTGCATCAAGTGTGCGCATGTATAAAACTTTAAATGTATATACACACACACACACCTGCATAAGAACTGGGTTACTTTTGTAATAAACAAGAAAACGTTGTAAACACCGGCCTAAGTTCCATCAGGATAAAACAACTCTGCATATCAACAAGCCCCAGGAAATCGCTTACTTGCTCCTTTTACCGATCTCCTTTCATCTTTGTCCACTATACCTTCTTAATATTTTGAGAGAGGTTTTGTTCAGAGCTCAAGAACCACACCCAAAAGAGGACATCACAACTTGCAAAAATATGCACAGATGCCACAGAAAGAGGCTCCCAAAACTCCCCACTGACCCAAGTTAAGATTCAGGATGCTTCCAGTGGTAGACGTTTTGTCCGTTTTCGTCGTGATGGGCGTGGACGCTTGAGGAGAGAAGGTTTTCGGGCTGCCGGACAAACTCCCTGCTTGTCCCGTCTTGGCAGAGGCTGGTGAAGCTGAAAAAGGATGTTCATTGTTAAAAGACAGATTTACAAATGAATAAACAAATAAAACTTGTTTGTCGGGGGAGAGGGGAGAAATCGTATTTGATTTCAACAAGGCCCCCAGAAGTGCCCAGATGGGGCGCAGCAGGAAGGGTCGGCCATTTATGTCAAGCACAGGCTTTAACCCAATGTTAAGCCGTGAAGGAAGAAGGCCTCCCCAGTCATTCTATTAAGCACAAAGCTCTAAGACAAATCGGCTAAGCTGCCACTGAAATTGGTTTGGCCCATTCACGGGTGTAAATCTCAAAATAAATAGCGATTAAAGCGGCCCCCAGCACGGTCCAGATGCAGAGACCCGAGCCAGGCTTACAAATGGCATGCCATCCGTTTATAGGAGATGTGGGAGCTGGCTCGCACAGCCAATGCACCTGCCGTGGGCCAAGTCGACCCCTTGGGAGATCTCTGGCTTCCCATTTCAAAGGTTCCGTGATGCAGAATGAAGCCAAACTCAGCACCAGATGGAGCGAGGGCGTCACTGGTCAATGATCTCCCTCCTTACTATGTTCCAAACTTTTACAGGAGGATAGAAAATCATACCTAAGCCCGAGTCTTTTAAAAATACCATAGGGCGCCTGGGTGACTCAGTAGGTTAAGCATCTGACTTCGGCTCAGGTCATGATCTCACATATCATGGGTTGGAGCCCCGCATCGGGCTCTGTGCTGACAGCTCTAAGCCTGAAGCCTGCTTTGGATTCTGTGTCTCCCTCTCCCTCTCCCTCTGCCCCTCCCCCACTCGCTCTCGATCTCTCTCTCTTCTCAAAAAAAAAAAAAAACAAAAACAAAAACAAAAAAAAAAAATTAAAACAAATTTTTTAAAAATAAACTTTTTTTTTTTATTTTAAATACCTTAAAGCTACCTCCATACTGCTCCCCTAAGCCTCATTCACT
This sequence comes from Panthera pardus, assembly GCF_024362965.1. Taxonomy (NCBI): domain Eukaryota; kingdom Metazoa; phylum Chordata; class Mammalia; order Carnivora; family Felidae; genus Panthera; species Panthera pardus. Next base: position 13,977,511 of record NW_026526821.1, on the reverse strand, counting down.
GAATGTGGGCAGGACAGAAAGCAAACCACATAACAACACAAGAGTGTTCAGATGGGCCATGCGTCCTGGAGATCCTGCCCCTTTGCCTACACAGCCTGCCGTTACGGGGACTGTCCTGTTACAGAGCTCCTAGAGACAACATAACGGCCAGCCCTGCTCCGATGCACAGGAAAACACGGACTCCGCCGTGATCTAATCCTTAAGGGAAAGTTGTTGATGGCAATGGCATTACAAACCAGGACGTCCCGGGAACTTCAAACAGTGCTCACGCTGGCAGATGGTCACCTCAGTTTCCTCACCTGCCAAATGCGGGTAGAGTCAAAGTGAGGATCCAATGGGTGAAACTCAGCCAGTCAGTATGCAGGCCTCCCTTGGCTCTAGTGCAAGGACCTACCAAAGCTACCTTTAATGGATAGAGGGGGAAAGACTAGACACAGGGAGGATGGAGGCAGGCAGGCAGCGAGAGCCAGACCCCAGGTGTGAAGTCCACCTTGGCAGCTGACTTGATGGGTGTCCTTGGGCACGGTCCCTGAGCTCCGTGAATCTCCTTTCCTGGTAGCCTCAAAAAGAGACACTGATAATAAAATACAAAAGGACTGGTAAAGAGCACCCACCTCATCAAGTTGTAAGGATCTAGTACGTTAATCATCAAAACAGCGGCTGGCATCAGAGAAGCACTGTATTATTATTTGCTATTAGTATAATATCACTTCCTATTTCCCCATTAACCTCGAGGGCGTTGGTTTCAACCACCTAAACCAGCAGCTGTCAGCCAGGAGTGATTTTTTTTTTTAATTAGGTAGGCTTCACGGCCAGCGTGGAGCCCAACATGGGGCTTGAACTCACAACCTTGAGACCAAGACCTGAGCTAAGATCAAGAGTCAGACGGCTAACTGACTGAGCCCACCCAGACGCCTGGCAGCCAGGAGTGATTTTGCCATCCAGGCAGGACACGCTGGGCAATGTCTGCAGACAATTTTGGCTGTCACAACTAGGGCAGGGCAGGGTGCTACCAATATCTAATAGGTGTAGACCAAGGATGCTGCTCGCCCCTGCCCCACCACCAAGACAAATAATCTTTGGTTCCAAACACCTATAGAGCAGAGGTGGATCAACTCACAAAGGGATGAAACAGGTGTGTCTGTGGGGAACCTCATCTGCAGACGAGATGGGGAGCTGGCGAGGAGATTAGCTAATCCACGTCAAGTGGTCCTTAGCAAATGCTCGATCAATGCTCCACATTATTTTGAGAATCAAGTTTTGTTGTTGGTGGTTTTTTTTAATACTAATTAACTTAGTTTCACTGTAAGAATGAACAAATGCCCGGCCCCAGGCACACAACACTCTCTCAAATGAGAGCTTCAATTTACTGTCACTACCACTGTTCCTGTAACCAGGTACCATAACAACCAGCAGAATTAGAGTGCTTGGTACACACACACACACACACACACACACACACACACCACACACAAAATAAGAATCATCAAAGATAAAGGCATTTCCAAAGATTTAAGTATTACCAATAACATCTTTAGTATTAGGATTTTATTTTTCGTTCATTCGTATTCTATCTGCTTCCTTCCAAAAGAGATTTGCAGGGGCTGAAAACATCAGTGTCATACATTCTCTGCGAGGACTAAAAACCAGTGCCTCTCTAACTGTATTCTCTCACGTGACCAGCAAACAGGGGTAGGAGGAAGGGTCTTATACCAGTCAAGGTACTGCGTAGACTGCAAGGAACTTTGTCAAGAAAGTCTGATCCAAAAGGGTAGGCGGAAGTAAAAACACACACAAAGGTGCTGTCACACACAGAACTCAAGCACGTGGGTCCGCATTTCCCTGCTTCATAACAGCTCATGTTAAAAAAGGAAGGAAGGATGGACGCCTGGGGGGCTCAATCAGTAAGCGTCCAACTCCTGATTCCAGGTCAGGTCGTGATCTCGAGGGTCGTGAGTTCGAGCTTCGCATCAGGCTCTGTGCTGACAGTGCAGAGCCTGCTTGGGATTTTCTCTTTCTCTCTGTCCCTCCCCTGCTCATGCAGGCTCGCTCGCACCTACTCTCTATCAAATCAATATTTTAAATTTCAAAAAAAAAAAGGAGGAAAGGGAAGCCAGCAGGCAGTCTCACAGAGCCCTGCCCCCTTGTGGTCCCTACAGGGAAACTTAGCAACAACACAGGCAAAGTCGTTATTTTTGCAATTCTGTAGTTAAAACATAACGGGAAAAACAAGTCTTTAATTTCACAGGCACATAAAGTTTCCTCTGTTAATAAAATGTAAGTATTGAAGGTTTACGAACTATGTTCTAAATTTTTTAATTTAAACATAGCACCTGGATATGGCAAGAATAAAGGTGTTTGGAGAACACTGGCTCCCCATGGAGACGAGTCTGGTTCACTCTCCATGCAGCCAGCAAAGGGCAGGGACCACCTCACGGACATCCGGGACTAAAATGCTTCCTGTAAACAGGGAAGGGACAGCATGGGGTCACCTAGCAACCCTGGGTTCCAACACGCAGAACTCTCCTTGGGGAACACGATGGCCCCTGTCCACCCCGGAGTGCCACACGTCCCCCCTCCCCAATTTGTGAAACACTATGTACCTGCCTCGACCTCCCCATATCAGTTAACGCTATGACCACTCACCTAGATGTTCAAGGCCAAACACGTCTAAACTGCCCTAATTCCTCCCTTGTTCTCCTGCCCCAATTTACCCCACTCTTCGGCCAGGCCCCTCCCTGCACACCGCTTCCAAAATATACCCCCAAGCTCCCCCTGGTCTCTATCCCCGCTGCTATCAGCCTAATGCACACATTCTCAAAGGGGGTTCTGGAGAACAGGGGGGTGAAAAACTCTCTTACTCTTTTTATGTATAAAACACAGGCACATGCAGTACATAAAAAGAAATACAGTACTTTGAAATTTCATGAGGATCCCTTCCTAGGTATAAACCCAAAAGAACTGAAAAGCGGTACTCAAATCTTGCTACACCAACGTTCATCGCAGCACTATTCACCACGGTTCAAAGGTGGAAACAATCTGAATGTCCATCGACGGATAGACAAACTCTGGAGTCCTCGGTGGAACGTTTACTGAGCCATAAAAAGGAATGAAGGTCTGATGCATGCTGCATCATTCACTGAAAACATACGCTCTGTGAAAGGAGCCGACACGAAAGCCACATTTTGTATGATTTGGCTTAAATGTAATACCCAGAGCAGGCAAATCCATACAAGTCGTGTGCAGACTGACGGTCACGAGGGGTCGGTGGCCAGGGAGTAGGGGAGTGCTTAATTACTCCACGGAATATTATTTTGGAGTAATGGAGATGTTCACTTTCAAATGGTTAATTTTAGGTCATGTGAATTTCATCTCCATTAAGGAAAAAAAATCACAGGAGACTGTTGGGGGGGGGGGGGGGTTAGGGAATGTCTAAAATGGCTCCTTATGGGATGAGAAAGAAAAAAAATGGCTGATAAACACTGCCCGTGCCTATCATTTCCCACCAAGACCCTGTAAGAGCTCCCATGGGCCCCCCACCTCCTGCCACAGCACCCCTATCCTGGGGCACCCTCCACACCACAGCCAGGTACACAAAGCACGGCTCCATCTAAAACCATCCAGAGGCAGGGTATCTGGCTGGCTCAGTCAGTAGAGCACATGCCTCTTGATCTCAGGCTTGTAAGCTCAAGCCCCCACATTTGGGTGTAGATACTTAAAATTAAAACCTTAGGGGCGCCTGGGTGGCGCAGTCGGTTAAGCGTCCGACTTCAGCCAGGTCACGATCTCGCGGTCCGTGAGTTCGAGCCCCGCGTCAGGCTCTGGGCTGATGGCTCGGAGCCTGGAGCCTGTTTCCGATTCTGTGTCTCCCTCTCTCTCTGCCCCTCCCCCGTTCATGCTCTGTCTCTCTCTGTCCCAAAAATAAATAAAAAACGTTGAAAAAAAAAATTTAAAAAAAAAAAAAAAATTAAAACCTTAAAAATAAATAAATAAATAAAACTATCCTAGAGGTGTCCTATCCCCCAGAATAAAATCCAACCACACATGCGACCTTTCCTTTCCTCATTCAGGAATCTCCAGCCACACGACCTTTGTGCTGTTCCTCTAAGATCAAATCTGCTCCTAACTCAAGCCTTGACACTCCAAGAATTCCCCAGGAAAGGCCCCCACCCCTACCCCGATCATACTGGCTGGTAACCCTCCAACACCACCCTCAAAGCCCTTCCCCTGCTGGCCACATCCAAGTGGGCCAAGTGCCTCTTTTTACCAGCTCCCCTTTGCCGTGAGCACGTCAGCTCCAGGACAGCAGGGTCCCTGCCAGGCACCTGGGATGCCACCCCGGTGTCCGAGAAATTTACAGAATGAGCAAATACATCAGATCATTAACTGAAGAATGAGGTTTCCACTTCTCTTCTCACCACAGAGGTCAGGATAAGCAATAAAGAAACAATAAGAGCAACCAAAGAAAGCCTTCTTCATAAAAAGACAGCCGTTTCTGTTTCTGTTTAAATACTCTCGATATTATGCAGCTACTAAAAACAAGGTATGCTAAAAGAATGATTAACAATCCAAAAGAAACACATAAATGAGCAAGGGGGGGGGGGGGTACAAATGGTCAATAAACATGTGAGAGATACAGATACAGATGGATAAAGATAGATGTGGATACATTTATCTCCACCCTACATCTTTTTCGCATACGTGATTACCTTGTTTCAAAAAATAACACCTAGTGTTGAGGGAAGGGGAATACTCACTGGAATCGTAAAACCTTTTTAGCACAGCAATTAGGTGATGCTGAAATTACCCAAAATTAAATTTATAAATCACACGGACGGTAAGGTCCAATGCTGAGTTCACCCCCTAGATATACGTGTCATGTGCCCCAGACACAATATGCACACCAGAAGGTTCACTGCAACAGTATTTATGACAGCAAAAAGGAGATGGCGTATACATGTCTGCTAACTGAAGACTAGATAAGTGAATTAATTAATACCATACACCCCTAAAAAAGAATGACACAGATCTGCACAATCTGACAAGGACTGGTCCCCGCAGGTATGTGTGTGGGAAAGAGAGAGGTAAAAATCAAGTGTGTACAGAAGTGCCCACAATATGTGTAAATGTTTATCGAAAACACACGCATAGCTTCAAATGAGTGTATACATATTTTTGGTAGTAGTATACTCCACAGAGTATAAGAGAGGCACAATGAGGAGAAAGTTTCGGGATGTAGGAGAAAACAAATGACCTTTTTTACATCCGTTTATACTGCTTTAATACTGCTAGATTGTGTTTTATCTTAATTTTAACCATGTAGGGTCACCAACGTTAAAAAAAAAAAAGTCAACTAGAGTTATTTACATGATGGGTAATCTTGCCCGTTTAAAACTACCTCTACTGTGGTTTCTCTTGTGGGGGAAAATCTTTAAAACAGGTGTAAAAATATGTTTCTTAATACAGATACATGTAAATGAAGGGGGCGGGGATTTTGGAATTCTCAGACTCCAGTGAGTTTCAATGGATATGTTCTCGAAAACATGAACTCTGGCTTTGTATATGGCCACCAGGACAAAAATGTGAAACAGCAGGCTAGCCAAAAACACCTCCAATTTTGGGAATTAGAAAGCTAGCAGAGATGTCCATACATAAAATGTGCATTAAGAAAACAAATCAGGGGCGCCTGGGTGGCTCAGTCGGTTGAGCGGCCGACTTCGGCTCAGGTCATGATCTCGTGGTCCATGAGTTCAAGCCCCGCATCGGGCTCTGTGCCGACGGCTCAGAGCCTGGAGCCCGTTTCAGATTCTGTGTCTCCCTCTCTCTCTGACCCTCCCCTGTTCATGCTCTGTCTCTCTCTGTCTCAAAAATAAATAAACGTTAAAAAAAATTAAAAAAAAAAAAAAAAAAAAAAAAAAACAAATCAATGTATCTGTTCAAAACCTACCCGTTCACACGACTTCATAAAACCAAGTTTCTTCCCCTAAGAGATGTTTCCCAAATGCCTTCGTTCACATGCCCCCAATCATTTCTGTCATCTGCACGTGCTGTTTACACCCTACTGACAACTACAACTATATGGACAAGCAGAAAGGTGTCAAGGAAAGAATCCTCCCTCAAAAGGAGCAGAAGGCTTAGTGTGATCCATTCGACCACAGAACATTACGATGGCAATTATCAATGGGATTTATACATTTAAAAACCTTGACTTGAATTCAAGTCATGGTCCCAGGTTCGTGGGTTCGAGCCCTGACACAGGATTCCTCACTGAGCGTGGAGACTGCTTGGGATTCTGTCTCTCGGCCTCTCTCTGCCCCTCCCCTGCACACACACACACACACACACACACACACACACACACTCTCTCTCTCTCTCTCTCTCTCTCTCTCTCTCTCTCAAATTGAAAAAAAAAGGAGGGGGCACATGGGTGGCTCAGTGGGTTGAGTGTCAGACTCCTGATTTTGGCTCACATCATGATCCCAGGGTCATGGGATCGAGCCCCATGTCTGGCTCCACACTGACCATGGAGCCTGCTTAAGATTCTTCTCTCTCTCCGTTTGCCTCTCTCCCCTGCTCACGTGTGCATGCACGTGCGCGCGCACACACACACACACACACACTCCCTCTCTCTCTCTCTCAAAATAAATAAATAAATGTTAAAAAACTAAAAGTTTAAAAAAAAACCTGAAGGAACACCCAATTGGTCTGTGGGTTGTTTTTTTTTCTGAAAGAGACAGAGAGTGAGCAAGTGACCACGAACAGGGGATGGGCAGAAGAGAGAGAGGGAGACAGAGAATCTGAAACAGGCTCCAGGCCCCGAGCTGCCAGCACAGAGCCCAATGCGGGGCTCAAACTCACGAGCCACAAAATCATGACCTGAGCCGAAGTCAGACGCTTGACCGACTGAGCCCCCCAGGCGCCCCAGGAACACCCAATTCGTAACCCTTGTTACCTCTCAGGGTATGATTATGTGCTATTCTTTACACAATATTAAAATTTGAAAGCAATAGTTTACATTCAGGGAAAAAAAGGACACAAAATGCGATGTAACATATTGAAGAGCTTCAAACCTGAACATGAAGCATCAGAACTTTGCTCTCAGTGCTAAAAGTCCAAAGCACGGCACGTCAACATCAGGGTTCTCAACAGAAACTGGAGGGGCAACTACGCCCCCAGGGGCAACGTGGCGGTGCCTGAAGACACTTTCAGCTGCCCTCACTGTGGGCAGGGGCGTGCTACGGGCATGAAGCGAGTGGAGGCCGGAGTGATGCTATACACCCTGAAGTGAGTGCACAGGGAGGCCCAACCAGGCCATCGTCCAGCCCAAGCCAGCAGGACAGAGATCGAGAAACTCGATTTTAAATCATGCTCGACATTTTCAAAAGCAAAAAGACATTTGGAAATGCTCGTTTCGATTAAGCTTTGACACGGATGCAAATCCTTCTGTAAAGCCGTAAATCTTGCTCAAAGGAAGAACTAATCGCCTTTGAAGTCACAAATAATTGAATCAGATTTTATACTTTGATGTACAATTCACAAGTGCGGACCAAAACCCATCATTTATTATCTACGTTTATAGGATCCTGGCCTGTGCTAAGTGCTATTCTGACTCCATGAAACAGGAGTCTTAGAATTAAATTAGCAAAAAATGCCCCTTCCCTCCCACGCACCCCGGCAGTCTGGAGGGGCAGAGGCAGAGGAGCTAGTGATTCTGCGCCAAACTTCGTCTACTTATAAAGCTTCGGAAACAACCTCCATCTTCAAAGGGCAGTAGCTTGCACAACTCTTGGTGGCTTGCACAGATGAGCCACACAGCAGAGCATCACTGGACAGTCTACGACAGGACAGAAACTCCTATTTTGAAGGACTATGTATCATGAAAAATATTCAGAACACAAGGTTAAGCTTAAAAAAAAACAAAAAAAACAAAAAAAACCTCAGGTGCCCGGATGGCGCTATCGGCGGAACACGAGACGCTTGATCTTGGGGTTGTAGGTTCAAGGCCCACAGTGGGCGCAGAGCTGACCTAAAAAGGGGGGGTGGGGAGGGGCGCCCAGATGGCTCAGTCAGTTGAGCATCTGACTTCAGCTCAGGTCATGATCTCACGGTCCGTGAGTCCAAGCCCACATCGGGCTCGCTGCTGTCGGCACAGAGCCTGCTTCGGATCCTCTGTCTCCTCTCTCTCTCTCTGCCGCTCCCCTGCTCGTGCTCTCTCAAAAATAAACAAAACAAGGGGCGCCTGGGTGGCTCCGTCGGTTGAGCGCCCAACTTCGGCTCAGGTCATGATCTCACAGTCCGTGAGTTTGAGCCCCGCGTCGGGCTCTGTGCTGACCGCTCAGGACCCTGTTTCGGATTCTGTGTCTCCCTCTCTCCCTGACCCTCCCCCATTCATGCTCTGTCTCTCTCTGTCTCAAAAATAAATAAACGTTAAAAAAAAAAAATTTTTTTTTAAATAAAACATTAAAAAAGAAGAAGGAGAAAAAGAAAGAAAAAAATCTCAAAACTATCTACAACAGATACTGCAAACCAGGTAGTCTGTGGAGGCACTTGGTGCAGCCCACAGATATTTTAAATTTGAGCCAATATCGGGGCGCCTGGGTGGCGCAGTCGGTTAAGCGTCCGACTTCAGCCAGGTCACGATCTCGCGGTCCGTGAGTTCGAGCCCCGCGTTGGGCTCTGGGCTGATGGCTCGGAGCCTGGAGCCTGTTTCCAATTCTGTGTCTCCCTCTCTCTCTGCCCCTCCCCCGTTCATGCTCTGTCTCTCTCTGTCCCAAAAATAAATAAAAAACGTTGAAAAAAAAAAAATTTAAATTTGAGCCAATATGTAAAAGTTGGGGCAGTCCACATTTAAAAAAGTATCTGAGGCTTCTCTTGAACCATGAGAATAAGGCAACAGAGCCCACATTCCCACTTGGCAAGAACCAGCAGGAAGGCCCCCAGGGCCCTGCAGAAAAGGCATTCCTCAAGAGCATTCTGACAGGTCAGGTGGTGGTCTGTTAGTGGGGTGTAAGGAGTTCGCATCAGAAGAGTAAGGACCGCTGGGGGGGGGTACATACAAGCACCCACCATCAGGAAGAGTGTTATTATTTCTGCTCTGTGTTGTTCAGCCCCGTGACCACACTTCTCAGTCTTGCTCATCTCCATACCTGCCTGATCCCCAGAAATGTCTGTTTTCAACTTAATAGTATGACTCCTAAACCAACATAGAAAAACGTCCTGGAAAGCAGCTCTTCCTGCCCACGCGTCCTGTCCCCATGCTTTAATAAAATCACCTTTTTTGCACCAAGAAAAAAGAAAAGTATAAGTCCTGGAAACAAGTATCTAAGGGCTGACTGGGAGGTGGAATGATCTGTGACTTCAGTTCTATAAATAACAAGTATTGTATGACAAGGATGTACTGTTATGACAAAAGGAGTATACAAAGACGTTTTCCCTTCTCCCTAAACAGTAACCCCCAGTACAGCTACAAGACCGAAGGACTGTTAGTTCAGAGGGTGCGGACAACCCCCGGCGTTGTAACTCGTGGCCGAATACATATTCATGGCTGAAGTCGAGGTCCTGCAAGCAGGTATCGCCAAAGGCATTGATTTAGGCCAGGACGTCTAGATCAAGGGGGAGGCAGGACAATCACTGAGAATATAAACCGCTTTGATCCATATCCAGGACACCATGAGCAAAAGGCTTCTGGCTGAGCAAAGTACTCCTGAGAAAACTAAATCAAGTTCTATAGATTACAGACACCTGACTGAGTTCCTCCACACTCCTGCAAAACAAAAGGAAGGTTTCTAAACTCTCATAAAAGTTTTAGTTAATAACTGATTTCAGTGTGTAGCTTTTATGTTGCTGGCTACAAAATTTTTATTGCTAAAACTAATACTTTTCTATCCTATGACGATTTTTTTTTTTAAATGCTATTTTGGATAAATCAAAATCTCATCTCAATGATACCCTCCCTGTGGGGCATTTCAGTAAATATTCCACTTCTCCTTGTACCAAACGCTATTGTCGCTGCTGACAGCAGAGGGCAGTAGGGTGCAATGAAAAGAAAATGGATGTGGCATCAGGATCTAGCTGTGGGCACAGGCGCCTCCCTCCACTCTCCACAGAGACCTCAATTTTGCCCCCTGTAAAACGGGGAAACGGACTCAAGAGTTTCTTCTAACTTGGTCTATAACAGAGGTTAGCAAAAGGACCCATGGGCCAAATCTAGCGTACCGCCTAGTATTATGTTGCCTACAAGGGTTACTTGCCATTTGCAAATGGTGGAAAAATCCTGAAGGGTTACTAGAGTTCATGAAACACACAAATCATATGAAATTCAAATTTCTGGGTCACAGCCACATATTGCCTATGGCTATTTCATTAATACAACAGTGCTGAATAGCTATATAGTTGTGAGGGACAGAGAGCCACAAAGCCTAAAATATTTACTATCTGGCTCCTTACAGAAAAGGGGATACTTGGTGAGATTAAAACGATTTGGGGAATCACCTTCTCTACACATAGTACTCACTGGCCGCCTAACTCATAATCCCCAAATGATCCAAGCACATACTGGCAACAGGATCATATTTTGGAAAAAAGGACTTTAAGGGGCGCATGGGTGGCTAAGTCAGTTAACGGTCAGACTCTTGAGTTTGGCTCAGGTGGTGATCTCACAGTTCATGAGATCCAGTCCTGTGTCTGCCTGGGATTCTCTCTCTCTCTCTCTCTCTCTCTCTCTCTCTCTCTGCCACTCCCCCGCTCACACTCTCTCAAAAATAAACACTTATAAATACATATTAAAAGAAGTAATAGGGGCACCTGGGTGGCTCAGTCGGTTGAGTGTCCGACTTCAGCTCAGGTCATGATCTCACAGTTCGTGAGTTCGAGCCCCGCATGGCGCTCTGTGCTGACAGCTCAGAGCCTGAAGCCTGCTTCCAATTCTGCGTCTCCCTCTCTCTCAGTCCCTCCCCCATTCGCACTGTGTGTGTGTGTGTGTGTGTGTGTTTCTCAAAAATACACATAAAAAAAAGAAAAATGAGAGTAAACCCATTTCCTTGTGGAAGTAATAAATCTCTTAAGTATTTAACAGACAACCAAATAATATTTGGGTACAAAGAATCCAATTTAAGTCACCATTCCTTTCCTCACACTGGACCAGCACCCCCTCGCATCAGCTCTCCCAATCCGAATCTGAATCTGAATCCATGTAGGCATTTGCTGAGCAACCACCAGTAAGAAATAACGTAGCAGCCAACATCTTTGCAACGCTTACTATTTCTGGCCCTGTTCCGACCCTCTGTGGACACGTCTTCATTTAACCCTTAACAAGAACCTATGGGTCAGGTCTGTTATTACGTCACATCACAGGTGAGGAAACTCAAGCACCAAGACATTAAGTACCTGGCCTAAAGCCACGCGGCTAGTGAGTGGGAGAGTTGGGATTTGGGACCGGCAGCCTTATTCTTAACCACTCGCCATTCTACAGCAAGCGTCAATCAGGGCAACCAACCTGTAAGGAGCGCTCTGGGGAGAGCACACGTTATTGCCGACCTTACCTGTCGCGCTAACACTGGAGCGCTAAGTATCGTGAAGGTATAGTTCGGATAGAAAAACAGTCTTTCGATTGAAGTACCATTCCTGAGAAACAAACTCTTACGGGAAGTTTTGCTGTGATAGCCCAAGAGGCGTCTGCTCTCAACTCTCAAGGATTTCTGGCCACCTCTGCCCCACTGCGAGGAAGGACCTCCATCTGGCCTCTGGGGACCGATTTTCTCCGTTCTTGATTCCTAACAGCAAAAATCCCTCTGGGTCACCCATTTAAAATTTTAAATGTCCTCCACTGGAGCAAAACCCCACAGAGGTCCCTTTGATTCTGAGACGCTGGCCAGCCAGAACCCGACAGGCGTGGGTCCCGACGGAAGCCCTCCGCGGCAGGGGACCGCCCCCCCCCCCCCCGCCCCCGCCCGCCCCCGCCTCTTCCTCTTCCTCTTCCTCCGCGGCTGACCTGTGCTCTTGTCCAGGAAGTCCATGGACTCCTCACTGGCGCTGAAGTGGCTCGACGTGGCCTTCTTCTCGGCGTCCTGCTCCACGTCGGAGCCCGTGTGCACCGAAGAGTTTGTGCTCATGGGGGAGCGTGGTATATCGGACAAGGAGATCCGACGGCCCGTGCCCCCGCTCAGCATGGGCTTGCTCATCAAGATCTTGGGGGACGCCGTCATGTCGAAGTTGAGCTTGACCTTCTCCTGCTTGTCTATCTTGGCGGCACCTGCGCTGGGATTGCTGGGATCGAGCAGCATTTGGTACTGGCTGTTGGGCGTGTACGGCGTCCTGAAGGGAGAGTAGTTAAAAACCCCGAACTTCCTGCGGATGTTCTCCACATACACCTCCATCTCTTGCATTGCACTGTTGAAGATGCTTTTCGTCTTTTTCACAGAAAAAGGAATTTCTTTGGACATGAGGTAGCAATTATTTATTGGAACCCAGGCCCTAGGAAGTGCAGAAGAGAGAGCTGAAGTCAACTTTGGTCCTTACAGAGATCCTTTTATTTATTTATTTATTTATTTATTTATTTTTGAGGTTTTTTAAAAATTGGTTTTATTGCGGTAAGTTTAAGAGTACCACACGCCCTACTGTTAACGTAGGCACGGCTTTATTCATCGTAACGGAAATTTTATGCCCGATGAGTCTACCCCCATTCTACACTCTGATTCTATAAATCTGACTATTTTATTAAATACCTCCTCTAAGCGGAATTCATGCAGTTATTCTGTCTTACTGTGCCTGGCTGATCTCCCTTAGCGTCGTGTCCTCCAGGCTCAGCTATGTTGTCACATCATTTTTAAGGCCGAATACTATCCCATGAGATCTATCTACCACGATTTCTTTATCTGTTCATCTGTCGATGGACATTTAGGGTGTTTCCAGAATTTTTCTCCTTAACGCAAACCAAATTAGCCTGGTATGCCTGTCGACATTCTTAACTACATACTCCATTCTTTAAAAATGACTTGGGGGGCACGTGGAGGGCTGGGTCAGTTAAGTGTCCGACTTGGGCTCAGGTCATGATCTCATACTTTGTGGGTTTGGGCCCTGCTTTGGGCTCTGTGCTGACAGTTCAGAGCCTGGAGCCTGCTTTGGATTGTGTGTCTCCCTCTTTCTCTCTCTGCCCCTGCCCTGCTCATGCTCTGTGTGTGTCTGTCTGTCTCTGTCTCTCTCTCTCTCTCTCTCTCTCTCCCTCTCTCAAATAAACATACGTACATACATACATACATAAGACTTGGTTTGGGGGCTCCTGGGTGGCTCAATCGGTTGAGCATCTGACTCTTGATTTCAACTCAGGTCATGATTCCAAGGTCATAGGATCGAGCCCCATGTTGAGGTCCATGCTGACTGTGGAGCCTGCTTATGATTCTCTCTCTCCCTCTCTTTGCCCCTCCCCCACTCATTCACTTGTTCTCTCTCAAAACAGAATTTTTTTTTTTTAATTTCTCTCTTTTGAGACAGAAAGAAAGAGCACAAGAAGAGGAGGGAGAGGCAAAGAGAGAGGCAGAGGCAGAATCCCAAGCAGGCCCCACAATGTCAGCACGGGGCCCAATGCAGAGCTCCAACGTATGAACCGTGAGATCATGACCTAAGCTGAAATGAAGAGTCAGAGGCTTAACCAACTGAGCCACCCAGGTGCCCCCCGCCAAAAAACGTTTTAAATGACTTGGTTTGAATGGTTAACACATGATTAGCCGTTCACACTTAATACACATGTTCTTACGACATGTTCTTATGACAGAATGTGAACAGCGATCTTCACTAAAACATTAAAAAGCTCATAGACTTAGTCATTTTAATCCATTAGAAGAATAATAAATCCCCTCTTGGCTCTGGGTGAGTAGAGAGTAAGGAAACATCACTGCTTCCAGGACTGCACCTCCAAAGAAAGAACTGGTCCCGAAGCCCACTCCTCTGCGTTCACACACAGTTTTCATATCTCTCGTAAAACTGGGGTTCTACGAGGCACTAGACGGAAACACCGGAAAACCGTAAACCTGAAAGGGGGTGCATGGCTTCGATGTGAGAGAATTCATGTGGAAACTAACCAAAGGACAGCCTCCACCCCCCATTCTCGGCTGGTTCTGCCTGCCTGCCTGCCTGCCTCCAACCGCCCACATCCCAGCATGCTTTGCAGAGACCTCACGAGGCCATGAGCTGCTTTTCTGGGATTAGTGACCGAGCGGACGCAGGCAGGAGAGGGCAGTATAGCCTACCACTGCTCCGGGGTTTGGACAGGAGGCGGACCATGTGACATTCGATTCCCCAGCCTCCATCCCGTATGTATAGCTGGGAATCCGGCGGGAATGAACATTCCCAAGGAGGCCTTTTGGATTTCAAAGACCATAAAGTCAAGCCAGACACAGAGTGATGGGAGCAAAGTGGGCTGTGGGGAGGTAGAAATGCCACAGCCAGTCCAACGCAAGCACCGTCTACATGGGAGCGTCACAAGTGCCCGTGCAGGAATCTGACCCCCACACTGGCGAGTCTTCCAGCATTTGAAAGAGAAGCAAAAAATATGGACTACTTAGATTACATTCTACCCACGTTTTAACAGCTGGAATCTCGTTCCTATTTTGAAGAGAAAACGGCCCAGAGAAATAAAAGCGTGTGCATGGGGTGAAATTCAGGGCAGAGGATGGAGGTTTGCAACTCATGGTGATAACTAGGTCGTGACACAAACTAAAACCAAACACCCCAAAAATATCTAACTGCTCTCTCAACGTGCTGTAAATTACCAGCTTCTCATCACCCCAACTAGCTGCTGTCATCCTGCAGAGACCTGAGGAACCGCAAGAACGAGGCAGGGCAGGAGACAGATGCCCTCTGGGTGAGAGTCCGCGGCCGTTACAACTGGGGGAGCAGGAGTCTGGACGAGACAGGACAGCTCTGAGGAACAGACGGGGTCCCCCCGCCACTCCTGGACAAATGACTTCCCTTTCCCTGAGCTGGCCTCCGCTCTGTCATCGATAAAATGGAGGCTGAGCCCTTCCCGGGACGGGGTCAAGGGGAGCAAATGAAATGCACCTAGACCAGTCCCCGCAGCACCAGGAGATCACCAGCCAGCTGGCCGCGGGCCACTGTCACTGTGTCCCCTCCCGCCCGCCTTCTATCTGGGGTCAGGGCCTTAACCGTCTCCTGCCAAGGTCTCAAGAACCTTCAATGAAGGTACCTGCCAGTGATTTCAGGACCTGGTTTCTTTTCCTTAAAGCAGGCCCAGGACACAGTTGAAGGGAAACTTGATCTGCTTCACAAAAGAAAGCCTCTGGGGTCAATGTCCTGAGAGGCCACAGAGTCACAGGGCTGAGCTACACCCTACTTGGGGCCTCAAGGTTTCTTCTCAGTCAAATGGGAATAAATCCGCAGCTGCAAAAAGAACTTGAAACAGTGCCTGGTGCATAGAAGGCACTCAATTCGTGCCAGCTCGCTCTTGCGCGTTTAATAAGATATCTCCTGGATTTTTGTACAGTATCGTGAGTGTGAGTGTGAGTGTGTGTGTGTGTGTGTGTGTGTGTGTGTGTGTCTGTGAAATCAAATCCCAAGAAGGCAAACATTCTTAAGGGACAAAAAAGCACGCTAGGAGACTATTCCGAACACGCCTTGATCTGTACAAAAGCCTCCCGGGACCTGCTCCAGTATTTATTAACTTAACGATGAACACGTGACGGGCTGTGACATTTCTTACTCTGTTCTCCTGACCTACTTTGCTTGCACAGGACCAGGCTGCTGTTTTGCTCCACAGTCCCAAAGCTGCTCCCGGAGAAAGAGCCTATCCATTCTCTTTAGCCTCTGCGCTGGGCTGCTGGGTGTGGCCAGTTCTGCTTTAAGAACATCTCCTAGGGGCGCCTGGGTGGCTCAGTCGGTTGAGCGTCTGACTTTGGCTCAGGCCATGATCTCACGGCTTGTGAGTTCGAGCCCCGTGTCGGGCTCTGTGCTGACAGCTCAGAGCCTGGAGCCTGCCTCGGATTCTGTGTCTCCCTCTCTCTCTGCCCCTCCCCTGCTCGTGCTCTGTCCCTCTCTGTCTCAAAAATAAATAAAACATTAAAAAAAATAAAATAAAATAAAATAAAAATAAAAAGAACATCTCCTGGGAGGAAGGGACGCTCCTCCTTTCAGGTTTCCCCCAAGCTCTCAGTGACTTCATTCCTGCACCCCCTAACCCATCCCCATGGAGTGCCCTTAATCGCTCCCCGTAAGGGGCTCCCCACACCCAAAACGAGCCAACAGCTGGGCACATTCCCTCTGAGGGAACAAAAGACAGAGGGGGTTAGACAAACATCGTGGGCATCAGACATGGGCCGCTGGCTTTTTTCACCAATGCAGGGGCCCAGCTTCCACGACAGCTCCCACCCAGAACCAACCTACACCGTCCAGTTCTGGGGAAATGGCCTCTGGAACAGGGCTGACAGAGCTCATGCCCCCCAAGACCGTCCAGAACTGACAGGCAGGAGTAAGATGTCCATGCAGAGTGGGCTCAGCTAAGAACAGAATCCAAGACTCTTAAGAGTCTGGGACATATCTGGTACATGGCGGCAGGCACGGATCTCCCCCACCCACCTATATCCCCAGTATCCACACTGGGTTATATCACAGAACGAGAATAATCCCGAAGCATCAAGATGGTTAACTCTTGCCATGCTACAATGATGTACAGCCTGACACGAATTCTTCTTGCCCTTCAAAGCAAAGGCAGAATCTGACCACAGCCCGTGTGATCCAGACCGTGCCCCCTTCCCCACCCATCACTTACCATCCTCTCCTCCCCTCTCCTGTCCAAACCACACTGTGTCCCAGCTCTCCCCAAGAAACAGCAGGCTGGCTCTGTCCCTCCACCCAGATCTTCTCTAAGCCCCCGCCCTTGAGATCACCTTGCCTGTGTGTTTACTTGGGTATTTACTTGGGTGTCTTTCCCACTAGGATGCCAGCCTTCAGGTGGGCAGGGACGATGTCCTGCTCACTCCCGTATCCCCAGCATCCAGCACGTGGCCTGACCCACGGCAGCACCAAAGATTTCCAGCAAAGTGTCCAAAATCAAATAGAGCAAAAGACTTCCTATCAAACCCAGGACCATCCCAGCTAATTTCCACTTTGCCTCCAGACAAAGGATTCCTAGTAAATGATTTCGCAGATTACCAATCACTCTTCTGTCTTTATTTGCAAGGCAACAAGCAAAGTGAACAGAGTAACAGCTCTGACTCGGGTGTTTGATATTATAAACCGTACTTTCTGTATATTCTATCGGTGTGTATAATTTTTAGGATACATCTTTTTTAAGGTTATTTATTTATTTTGAGAGAGACCGCGAGCTGGGGAAGGGCAAAGAGAGGGAGACAGAGATCACAAGCAGGCTCCATGCTGGCAGCACAGAGCCAACGCAAGACTCGAACTCACGGACTATGAGATCATGACCTGAGCTGAAATCAAGAGTCAGACGCTTGAACGACTGAGCCACCCAGGCGCCCCCAGAGTTTTAAGTCTTCTCCCCCAACACACTCAAACACTTCTTCAAACCGCTTGGTAGCCGCCTGGAAAGGGTTTTGCCTCATCTGATCCTCACATAACTTGCTAAAAGAGAAATAGGATATTAACTGCTGCTCATCTGGGTCCACCTGCTGTTCTCAAGCCCATAGGATAGGAGACTGCTAAGAGCTAGAACAATTCACTTCCCTGCGAGCGAGGGAGAGGGGAGGGCAGAAAACGCTGGGCGGGGGGAGGGCTACCACCTGTTAAAACAGCCACCTCTTATAATGTCCTATTTGGCTTAAGAGAAAAAGGCAACAGGAGAGAGAACCACCCAGCACAATGATAAGAGATTCATTTACTGGCAATCTGTGGAAATACTTCTGATCCCTGAAAGCATTATTTTGAAAAGCAATTTGTGCGGTGGTTCAATTTACTCCACGAAATTTAAAAAGAACAGCACCACTTAAAATAGCCACGGAAACTATTCTGGTGCCAGCTTCATCAACGCAACTACGAAAGCATGATTGTTCTCTTCACATACCTGAAAAAAACGAAGCCCACACACATTATCAGCCGGAACGCAGCACAGGGCAGTATTTTTAACTACAAGATCACTGGTTGGTGTCGCGACAATAAACGACACGATAATACCTCCGCCCCCTGCTTGCGTCACAGTTATCGAAGGTTCAGTTAAAGCTGTACATTTGCAGCCAGTTTTGACTCCCACCTGTCATGTTGTCCAAAGAAACGAGCATCAACCTGTCCATCTTTATCCCTCAGAGCTTTTGCAGGCCAGAACGGAAACCCCTTCAGTTTTGCCCAGACCAAAGGATGTGGATTGCTCTGGGAAAAGAAAAACAAAATCCAGAGTTTGTACGTATTGGACAGCAAGACGCGCCATATACAAAGCTTGCCGTATGTGCAGAGACAGCCAGGCCACCAGCTGAACAGGAGCAGTTCCACGCAGGGTCTCCCAAATGGGCTTCCCTGGGAGGGCATGAGGCCAGGAGGCCCGGGCGAAGCTGGTTCTGGGGTGAACGGAGAAAACAGGGAAGAACGAACCACAGACGAGATGAGGCTGGAACACTGGCTTGAACACACCGCCCTTAACCTAGGTGGCCGTGAGCAAGAGTGTCCACCTCTCCCTGCGACATGGAGACAGCGATGCCTACACCCTCTGTTAAGCCGGAGGATTAAATGGGCATTGTATCCAGCATTTAATAAGGGCAGTATGAGCCGCCTTTGTTCTCTCTTGAGGGCTGCAACTCTTCAGGGGCTTCATCTCCAAAGGCAGGAAGAGACGTAAACTATGTTTCACTTTTCCACGTTACTTGCCCAATCTCACCCCCCAGTAAACTCCAGCCCTACCTCCACTCACCCACCAGCCCACCCCGGGAACACCCTTCTCTCTGCAGAACACTGGTTTGGAAAATACAGATGGATGAAGAAAACAGGGTGATTTATCTCTTCCCATCTCCCCACCCCAAACCGCCCACTTGGGAAACACCACAGAGCCAATCCAGAGGCATACTTCCAATTCTCTCAAAACAGGTTCATCAAAGAACACACTTCATTATGACTCTCACTACCTCACTGCCTTCTCCCTAATGAGCCCCATTTTGCTCTCTAGCCTGCAGTCTGCCCGCGGTTAATAAACCCAGGAAATCACAGTGCTCCCTCTGGCACATGGATTTTCAGCCCCAGATGTTTATTCCACCTGGATTACTTTCACTCTGCCATTACTTTATTGGTTTAAAAAAAAAAAAAAAGTTATTTAAAATCTTCTCCCAAAGTTTCATCAAATAAGCCACCCAGAAAAGGGGGCCTTGGGTAGTCCTCTAAGGCATGAGTTCTGAAAATGAAGTAAGGAAAGGAAATACAACTCACACAAGGCTCACAGAACCAGTTATCTCGTTTCTGGCAAGCAGCTAGGTAACACTCTGGACATACTTCAATTTCATTCATCTGTAAAACAAAAATATGTTAGGATGTGTCACGCAAGGGGCCTCACATCTGGAGACGCTCAAGGAATGCGAGAGGATATTAGCAGTTAAGATTAGCTACACCAAGTCCCTCAGTGGGGAACACCTCGGAGAAGAATCCAATCACCTCTCACCAACCCCCGAGATCCCACCCAGCCCGAGCCACCACCACCCCTCTCTGGACCACATCTGGACCAGCTTCCCACTCTGGTTGCCACTGCGGTCCAGCCCCCAAGACACAGCGGCCAGACCCATCTTGCTCATCGTCCACACCTTGTACATCTGACGGTTGGCTGTTGCAAATGGAATCTAGGAGGTACAGGACGGTCCCCGGAACAAAGAATTCTCCAGAGTAAATGCCAGTAGTACAAGGCTGAGAAACTAACAAGGAAATAAATCTAAACTCCAGATCAGCTCCTTCAACACCGAGTGTGACCAGGCCTAGGCCGACCTGTCTGAGCTCCCCCAACACCTCCAGCTATACCCCGGCTTCTGCTCGCTGTGCTCAATTCCCACCCAGCTCTGGTCACATCATCCAGGGCAGGTGGTATTTTATCTAAATGGACCACAATCTAAAAATTATGTAATTGACCGACTGTCCTTCCCTGTGAAAAAATACATTCCTCTAGGGGACCTAAGTACGACTTAGAACCCACAAGCCCCTTTCTTGGATCTCACTTCAGCCTCCACCATTTACTAGCTCTATAACCTTAGGAACAGTTGCTCATCTTGTCTGTGCCTCCATTTTCTCATCTACAGAATGGTCATGTGAGCAATACCTACCAAATAGACAACGATTATAGGAGATAAATGGAAAACGTGTTAGGTGACACAGTGATCAATACACTGGTTAACATTTATCAGAGATCTACGCTGGGATCATCAAAGTGTTCTACAGGTACTAATTCATTCATTCTTTACATCCTCCAGAGGCAGGCCTGCTCTTTCCCCCATATTACGGATGGAAAAAATGAAATCCCAGAAAGTCAAGAAACCCGCCCAAGGTTCTCTGCAGCAAAGGGGCAGGACCAGGATTTGAACCCAGGCAGACGTGCTCCAGAGCTGACGTGTTTCACCTGTCATTGCCCTGTTCGTTCCTATTCTCTTCCCATCATCAAAAGACTTGTTTTTCTCTTTATCTCTGCATCATGTAAGGTGTCAGATACTAAGCAGTTGCTCAATATACTACTAAATAATAATTTTATAAATATAATTGACTAACTCAAAGGTCAATGGATAAATGACTGAATAAAGGAGCAAAAGAATAAATAAGTAAGAAAGAAAGTGGTGGCATATATTTCCTGTTCCTACTCACTCTACTTATGGGCTATTCTGAAGGTACTGGCAAGAACAAAGTGGTAACATAAGGTCCAGGGCAGCCCTGGCATCGAAGCCCACACAGCGGCAATGTATCACCAACAGGTAGATTTAGAAATGCCAGGCACAGAGTACCTGCATCCAGTAAATTCCACCTGGGGGTAACCCACTGATTAAACACGTAGGCTTTAGCTCCCAAATCCAGGAAAACAAAGGAATCCCCAAGGGGAAAGCAGCTGGACAACTCACTCATACAAAACTCTAAGCCAACAATGAACATATCAGAAACAGTATATCATCACTTGTCATCAGAAACGTGCAAACCAAGGGCACCCGGGTGGCTCAATCAATTAAGTGTCTGACTTAGGCTCAGGTCATGATCTCGCAGTTTGTGGGTTCAAGCCCTGTGTCAGGCTCTGTGTTGACAGGTTAGACCCCAGAGCCTGCTTCAGATTCTGTGTCTCCCGCTCTTTCTGCCCCTCCTCTATTCACACTCTGTCTCTCTCAAAAATAAATAAAATCTTAAAAAAAGGGGGGGGGGGTCCTGGGTGGCTCAGTCGGTTAAGTGTCCGACTTCAGTTCAGGTCATGATCTAACGGTTTGTGAGTTCAAGCCCCACGTCGGGCTCTGTGCTGACAGCTTGGAGCCTGGAGCCTGGAGCCTGGAGCCCGCTTCGGATTCTGTGTCTCCTTCTCTCACTGCCCCTCCCCCACCTGTGCTCTGTCTCTATCAAAAATAAACGTGTAAAAAAAAAACAACAACCATGCAAACCAAAATCACAGTGAGATGCCATCTTGCAGGGAAAACATAGATACACGTATTTTTTGAATTATAACTTCCAAAACTGGAAAGGACACAGAAAAACTACCCAGGTTGTTATACATGTTGCTACAACTTTTCTAGAAATCAATCAGGAAATACCTACATGAATCCTTTGCTATGTGTATAGTCTCAGACCTCGTAGATGCCTTCCTAACAATTATACTAAGAAAATCATCGTAAAAGCCATGAAAAATTCTGTTCTTCCTGTGTATTTAACTATCTGGGAAAACACTCTTAAGTGAAAACGTTGATTATAAAACTCTCTCTATAAAAACATTTAGAAAAAGGGGCGCCTGGGTGGCTCAGCCAGTTAGACAACGGACTCTTGATTTCGGCTCAGATCATGACCTGGTGATTCGTGAGTTCAAGCCACACATCTGGTTCCGCACCTTGATGGTATGGAGCCCACTTGGGATTCTCTACCTCCCCCTCTCTCTGCCCCTTCCGTGAACAATCACTCTCTCCCTCAAAATAAATAAATTTTTTTCTAATTAAAAAAAATATGTAGGGCACCTGGGTGGCTCAGTCGGTTAAGCGTCCGACTTCAGCTCAGGTCATGATCCCACAGTTCGTGAGTTCGAGCCCCACATCAGGCTCTGTGCTGACAGCTCAGAGCCTAGAGCCTGGAGCCTGCTTCGGATTCTGTCTCCTTCTCTCTCTGCCCCTCCCAACGTGTGCTCTGTCTCTCCCTCTCTCTCTCCCTCAAAAATAAATCAACATTAAAAAAAATTTTTTTTTTAAATAATAAAAATATATATAGGTAGAAGGGTGCCTGGGTGGTTCAGCTGGTCAAGCCTCGACTTCAACTCAGGTTATAATTTCACTGTCCATTAGTTCAAGCCCCACATTGGGCTCTGTGTTCACAGCTCAGAGCCTGGAACAAATTCTGTGTCTCCCTCTTCCTCTGCCCCTCCCCCACTCATGCTTGCTTGCTCTCTCTCTCTCTCTCTCTCTCTCTCTCTCTAAAATACATTTTAAAACATTTTAATAAGTAAGGGGCACCTGGGTGGCTCAGTTGGTTAAGTGTACAACTTCGGCTTGGGTCATGATCTCACAGCCTGTGGGTTCAAGCCCCACATCAGGCTCTGTGCCGACAGCTCAGAGCCTAGAGCCTGGAGCCTGCCTCAGATTCTGTGTCTCCCTCTCTTTCTCTCTCTGCCTCTCCCCAACTCGCGCTTTGTCTCTATCTCTCAAAATTAAATAAACATTTAAAAATTTAATAAAGATATGCAAAAATGGCAGTATCCTAAGGTATCCAAATGTTTCCCTTACAAATGAATGAATGAGTGAAGTGCACAAGAGGCTGAAATCTGCTATAGCTCGGTTTCTCAACTCTTACACTGGGGTCTAATAAATTCTGCTCCCTGACTATCCCACAACCACTGGGGCCTCAGGGTAGGCCCAGGAGGTTCACTTCTTCCGCACCATCAAAACCATGGGTATTTCTAAGAGGAACTGACTTCTAGGACTCTGCAGGCCACTCCCTGAGAAACAGTCAAAACCTTTCCCCCAAATACCATTAAAACCCAAACATCTTCCACAAGAAGACTAAAAGGGGCCTGGCCCAACGCCTCGGACTATGGGGTGAAGAAATTAAGAGCCCCATCTACACAACCAAGAAAACTCAAGATGCCTCGTTCCTGACCATGACGCAAGCCTGAATAATAAAAGGTCATTTGCACCTCTTGAAGATCACGGCTAAGATAGCGTTGATTTCCGGCATATGGGGCGGGGGTGATCCCCTCTTCGTCACTTTTACGGGGGCACCGTCTATGCCTCAACAAATTCCAAAACAGCTACCGTTACCCACTAAGAGATTCTGCAAATGGAAATCAGCCACGCCAGCCCCTCACTCTGGGTGCATTTAAAACAGGACAGTGAGAAACACATACCTCATGCTCACAGATTTTGATGACTACTTTCGCTATCTGGGTCAATTTGTGATTTCCTAAGGGAATAAGAAAATAATGATTAATTCAAATGGAAACACGTTTGTAACACGCGGCTTTGGGAGTACACTTCCCCTAACAACCTTTCAACTTGCTTTTCCCCAGGATTAAGCTTTTAAAGGCTAAAACACAGGATTCTGGATCCTAATATCAGTTTAACTTATGTGACTTTTCCCAGAAACACTGACCAGTCTTTGGTGCCTCAATGTTCTCTCTGAAACTGAGCAATTTGTGTGGGATTCCTACAGTTCACAGATGAACATTTGGAAGATGCTTTTCTATTCAAAAGGCTCCAATTAGTGGAAAGGAGCCTTATTCACCCATTGTTCCAGACTCCAGCCCATGAAGGGCAACAGAGGAGAGAAAATAATTAAATGAGTAGCTCTGCTACGTCTCGTGCCTCAAAATACATTTTCTTATTAACTCAAGAAGCCTTATCAGGAAGCAGGTATGAATGTTCCCATTTCATTAATAAGTATGTCAAGGCTCAGGAGTCGTTGTTTACACGGGACTACTTGGCTAATGAGTTGAAAATCTGCCCCAGATCTAACTCTAGATCCCTCACCTTTGCTAAACCAGAAGACAGGATGGCAAAAAACAAACAAACAAACAAACAAACTGTGCTTTCTTCAAACATTATGGTGTTTTCAGAAAACATAAACTTGTTGACAAAAAGATGTTACACACACACACTCCTCGATTGCTGGCTTGCTTTAAAAACTCACAAGATCTGATAACTCTATCCAGTGGTGACCCCCTCAGACCAGAAAGGAGTTCCCATTCTCTAGTCTCTACTCTCTGCTTGGCCAATGGCCAACCTGGCTTGTGCTATTTTTCTGCCACCTAATCTCATCCACTTGTTTACACGATCTTACCCAGCCTTTCTATATATTTGAGTTAATAATCTTTACACAGATTTTCAACCAAGTGCCCCTTAGCCTCTTTCTCCCCTCCCCACACGTCTGGCCCTGCTCCTGAGCTAATAATGTAAAACACGTGCTTTTAACAGACATCCACCCACTCATACATCTTCCCTTACACATGAGCTAACCATCTACACTAGGACTATACAGGAAGAAGGCAGGGCTTCTGCTCTTAAAGATCTTACATCCTTAAAAAAAAAAAAAAAAGAGAGAGAGAGAGAGAGAGATCTTACATCCTGGTGAGGAACTCAAACGAATAAAAATAGCACCATCCAGGAAGTGTGATAAACGCTACCATGGGGAAGCACAGGTCCTGTGAGATCTCCTAACAACAGCACCTTCTGGGTCACAAGGGAAGGCACCTCAGAGAAATGACAGGCTGACACTGAAGGACATGAGGAAGTCATCAAGGCAGTGTTCTAGCAGAGAACAAGAGGAACAGAAAGGGGCAGGACACGGAGAGCTCTACGTGACCAGAGGGTAGACAGAGAGGACTGTGGGAGAAGGTAGGGCAACATGAAGGGTGCCACGAGAGGAGATTTTAATGGAAATTCTCTTCCATTCTGTCCAGAAGATTCAATCCACAAAAATGCAACTGACACAACTTTATCCAGAATACAAAGACCTCCTAAAATGCAATAATAAAAACACAGACCACCCAGTTTTTGAAATTGGCCAAAGATCTGAATACGTATTTTACCAAAAAAGATATACAGATGACTGATAAACACATGAAAAGGAACACGATACCGTTAGTCATAAGGGAAAGGCAAATGACCACCACCGTAACCGCTCATACCTTCAAGAATGGCTAAACTTAAAAAGACAGACAATACCAAGTGCTGGAAATGGGGAACAACTAAGACGCTCCCACACGTGGCTAAAAGAGGGTAAAAGGATACAATCGCTCTGCAGAAAGTTTGCCAAAATGCCTCGTAAACTGAAATATAAACCTACGGAGCAGCCCTACCACACCTAGATATTTACCCATGAGAAATGAAAATGTGTATCCACACAAAGACTTGTACAAGAATGTTCGCGGCGGTTTTATTCCTAACAGCCCAAAGCGGAAAACAACTCCAATATCCTTCAGTATCGACAAAGGGAATGGATCGACAAATTGTAGGTGAATACCACGAAAAACCACTCACAGCAATAAAAAGGAACAAAACCACTGAGACAAACATGCTCTAGCCACCCCGCCCCCCCCAAAAAAGCTACACTGCATGAAATTATCCAGACACAGAAGAATGCACTAGGACTCCATTTATATAAAATTCTCGACTATGTAAAACTAATCTATGAGGACAGAAAACACGGAGGAAGGTGGATTTGCTGGTACAGGGGAAGTGGATTATCAACTCATTATCTTGAAATGCAGAGTCCCCACCATCCCCTACCGATAAACATTAGCAATCTGTACACAAACGTTCTCAGTGACTGGCCCTGGCACACGAGAAAAAAAAAGCAAGATTTTTCTGGAAAGGTGGGCGAACGGGCATGACACGCTCTTCTGTAGGAGCCGTCTGAGCCACTCACCTCCATTATAAATGATGCAGTTGTGCAAAATCCACTTTGCGTCGGCCAGGAAAGCTTCTGTACAGCCATACATTTTCTTTTTAGCATTCTGGGGAGAAAAAGCCAAGGAGTATAATAACCCACGGGTCTATACAAGCTGCAGCCAATTAACACCTGCGTCCCCACATCATTTTTTTTCCCTTCTCCTCTCCCCCGCGCATTATTTCCTTCGCAGTCATTTGCCAAATTAACGAATGCGTTTACCCATCTCCCAAGATGCTATCATATTTGAGATCTATAATCCTATCAAAAGGAAGTCACCGAATTCATCACAGTAACTTGAATTTTGGCCTCTTATATAAGCAACTGTCATTTATCCAGCAGCCCTTTCCAATGAACCAGGATATTTTATATATGTTTATATGTTTATGATTAATTGTAATAGTCTCACGTGAGCCTTGTGATGGGAGAACTTAATGACACATTTGATATCATCCCAATTTTACATACAGGGATACTAAGGTATGGTGATATTAAGGAACTGATTCAAAGCTACAAAGCTACTAATTTATGGAGCTAGGATTCCAGCCCTGTCTTTTTTTAATGCCTTCTTTTTCTAAATACCATAAGGGTGTGTGCAACTTTCCAAAACAGGTTTGACTCAGCATTTAGTGGTCAGCAATAAAAACAATACAATGTTTTCTCCGGATCCATGCTTTTCTTTATCCATATTTTGGGGCCAAAAATTTGAAAATCAGCACCAGAGTGATGTGCATAATCTAAAGTGTTCCAAGAACAATTTTCGGCATGGAACTCTAGCCTGAACTCTTAAAAAACATCTTCAGGCATTAAAGACATATCCGTATCAGTAGAGTAAGTTCTAGGGAGTCACGTCTTTATCAGCCATCTGAAGGTTTTCCAAACACTTCATTTTCTCTTTTCTCCTTCCTTCTGCCCTCATTAGCACCTCTCAGAGAGAGAGGAGTAAGCAGGCCTCAAATCAAGCAAATCACTAATTCGTAGAAGTGTGACTTTTTCAGGTATAAAGCTGCAATCACCAGCAGAAGTAACATTTGGAGCTGATCAGTAGCATCCGGCACTCCACTGCAATCCTTGGAAGAATGTTACAGAAGTTATAGGATCAATGGTTCTTCCATCCAAATAAAAATGGCGCAGGGGAAAGGTAGAGAAACCATCTAACTTGAGATGGGGCACAGGAAGTGAGGAAAGGTCGTTAGGCATCTCGATAATTCGGGGCTACAACGGTGAGGTTCTTTGATGAAGGCCAACCTTTTCCAATGTACAAAGATCCATAGGATGGAAGATGTATTCCGCGTAGTCGGGATGCTGTTCCAATGGAACAGGCTTCTGGAATGCATCCGTCTATAAAAGAAAGAAAAGAGGTGCACACACACACACACACACAAACCCATCATTACTGAGGAAGACAGAGTATTAATAGCAACAAAGTACTTTTCAAATGGAGACAACTTTTCAGAGGATACAGTTCTAGGCGTTTCCATACAGGAATGACCTTAGGGAGTACCAAGCTGGTTCAAGTTCTAGTTCTGAATGGTCATCAATCATCATGGGAGCTGTTCTGGTTTTGTGGTTTGTTTTGTTTTCAATATATACCCAAATTAACAGGTCCTGTCCTCTTCTATTAAGATCAACAAGAGAACACACAATCAGCTACTTTGAACGTGAATGGTGAATAAGGCTTATCAATGTCCTGCAAAAATCCTGCAAAACGGACTGTCAGTGAAATCTAGTCACACCTAGGGATGACACAGTAAATAAAGTCCCCCTAAAGTGCCAACAGATATTTTACACTTGGGGGGAAAATTCAGACACTGAGATTTTGCTCCCCTGTTAAGAAGCCAAATTACCCACAACACAGGGACCATGTCAACATTTTTCACATTGATCCATGTTCTCTTAAGCCCTACGTGAACCAGCTCAAAATGCAAGGCCCGGTTTGTCGATGGGTGGTGTTACCAATATTTAAAAATTTAAAAGAGGGGCGCCTGGGTGGCTCCATCGGTTATGCAACCGACTTCCGCTCAGGTCATGATCTCACAGTCTGTGAGCTCAAGCCGCACGTCGGGCTCTGTGCTGACAGCTCAGAGCCTGGAGCCTGCTTCGGATTCTGTGTCGCCCTCTCTCTCTGCCCCTCCCCCTCCTCCTTTTTTAATAAAAAAAATTTTTTTTAATAAAAAAATTTTTTTTTTTTTTTTTTAATTAAAAAAAAAAAATCCAAAAGATTTGAAATGCCTGCCTGGCTTGGTCAGTGGAGTATGTGACTCTTGATCTATGGGGTTATAAGTTCGAGCCCCACACTGGGTGTAGAAATGACTTAAAAGTCAAATCTTGGGGCGTCTGGATGGCTCAGTCAGTTGAGCATCGATTCTTAATTTTGGCTCAAGTCACGATCTCACTGGTTCATGAATTCAAACCCTCCATCGGGCTCTGTGCTGACAGCTCAGAGCCTGGAACCTGCTTTGAATCCTGTGTTTCCCTCTCTCTATGCCCCTCTCCTGCTCACTCTCTGTCTCTCTCCCTCTCAATAATAAAAATATTTTTTAAAAAATAAAAATAAAAATAAAATCTTAAGCTCTTAAAAATCAATCTGTCAATATCTAAAAGATTTAATGAAACACCAAATGATACTCAAGCAAGGCATCTGAAAGGGCTACCATTTGCTGTCATGGGAGCCCTCTTTTGCCCAGAAGGAAAGTGTCTGGCCATTCCAAGTTAAAAAAGATGCTTCAATATCATCAGCAACTTTCTGCTCTGATTGATTTTACATCAAACAATTTATGTGAGAAATTAATGCCTTCTTCGATTTTTCTTTTTGGCTTATAATTCTACAGTGTTGAGAAGTCCACATGAATCTATTCTTTTTGTAAACAGTCCTCAGCAGATATCATTTAGCCTATGAAAAAGCAGGAAGTAATTCCTTGTCACTCAACATAAAAACGACTCTACAGTTTAAAAAAAAAAAAAAAAAGAACTGTTTTTCTTTCCAAACTGAGGCCATCCAGGCTTTTGCTTCCATTGAGAGAGATTTTTGTTAAAGAGACAAACAGATACCCAATTTAGCAACACCCAATTGGCACGCTCTGAATTCCTGTCATGGTATCGAATTTCAGAATCTAATCTCAAAACAAAAGCTTGGAGGTTTGTTGTTGTTTTTAAGAAATGAGGCCACAGGGGCTACACTCAATGCCCTGAGTTTCAACCTGGCCGTATATTCACTTGACTTAGAAAGCAGACTCTGGAGAGTTTAACAAAGGGTCACGACTAGCCCATACGGTGCCTTTGTGCAAATCAGAAAAGGAAAACCCTACCCTCAAGTTTCTCTAGATTCGTCTGTTCGTAGAATGTCCTAACATGGTGATGATATGGGCACAACGTATTTTTAAGAACCAGGCATTTTACCACCGTCCTCCTGAAAAAGGTCACATGAAAAGTAACACCAGGGGCGCCTGAGTGGCTCAGTCAGTTAAGCGTCCAGCTTCAGCCCAGGTCATGATCTCAGGGTTCGTGAGTTGGGGCCCCGTGTCGGGCTCTGGGCTGACAGCTCAGAGCCTGGAGCCCGCTTCGGATTCTGTGTCTCCCTCTCTCTGCCCTTCCACTGCTCGCACTCCTGTCTCTCGCACTGTCTCAAAAATAAACATTAAAAAAAATTAAAAAAAAAAAAAGTAACACCACCGTGGGTGTGTATGATGTGACCAGGCCTCTGGGGAAGGGCAGCATTGGTAAACAGTGCGTGCCGGCTAAATGTGGCACCCCTGCTTTCCCATCTGGATTTTCTTTAAGGGGCACGGGTTGTACATCAAATCCCGTTTCAAAACTGAAGGAATTTAACCAAATTCTCCACCTCTTGACAGGTTGCATTTTACTTGGAGGTTCCATCATCAGACCTTGACTCTAAATAAACCGGCTGTACTGCATGCTGTCGTTGAAATGGAATTTTACTAATTCCCGAGGGAAGAAACACAAAAGCTCCTTACCTGATGGGGTATGGGTATGAGGCTTCACTTCACAACCAATCAGAATTTTAAATTCCCCACCAACTTTCTACTGTATGCCATTTCCCGATTACACTCCCTGGGGACACAGAGTGCTCACCAGAGAGAATTAACCGAACGTCGTCATACCTCGTATTTAATTTACAGGTATTTGAACCGGGCACCTAAGAAGGCCCAGAGTTCGCACAGGTGTCTGGAAAGCAGAGACCACTCAGAACGTTAACAGAAAATAACAAAAGTCACTATTTCCCACTTATGCTTGTATCAAGAGGAACTTTCTTCTTACCCCTGGCTGTTTCATTTTCTGAATGGCAAATTTGAGCAGGTAGGAGAGCTGTTCAATGGTGAGCATTGTCATGGCTTTACTCTGAGTCTCGATGCATTCTGCTACTGTAATCTTCTACAAGTCAAAATCACACAAACGTCTGGTTAGAAAAAAGTTACTATCCCCATACATAGTTCCCTTTCCTCCCTTTTACGTGTTCCGATAGGCACATATAAAAAGAAAAACAATCCTTTCCATCCAAACAAGATTGGTTGTTTCACTTGAGAAGGACCCCAATCTACCCGATCATACACTGAATCGGTAGATAAAAATTAAGAGGCACATCAATCCACTGATGACCTCATCTGGGAAGGGTTTTGCACTCATGAAGAGGACGTAATCAGAGAAAGATGCAAGTAGGCAGGGACCTGAAAAATCACGATTACGGTTGTGAGTTCTCAAGAAGGGGATGTGAAAAGGAAAGACCACTGATGGTTCCAGGGTATCTCTGTACACAATGAAATCAGTCACTTAATTTGATCCCCTGAGGGTTCTGGGCTACCTTTCAGGAAACTGATGAGGCATGACACTCAATGACATCACTGATGGAAAAAGGACAGTCTTCTCCGTAGAAACAATCCAAGGGGTGGCAGTGAACTAAATATAAATATGGCTTCATTCTCTGTCACCACGGATGTGAACCCACTCAGGACATTCTAGGCAAACTACGCAAGGCGCACGGTCTCGTTGTCTGTCTCCATGGGAAATAAATGTCATCTTGAAAGGGAAATTCCCATCAAAGAAGAGGCCCAGAGAAATGTCTGAAACCAGACTCTGCTATGTAAATCTGGTACCATATCCCGGAGTCAGACTCCTTATGTAGCAACAACAACGAAAATAGCAAATTCTGATGATGTCAGGAAACACTCTTTAACCATCTGTGTAGGGAGAGCTGAGAAAAGTTTTCTCCAATTAATCTTGATTTAGTTTTCATCCTTTATATCTCTGGATCCTCCAAAAGGAACTTTCAGATGTGTCTGGTTGGTTGTCGAGGAAAAGGGCAACAGAAGAGTTGCTCAGAAGCTGAAAACGGTATGTGACGCATGCATCTAACTGCTTAGCTCCCAGAGCCTGAAACAGCCAGTCTTTCCAGTTGACTGCACTGCCAATGCACCCCTGGAAGAAATGTGTGGCCCGAAATCTTAGACACAGAACACCTGTTTGTTTGAATTGCTGTGTGTTTCCAGGTAACTATCCATGGCGAACAAATTCACTTGTCCTCCATCCCCAATCCCTCTCTCCTGGCTGGCAGTGCCTGGTTCCCACAATATAGATTCCAAGTGCCAGAGAGGCATTTCCAAGATTTTTCTGCCTGAGGACCGATCCGATCCTGACCAATGAGTGAGGCCAAGGGCAAGTCAGCTGGAGGCTGAAGGGCAAAGTCCTTCTGCTTGATTTTAAAAAGGGTTGAAAAGAGAAAACACTCCTCCCCTTAGAGGGATTTTTGTCTAGACACAAGTGATAAAAAAAAAAAACCCAGCAGCCATCCTATGGCCATGGGGGACATATCGCCTCAACAATGAAAACAGAAAGAGTCTGGCTATGAACAAACCCTGGCCTGGCCCTGCCTCTGGGCTCTTTCTACGCAGGAAAATAAATCCCACATGTTCCAGTCCACATTCATCAAGATCTATCTGCAGCAAAAGCCACTCTCGTTTCTGGAAAATTATTAAACAATCGGGAAGGGTGGGTCAAGACACAAGGACACGGATGAAGGCTCCGCTGCCCACCCGGAATGTACCAGAACCAGGTGGAGCCCCACAACAAGAGGGCCTCGCTGAGCAAAGCACGTCCGACACGTCGCCCCGTCTTGAGGGACCCAACGGGAGCCTGCCGCCATCTTTCACAATCTTAGCCACAGAACACCATTAAAACGTCATCATCATAGCGATCTGATGTCGAATTTCTTTTCAAGTATTTATTTTTCTCTTTTCCCAACACAAAAGCAGTATCACCACTATTGATAAAGCTTGCTTTTTCTCCTCCCTAAAGATCTCGTTGTTTGAGACTGAGCTCTAATATACCTTCGAACCAAAGTGACACTCTGCATGAAATGACTCTGCAGATGACATCACTTGCAGCATTTTGAAAAAGCATCGTAACTGCAAGTCGCCAAGAAAAGAAGCCACCTCAGATCTGAGGAGCACAGTAATAATGGCGTTAACGAAAAGCATTTCGGCTTTCCGACCCGGATGCATGTTCCTCACGGGGCTTCTACTCTGGTTCTGCGCCCACAGCACCCTCTGCCTGAAGGCAGCTCACTCTTCCCTCTCTGCGTGCCATTCTCAAATCTTAGGGAGACCTTCCCGGGCCTCTTCACTTCAAACGGAAAACGCCCTCCACCCTCCCTATTCCCCATTCCTCCTCTTTGATTCCTTTCATTGGGTTTTCATCCTCTTCTCCTGAAAAGCTTGTAATGCGTGCCCCTTTTTGCTCCCTGCCGAATCCCTAGCACCCAGTGGGCACTGCAGAAACAGCTGTGGCGTGCCTGGGAGCATCAGATGACAGCCATAAGCAGCGTGCGACCCACAGTGGTCTTCTGGGCTCAGCTACCACCGATGATTCAATGAGGCAGCAGGAGACGCCATCCAAGATGAGGAGACCCCCGCGTGCGATCTTTTCCAGACGTGTGAACGGTTAACGGTTTAGGACTTAACTTCTGAAATGTTCATTACGGGAGAATTCGGAGAGGGTTCCAGATCCCAGAGTGATCCAAAGACCCAGGAAGAATCAAAACCGATACTCAGTGCAATTGTTTTTCCAAAAAGCCGCAGTGCTGAGGCCCCTGCCAAAGCTGGTCCCCAAAGGGGGGTGACCAGGATAGAACAAGGGGAATGCAAGAAATTTCTTTTCTTTTTTTTTTTTTTTTTTTCCATATCTGGATGATTTGAAACTTTTAAAATCAAAGGAAGAAAGAAAAAGGAGAGGAAATGAGGCAGAGAATGCATTCGTTCGTCAGGAACTAACCTCACATTCAGGACAAAACCAGTCCCCCTCTGGTTCCGATGTCAGTCTCAGACACTTAGCGTGATAAACCCGGGGACAGAGCTCACAGCAAAGGACTTGGCCTTCCCGGTGACAAACCCAGCAGTAGAAATCATTCCGTCCATCCTGCGGTACAACATCAACAGGGTCTGTGGTGAGTGGCTGCTTCATATAGTAAAACGGACCATGTCTTAGTTCTGACTGAAATGTAGGCAAGAGAGACAGGTTCAGTTTCAAAACACATGCGCATTCGCAAAAGGAATTTGAACAAATACGTCAACAACAACAAAAGAAAATCACAGCATTTCACACATTCATTACAAAGCTATCTTGGGTTACTCTACTAAATACACAGTTTGCAGCTCGTTAGATACTAAGATACTTTCCTTTTCTCCCTCTCTCCTCTATTGGCAGAAGCCATAGATTGAAAAGCTGGTGTCTGACCAGAGTTAGTAGCCTACCCTAACAGAAGAGTTACAATGGCTACGACCTAGGCATACCCAGGTTGAAATCTGAGCTCTACCAGCTGCATGACTCTGGGCAAACCTCTTCATCTCTCAGCTTCAATTTTCTCATCTGTAAAATGGGGATGATAATACCCAATTTCACGGAATTCTGGTTGGGATTAAACGAGACGATATAACAACATATGCATTTAACACACTGCTGCTTTTACTAATATTACTAACACAGGTATGGAAGTCTAAACAAAGCCAACAAATGTGTGGCAATTCACCCTAGGATTCTTTCCACAGGCTTCTGGAGAACAGATCAACTGAATTTAAGTCACAGAAAAAAAGGGGGGGGGGGGCATTCATTTTTTATGTCTACCCCCCCCCAATGCATAAAGTATTAGAGCCAATCAGAGGCTTCCTGAAGCTATGATTCTTGAACATGGTTATGTCCTCAAAACACGAGAAATGTCTCCCTAATAATAAATTATAGAATCCAGCAAAGACATACTCCAAACATGTAAGATCACTCAGAAGAAACTTATCGGGAAAACGTCTATCGGAAATTAGTAACAAATACAGTATTTCAGAAGTACTACGAGAGAGTCTGGTAGTGACCCAGTAACTGCCTACGTGATCTTCTTAAAGATCCTCAACCCACTTGGAGCCTCGATTTCTATGGATAATAGCTAATCTCCACAACCACAGCACCTATCTCTGACAGTGAGCTTCTTTCTTTCCCTCCTTGTCAGCAAAACATTACCGTTTTCCTCCACAAAGATCTCATATGCTGATTAAAGCTGCCTAATTTCTGTTGATACTATGAATGGGATTTTTTCTACTCTCTTGTCTAAGTAGTTATTGTTGGTACATAGAAATGATGTTGGATTTTTCCAATCCTGACCTCACAAATAACTGGTTCTTAGTTTACTGATTAAAAATCGTATCTTCTCGGGGCGCCTGGGTGGCTCAGTCGGTTGAGCCTCTGACTTCAGCTCAGGTCATGATCTTGCAGTTTGTGGGTTCGAGCCCTGCATCGGGCTGGGCTCTGTGAGGACAGCTCAGAGCCTAGAGCCTGCTTCGGATTCTGTGTCTCCCTCTCTCTATGACCCTCCCTTGCTCATACTCTGTCTCCATCTCTCTCTGAAAAGTAAATAAACATTAAAAAAAATTTTTTTTTAATATCTTCTCTAAGCAACATCTGTTTTGTCTATTCATCTCTAATATTTTTATACTACTTTTCTTTTTTTCCTAATTTATATGAGGCCCTTATTTTATCCCGAGACCCTCCCCCCCCACCCCGGATAATTCCCAGAACTGTCAAGATTACAAGCAGTTGTGTCTTGTTCCTGGTTTTTATTATGAGGTTTTAACGTTCCCAAAATGCCTGCTATTTCTATACTCCTTGATAAAGAGCCTCCCAGATGCTTCCTTAGCAGATCTTTTTTAATCCATCCTTCTAAGCCTCCCCACTCTCATTTCTACTAAGAAAACAACTAAGATTTTTAAGGATGATTGCATAATATTTGAGCCCTGTTCTTTCCCTGGTTCAGGTCTGGTGCACTGCTCTATACTTGGGTTTCCAGAGAATAACACCGTTACAATATTCTCTCCAGACCGCATACTCAACATACTACCATACACGCTAATTCATTTTGTCCTCACGACCACCCAGAGAGGGACGCAGGACACACACAGCTACTCTTACCGAAGAGCTGAAAAACCTAGGTTGAAACAACTCCTCTGGCCCCCAGGCCCAGATCAGGGGTCTCACAGCTCCCTCTCTCGCCCTGATTCCCTGTATAAGATGATGCCGGGTGAGGAGAGACTCTAATGCCCAAGTGACCCCCTCACAGAACATTCTCTCTAGTTCAAAAATACCTTGTTTCATGCAAAGAGCTGGAATGGGGAGGGGGGGGGGATCGGAAAACAGCTAGGAACTCCACAGAAGGGGACATACAAGCAGAACGCCACCTACAGCGGGGGCTCGCACCCTCACTGCTGTCATTCGGGCCAGAAAACTCTTTGTGGGATGGAGCTGTCCTGTGCACCGTAGGATGTGTGGGAGCATCCGTGGCTGGATGCCAGGACCCCATCCACACAACTGTGAGGATCAAAAAGGTCTCCAGATATTGCCAAACGTCCCTCAGGGGTAAAACGGCCCTTGGTTGAGAACCACAATGTACAACGTTCGCTATCTGCCTAGGAAATGGTTGTGTGCATTTGGGGCAGGAAGACAGGGGTGAAGGGGGGTGGGGGACGGGGGAAGGGGAGGAGAAGCAGGACGACAAGAAAGAAGAGGTAGGTGGGGAGTGGGAAGAGGGGGAGAAGATCCTCGTACTGAAAGATAAGCCTCACATATCAAGCAAGCACAACTATTTCCAACCCGAGGTCTTTCAGAACGCCTTTGTGGCTTTTGCCACATAGCAGTAAGCCATAGCTCAGCGCCCGACTTCCTTTCAGCAAGTTAATAATAGGACAGGAAGAGTCAATCTACACAAAACTGGAAGGATCGAAAGGCCAGCTAATCTCCCTAACTGGCAGCCCAGGTCCTTCCTGTCTAGCAGAAGCCCGGGATGGCCACTGGTGAAGCGAAGCTTCCCCCCGCCCCAAGTCCTCACCCCCACCCCACAACTGGCTGGGAATGGATGTTCCTGGGGGGGAATCACGGGACGGGGGGGGGGGGGGGGGGGGGGCGGGGTGCCAGGCTGCTCCAAACGCTCTGCAGGCTATTCCGTCGTTCCACAAGCAGCAGCTGTATTGCTGAGAACGGGCTGGCCGCTAATCTCAATCAGATACCTGCCTCATCTGCTGTTTCCTGCTCCATACAAACAGGCTGATAACAAATATGGAACATTTGAAAGAGGAAAAGTGAACCATTCCAGGTGAAAGGAGTTATGATTTTCTCCCCCTATGCATAAGGTGTGTTACCAGCCTGCTAGTAAGGTTGCAACCTATGTTCTTGCAACCTATGTTCTTACAGGATAACTGCAGGCTGTGTGAGCAAATGTTATTTCCCTGCTTCTTCCACAGGCTGATTAACAAGAAAACAGACGGGCTCATGAACTCACTTCTAGAACACCTCAGTCTTATACCAGTGACCCAAAACTTCTACAAAGGGTTCTGTGAAGACAGTTCATAGCTGAGGCTCTGCAGGTCATGTGATCTCTCTCTAGCACAACTGCTCAAGCCGGCCACAGTAGCAGAAAAGCAACCGGAGACAGTATGTAAATGAATGAACGTGGCTGCGTGCCAATAAAACTTTATTTACAAAAACGGGCTCTGGGCCCACCCGGCTCACAGGCGGCAGTGAGCTGACACCTGGTCTGTGTAAACCGGAAAAGGGGTACGCCGGCTGTGTGGGAGCACAGAGTACGTGCGGGACCGTGGAGGGGCCTCAAACACGAAACCCCACCTGGAGCACAGAGGTAACATATGCAAGTGAAAAGAGTCCTTGTTCCAGCTTTTATTCTTCAGCATTTAAAGCACAAACAGTGCTCTAAGGAAAAACTGCCCGGCCCGAGACAACAGGGAGAGGCAGAACTTGGCCCCTCTTAAGCAGCAGCCCCAGGACAGCTCCAGTGACGGGGCAGCGAGGCAGGTACACTCTCCCAGTGCTGCCTGGGCTGAGGGAGAAGCCAGCAAGCCTACAACCCCCTTCACAGTCCCAACTATTAATACACTGCCCCAGCCCAACAAGGGACTTCCGGAGTATGTTTAAGTTCTTAAGACAATGCGCGGGCCCGAGAAAGTTAAGTTCTAGCCCACCCATTTACGGTATGTATATACCCTGTGCTCGGGGGCAGTGAGGAGGAACCCCATCGTTTCTCCGCCATAGTTGATCAAAGATATACCCAATCTGTTAGCAGATTATTTCTCAATCCTTTAATGATGGGGAAAAAACAAAATAAAAATAAACCTCCCAAAAGGAGTCTTCAAAGTCAGATGTCCTGAGAACTGAAAGTTCGAATGGTATTTTTCAGTAAAGGCCCTAATGTCATTTGAGGGAAGATATTTCTTGGGCCATCTACTGCAGGACGCTTGGCAACCTAACCTTCTTCCACAAAATGCCAGAGCATCCTTCCAGGCTTTGGGATGGAGAAAAAACACCTACATGTTTTCAAACCGTTCCTACAGGGCAAAACCACTGGACCAAAGAGCCATAAAAAATGAACTGTAAGCCCTAAATACTTTCTTCCCTAAAACCAAAGTGTGTTTTAAAGTTCCTCTTGCAACTCCCTAAAAGTACTGAATTCCTAATACATGAAAAATGAGTGAAACAGGGTCCAACCTTAAAAATTCAACCCCCATCTCTACTTGGTAATAAAAGGTCTCTACCAAAAATGGAAAAATATGGGGGCAGGGAGGGTGTTTCTATAAGGCCAGAGAGGATTTATTTTTTGAACACAAAAAAGAAAGCAGAAGAAAAAGAGAGGAAGGGGAGAAGAATCTTGACATGTGCCAAAAACCAAACGCACTTGAACACTTAAGAGAACTAGAGGCAGAAGGAATGAGCAAAGCAAGTCGGGTGTCACGCTGCGGGGAGGGGTGGGGAGTGTGGAAAACTACAGCCCACAGGCCCTGCGTCTAAAGGAGCAAGCTCTACTCCGCTCCAGCTGTTGCTGGATTTTTCTGAGTTTTTATAAGAACCCAAAAATACAAGTTGTTATTTGAAATCTCATGATCTTCAAATGTTGGTGACTAAGAAATTATATTATTGGTAAAACCCAGCACTCGTGGACCTACAATTTGCCTGTAATGCCATAATTCTGTAATGCTATAAAATTCTAAAATGAAGAAAGAGAAAAGGGAAAGTGCCCAGAAGAATTTTTTTTTAAGGAATTTAAGTTCCCCTTAAGGAAAAACAGACTGTGCGTGAGGGAGGCTGTTGCTACTATGCAAATACCATATGCTAGAATGAATTATGGGGTCAAGGTTCAAGAATTTCATTTCTTTACAGTTAAGCCCGTTTCTCTTTCGCCAACTCCTGACTGTTGGGCCCCAGGGAGTTTTAGATCTGAAAAACCTACAATCAACCTTATAATGTTCCCAATCCAAACCCTTATTTTACAAGGTAACTGAAGCTCAAAGCTAGGAAAGCAACTGACGAGGTCCCAGAGTGAATTTCCCGGATGCAGTGAGGCTAGAGTCCGACCTCTGGGTCAGGACACTTCCTCTGTGCAACAGTCCTGTAAACTCTCCTATCAATACTGAAGATTACAGATTATTCAGGAGCGTCACCGTGTCCTGTGTCCAGCTACTCGGGGTCTCCTCTTTTCTACGTCTAGAACGCACTATGCATATGCAAACCTCCACCCTGTGGCTATTTCTCAGGGAAACATGGACCGACAAACGTGTTAAGAGAAATGGTACACATGGATGGGGAAGGGAGAGAAGAAAACGTGTGGACTGCCCAAGCTGATCGGCTTCCAGAAAGAGAGTTACGAGCCAGTTCCTTAAAAGACAGGTAGGAATTCAAAAAGCATGATGCGTGTGTACACACACAGAGAGAGGCCGAAGGAGAAGGCTTTCTGCACAGAGGGGACAGTATCTGCCTTGAGGCATCCTGGTATCCGATAAGGGAGGGTTTGCCCAGGAAGTTCAATTACTAGCTAAATTAAGGTTTGGGGATTATCTGTGGCCTTGGGGTTTCGTTTTCAGTCTTCATTCCCAGAAGCTATGGGATGGCTCCCGGGTGACAGAGATGGTCGCCACTGCTTTAAGCCAGACCGGCCGACCTGAGCTCGAATGCAACTTCTAATTTGCTCAGAGGCCTTGAGGAGACAACTTAACCTCTCTGAACCTCGATGTTTTCATCTGCAGAAGGGAGATAATTACAGCCCTTTCTCACAGGAGGATTATAAACATTAACACAGAAAAATGCTTACAACAGGGAGTGAGTCAACACTGCTCTTATGATTATTATTGCCAATACTGGCCTATCTTTCTCAATCTCCCTAAAAATGTATTTAGGACCCATCTGTTTCTTCTCTTTGAACAGGATTCCCAACTCATTAGATTTGCACTATCCAACCCAGGGGGAAAAAAAAAAATCAGTCCCTGGGTCACATTTGCAGGTAGGTGCTCAGTGGCCACACATGGCTTGTGGCAATCATACCGAACAGCCCAGTTCTAGAACACTTCTACAGCTGTCGTTTCTCGATTTCAACACATGGTTTGTGTGATTATTCCACTTCGTGTCGAGCCTGGCTTAATTTTTATTATTATGATTTGCATCAGTGGGCTCAGTTCATCCCAACAACCCTGTGCAATCAGGAGCAGGACCTTCATTCCCATCGGTAGATGAGAAAAGCAGGCACAAAGAGGTTAACTTGCCCACAGCCACACGGCAAAGGCAGAGCTGGCATTTCGCTATGTAATTTTGAGAATGGAAATAGATTAGTGTGCAGAAATGTACCCCTCTCCCAGTTCTGGGCATTCAACCGTTGCTAGGTTTCTTTCCCATGAAAGTAACAACCTTGTCTTATTCAACCTCCAATCCCCAGGGCCCACGTCAACACTCCATAATGCACAAGATGGATGAATACATCCCAAGGAATCCCTGCTGAAATGGTATCAGAACCCCTGGGACATCCTGTTTCTTCCGATACTAGGAGACTGGACCCCAGGGTCCACTAAAGCAGCTCTCATTTTTTTTAATCAGAAGAATATCTAGCTTGCATTCGAGAATTTTAAAACTAGGTTTCTTAAGCAAGATCCAAGATGGCTCATGGATATTCCTATCTCATTGATAGGTCCTGGCTGCAGAAGGAGGCTGGGGTCTAGAGAAGACTCGTGCCGCCTGGGGTCTACACGCAATGAGACCAACGGGTGACCAATCACCAAAGTGGAGGGTGGACAATGGGTAGAGACAGCAGCTGTCTTACCACAGACCTAAACCCGTTATTTTACAGATGAGAAAGCTGAGACCAGGAGGGAGCCTGCCTTAGCCACACAACCACCTCGAGGCAGAGCTCAGAACCATCCTACCAGCCTGGCCTAGCAGGAAAAAAATCCTCAGGCCACGTGGGGAAACAGCCCCAGAGTGCAAAAACAAAATCCAAGGAAAATCCCCAAATCCTAAAGCACAGTATCCTTCATCTCATCTGGGTCACTGCCCTGTCCCCAACACAGATCTGCAAAGCTAAC
Organism: Panthera pardus; assembly: GCF_024362965.1. Lineage (NCBI taxonomy): Eukaryota > Metazoa > Chordata > Mammalia > Carnivora > Felidae > Panthera > Panthera pardus. Next base: position 13,936,565 of record NW_026526821.1, on the reverse strand, counting down.
AGAAATTGCTACACAGACCCATTTTGGGCTGTCCTTCTTGTCCTATGCAAATGACAGCTGCAGCAAGGCAGCCTGCTAAATGCCAAGAACAGCGGCTGTCAGAAACCCCCGGAAAGCTGAAACGCTTCCCACTACAGCCTTCGTCCTGCTGGTGTGGACACCATTCCCAGCGGCCCTTTACCTGCTCCTTATTGTTATTGTTCAGTAAGCCGGGTTTCTTTTTCTTTTTAATGGGGCTTGTTGATGTGTCCTGTGGCGAGTGGCCATTGGAAGAATGCGGAGGGCTGGGGAACTTTCTTTTCTGGGCTGTTCTCTCTGTGGAGCCAGGATCTGAAAGAGACACACAGGACCACATATTTTAAAGCAGTCAGGGAGGCCCAGCCCCCACAGGGAGCGGGTGTGGGTGTGGGGGGGGGCACAGCGCATCTCGTCCCCGGGCCCAATGCCATTTTAGTGGTCCTCCTCCTAGAAGACACTTACCCCGGCTCTTCGGTTAACTGGCTCAAAGGTCAGACCGTCTTTCTTCGGCCTACATACCATTTGTTAACATTTTAATTCACTGCCAAAATATAAAATCGAGAAACTTCACGTAACAACCTAGGCTTCTGGCTTCTCTTAAAAAACAAAAACAAAAGCCAGATCAGGGCCTGTAGGGCCTGATACCACCAGATGGATGTGCATCCCGCAGGCCACTTTTGGGTGGAAGCGTGCTCTCCCTTTGGCCAAAATCCCCATTGTGTCCCCACCGACCAGGCCACGACCCAGCCGCCAGGAGTTGTCGCACAGGCACTGGTGCCCTGTCCGCATCCCAAAGAAACACTTCTCCTGATGGCAACAAGCAGAAAACCGTGAAAGATCGACCAACCAGCCCACACACTTCAAGAAACTGAAGGCGCGCACACTTCTTTGCGGAAGAGGCCAACATTTACGGTGTCGTGCTTGCTACTCTCCTCCGAAGAGATGGACATAAATGACACGTTCGCTGATTCGCATCTGAGCCAGGCCAGCCTCACCCTCGCCGATTCAGTCCTTTCCGTTTTCACTCTCCCAGCATCTCATTTAAACACAGACACGTCCACCACCACCCACTCTTCACCTGCAAGGCCTTGGATCCATTCATTCCACGCCCGACGGCTGTCTCATGAGCGTAGGGACGCAACAATGGCGCAGCGTGACGCGCCTTACGTTCTGAGAAAGATGTTACAGGCACGAGGAGAGACGGTGCGTGAGAGCAGAGGTGGTGGGGTGGGGTGTGGAATCCAGAACGACGACTACCCCCAAAGGTAACCTGACGACGCTCCTCCTCCAGATCTAACTTGCGGGCGAGCCCCAGCACGCGGGCCGCGCCACGCGTCGCCGACCTCCGAGTGTGGACAGGGGCCACTGGGGCAGATGAACATGGTCCAGGATGGATACGAGCGAGGCCTCCGGGGGCGGGGTCCTCTGAATGAAAGGCAGAGCATCTTCCAATAGGCCCGTTAAAGGAGACCGTGAACTGCTTTTGCGAAATCCAGTCCACAGGATGGAACTCTCCATTCTCACCGGGCAACTTCAGAAAAATCCCGAATAAGCGTTCAGCATTTGGGTGCTGCGCTGAGACACAGCCCCGCGAGGAAATTAAATGTTAACCACAGGCACCTTGAGGGAGAACAGACCCCAGAGCTTGGAGGACCATCCCACAGACATCAAAATGGAGGCCGAGAGAGAGCCAAAGGGTTGGCCCAGAGGCACAGCATAGCTAGTTAGCGGGGAAAACTCACCGAAAAGGTGCCGCCTGGGACTGGCATTCCCCCAGAGGGAACCTCCTCTCTCTCAGGCCCACAGAGATCCCCACCCCACTCCACCCTCACAGTAAAGAGTCTCTCACCTTCCCCACCTAGTCTTTGGCTCAACAATGTCCTCCTAGAAACACATTCCACAGATACAGTCATAGGAAGCAGAGTACCCGCAAGAAAATTCAACTGAGAGGCACTGGGTGTTGTACCCAAGCCTGGAAATGACTTACACGCCCACAAATTAAGGACTAGTCTAATACCATACCACGGCCATATGGTGGGATATCCTTTTTTATTTTATTTATTTTTTTTAAGTAACCTCTATATCCAACATGGGGCTTGAACTTACAACCCTGAGATCAGGAGTCACATACATGCTCTTGAGCCAGCCAGGCACCTCTCATACAGTGGAATATTCTGCAGCCCTTAAGAATAAGAAGGCACCGGGGCACCTGGGTGGCTCAGTCGGTTAAGCGTCCGACTTCGGCTCAGGTCATGATCTCACAGTCTGTGAGTTCAAGCCCCGCGTCGGGCTCTGTGCTGACAGATCAGAGCCTGGAGCCTGTTTCAGATTCTGTGTCTCCCTCTCTCCTGACCCTCCCCCACTTGCACTCTGTCTCTTCCTGTCTCTAAAAAATGAAAAAACATTAAAAAATTAAAAAAAAAAAAAATAAGAAGGCACCTTGGGGCGCCTGGGTGGCTTAGTCGGTTGAGCGTCCAACTTTGGCTCAGGTCATGATCTCATCACAGTTGGTGGCTTTGAGCCCCACCTCAGGCTCTCTGCTGACAGCTCAGAGCCTGGAGCCTGCTTCCAATTCTGTGTCTCCCTGTCGCTCTCTGCCCCTCCCCCGCTCACGCTCCAGGTCTGTCTCAGAAATAAATAAAAATGTCAAAAAAAAAATTTTTTTTTTAAAGACACTTCTACACAAACGGATGCATGACCATCTCCAAGCTTCTGCATTAAGTTAAAAAAAAAAAAGCAACACATTTCTAAGCACCGTTAATAGACAACACACCCCAAAAAAGATGTCATATATCTAAGTTCGCACAAGCCTAGAACATTCTGGATGAACACAAAAGTATTACAGAGCTCGAAACTGGAACTAGTGGTTGCCTCGGGGGAAGAAAACATTCAGGGCATGGGGGAGGGATTATTTTTCACAGTGCACCCTTGTGTACTTTATGTATCATGAGTGTAGACTATCAAAATAAAACTTAAACTGAGGTATTCAGGAGATTTAGTTTCACATAAAAAGCAGCAGGTGCAAACCAAAGCCAGTAATGAGCAAATGACGACGGCCCGATTCAGGATTTTAAAAAGGTCACCAGATAGACACCGTTGGGACCAATCACCACAGGCTTGGAGGGACCGCAGGAAGGAGTTTTGGGGGTTGTTGAATGTGGACCTGATAAACCCAAATGACCTTGCTCAACTGTCAGAAAATGTGCATTTAGAAAAGGTGTTTTGGGGGCCACAAGGAAATGCATCCCAAACAAAATGGCACCTGGGCCAGGCCAAAATTGAAAGCAATTAGGCAAAGCTTTGGGTATTTGGGATGTTTTTGTTTCATCTGTGGGTAGATTTTTTTTCTTTAACGTTTATTTATCCTTGAGAGAATGCAAGCGGGGCAGGGGTAGAGACAGAGGGAGACACAGAATCTGAAGCAGGCTCCAGGCTATGAGCTGTCAGCTCAGAATGGAATGCGGGGTGCGAGATCATGACCTGAGCCGAAGTTGATGTCACCCAGGCGCCCGTTGGAGGGTAGACTTTTTTAAAGAAGGAAGTACACGAGCAAAGACACATCGGTGGAAAAGTTAGGGGCACATTCAGGAAAACAAGTTGTGCGTTTCCATGTTTCTTAATGGAACGCACTAGATTTTTGGAAGGGAGAGCTCTTCCCCATCATAAGGACCACCTGGGCACCCTGCCGCTCGCTGCCAGCAGTACGCCCACACACAGTGACAACTAAAAGCACCCCCACATACTTCCCAAACACCCCCAGAGGGGGTGGGACTGGCCTCCTGAAGAATCACCGAGCTAGAACACAGAAGGCAGCTAACAACAGTCAGCCTTTGACAGCCAGAAAGGGCACCAGCCCCTCCTTGGGCGTCTAAGTTACCCACCTGCGGCTGAGGCCCCCTGGGACGACAGATCCCAAAGAGTAGTCCCCATACTAGCAGCAGTGACATTACCTGGGAATTTGCAAGAAATGTACATTCTCAGGCCCCGCAGATCTGCAGAATCAGACACTCTAGCCTAGGGCCTCATGGTCTGTGGGGTAGCAAGCCCTCCAGAGAACCCGGATGCACAACCCAGGGTGTGTGTGTAGGGGATGGAATCTAAGTTCTCAAGTCTAGAGAACCCTGTTCCACACCGGTAAGCCCAGCTCCTCTCCTGCCCCACCGCCACCTGTGGGCTTGGTCTGGGTCTGGGGAAACAGCAGCCAAGCAAGGAGGCGAGGCAAGATGAGGAGATGCCAGGCCGGTCTCTCTTCCACTCAGACTCCATCTGCAAAATGGCACAAGGGAGGAAGGGGCCAGACCAGAACTTCTCACCTGGAGCCTGGAAAGTGCTTCAGGGACCCATGATCCACAAGCCACAGTTCTGTACAAGGACACAACTTCCTGGCAAAGGGGGGGGGGGGGCCACACCTACTTCACCTTCCTAAAGATATCACCAACACTAAAGATTAAAACTACAGGACTAGAGGACCTTAAAGTCCATTCTGAAGGGCGCCTGGGTGGCTCAGTTGGTTACGTGCTCGACTTCGGCCCAGGTCACGATCTTGCGGTTTGTGAGTTCGAGCCCCACGTCGGGCTCTGTGTCTTCCTCTCTCTCTGCCCCTTCCCCTGCGTACGCTCTCAAAAATACACATCAAGAAAAATTTTTAATAAAAAAAGTAAAGTCCCTTTTGAACTTTCCAATTCATTAATTCCATGGGAAAGAGGGGAGAAACACACACATAAGCAACTTAAGCCAGACTGAGTTTTGTCCCAGCCCAGCAGGAACCGAAAGGGGGAAACAAAGATCCTGCTCAGCGAGGCGGGGTCTGACCCAAGGCTGCCCCTAGCTAAGAGCACCCCAACCTTCTAATCCCAGCAAACCATCAAAACCCCAATTCTGTTCCTGACTACAAACACACCGACTCCCTCCAGAGTTAACGCGAGATCAGCGGCTGTGTCCGAGGGGCAGGAGTTTAATAAGCTCTAAGCAATAGACACATCTGTCAAAGGCAGAGGCTGTCAGTGAGACTCAAAGTCTGCAAAACACCAACTGCATTCACAGTCCTTGGGAGGGAGGAGGCAGGTCAGCACTCTGACGTACAAACACGTACAAACACGTAGGCCTCAGGTGGTGAGCGAATGGGGGGTGTGGACTTCGCTGTAGTCATGGCAACAAAGCCTCTTAAGGACCTCTTCCAGAAAGCTGACTCAAGTTGTTTTTTTTTTTTTCCTCCTTCTTTAATGATTTAATTCTGACAAGGACTTATTGCTAAACACATTTCATCTATAAACTTGGAAGGATGACAAAGAGCCACCATAGACTGAATCACCAGGGAAATGGTTCACCCTTGATCTGGAAGTCCTTTCTGTGAGTAGCACGGCCTGTGAGTCTTCTGCCTTGGCTCACCAGCCACCCTCCGCGTCCTACCCCCTCCGCCAGCCCCAAAATAAGTCTGGTTCTGAAGGAGTTAACGTGGGCGAGGGAGAAGAGCTCCTCCAGGCAAAAGACGGAGCAGTGACTCAGGAGAACAGCTTGGCATGAAGCAGGAAACAGCAGAACTTTCCCCTCCTGTGACATCCGCTGAAATCTTAATAAGAGAAGGCCTACTGCGTATCGGGAACCAAGCATGTGATGAGATCCTTCTCCAACCTGTGTCTGGTGAACCACCAGAAACAATCCTGCTCAGCCCTTCCCAGATGTCCCCTGACTTAAGGGACATGGTACTTCAAGATAACCCCGCCTCTTAGCTTTCCTGAGCCACGAGGATTAACAGCTAAGGCGTTCTCTTACTACACACAACGTAGGTGGCGCTGTTCAAAATGGCTGTGGGGTACTTCTCTCGAAGTCGCTTTTGCTCAAGATGACCCAAGTGGCAGGGCTGGGATTTGAACCCAGGCAGTGGTTCGACTCTGAGGCCCGCACACAGCCTCACGCAGGGAGAGGCGGTCCTCAGCTCTGCAAGATGGACTCCTAACACAGGGCTGGGTGATGGGATGGGGTTGTGTTCAACAAGGAGCACTCCAGGGGTGCCTGGGTGGCTCAGTCGGTTAAGCGTCCGACTTTGGCTCAGGTCATGATCTCGCGGTCCGTGAGTTCGAGCCCCGCGTCGGGCTCTGTGCTGGCAGCTCAGAGCCTGGAGCCTGTTTCAGATTCTGTATCTCCCTCTCTCTCACCCTCCCCTGTTCATGCTCTGTCTCTCCCTGTCTCAAAAATAAATAAAACGTTAAAAAAAAAATTTTTTTTTAAAACAAAAAAAAACAAGGAGCACTCCAGAACAAGGACAGTAGAAAACCGTGTTTGTCCGACTAACGATGTGCGCCTCTCTCAAAGGCAGTCCCCAGGAAGCATATTCACCTCCCGGTATTCCCATGGTGGCACCAGAACGTGGCCCAGGCCACAAAATAGGCTGCGGGTGGGGAGCCTGTGTGGTCATCTCCCCTCCCCCACAGTCCTTTCCAATGTCCATCCAGGCTGGCCAGACCCGGGCACACCAGGCACCCCCACCCCCACCCACATCCGGCACCTGAGTCACAGCCCTCAATATTCTCCAGAGCCTAGGAAATGACACACCATCACAGGGAATTGTCTCCTCTGGAGAGAGAAAAGGGCCCCAGCTGAAAGGCCAAACGCTTCCCCATGAGGATCAGCCTCATGGTGTGTTTTGGTGGGTGTTAAATTTCCTCAATGTGGACAGTGAGCCTGTGGGGCCTGAATGAGGAAAAACCCAACCAACAGGCAGAGACGGGCATCGTGGGCCACACAGGTAGGGTGGCCACAAGTTGGCCACCGCACTCGGAAGCCGGGGCACGCATTCTGATAAAACGGGTCGCAGATCAGGGAGCCTGGGTGGCTCAGTCGGTTGACGGTCCAACTTCAGCTCAGGTCATGATCTCATGATTCGTGAGTTCAAGCCCCACGTTGGGCTCTGTGCTGACAGCTCGGAGCCTGGAGCCTGCTTCGGATTCTGTGTCTCCCTCTCTCTCTGCCCCTCCCCAACTCACACTCCGTCTCTGTCTCTCAAAAATGAATAAATGCTTAAAAAAAAAAAAAATTAAAAAAAAAAAAAACAGGCCGCAGATGGTGCACGCAGGGTGCCACAGTGGTTATGCCCAGAGGTGCAGCTTAAGGAAGCTACTTAACCTCTCTGTGCCTCTATCCTCCTGGAGGGTGGAGATCATGGTACCTTGAGGAGTTACAAAAGGATTAAAGAAGTTCAGGCCTGGCAAAGAGTAAGCACTCCATAAATGATAGCTGTTTTGTCAAACCGGCAATCATCCCTCCTCCTCCTCCTCCTCTCCCTCCTCCATCCCCAACCCTCCTGCTGCAAAAACAGACCTTGTTTTCTCAGAGGAGCACATTAAGGTCAGAGTTATGGAAACGCCAGCCTATAGAACACGGACACGGAACGGGCCCAGGACAGGACTTCTCCACCTCCGGCTTGCCCCCCTTAGCCGCGAAGGCAGGGCCGAAAGCAGAGGCCTGCGCTGGCCGGGGCTCGGAGGGTACTCGCGGACAGCGCTCTCGGTCACAGCCGGCCCTCTCCACAGGCCACTGCAAACATGGTCACTCGCTGCTCTCCCAGAAGACGGCAAAGCACAAACATGGTTAATCGTCTCCACGTGTTGCCCCGAGACCCAGAGCAGGTACCCAAACAGGCCTCCCTCCCCAGGAACCCGGGAACCCTAGGGCCTTTTCCTGCTGGTAGGTACATCATCATGAAACCAAAGCCTGGAAATTTCCCTCACCCAGAGCAGAAATGAAAATGGGGCGCAGTGGACGGGGATGAGAAGGGGGTAACATTTTCCTTACAGCAGAGAATACCCAAGCCACGAGCGAAAACGACTAATCTGGTCACACACTGAACGCCCAGAACCACAGAACCCTCGAGACAAGGCTGCAGCCTGCCTGAGGGGCCTCCTCCGGAAAGGCCACCGGGGTTCTACAAGTTCTCCCTGCCTGAGAATGTGAACTTCTCACCCAGACTGGGAAAAGGAAGACCGACTCGGAAATGAGGCCGTGGAACAAAAGGGTCATTCTCAACCTGGGGAAAAGGTCGTCCATCCCGAGTGCCTCGGGGGCAAAGCAAACCAGGGCCGGGTAACCCTGGGAAGGGGCGCTTACCTGCCATCGAGAGAGCTGGGCTGCTCTGAGGGCCTCCCTTCTCTTTGAAAGAGAACAGAGGCTCACACACGGCAGACATTCCTGCTTCCGGATCCTCAGCAGCCTCTCCCAGGGGGAGGAGGAAGAAGCAAAGAGGACAGGCTAAGAGTCACCACTTACCAGGCCAGCTCCTGTCTCGGACGCACTAGGTGGCCCAGCGCGGCAAGGACACCCTCACCTCTCTGCAGTCAGGCAGTCTGAGGCAGGGGCCGCGCCTGCTTGTCCCCGTGAGGCTTTCGGCTCTAATTTATCACCCTCGATAGCCAGCAGCCCGGCTAGGCTGGAAGCCTGCAGAGTGCACAGCACCGAAGGGCCATTGATTTCACCGGATGCGAATAAACACAACAAATTGCCGTTGTTCTGCTGGCTACATGAGACCACCAAGAGGGAGCGTGGCGCTCTGCAACGGGAAGGTGTTTTTAGGCGTTTGTTTACTTTCAATAATTTTCAGATTAATTAACTTTACTTCGGACGTGCCTCTCCCAGAAATGAGAAAGCCATCTTGCCAACACCCCGGGGCTCGGCTCTCTCTCGCGCTCTCTCTCTCCCGACATAATGCAGGGGTGCTGACGAAGCGGCACATTCATATGTAAAAGGTGAACCTCTAAACGCTGCCGGGCGGGCCAGAAATTGCTGCCATCTAGGGAAAAGAGGCTGATTTACAAATGAATTCACTGTTGTGCCCTCCACAACTAGAGGCAATCGCAACCACCCAGCCCTTTCCTCCCCCTCAGCCGGGAAGAGGACTTCTGGAAAAACGACAACATCGCAACAGGAATTTCCTGGTTCGAGAATGCCAAGCTCTTTCAAATTTCACAAAGCAGGAGGAGGCAGGGCCCAGCCCCGCGCAAGAAACCGCGGCACCCCACCCCACCCCCCTCCAGCGGGCCCAGGCCCAAAAGGCTGAGTGCGTCTGACGGGTGTACATATTTGAGGCCCTTAACTCTGCCAAGTCACCACAAAGAAAGTGTGGAGTAACCAGTTGCCTTTGGCCTTTGCTACGTAGCTGGCCGCAGGGAGGGCTCCCAGGAGGAGCAGTGCTGGCGCGGAAGCCGTCTGCATTATTTATCCAGGCTGAGCTGGGTCCCACCCCCTGGCCCAGCTCAGGTTCTAGAAAGCTCAGGTGCTGGTGGGTGGCTTTCAAACTGCAACTGGGGAATTACAGCCATCAGAAGCCAATTCAGGTAAAAAGGCGGCTCTGCCCGCAGCGGGCTGAGAGAAGAAAAGGGAAATAGAGAGGCTCGGGTGGGGCGGAGGGAAAAGGTGCCACTGGTAACCAGGCAGCGTTCCTCACACGCCCTGGGCGTGGGTCTGGCCTCTCGAAGGTCACTTTCGTGAAAACAGGAAAAGTCTCTAGAAGATGCTGGGGAAGAGGGGACAAGGCCCTGGACAGTCACCTCATCGTGGTCCTTTGAGAAAGCAGAGATTTCAGACCCAGAACGCCCCCCATACTGCGCTGGCTCTAAGCATGTATCCTGTGGCCTGGCCTCCCCTCGCCCCATCCCACCCCACCCCCGGCTCTCAGAAGGGCACAGGATGACACATCGGCACAGCCAAGGGAATGGGAAGCAACTTCGATGCCACCAGCAGGAGACTGAGATGCAAAAAATCATCATGCAGCCAGAAAATGGAATGAAGAGGAGATCTCTTCATGTACTGACACGTAAGAAAATCGAAGTCAAAAAAGGCCAGAAAGAGACCGGAATGGAAGAAGTAGGGGCTGTGTAGGCTCTGGGTCTGCAAAGGCCCTGGGGGAACAACCAGGACAGAAGGGAAACACCGGGTTCATCTTTCAGTTCTTTCTGACCCTGTTCGGGTATTAAACTATTTAAGGTATTTTCAAGAGGCTATGCAATTATGGATGAAAATGGTACTTAGGGAGCTCTCACTCCATGCCACGTACTGCCCTGGTCAGGGGCCACATCTGCATCTCCAGGGCCCAGCATACAGGAGGAGCTCAGAACATGCCCCCAGCACCTATCCGGTGCCATTTTTAGGGGGCTCAGGTGTTTAGAACAGTGTGAAGCAGGAGTCCTCGCCAGGTCTCCCCCGGAGACACTCAGCAGAGTCAGGAAACATTTTTGGTGGTCACAACTAGAAAAAGAAAGAAGTCGCTAGAAGCATTTAGTGCACGGGCACCATGGATAGTGCTAATAACCGCCCTACAGCGCACAGCACAGACCCACAGCAGAATGATCAGGCCTAAAACGTCAACAGAGCCGTGGCTGAGAAATTCAGGGCTAAAGAAGCTTCCAGTGAGCTGCCAGGCAAGTCCAACCTTGTGTAAATACACCACCCACAGAGGCATCTGCACCCACTAGGAAGGAAAATGATGCCTAATGTTTCACCTGGTGGCCCTGACTGCACATTTCAAACAGAAGAAAACAAAGGAACCAGTCGGTCAACAGTCACTGAGGAACAAGACAACTCGGCTACCTGGGAGATGGTCAGCAGAAGGTCCCTGCCCTGGAGGGAAGACTGCCAGAGAAAATAATAATAGTAATGTTATTGTATTAAAAATGCCTTTCGTTGACCACTTATCTGGGAGGCACTGTTCTAAACACAAACAGCAATTTACTTACCCCTCACCATGGTTCTGTGAGAAGGTAGGTACTGAGTATCCCCCTTTTACTGATGAAGAAACTGAGGCCCGGAGAAAAACAGGCCCATGATGAAGGGGCTGGTAAACATAGAATGAATATGGAATATATTCAGTAAGAACCGGGTTCATTACACACAGGCAAAAAGCTGCTGAGCAGGAGAAATACCAGGAGTTTGTGAATAATACACGTCAGGAGAGAGGGTGTAGCCAGGAAAATATTTCTCTAGTTTCTTCCCAAACAGGGCTCGTGTGATTCACACCTACCATTTATTGAGGCGCTACCTGATGGAGCCCCTGGGGAATCCCATGAGCGTAGGCATGGTGTTTCTGCACCCATTTGATAGACGCGGCTCAGAAAAGCAAAGTCACTTATGTGCTCAAAGGCTCAAAGACATGCTGGGGACTCCCCTGCGGCTGACTCCCGCTCCAAAGCCCCGAACTACACCAGTCAAGGGTCTTTCTTCCCTGTGGTCATCAGCACCACCTTGTAATTCTCTTATCACTGAGGGCATGCTGGGTGTGGGCGAGCGCCAAGCCAGCTCTATGGTTCGGTGTGTGGGTTCCACAGCCCTACCACGAGGTCTGATAGCAAGAGCTACCAGCCGTGTGTCCTCTGGCAAGCTCCTCGGCCTCTCTGTGCCTCAGTGGATTCAGCCAGGACAATGAGGATCTTTCTAAAAGGGTTCAGAATTACACGAGACAATATGTGCCAAGTGGAGGTGTCACATGTCACAGGCACCACCAGTTATGACTATTATCGTTCCCCAATGGGGGAAAGAGGAGCCAGGGCGGAGAGAAGACATTAGCCCAGAAAGCTCAAGCCAGTTTCCCCGAATCCTTCTGTACCTTCACCTCGATTCGCACCAGACTAGCTCTTCCCAGAATGTTTCTAGAAGAAAAAAAAAAAAAAAAGTGTGCAATGAAGAGAGACCCAAACGTTCACGGGCTGGCACAGGTTCAACCAAGCCAGGCTCAAAATCCCTGCAGGGCTCAGGATTTCCTCCCGGAGAAAAGCAGAACAGTCCAGGTGGCCCTCGGAACTGCCCTGGGACTCCTCCTTCTCGCCCCTACTCAAACAGGGCTCTTGAAGCCTGGGAGAGAGCCGGCCTCAGAGTCCTAGCTATCCACGGAATGTATTAAGGATGCTCAACCGCACAGGTTAGTTAGAGCCTACGTGGTGCCTGACACACAGCGAGCGCTCTGCAAAGAAAGGGTGTTCCCTGCCCGTCTTCTGCCCGTTCACGTTCAGTCCCACCGCCACAGCCGCCACCTTGATCCGAGCACCAGGGCTCCTGACTTGCCCTCTACGGCAGGCAGCCTTCTTGAAACCTAAATAAGACGAGGCAGCCCCCGAGTAAAACCCGCCGAGGCGGCTCGCTGGGCGCGCCCAACATCCCATCCAGACTTATTGCCGCATTTGGTCCCGCTCACTTGTCCTCTTCCATCCACTGAACCCAACCACAACGGCCTCACACGAGCCAAGTTCATGTACACTCGCTGCCACTTCCCTCTAGAATGTTCTATGTGCAATCTTCCCGTACCTGGCAACTTCAGCTTTCGGCTCAAACATCACCCTCCAGCCCCCTTATCATTCTGAAACGTGGGTTCGGGTATGTGTGTGTGGGTGTGGGTGTGGGTGTGGGTGTGTGATCGCGATTGACTTCACTGAGATTACCTCTAGCTGAAAACTGTCGAAAATTATTTTCTTCTTTTGCTGTTTCACTTTTTTTTCTAATCTCCTCCAGAATGTGAGCTCCATCTGGGCAGTTCTTTGCCATAGCCCCGTGCATGGCACGGGGCCCGGCTCTGGGCTTGGCTCAAGAGGCATCACCGCGGACACACATCTGACCAGGTAAATGAGCAACGGAACAGTGTTAACAAAGCTCCGAGGTGACTCACAAGAAACTCCCGTTTTTCTTCCCTGGTCTAAGAATTTCTCCCCGAAGTCCAAGAAGACGGGAGGGTTGTGAGGTCAATAGGGAAGATTGCTCAAAAGGGAACCTGGCCATCTCAGGGTGCGAAAGAGAAACACCAGAACACTAGAGGGGAAATTCCCTTCTCGACAGGTACTCAGCCATTCTTTTTTTTTTTTTTTTTTTTTTTAAATGTTTATTTATTTTTGAGACAGAGACAGAGCACAAGCAGGGGAGGGGCAGAGAGAGAGGGAGACACGGAATCCGAAGCGGGCTCCAGGCTCTGAGCCGTCAGCGCAGAGCCCAATGTGGGGCTCCAACCCACAGACCGTGAGATCATGACCTGAGCCAAAGTCGGATGAGCAACCGACTGAGCCACCCAGGCGCCCCTCAGCCATTCTTGTTTCTTGCCTGAAGAGTCCATTTCTCCAAAAGTAGGGGATTAAGTAAGGATTTATATGCCAAACAGGATGGGGCCATGCAGCTAAACACAATTACTGAGAAACCAGAGGGGGGAAACTCAGGAGGTTTTCACAAGCCACCTACTTCCCAACTCCGCATTCTTCTCAAGGAGAGACAGTCTCAGAATCATTTAGCGTTAAAAAGGAGGGATGACTTTCTCCAGGGAAAACATGCTCCCCACTGGGAGACCCCCCAGTGTGATGACCATTTAACCAAATTTTTTAGTCCAGATTCTTTGCCCTTTTTCTCATCAGACCCTTTTAAGTCTGAGGATCTCTTTTCAATGCCTCCCTTAATCCTCGCCAGGATGCACCAATTCTGTCCCTGCAATCGGATGCCAGGGCCCGCGGGGAGCACTTCCCTTAGTGAAGGCAGCAGTATGGGCCTGGCTGGCTCATCTTCCCTCCATCCCACTCCTGGGCGTGATTCAAGAGAAACCAAATCTGCTCTGTCTGGTCTCCATCTTCGTTCTCTCCGGCCGCTCAAAGCGTCAGCATCTCAACAGCCTGGAGAGGAGTCTAGATTTTAAAGATAACTTATTTGTCAAGCAACCCCCACCAATTACTAGGGTGTCCGGTCCCAACTCAAGGAACAGCAACCTGGCTTGAAAGACAGTCCCCGGACTGCCGAGTGGGGATAGGGGGTTATTGAAGACGGTTAAAGAGGTCAAGGACAAACCCACATCAACCTTATTAGGAAGGGGGCTCTAGTGACAGCTGATGTAATTACCCAGTGACCCAGATGGGGAGGAATCGCCAGGACATCAGTCTAGGGGTGGCTACAGCCATGGCCTGGGCCAGTGGTAGTCCACTGAAGGACCATAGGGTGAATTCGATCCGCTCACAGCTGGCTGATACTTTTACAACTTTAGTTATCAGTATTTTTAAATTGGGTGAAACCACATCTAGAATAAATCCAGATGACTATCTTCTCTTAAAACAAAACAAGGGGCGCCTGGGTGGCTCAGTCAGTTTAGAGTCTGACTTCGGCTCAGGTCATGATCTCATGGTTCCTGGGTTTGAGCCCTGCATCGGACTGCACGGACAGCTCACAGCCCAGAGCCTGCTTCGGATTCTGTCTCCCTCCCACTCTGCACCCTCCCCTGCTTGTGCGAGCTTGAGCACAGGCATTCCCTCTCTCTCTTTCTCTCTCATAGATAAATCAACGTTAAAAAAAAAAAAAAAAAGCAAACAAAAACAGAATATCTGGCCACACAGGGTCCCCGTTTCCACATGAAACAATCCTCCAGGCTGACCACCCCCCCACACACACACACCTTAGGATGGAACACAAGATTCCCCATATACCAAGGTCTCCATTATTCCTTAATTGTCAAGATAATTAAATAATCTAACCTTGAAAGTCTCTTCAAGGCAGAGTAGAGCAGCAAAAGGCAAGAAGGCAAATACTGGGGTAAGAGAGAAAGGGCGCCTTGCTGGGGCAGCCAAGCTCTGGACCGTTCAACCCCGTCATGGTACCATCTTGGCATTCCGTCAAGCAGGAATTGCCACCCCAAAATACGTCTCTTTGGCACAAGGATTAACTCAGGCTGGTTATTTTCAAGAAACTGCAAACTCGAGAGCAGCTCTGAAAACCAAATCAAAATCACCCTTTTGTAAGAGACATTTACATGTGTAAGAAAAATCTCCATCTGTAAGAACGTCTTCCTAGCCGGACCAAGAAGATGAGAATGACTAACTCTCTAGAAACTCTTATCAATGGGGAAGACAACAACTTAAATCTGCATAACGACCTGACCCTTGTTTGCTGTGCTTTTCCTGGTGACTCCCATAACGGATTCCCCGCCCCCAACCTCTTTTGTCTTTAGCCAAAGACGGTATTTAAGGTGTTGGCTTTGGCCATTGTGGGGAGTTACTCTGTTTTTCTGGGTCTCCCTCATGTACACAGGAGATGTATGCATTGTTAAACTTCTCTTTGTTTTCATCCTGTTAATCTGTCCTGTATCAATTAAATTATTAGACCGGCCTAAGAATCTAGAAGAAAAAAAGAGAAGTTTTCTGCCCCTAGAATAGAAGTTTGTTTATATTTTTACAAGAGGGGTAAAGTGCAAATGAAAATATACCAAACCGTTAACACTGGTTACACCTGGCTACAGATTTTTTTAGCTTTTTCTTCGTGTATTTTGGCTTGTTGGAAATAAGATAGGGAAGCTGAAGAGACGCCATTTTGGAAAGGCTCCACCTCTGCTGTGTCTCTGCCAGCCCCCCTTTCCTCCCGTTCCGTATTTCACCACATCTGAGTAAACCCAAGAAGCTATGTTTCCACTCTAGGGGGAAGCATGAAAACGAGTCATTCTGAGTTTCGTCCTAGGCCCCCACACACCTCATACCATCTAAGAAGAAGCGAGCTCGAGGACATTGGCTTCCAACAAATCTTGGTTGACACGGGCATCCCTACCCCTGCCTTCAGTGGCTTATGGAACACCACCTATTGTTCACCTGACTCTCTGATAGACTCCTACCCTGGATTCCTGAAGGAACATGGACCTTGGACCCCTTTCCAATGCAAACCCCTAACTCACCTCTCCCTTTCTGAGTCTCCGGGATACACCGCCTGCTATACTCTACCAGTCATGCTATTCAGTTAATTCTGCTCTTGCTTCCTCCTAGCTCGTGTTTGATCTCTATCCTGCAGGAAGCCAAGGATCCTCTTGGCTTGTCCTGCGGGACCCTCTCCAGGTCCTGGAATAGCCTATGTCTCAGAGAGGCAGTGCCTTTATCGTTTGAAAGGAAAATCCAATAATCCATTTTCTTCCCTTAATTAGTCTGTAATCCTTGCAAGAGATTCTTTTTTCTAAAAACACTTATTGAGCAGCTACTCTAAATCGCTAGCACCAGGTTGGTCAGAGTTGAGAGGGAGACCTGGTGCCCATATCCATCTACTGACACACAGGTCAGTGAATTCTACGATGCAGGGTTGATTTGGGAGGCTGGGGAGAGGGTGGCCCGGCATATCCTATGGTATTTGTCCCCCACCAGTATTCCAAGATGCCAAAGGGCCTGGCAAAAAGGCAGTGCAGTGGAGCGGGAATAAGAAATGCCCACCGGAGGGGCACCTCGGCTCAGTCGGTTACGCATCCTACTTCGGCTCAGATCAGGATCTCTTGGTTCGTGAGTTCAACCTGCGTGAATTCCTGGCTGTCAGGGCACAGCCCACTTCAGATCCTAGGTCTCCTTCTCTCTCTGCCCCTCCCCCGCTCCCAAGGTGCAGGTGCTCGGTCTCTCTCAAACATTACAAAAAAAAAAAAAAAAAAAATGCTAACCTGAGAACACAGGGAGCCGGCCATGCTCTCTCTTTTCAAAAAATGGGAGGCCCCCAGGAGGTTTGATCAAGCAAAACTTCAGTTCTGATGTAATTGTTTATTCAGCATATTCTGGGCTGCGCCAATCCCTGACTGGGTTATTTTCACCAACAGCATCCAGCACGGCACCCGCCAATGTATGAAAGCTACACAGCAGCCCTGTCGGATAGAACTTTCTATAATGACAGCAATCGCCTCGGCTACACGTGGCTACCAGGTGACTGAAATGTGGCCAGTGCAACTACAGTTTTAATTAACGTAAATTTAAAGAGCCACATATAGCAAACAGCATAGCTGTAAGGAACTCTGTATTAAACAGACGAGAGCCGGCGTGGAGTCAGCAGAACACCTCAGAATCTTCCACCCATCCGTATTTGAGGAATTTGCCAGGTGTCTTCAAGGCGTAATGCCTGATGCCTAGAAATAGGTGCATGGCCTTGTCTTTGATTCCTCCCTTAGCCTGGCTTGGTAATTCTCAAGCCTTTAGTATGTATAAGAATGCCTGACCAGAGCTGATTACTGTACTTTCATGGACAAATTTAAGGGACTTTCCAGGGTGATTTTGACGTTGGAAGCTAAAGGGCTCCAATGAAGGAGGACCAGAGTGAGGAGGGCTTTAGCTTAGTCTGGAAGGATCTGTAAAGGTGTGCCCCAGCAATGAGCAGGAGAGGAACTAGCATATCCCAAGACAGACACTCGGGCTGGAAGGCTGTATAGGGCAACAGGCAGGTTCCGCAGGGACGCTGACCAGAGCCTGGAAAGGACAGGGAGGGAGTAGGGCCTTGAATCTCTGCTCAAGACTGTGGTCTTAAGGAGCCCTTGGAAACTTAAAGCAGGAGAGCAAGACAATCGGACTTGTGTTTTGGAAAGGGCCCTACCAGAAGTGGTATTAATGCATCGGGAAGGAAAGAAATCAGAGGGAAGGGGGGCATTTCAAAGAGTGCTGTATCCCTGGGGGGAAAGAAAGACAGGCCACCAATCGTTTCAGGGAGAGCAGACATCTGAGCTTGGGTAATTATTTCCAGGCACGGATTATTCTGGAAACAAAGCCACCCTCTCTAGCTGAAAGGCTGTTTTTACTTCGTTCTCCAGGATAAAAGTTCTATCCATCTGATAGACAAAGCCAAGCCATTCACTCATTCGTTCAAAATAAATATTTATTGCACAGCAACCAGCACAGGCACACTGGTAATAAAATAGGCAGAGGGCACAGCAGGATCAACAAAAACAAAAGGCAGGACCCACCCTCATTTGGAACGTTAGACTCAGGGGGGTTGGGAGGTTAGGAGAGAGGAGAGGGGAGGATCTCCCAGGTCTGAGCAAAGACCCCGTGGCTCTGGAATCTAGAAGGTAGGTGTGTCCCAAGTAAGACAGAAAAGGGGAACACAGGGAAAAGCTGAAACGGTAGGCAGGGGGTAACACATGCGGATTTTAGGGTTGTGATCTTCATCCGAAACTACGGAGAAGGCACTTTAAAGTAGGTTAAAAGAGAACAGGAAAAGAGTTTAAAGTAGGAAGTGGTGGTCAGAAGGGATGTTCCTTTCCGAAAGATTGGGGGGCGGGGGGGGGGGGGGGGGGGGGCGGGACAGAGACAGTGGGACCAGTTAAGAGACCTACAGAATGGTATTTAGGATATAATATTGTAAGAAAATGACACCAAAAAAGGCAAAAGGACAGAAGAATTAGAATAAGTCCCCTATCTCTGGCCTAGCCAACTGGCAGAATACTAGCTTATCGGACAGGGTAGAGGAGCAGGTGTTTTGCTGGGGTGGAGAGGGGAGGGCAGGAGAGCAGGTTGAGATGGGACCTGCTGAGTTTGAGACACCCATGAACAACAGGTAGGGAGGTCAAGTAGGCAGCTGGCCCTCTCCGCCTCATGACTCAGGAAAAATCTAGGTTGGAAATAAAAAATGTGTGAGTCACAAAGCTACGGATGTGGGCGAGATCACTCAGGGAAAGAACATGCTGGGAGAGAGGACAGGGCCAAGCTTTCCACAACGCCAACATTTAATGGCTGAAGAGAAGCGAGGGTGCCAGGGAAACAGGAGGAGAACGAGGACAGCGGTGGCAAAAAAAAAAAAAAAAAGCCAAGGAAGAGATGTTTCCAGGAGAAGAATGAACAGCAATGGCCCACACACCTGTCAGATCAAGGTAAATGAGTCCCGAAAACCTCCACCAGAAAAAGCAACATGGAGTCTGCAGGAAGCTCAGTGACAAAAGTGACAAATGGGCAGGTGAGGAAACCAAGACACAAATAAAGACGCTTCTCCTAAGAAACCTGACGTGGAGGAAGAGGCCAGAAACAGGAAGAACTACTAATAGAAAACATGCAGGCTTGGGAGAGACTTTAACGTGTTGAGAAGTCGACGCGTCCATCAAAAGGTTAAACAGAAGTGCCCTAGGACCGCGGAACCCCACGCCTACCTAGGTCTATAACCAAGAGACATGAAAACATACACCCACACAAAAACTCACACAAAATCATCACGTCGGCATC
Source organism: Panthera pardus (assembly GCF_024362965.1). Taxonomy (NCBI): domain Eukaryota; kingdom Metazoa; phylum Chordata; class Mammalia; order Carnivora; family Felidae; genus Panthera; species Panthera pardus. The sequence goes on along the minus strand of NW_026526821.1, from coordinate 13,917,609 downwards.
ATGCAGGGGAGCCAAAACACAGAAACAAGTCGAATGTCTACTAACGGATGAGTGGACGATAAAAATGTGGTATATCCACGATACAGTATTATTCGGCCATAAAAAGGAACGTAGTGCTAATCTAGGCCACAATGTGGCTGGGTCTTGAAAGCATTATTCTAAGGAAAAGAAGTCAGACCCAAAAGGTCCTATGCTATTATGATTTCATTTAGATGAAAACAACCAAAATAAGTAAATCCACAAGGATAGAAGGTAGATTTGTGGTTGCCAGGACTGGGGTAAGGGACAATGGGGAGTGATTACTAATGGGGGGGAGGGGGATTTCTTATTGGGATGAGGAAAAGGTTAAAAATCGATTGCACCACACTCTAAACATATTAAAAACCACTGAAGTGTCTACCTTAAGATGGAGAATTGTACACTATGTGAATTATAGCTCAATAAAGTTTTTGTTTTTGTTCTTGTTTTTAAAGGTCTGTGAAATGCCAGGTTTCTAGGTTCCCAGGAAAGCTGGAGGTGGGTAGAAGGAACTTGGGGTGGAGGTTTGGAGGGCCCTGTAATATTGCACTCAACTCCCACTGTGAGACGTGGGCTTTCCAAACTTGCTCTCCCCCAACCCCGAAGGTCGATGGTGAAGAACCAACCACCAAGGGAGCAAACCTATTTGAAAGTTTCAGGAGGAAAAAAAAAAAGCCAGGATCTCTAAAAGGCCTCAGACCTGAAATGAGAGTTCTACAGGCATCTGGAGAAAGAAAAGGAGACAGTTCTTTATCAAAGTTGAAAACAGTCTATCTTAGATCACAGTCTTATAGAATAACAAGAGTCACATAAACATAAAGCATGGGTCAGGCTTCAAAATGGGGCAAAAAAACCCACCTGGGTGGCTCAGTCGGTTAAGCACTGACTTCGGCTCAAGTCATGATCTCACGGTTTGTGAGTCTGAGCCCCACGTCAGGCTCTATGTTGACAGCTCTGAGCCTGGAGCCTGCTTCCCGATTCTGTGTCTCCCTCTCTCCCTGTCCCTTCCCCTGCTCATGCTCTGTCTCTCTCTCCCTCTCTCTCTCAAAAATAAATAAACGTTTTAAAAAAAAAATTCAAAATGGCCCCCCCAAAAAAGCGGGGGGGGGGGGGGCCAACACAAAGTTTTCCACAAGTGAACCACAAAAACTAAATTGCACAGACGGGGAGACAGGATCCCATGAACAGATGCATGGCGGATGCTCCGCTGGCCGAGAGAAGGTAGATTTCTCATTTGGAAAGTCATTATCCAACATCTTCAGAGTTCTGGGACGTTTTAAGCCTTCTTGGGAGAGGAACAATCTGGTAGTTATCTACCTCACAAATAAATGTCTTCCGCTGCAGGCTATCCAAGAGCCAGAATAGAGTTAAAAATACTGATGCTCATTTTTTTTTTCAAAAGAAAATTCTCAGCATTTTCTGCATCCTACAGTGATTTAAGAATGTTTTTGGTTATATTTTCTCAAAGAGTTTCCTTGGGGGAAAAAAAAAAAATGACAGAAGGTCTCTATCTCATTGCCATCCTCATAAACAATCCCTTTGTGAAACAGTCTTAATTTACATACAACAGTGAGAACCAGGATCCTGTACTAATTCAGGTCTGGGGCTGGTTAGCAAATTGCTATAATTGTCTATTCTCTAACATCCTGTCTCAGAAAACATATCCCTAACCCAGGCAAATCTCAGCAAGAATGATACTGTCAAGATTTTAATATCTCGGGCTTCCGCTGAATCTGTGCACGGTTTCCAAGCGGCTCTTTCCCTCGTGCGGGTGACATTACACAGACATTTTTAAAAATGATTTCAGCTCCGGCAGCCTGGCACCCGCACACACCACAATCGTTACCGCAGAATGCACACACGGCAGAAGAGGCGACGTGGCCCGAACAGGGGAGCCTTTGTACGGAGACGTGAACTCACGGAGACCATCATCTTTCAGACTTCAGATCCCTGGCCTCGGAGGGGTTTGCTCTGAGTCATACACAGTGTGGCCAATATCCTGCAAGGAGCTGTGCTGTGACCAGTCTCGTGCAGAGAATGCAAACTGACAAGCCACTCCTGACCCAGAGATGTGTCGCTGGGTTCGTGCGTGGTCTTTGAGAAACTGGCCTGCACAAACCGCATTTCAAAGTCAGGCATTCTTACAGGGGGGTGGAAAAATCCTGGCAACACCGTTGAGCCAATATTCCTGCTGGTCAGCAGTCAGAGGGATGCATCCTCCCCTATTACTGAAGGAAGGCACTCTCCTGTTCAAAGGCCCTGGCACCCCTAGGTGCAGCCAGCTAATCTCACTCATCTACCTACAGACATCTGACCTGGCATCCTTGGGATGGAGCTCACGGCTATGGACACAGGTTTAAACCCAAAGATCAAACCCGACCCCGGCTCTCCACTTCGCGACTCCATGAATCCCGCCGCCCCTCAGTTTCCTTCACTGTAAAATGGGAGTAACAGAACAACACAGCGTGATTAGAAAAGTCAAATGAAGTAATTTGCATAGAATACCAGGCACCTAGTAAGTACTCAGAAAACACGAAACAGGTAAACACACCTGGTATCTTCTCAGCAGATCATTATCCTCGGACACAAATGTCAACCTGACATCCTGAAAGCTCGAAAGCTTGGTCTCCAGAGAACTAGAACACTCCAGTAAATGCCAAGGCTGGGGTAATGGCAATGACTGGCTTGGGAATTACTCAGTTAATAAATGAGTACGCGTCATGGGTGTACAAAGTGAAATTTAGTTAGAGAATCTGAAGGGACGTATGGACTAGATGTCGGGATAGAATTAAAGAACCGAGGGCCAATTATTGGAGTTTCCAAGTTTCCCAAGCAGAGTGCAGTTCACGGCCTGCTCTCCACCTGCAAGTGGGAAAGAATGGTGTCGTTTCTCAAGATGCCCAAATGGCCATATCAGCTCCTGAGGAATTATCTCCTCGCTGGTGGGGGCAGGTGGTGGGTTCAGGGGTCCAGACACCAGCCCTTCCCTGGCCAAAGGGCAGATACATGACACAAGATGAGCGACTCTCCCAGAGGACTTTGCCCTCTCTTGACCCCGAGGAGACGGTGAACTGGCTCTGTCCCCAGAACAGCCCCGGACCTCCAGCCTTCCCATCAACCCCATGAGCCAAGTGACCCCCTTCCAGTCCATCGTTTTCCTGCTCCGACCCACTAGAACCGACTTCCGCGGCTCACGACCAAAAAAGCCCAACCGAGTGACCGACCGAGTGATGTCGTTTGGGGACTGAAGCACTGAATTTCCCAAACCACAAGAGAAGCGGGCTGGAGAACTAAGTACGTGTCCGATGGATCCAAATCATCCCACCGTGGACTGAGAGATAATTAGGAGTGAAAGGAGAGACAAGCCTTTGTCCCAGTCAGCCCTTTCGAGCACGCCATTTTGACCACACTGACCTCAGCTCTCAGAATCTGAGCCGGACATCTGGGTGGCTCAGTCTATTGGGTGTCCAAGGACTCTTGATTTCAGTTCAAGTCACGATCTCATGGTTTGTGGGATCGAGCCCCATACTGGGCTCTGTGTTGACAGTGTGGCGCCTGCTAGGGATTCTCTCCCTCTCCCTCTCTCTCTCTCTCTCTCTCTCTCTCTCTGCCCCTCGCCCACTCGCTCACGAGCTCTCTCAAAATAAATACATAAACATGAAAAAAAGGAAGAAAAAGAACGTGAGCAACCCAGTAGTGTAACTTCAGGCCTCTGTGAATGCGACTTATTCACCTGACCCAAGGCTCTAGACACAAGAGCAGCCAGTCACCTGGCCACCCAACCCTAGAAGACAGGAGCTCGGTTCCACACAAAGAAAGCCATCCAAGGCAGTCCGGGGAGGGCAGAAAGGTCTCCCTCAAAACGAGGTGACCCCTTCCATTCCCGCTCATGGTTTCCTCACCACAGCAAAGGCCCCAAAGGCACTGGGAAAATCAGGCCAAACTGGATGCAGACGAGCTTTCTTCAAATGTCATAGAGGCCCAGAGGATGGCAACCCTATCCCAAGCCTGCCTGTCGGGAAGCCTACAATTCCTCACAGTCTGGGCTTGGTTTCCCCATCTGTCTCCACACCCCCTTCCCTAGAGGTTCTAACTGGGGGAAGTCATAGAACGTGGTAAGTAGGGCTTTCACCTGACAGGCTTATCAATCCAAGCTCATCCCTCTTCCTGCTGGATGTAATCCTGGCTAACATTTCTGAGCACGTGCCATGCCCCAGTTCTGAGTGCCCCGTGTGCATGAGCAAATTTAATCCTTCACCACAACTCTCTGGCTTTACCCTCCCCATGGATAAGAGGAGACTGAGCCACAAAGAATAACCCAGCTAGGCAGGGGGCAGGCCAGAGTGTGAACCCAGGGAGTGTGGCTCCAGAAGAGGTTTTTTTAAACCTCTAAGCCACCCTTACCAGCTTCTCAAACGGAAGGGGTGGTTGAGCATAGCGGTCTAGGACCTGGGGACAGAAGGAGACTACATTTCAGCAGAGAAGACCATCAATAAACAAATAAATAAGGGGGCACCTTGATGGCTCAGTCGATTAAGCATCCAACTTCGGCTCAGGCCATGATCTCACGGTTCGTGGGTTCAGGCCCTGCATAGAGCTCCCTACTGCCAGCACAGAGCCCACTTTGGATCCTCTGTTCCCCTGTCTCTCTGCCCCTCCCCTGCTCACACCCGATCTCTCTCTCAAAAATAGATAAACATTTAAAAAAAAAAAAAAAAGGTACAAGGTCATGAACAAGGATTATGAAAAAACTCTGGAATGAGCTTGAGGAACCTTCTGGAACACCATAAATGATCAAGTCTCTGGATCTGGGTTGTGGTCCCACAAGTGTTTAAGTTCACCAAGCTGTACATCAATGATAAGATTTAAACTGTACCAGAAAATAGTAACCAAATGGCAGATGGTGAGAGACAGCTTTCTCAGTACGGGAGTGAAAAAGTTATAGACAAGAGGGGAGAAGTCTGGAATGATCCACGTGGTCATGGCTCACAATTTGAGACAAGCGTACAAACTCATGTTTAGTTTAACATAGACACAGAGGGAAATCTTCATAGATGTGTGTATACGTACGGGTCAGTATACGCGGTCTCCTTGCTCTGTCGGCCGAGAGGACCGAAAAAAGACAAAAAAAGACATCTCCATAGCAACAAGCACACTGAGGACCCAGAGCTTGGTTTCCAATGCTACTCTCCAATAAAAGGAACCAGAGTGCCCTGGGGAAATGGCTAGCTCTAGGGACGAGGCGGAAAATATACAAGATGAGCCCAGCACATCTTGTAGTGGCCAAAAGTAATTAAGGGTTCAGTCAATCAAACAAACCCCACTGATGTCAAAGGGACACAGGAATCACCTGAAAGAGTGCTCAATGGCCAAAGCTGGAACCTTTTCTTTTTTTTTTTTTTTTTAAGATTTTATTTTTAAATAATCTCTACACCCACGGTGGGGCTTGAACTCACAACCCCGAGATCAAGAGTTGCACGCTCCACCAACTGCACCAGCCAGACACCTCCTAAAGCTAGAACATCTTGATCAACAAAATAACTAAGAAGTATCGGACTACAACCCAAGGTTTAAAATAATCGAGTCCATGGACGTCTGGGTGGCTCAGTCCATGAAGCGTCCCACTCTGGATTTCGGCTGAGGTCATGATCTCGTTATTTGTGAGATCAAGTCCCAAGTCCCAGTGCAGAACCTGCCTGGGATTCTCTCTCTCCCTCTCTGGCCCTCCCCGACTCACTGTCACATTCTCTCTCTCCCTCTCTCTCAAGATAAATAAACTTTTAGGAAAAATAATAAATAAGGAAATTTTTTTTAAAACAGCAATAATAATTGAGTCCATGCTGCGATAAATGAGTAACAAAAAACTGGGAAGTAACAAATAACCCTCATACAGAATTCCAAATAATTTGTGTACATGCTCTGGCCTCAAGGAGGTAGAGTATACTCACCACCCACTAGGTGTGGGTGGGCTTCATGATTTCATTAATAAAGAGCATAGCACAAGAGGGTGGTGAGCTAACGAACCTGACCTCAGCCAGGTGGTCAAGGTCAACGTCACCAGCCATAAACCACATCGGTAACATGTACCCTTGATGTGATGTGCTGAAAACAGTACTTCACTCTGTGGTCCTCCTCCCCCAAAGCTTGCAATCCCAGCCCACCAGAGTCTAGTTACAGGGGAAACATCAGATAAATCCCAGTCGAGGGGCAGTCCACAAAATACCTGAGCAGTACTCCTCAAAACTATCAAGGTCATCAAAAACAAGGAAAGTCTGAGAAACTGGGACAGCCAAGAGGAGACCAGGAGCCACGATAACTACACATAACCCGGTTTACTGGGTGGGATCTCAGAACAGGAAAGCGACGTCCGCAGAAAAACCAAGGGAAGCCAAACAAAGTACAAACTTACAGACTCATTAACTGTGCCAAATGCACCATGCTAACGTATGATGTTAATAATGGGGAAAAGCTATCTGGGTGCGTGTGCGGGTATACGCGTGTGGGGAGTAGGAGGGGTGACACGGGAACACTTGTCGCTGTCTTCCCAACTTTCCGGAAATCTAAAACTGCTCTAAAATTAGAAACCACTTTTAAAAATATAACAGAAAACGATGGAATGGCTCCTCTGAACTGGATAAACCCCGAAGGCCTCCGGGAAAGGACGTCTGAGATCAATCTGAGAGATGAGAAATAGCCAGCAAGACCCAGAGTAGCATGTTCCCAGCGAAGGACACGGGACACACGGGGCCCCAAGAGGGACCGGAGGGGAAGGAGGCAGGGCTGCTCAGAGTCAGGGAGAGAAATGGTAGAGGGGAACAGAAGGTCACAGGATTCAAGAAGGCAGGTGGCCTGACCCAGGTAGGTAGGTCATGGCGACCTCCAACTGGAGCCTGGGGGCACTGGGAGGTCAGTGGAAGGAGTTAGCAAGATGAGCAAGATCTGACCTGTTTTCTAAGAGCGCCCTAGCTGCTGCAGGGGCAGGGACAGGGCCAGAGTGGGGCAACGAGAGCAAGGGACAGTGGTCACCCCAGAGTGACCACTTCAGGCGCGACAGTCATTGGAGACGCGACCTGGTGAAGATGTGGGAGCCCCCAGGAGGTCTGTAAAGAAGGTAAGGGGTGGGGAGGCCTGAGCAAAGTGAGCCTCCCACCCAGGCTGACGATCCCCAAGTCTGACGCTTTTGGAAAAGTCTCCACAACGAGGCTATGGGACATTCCAGGCGCGGAGTGTCCAGGGAGAAAGAGCCTCCTTGGTGGCAGAGCCTCGCCTCGGTTCGACCACATCCTACATTTGCTCCCTGTGAGATGCTGTCATTCAGAGCCTCAGTGTCCTCATCTGCAAAGTGAGAACAACACTTCCCACCTCCTAAGGGGACTGGAAGAAAGCTCAACAAGAAAAGACTTCTGGTACAAACTGTCAGTAAGCATTATTTCTACAAGAAATGCCCAAGGTGGAAAGAATCTCAGAATCTTATCCAACATCCCATTTTAAAGATAAAAATGTGGGGGTGCCTGGGTAGCTCAGTCGGTTAAGCATCAGACTTTGGCTCAGGTCATGATCTCACGGTTCATGAGTTCAAGCCCCACGTCGGGCTCTGTGCTCACAGCTCAGAGCCTGGAGCCTGCTTAGGATTCTGTGTCTCCCTCTCTCTCTCTGCTCCTCCCCCGCTCATGCTCTGTCTCTCTCTCTCTCTCTCAAATAAACATAAAAAAAATTGTTTTTAACAAATAAAGATAAGAACGTGGAGGCACAAAGACTGAAACTGTGCAGGTGAAGAGCTTAGTGAGGACAAAGTCACCCCCACCCTGGCCCACCCCACCCCCCACCCTACCCGGACCCATTCTCTGGGCTTTCTCCACACGTTCCATTCTGACCACAAGGGAACTGGGAGAGGCTCCCTCATCAACAACCGTCTCAAAACACCTCTTCAGGAAAGTTCTGAAAACTTGCTCAAAACTCCCCCACAGTTCTCCATACCATTAGAGGTGCTGCTAGCCCAGGACAGGGATGGCAGGGGGTGAGGGGGTTGATGAAGGGCCCCGCAGACTAGGCCCAACCTCCCGAAATCCTGGGTCTGCTCCAACCCCCAGGCACGCTCAAGCAGCCTGGCCTCCTCACCATCCCCACCCCTGAACCATGCTGGGCCCCCCCCATCTGTCAGGCATAGCCCCAACAACGGCCAGCTTCCACTTTCAGAGTCACTATCTGACCCTCATTTTGCCCAAAATGACAGGGGTATCTTATAAAAATAAGCTTTGATTTTCAGGTGCCTCTAGGGAGCCACTTCTTCTTATGCTCCCTAGCTGGAGTCTAGAAAGATCTAGAATCTTCCTGGCAGTCTGCAATAACCTCTCCAGCCTTTCTCACCTCCCCTATAACCCTCAGCTCAGAGCAGACACTCAATGACTTGTTGAAGGAATAACACCACCTTGGTACAACCATTAAGTTTGTAGATTAGCATTTTCATCAATCAAAGATGTGGAAAACATCGCAGCAGCTCGTTCGTGAAAACACCCTGAAGGCAAAAGTGAATAACTACTTTCTTCTGGGAAGCCTCGTACAATCTCACACAGACCAAATGAAAAGCACCAATCTCACAATTAGAAGATTTTGAAGAGTCTGATGCAGGACTCTGAACTAAAACATAAACCCATGGTTGCTCTAATTGGCTAAATTTTGTCCTAAATGCAAAGGTTGGCCCCAGCATTCCAGAAAGTCCTACATTTCCTCTGTATCTCTAACCAAGACCACCGTTTTTCAATGAAGTGGGCCGACTCTGTTTCACTTCTGTGATTCCAAAGAGGCCTGTTATTAAAATCAGAAACCCAGCAGCAGCTGGATACTCCCATTGCTTCTAGAACACGCTGTATTTAAATTCTGAATTCCTGAAAGTCACCCTGAAGAGAGGAGCCAGCCCCTCCCCCTCAGTCATGACACACACATAAAATTTACTGTTGGGACAGGTCGGTTTACCTATACAGACACACAAGGGAAAGGGAATCAAAAGGAGGGGAATTCTCCACAAATTAGGTCCATCCATCAAAGGTTCCTCCTCTCAAAATCAGAGGAGTGTTACAGCCTCGGATCCGAAAGCCACACTTCGCTGCACTCCAACAACTAGAAAAAGAAATTCCAATTTCCTCCTCTGCTCTGGAATAGATAATACAAGATTTTTACTCACCTTTGGAGCGAGTAGAGATGTCCATGCCCTCCACCACCTCCTGTTCTGTTTTTATTTCCTCTTCAGCCAAGCTGAAACAGAGCAAATTAGGTTCACGTTTAGGTAGACTGAGAACTTGCCCCATGGGGGCAGCTATTTAGAAGTTCTAACAACAAACCCGCATTTAAGCCAATCCCCCACCCTTATGCAGGGCTGAGGGGCGGGGGGCAAAAAACCCACGTTGGATTTCAAACTAAAGTGTTAAGACTCCTAAAGGGGTTTTTCAAACCACTAGGTTGTTCTTTTTTTAAGTCAAATTACTATTCCAGTTGTCATGCTGTTGGGGGATGCAAAAAAAAAAAAAAAAAAAAAAAATTTTTTTTTTTAGACACACAATTACAATCTGCCCCTGAGGGCCAATGAGAACCCAGCCAACAAGTAAACAAGTGTCTTGTTGTTAACACTGGGTTCAGGTTAGAGGTGGTTCACAGGGTACCCTGAGTTCTGATCTCTGAATTCTGCAAGGCAGGGAGCATTACACAGACCTCTCGGCTAAATCTTAGGATTTCTCGACGAGGCAGGAACGTGAAAAAAATATATAGGTGAAATTGCAAAGTGAAAAAATATGCCCAGGTTAGAAGCAAAAAGCCTGGTCTCAGAACATTCATTCAAAACACTAGCACTTGTCCCAGGAATTGGGCTTGGGGTACCCACACTCCCATCCCCTGGATGTTTCCTCTCAGTAGCAGGCATGGCTCAGAGAAAGCATTCAGCACTCTTGAGCTGTGACTAATTATCCCCCACCACAAAAGTGGAATGAGGAAGGATTATTTAAGAGACAGGCTGAGTTGGGGGTTGGGGGGGAGCAGTCCCCTTGGCCGGGAAGGTCTACCAGACTCTTCTCTCACTCTCTCGGCTGGAACTCCTGTTGAACAGAGTGCAGACCATTTCATGTGTTCCGGAACCACACACACACACACACACACACACACACACACACACACACACACCCCTCTCCCAGGCAAGCCAGTAGAGTTCTGCTTTAGCAGGTGCAAAATGTTCGAGGTGCTGGAACTTCCCAAGCACTCAGGGTGACCATGAAGTGATATGAATCCGAGGAAGTACTTTAGCTGCAATCCCATCAGCCTGTGGTTCACCATGAAGAAATGGGTGCATCACCAACTGACATGGCTGGAATTTTCCATTTGGAAGACTCAAAGCCAGGACTGGAGGGGAAGGCTGAGTGAGAGAGGAAGGATCAGAATGTCCCTTCTGTGCTCTGTGGCCTGAGACTGTGACAAAAGGGGAGTCCAAAATGGCCTGGAACCTCAGGATCCACAGAAATGGATTTAGGAGAGGGCCATGTCTGATAAGGGAAGAGGGTTCAGGATAAGAACCAGACAGAAAGGAAGAAATTATGGCCCAGGAGAAAATTAGAAGAACTTGCACACCTCAAACTTAACTAGTCCCAGCAGAGAGAATAAAGAGAGGTAGTTTGAAATTGGTTGGAATATTAACACACTTTGCTCACTGATATGGAACCCTATTAACAATTTCACTTATAGCATCTGCAGAGAAAGCCCGCGACACAAATTCACCAAAGAAACAACGGGCATGTTGTCACAAACGGTTTCCATCAAAAACAGACTCTTCGATGTAAACACTTCACTAACATGCAATATTCCAGGGTGATTTGTGGAAGGTGATTTCAGCACGTTTACCTTTTTACTCCCAACTTCAGAGACAGACATTCTCAACAGGGAAACACAGACACTCTGCCTGCAACCACACACATATTGTCCAAATGGATACTGCTGACAGTTTCTTGCTTGGGGTGCCTGGAAATACATTTGCGTAAAACACCCAGAGCAGCTCTCAGAGATGATCTGAGTTGAGCTGATCAACCCAAAGAGAACAAACAGCAACCTTGATCTTTCTAACAACTAGAATCCGTTTCCCTCTCTAGCATGAAGTATGTGAAATCCTAAACTCACTGCCACTGATCCCCTATTTTGAGTGACAGAGAAAACACTCAGCTGGGATCCAACCAAAACGTACAGTGAGAAAACGATTATGCAGAATAGAGCCCCCAAAACCCACTTGAAGGATTTCTGCGGTGATGAAAACATTCAAAGGTGTATTGATCATGGAGGAGGGACTGCATTCAAGAGAACAATTATTTGGCCTCCTACAGCCCAGAGGCGCAGAGTACTTCAGGCAGGGATGCTGCTGAGAAGCTAGGAAAATGCAAACTAGTTATGTGGTGGCTGTTTGCTGCTGCAGAAGGCGGGGAAGGGGGGGGGGGGGGGGTGAGTGAAGTTGTTTTATCTTTATCTTTCCAAGTATTACCAGTGGGCACCATATTCACCCCACTTTACCAGCAGCATCACCAGCTTCAGCCAAGGATTTTAAGCATGATTTCAGAAAACCCATCTTTCTCGCAGATCAGCAAGCCGCCCTTTCAAAGGGAGCCCGTGCACGTACTTACAACGCACACAGACATACAATAACTTGCATTTGACTAAAGGAAATTGCAGTGTCTATGCGTTAAAAGGGAAAAAACTTCGTTTACAAGAGCAAAGACCAGAATGCAAAATGAGTCATTTTGAATAGCCACATCTAAAGGGACTTCCTTTTTTCTACACCACTGATCTCAGTTTTCTTGGTTGTTGTTCTGTTTTGTTTTGTTATTTTATTTATTTATTTATTTATTTATTTTTTGGTTTAGTGTGAAGCACCAGTATGTTGTTAGGGGGAAAATTATGAAATAGTACATCAAAAGCTCTGTACCTGTCTGAATGCCCCCCCACAGACCGTGGTCAATTTAGGTTAAAAACTGTTCAGTCATTTGGAGGAGAAAAAAAAAAGTCAAATACTAATTGTTAAAAAGAAAAGCCAGCTGCACCCAGGGAAAAGACTTTGAACTCTTGTCATTAACACATGAAAGTCTTAAAAAATACACAGCATCTTTCCTATCTGCTAGCTTCCAGCAACCCCAATTATTTAAATCAAAAACAATGGAACAACAAGTCCTTGTTTAAAACTGACATTACTTTTTTTTTTTTTAAGGTCCACTGAGGAGGCAGGGGGCCAGCTAAAGAAAAGGGTAAAAAATTAGCTGAAAACCCAAACTACAGCCTTTCACCCCAACAGGAAAATACACCATCAACTAGTTGTATAGGATATATATGTTCCCACCGCTTTCACTCACGGTTACCCTAAGTCACTTGCCTGTGGATTTCACAAACTGATACATTTCAGGCAATTAAAGAAGAAACAGCAGCAGCTTCTGCAAATACAACCAAGACTTTCCCATCCGGTCCCAGAAAGAATAAAAGATTTCTCCCCCAGTGCCTGAGCAAGAAAACCTCGGCTGACTTCTTAACCTGCATGCACTGGAAAAGAGGAATTAAAAAGTTGAATATGAAGCGCTGAACCTCCAGGATGTTTTAAGCCTTCTGATTATTAATTCTGAGGACTCAAGGCTGGTCCGTAATTCCCAGGAATGCCATCCCCTCCACACTTCCAAAAGAGAGAGAGAAAAAAAAAGAGCAAACATCTAGTTTTGACAGGGAAAAAAAAAAAAAAAAAAAAAAAGCCTGGATACACAATGCCCAGATCTTTCTTTTCCCCAAGTGCCCCTACTATTTGACTTTTAACCAAGAATATCTAACCCATCTAGAATATATAACCAGCATGCACAAGACTCTGGTTCTACAGCTGAGGATCATCGCACAGCAATTCAAGAATCATGCATCATTCGGAAGGGCTTTTCCTTTAGGTTTTTACTTTCGTTCAAAATCCCAAACTGGTCCAGGCTGTAAGAAAAATGTAATCCCCAAGACACAACATCTTCCTCTTCTAGATCACCAAATGTGAACATCAAAATAAGAAAACCATGCTTCCCTAAATCTGCAATTAATTTTTTTTTAAATTGGGGGGGGGAGGGAATGGTTAGCAGAGCAGCTTTATTTATATAAGCACTCACCTAAAACAGGCAGAGTCATCGGTAGCTAAGCTATTTATGCAGGATTCTTAAAATGGCGTCTTGCAACACTGCCTCATTCCTGTATTGAAGCTAAAATGGTAGCAGTTTGTTCAATAGCTGTAGCTCCTGTTGAAGCAGCCCTGCTAGTTTCAAAGCCACCTTCCTAAATATCTGAACTAGGAAAAGCTCAACCAAAGGACACCAACAACCCAACGTTTAGCAGCTTAAAAAAAAAATCTGCAATGACAGGGGGAGTTTGTGAAGTCACAGGTTCCTAAGGAAAACCCTTTCCTTTTAGAGCCTGAGCCTCCAAACAGGAGGCTCTGAGGTGAGGCCCCCTGGCCCTCAAATTAGGTGGGTGGGAGGTTAGGAATGACGCAGCCCTAAGGAGCCGTCAACTGCCGACAGACAGGTGTCCTGTCTGTCCGTACAAACGCAAAAATGCTAAAAGGGAGCAAGCTGGGGAGGGGGAGAGGAAGCCCATTCCCCCCTTCTGGATACATCAGAAACCAGCTTTGCATCCCTACCAAAAAGGAGCTAGGTAGTAAAATGAAAGTGTTTCAAGGACAGCAGTCACCTGAAAAGCCAAGCCAAAGGGCCACACCCCTGTCTGAGGCCAAGGTAAAATAAACAGGCTGTTTAATCAGCCTGAAAACGGCCACCAAATCCCCAGCCAGTCCTAAGACAGTTAACCTCCAGGAAAGACAATCTGAGTCTGCAGAGCAAAACAACAGTCAAACAGTGCCCTTAGCCAATGCACGGGATACTCACACATCGGATTTTTGTCCACCCCCAACAGAGCCCTGAAAATTAACAATGGGTTTTGCAAAACCCGCTTTCAGAGGCCGAACAAACAGCCTCATAGTGGATAATGTAAATTTACTGTTGCAGGTCTGAGAATTGGCCTCGCAACTCTGGTGCTGAGTGGGGAGTTTCAAGGTGACTGCTTTGTAGCTCCAGGGGAGAAAGGAGGGCATGGTGCCCAAGGCTGTGCCGGGGCAAGGACGGGTGGTTGGCTCCTCGCCGGCCGGTAGGTAGGTAATCTTGATGAGGAGGGACAGCCTGGCGGCGACGCTTAGCTGCGTGCTGACATGGCTCCCGCCTGCTTGTTTATCTGTAAGGAGAGTGGGGAGTGGGGGGAAGGGCAGCCCAGCCTTAGCGACCCAGCCAAGGGTGAATCCTCACTTGTTTCGCGTTTAAGAACCAGGAGAGAGAGGACCTCTACACGGACGCCCTTTCTAAACCTCTGCTGCGGGGTGGCGAAGACACTTGTGCACGTTATCTTTCTTTTCAGGGTCAACCAGACAGAGGCAAAGCCAGACCTAGGGCCTCTCGGCTGACAAATGTTGCCTGTGCCACAGGAGAAGAGGAGAAAAGAAGGCCAAAGAAACAAAGAGATCACACATTTTGAAGTGGTTGGACTTTTTAAAAACCTACCTTTGCCTCCAGGGTTTTCTGGGTTACTGTCATCCTGGCTTTTTAAAAAGGGACCCCGTCCCCCCCCCCACCCCACCCCCCCCCCGCCATTTAAGACCTGAAGAAGTTTCCCCACTGTTCTCCCAGGGAAAGAAAGGGGGGAATGTTTTGTTTAAAAGAAAAGGGGTTACAAGAAAGAAAGAAGGAAAGAAAGAAAAAGCCATTGTTTTCATCCCTAATTTATAATCCAAGAGGCCCCATTGTTTCTTTCTTTCTGACTCAAATCTTTGGGCTGTTAATTATAAAAGTAACCGGACTCCGCTCCAACAGGCTAACTATGTTCTTGCGCAGCCATTAGAAAAACTCTGTAGAAAGTTTACTGAGTGATTATATATAATTAATTCCTAGTTACAGACGGAACACTGACCATTTTCTGGAGCAAGCACTCACTCCCCCTCCCCCACGTGAATGCCACTTAATTTCCCAAAGCAGAAAGTGAATCCATCCTGGAGGGTCTTGAAGGAAAAAAAAGAGAGGGAGAGAGAGAGAGAGAGAGAGAGAAGAATCAGCTCCAGTGTGTCTGTGTTTGTTCCTCGCAGCTGTGCGTCCTCTTTGGGGACTGAGGAGGCAGAAGGAAAAAGGAAAACAACCCAAGTTCCGTACCTCCCTCTGAAATTTATAACCGTGGCAGAAAGATCACTCTACCTTGATGTGAAAAAGAACAAGGGAGGGGGAGGGAATGCCCCAGGAATGGAATGTAGGAGACTCTTCAGCTTGGCGGATCAGCTTCTCCTAAAAGGAACAAAGCTGGTAGAAACTTCCAGAAGGCCCGTTCTCAGTCTGGCCACTCCAATTGTCAATCTGTAACCTTCCCTCCAAGTCTATTGGTTCAAAGCTGCAGAGAGGAGCCCCATTGGGCTGCTCTGTAAGCCAGCACTGCTGTCCCTACCTAGTCCTGCTGCAATGCAGACATTTCTTTTTTTCCCCCTTAGTGAAGCTGGGAAATAAGCTACTTTGGAAACAATTAACTTTTTACAGACTCAGGCTTGGTGGTGGCCACAGTACCAGAGGAAAGTGGCCAGCCTGGTCCAGGGCCGGGAACCTGCTGGGGCTGCACATTTGAAAACAGACCTTGGAGCTTTTAGAGGATGAATGCCTTGCCCTTAGGTTTTCTTCCAGTCCAACAAACACACCATTATGCAAACGTCGAAGGCACCAAACCAGGAGTCTTGTGATTAGATATTACTTCTAGGGAGGCCACAAGAACCTCAATATGTAATTTCCATTTACAGCCAGAAGATAAGAACAAAGAAAATAGCTAAGTGTCTGGACTTATTTGTGCGGGGTGGCAGCACTATTCAGTTTTATGTACATAACATCATTAACTGCCTGCACTTCTTAACTCTAAAAAGCTGGCCTTACACAGCCTTTCCTTAACTTAGAAACTGGCACATTTCTCGTTATCAAATGAGCCCTTTGCCAACTGATGCTACAAGGTGGCTGGGTGGCTGGACGCTGAACTGAAAGGAAAAAAAAAAAAAAAGATCACGGACTCCATAAAGTTGGTGCCACACAACAATTGAATACATTTCCAGCATTTACAGTCATGCTAGACTGGTCTTCGGGCTGGAAACCTGTGTAGTGAACTTCGGGGTAAATTCTGAAGCTAACGCTAAACAGTCCACTTTTCTCACTCTTAAGTTCCAGCTGCAGCATTAAGAGATCAGGGGAAGTGTAAGAAGTGCGAAATAAATCCTAAGTAAAAGCGAGCAAGCATACAGATGTGTGGGGTCAGGCTGGGGAAAAGGCCAAATCTGTTGTGCAGCGTGAGTAAATAGTCCTGAATCAAACCAAGTTTGGTGGTGGGTGGGATTTTACACTACAAGTCAGTCTCCTAAAACATTAATACTGCCACCCCCACCCCCACCCCCACCGCCACCCCCACCCCCACCCCCACCCCCACCCCCACCCCAGGCTGCTGCCTCACCAAGGTTTAAGGCTCTGTGCCTCTAAGAAGCAGCACTTTTTGTTACGTTTCACAAGCAGATCAGCTACCCAGAGTTCTAGCTAATATCCAAACAATCCCAATTAAAGGTCTCCTCCCAAGTCACAATGAACTGAACATTTCTCCCCTGTCTGAGGGTAAACAGGAAGTGTGATCTCCAATCCTAGCAGCAGGTTATCAGGAAAAACAGTGGAATTCAAACAGTCACCTAAAATCAAGACACCATTAAAAAGCCCCTCTTTGGTTCCTGCTAATGAAAAGCCCCCCAACTGCTGTAGGCAAGACCCTCTGCCACAAACAGACCCCAAACGTCCGCCAAACTCTTTATACATGGTCACAGAGGAAATGGATTTGCTTTACTTACCCAACAAATGTTCAAGCAACCGTCTCATTTTTCCACAGTTAAGAAGAGAGAACAGGCAGGCAGATTTGGGACTTGATCAAAAAGGAAATTTTCTTTTTTTTAAACAGTTACATGGGATTATTAAACGCACACACACACAACGACAACACAACCCAACAACTGAATATGGAATGCTGTCATGAGCCACAGACATGATTTTATTTCCTCTGCACTCCATCACAGAGGAGGACAGAGGATGATACAATGTAAGAGAGGGAGAGCAAAATGAAAACAAGGATAAAAGATACATTAGTTCCTTGAAAATCATGCAAGAGTAGAAAGCTAAGGGATTCGAAACGAGTCCTCACAGATTTATTGCAGGATGTTGTCCAACCTCCCTCCCCCTCTACACACACACCCCCCCCCCCCATCCCCATCCCTACTCCAAAAACTTCCTCCAAAGCCTAGAAAACACTTTCAGAAACATTTGCTGGCTGTAGGCTGGCTTGCAGAAGAACACTCTGTATCAACAGAAGTCAGGAAAAAAGGCTGAACAATGTAGTTTCAAGTGAGGAAACCCTGTAGGGAGAGAAAAGACCATGTAGAGACTCACTACCACCCACCTAGGCCCCAGGAGCTAGGAGCTCTCCTTAGCACTGCTCTGCTCAGGGCTTGGTTCTTTTTAAAACACACGTCCTCTCTTGTCAGAACTTACTCGAGCCTTCCCAGAACCTCTTTGGAGAGGTAAACTTGCCTGCTGTGCTGTCATGAGCTCTCCTTAGAGAGGAGCCTGCTTCTTACCTTCCATTTTCTTCCCCCAGCAGGCATGTGACACAAGAGAAGACAATAGTGCAGGGGGGGGGGGGGGGGCTGCTCAGAGAGAGGGAGAGAGAGAGAGAAGGAGAGAGAGGAGGAAAAGAAAAAAAAAAAAAAAAGGGGGAAGAAGAAGAAAAAAAAAGCTTCTTTTTTGGCATTCCAGGATCTAGCTTCAAACTATTCCAGAAACACCATGTCCTGGTGGAAGAAAAGGTGTGCCAGGCCTTTGCCAGTTTGCAAAATCAAGCTATGGCTAATGGCTACTTAGCCATGTGACCCAAGAAAGCAAAAAAATTCTCTCTACACAGTTGCAAGTTAACCTAAGTGCTGTGGGGGTGAGTGTGGCACGGCCAGCCACAGAGAAATCACACTGCTCGCCCACAATTCGGATGTCTCAGAGGGAGGGGGAGAAAAGATGGTTAAAAAGTCCAGCTTACCTCTGTGGATGCATTGTTAACACTGTGTAATGTCAATACTTATAAAACATGGAGGACAGGCTCCTAGTTCTCACAGAAAAAGGGTTTGGCACTTCGGCTTGATGATCTGGCCGCCTAATAAAAGCTCATCCCCGATTGGCTGCCCCGGCAAATCGGAGTGTAAGGCCGCCCGGGATTGGCTGAAACACTTCCTGAGCGATTATCTTTGTGAGGCTCTGGTGAGCCAAGAGCCATCCTGTGCATAGAAAAAGACAGGCTAAGCTAGGCCTTTTGCAGCAAGAAAAACTTGGGAAAGGGGCCCCCAGACGCACTTCTCCCACACCCTGGCTGGGTTTCCCGGCACGGGCGAACCAGTGCAGCCAGCCTGACCTGCTCCAGCAAAGCCTGAGGCCCGGATGCCACGGGGAAGGGAGTTTTTGGGGTGAGCTGCAAGGGCTCACCCTCACCTGCCCCCACAGAAGCGGCTCTCGGCTAGGAGGGAGCCTGGCCCTTTTCTAGAACAGTCCAGGAGAATGGTTTTCCTCCCCTCCCCCCCCCGCCCCCCGGGGGAAGGGGGGTGGGAAGCAAAGCCGAGGAGTGGGGAGCCCCAGGAAAGCAGCCAAGGGGGCACGCAAGCAAGAGGGGTTGGAGGAAGGCCTCTGAGGAGCTGAGGGGGAAAGAGGACAGGCGAGCCCCCCACCCCACCCCAAGAAATCGCTAAAGGGCAGCCCTGGCTCCTGGGGGGGGGGGGGGGGGGGGGAGACAGGGGATCGGGGCTGCTGAGCAGAGGAGGGAAAGAGAATGGTCAGGTTTGCATAGTCATTGTCAAAACGCCTCCTGGAAAAGCAGGCCAGAGAGCCGGCCATTCCCGGGCCGAGAATCTAACTTCTCGCCCCCCTCGGCCAGCACTCAAAGGAAAACCAAAATGGGCTCCTGCCTCCCTGCCAGGATGCCAACGGGCCCCCCTGTCCGTCCTTACCCTAAGAAAAGCCAAATGCGCTCCTAGCAGGCCACATGCCTAGATCTACAAACTTCCCTTCCCCTCCCGGCCCCCTCCCCCACCACTGAGGCCTGCTAAACCTGTCAGTTAAACAAAAATCTGACTTCCGTATTAGTCTGCAATGCCTTCAGCTTCCTGCCTATTAACCCTCTCTCGGACTCTGGGCCTGGCTGGGAAAAACTAGGCCCTGAGATCGCAGAAAAGGCCTGTGGAAAAATACCAGCTGCGGCTCTCCCGGCAGATGCAGAAAGAGAGAGAGAGGGAGAGAGAGAGAGAGAGGGTGAGCCGCTGTCTCTCGCCTTTGCTTCCCAAGGAGGCGTGTACCTTCTGAATCCAGGGCACAGGCAGTGCCTCTCGGTCTGAGAAGCCATTTAAATCCAGAGGGAGAAAGAAAGATGTCAAGCCCAGCGAGGGAACAAGAACCCCCATTATGAGCCAGGCCTACACCCACAGCTTAGCCCTTCCTGCCACAATCATTCCTGTATGTATGGTCTTGGGGAACCGGGCCCTCGGTGGGCAGACAAATCCCATGAGCTTTATAAGGATTCTTGCTTAAATTTATTTCCACAGAGAACGGCTTCTTTTCGTCCCCTAAGGCAGATGGAACAGCTATTTCACACACAGCCCTACTCTTGGCAGTCCCCCACCCCCATCTCTGGCACTGTTCCCCAGTAAAATATTAACTAGTTTTTCGGAGCTACTTATAATTCCATCCATTTCAATAGTATTAGGAGGTCTCTTGCCTGTTTCCTCCCGAAGGCTGCCTTTGTAGTTGGTCTGTACCCTGAGAAAGAAAAGGCAAATGCAAAACGATCTGAAAATGTCCATGCTTGCTTGGTTGCAGCTTTTTTTTTTCTTTTCCCTCAAAGACAAGGTGCTTCATTAACAAGATTTTTTTTTTTTTTTCCAAACACCAAGCTAGAACAACAGAAGCTAAACAAACACCATGCTTTAGAGGCTGGAGAAAGCTTCCAGAGGTGATGCAGCCATATGCCAGGAAGTAAAACTAGGGCCCAGTAAAGTCTCCCGTCTCCTCCTAAAATTAGGACTCGGTGGGCTTTCCTGTCCCACACGGTCCGTTCCCACAAAGAAAACAGCGCCGATCGCCTGCTCTCCCTGCCCCCCGCCCCCCCACATGGATAACAGATGCCCACCTCGCGCACATCAATTCTTCCTGGCTGGGAATCTTCTATAGACACACAGGAACAAGCCAGGAATCCAAACACACTGTACTGCAGGGTCAGGGCCCAGGCTCCGTGAAAAGGGAGGGGATTTT
This sequence comes from Panthera pardus, assembly GCF_024362965.1. NCBI lineage: Eukaryota > Metazoa > Chordata > Mammalia > Carnivora > Felidae > Panthera > Panthera pardus. Next base: position 13,897,171 of record NW_026526821.1, on the reverse strand, counting down.
GTTGCTGTTGTGTATGAGGCCGAAGAGGCCAAGATGCAGGGAGGGACACCCCGACAAGGGTCCAGCACTCAGGACAACAAGCCTGGGCCTCGCTGCAAGGGAGGGGCCCCCTCCCCACGCGTACAGGGAGACCAAGTGGGGGACAAGAGGTGGAGGCCGGGGCTAATCAGACTGTGCTGTCCCTCCCGGCCGCGTGGGCAGCGGCCCTCTGCCACCATCCCATAGGCAACCCGGTCTGCCTCTGCAGGTGCTGATTTGGGGGGGACGGGCATGTCTGTGGTGGATCTCGTGTGCCACTAGCTTCACGATGAGGAAATGAAATATGCCACTGGTGCGCGTGGTGGATTTTAACCCAGGATTAAAGCTTGTTGCATAAGCAGCTGTGGCTTCCTCCCCGCCTCCCCACCCCCCCCCCCCCCCCCTCTGATCACTTGATCACTTGAAATGTTTTCTGGGGCAAAGAGCAGGAAGCTGCTGGCTTTTTCTGCCAGCTCTGCTCCGTTTGAGGAATGCTGTTGGTAGGTCTGAGGTTATCAGAAAGACGGCGATTTGGCTGGGGACGGAGACAAAGGTATGGTGGCAGATGGAATCCTGGGAGGCACAGGGATTGAAAAGGAAGCCCCGGGCAGGCCTACTAAGGGCCAATCCTGGACTCGATGGAATGTGGCCGATACGCAGGAAATAAAGAAACCGAATGTTGCCAGCCTCCATCTAGAGATCATTCAGTGGCCCTTCTCAGACACCCCCTGCACAGAGTAGCCCCAACAGCGAGGGCTGTTCACCCTGGGCCTGCCACGGTGCTAAATCAGCGCTTTGCACTGACTGACTCCATGAGGCAGGGAGCATTGTTAGAGATCTGGAACCGAGCCCAGAGAGGTGAAGTGAGCTGCACAAGGTCACACAGCTGGCAAGTGCCAGAAACCAGACTTCCAACCCAGTTAGGACTCCACATCCCTAAATTCTGTACCTTCACCTGCCTCTAAAGAAAGGAACAAAAGAGAAAGCGAACCCAGCAGAGCAGAAACAAGGCTAAAATCTACCAAGAGCAACTGACTGATCGGTGTTTTCTTTTAGGAGACCGACTCCACTGAGAAGAAGTTTTAAGTACTGAAGGATAGAGGTGGGATACCTTCAGCTCAGACTCATTTAAGGCCCGGAGAAAGCTCCTCTCTCCCTACAAACCTCCACCAAGATGTTAAGGGGAACTCTCTGCCATCTCCAAAATCAGGATTTTAGGGGCGCCTGGGTGGCTCAGTCGATTAAGCAGCCGACTTCGGCTCAGGTCATGATCTCGCGGTCCGTGAGTTCGAGCCCCGTGTCAGGCTCTGGGCTGACAGCTCAGAGCCTGGAGCCTGTTTCAGATTCTGTGGCTCCCTCTCTCTGACCCTCCCCCGTTCATGCTCGGTCTCTCTCTGTCTCAAAAATAAATAAACGTTTAAAAAAAAATTTTTTTTTAATAAAATAAAAAAAAATAAAATCAGGTTTTTATATTCCTTGAAATCAGTGGTTCTCAATGAGGGGTGGTTTTGCTCTCACCTCCCCCCTCCCCCCGCCAGGGGATATATGGCAATGTCTGGAGACTTCTGGGTTGTCACACTTCTGGGGGGAGAGGTCCTAGTGGCATCTAGTGGGCAGATGGGAGACCGGGGACGTTGCTAACCATCCCCCAACAAGGATCTATGCCATCCACAACGTCCACAGTGCTGAGGTAGGGAAACCTTGGCTTGAATGCAAAGGAAGAAAAAAATCCAAGCACCCAACGACCGTGGAGCTGGATGGAAAAGCCAGGACAGGCCTAAACAAGCAGGTTCCGAGGTGATATGAATAAGCAATGAACTAATAAAAATAGACTAAAACATGTCTCTCTTACTATTCCCAGGGGATGGAGAGCCTCAGAGAACAGAATCAGGCTCACAGAAGCCAGGCAGAGTGTGTCGCTGATAAAGCTGGCCTCAAAGGAGAGGAAGGGCTGACCCGGCTCCCTTCCCCAGGCACCTCGCCGCCGAGGCCTGGCCTCATGGAAATGGCTCTCCGCTCCCACTGGCCAGCAGCCAGGCCAACAGCAGCCTCGGCAAGCTGCATCCCCAGATAGCCTCTTCGAGGACTAGGAAAGTAAGTGTACTTGGGAGTTATCTGCCTTAAGCTAGCAGCAGGCCGCCCCATCCGTTAGGGGAGGCGGGCGGGATTGAGGCAGGGAAGTGTTTTAAATATCTTTTGTTTTGTTCCTTTTCGGCCAATCGGATCCGAGGCCAACTTCGGGCAGGGTGACAGAAGGGCTCACCTTCAGATCATGGAGCTGAAGGAGTCATGTTACAGCCACAAAGAGGTAATTAGGACTTGTCCCTACTTTGGAGAAAAGGTGCCCTCTGGAAGGTCTTTTTTTTTTTTTTTTTTTTTTTTTTTTTTTTTACTTCTTTCTAGGAGAGACTGGCAGGATTAAAAAAAATGAAAAATGGACGGGGGTGGGAAGGGCAGGTGGAAAGGGCTGGGGCGCGGTGGGGGTGGGGGGTAGGTTCATGACCATCAGGCAGATGGCCTCAGTGTGGGTAGCGCGAGACTTAAAGGATGCGGGAAGAAAATGCAAGTCAGAAGGGAAGAAAATGCAAGTCAGAAGGAAGATTCAGGACCTGCCCTCACCTGCTCTTTTTACTTCCTAGTAATTACCGTTATGGAAAGAAGAGCGCATACTTATTGGCTGTTTGTTTCTTTCTCCCACTAGACCCGTGGCGATGTCGGGAGACGTTTTAGGTTGTCCGATCTGGAGGAAGAGCAGGTGCTACTGAGATCCAGAAGGTACAGACCAGTAATGCTGCCAAACACAGGGCAGCCCCCCCCCACACACACACACACAACCGAGAACTAGCCAGCCCCAAGTATCCCTAGTGCCTTGAGGCTGAGAAAGCCTGCCCCAAACCGAGAGCTTCACCAAGGCAGAGGTTTGTCCGAATTCTTCACCACGGTGCCCTCAGTCTAACGCTGTGTGTCAGAGCTCAATTAATTAAACACCATTTCCCACCAGGACAGGTGCGCTAGTCTCCTATCCGAGCCCCCTGTATCTGCCCTTGGCACATGCTTGTGGGGAGAAGGATGTGTGGGAAGAAACTGGGGATTTGTACACACACACACACACAAAGAGGCTGCAGGCCTTTGAAAAGAAGTCAGGCCTCCGCCCTCCTCTGCTCAAAAACCGTCAACAGATCCCACCTCATTCAGAGTAAGAGCCCCAGTGCTAAAAATGGCCCACTGGACCAGTGCCCTGCTCCTGATCCCTGACTCCTTGTCAGGCCTAACCTTAGCCTCGGGGCCTTTCCCCTTGATCTCCCACAGCCCCTCCCCCCAGCCCACCTTCCTGGTCCCCAAACCACCTAACACAAGCCCTTTTCCCTCCTCAGGGTATCAGCCTTCCCGCCTTCTCTTCTGCGTACCCCCTCCCTGCTCCCTCCCGGATGCCTCCCCATCAGAACCCTGGCTCCGTGGCCAGCCCTCTTTTTACACTTTAACCTTTTCTCTTTCTTTCCACATCAAGAGGCAGGACTGTGCAGTGATTGAGTACGTGGCAGCTGGCCTCAGACTGTCTGACGTCTGGGTGTGAATCCAGCTGTCCCACTGGCCTGGGCAGCTAGGCTGGGCAGCCTTGCTTGAGGTATGAAATTCTTTGGGACTTGATTTCCTCATCTGTGCAATGGGAGCCATAATAATACTGATGATAATACCCACCTGGAAATTCACTGACTCCGTGTGGTCAAGCACGGGTAGCCACACACACAGTGAGCACTCATGCGGTTGCAATTAGGATTTCCCTCTGCTCACTCTTAAAAAGGTAATTTCTGAATGCCTCCAAGTCATTTCTCTTCCTTTTGTCAACATCAAACGTCCCAAAGAAGCACAAGGATACATCCTGGTAGCTGGCACGTTCTAAGCATTGTCAGCTACTGTTCTAAGCAATTTCCATAAACTAACCAATCACCCTCACAAACCTGTGTGCAATGGGCACCTTAGAGTCATCAACCCATTTCCCAGATGAGGAAGCTGGGGAAGTATTCATAGCCTCCTTCTCTTTCCATCTCCTTCTGCCTGCTCCTCACTTTTTCCTCAACGCCTTTCAATTATTTACCCAGAAATTGCCGTGCCATCAATAAGGGACTGATTGAGTAAACGTGGTCCTGCCCTACAGACAGAAGACTCTACAGCTGTGGCCCAAGAATCTGGGAACTCTTATGTACCGATACGGAACACTCTCTAAGACCCATTCTTGAGTTGAAAAACAAAACAAAACAAGAACAGTATGTGAAATATGTCATTTAAAAAAAAAAATAGGCAAACCTCTGTGTCTTTTTCTTAACAGGTTTGCTTATTGGGGAGCTGGCTCAGTTGGGAAAGCATGCGACTCTTGATCTCGGGGCTGTGAGTCTGAGCCCCACGTGGGGTGTAGAGATTACATATAGACACATGTTTGCTTATTATGCACTGAATTTCTTGGAAGCATACTTAAAAAATTGCTAACACTTTGCATCCAAAGGGTCCTGGGTGGCAGGAACGGGAAGGAGATTTTTTACTGCTGTCTCCTTTGAATTTCAACCACGCGAATGTACTACTTCTTCCAAAATAAATTAGTAAATGTAATAGAGTATTAGGAAAATTGTGGAAGACTATGAAATAGGCAAAAAAAAAAAAAAAAGATTAATGGGTAGCTTGTTCTGGTGCGTTGGGTTACCTGCACTTTTGTTTCTGAGTTTTTCACAGCTCAGCCACTGGTAGAAAACCAATAGTAATGCAAAAGACGCTTGTCCATAGACATGCAAATTAAGTCCCTGGAATGCGATGGATTACTGCCTGGTGGATCTGGGGGAGTTTTGCTAGTTTTCGCATCTATTCATAAATGCATGTCAGCATGCCTTGTATGAGCCCTGCTCTGACTCCGTCTTTGAATCGGTCGTCCGATCATCGTCCGTGCGTCCTCATGAATAATGAGTTACGTAAAATACATAAAACAGGTTCATTTTATATTTGTATGTAGCTGGTTAAAATGAATTATTTTAAATCATAATTTCTTTTAAAAGAAAAACAATGGGGCGCCTGGGTGGCTCAGTCGGTTAAGCGGCCGACTTCGGCTCAGGTCATGATCTCGCGGTCCGTGGGTTCGAGCCCCGCGTCGGGCTCTGTGCTGACAGCTCGGAGCCTGGAGCCTGTTTCGGATTCTGTGTCTCCCTCTTTCTCTGACCCTCCCCTGTTCATGCTCTCTCTCTGTCTCAAAAATAAATAAATGTTAAAAAAAAATTTTTTTTTTTTAAATAAAAGAAAAACAAGTCCTCATTCACTTCCAAGAACGAACTCCAACTTAGTCTTGGGTCCACTGTTTGTGCGTTGACCTCATGCTAACATCTGATGCTGAACACCTCAGAGTTTCCAAAACACTTCCCTGCCCAGCGACTGCTGCTCTGACTGCTGGAGCTCCTCTCCCTCCAGACTCTGTTCCCTCCTGGCCCTCAGGCTCTTTATCTGGGCCAGCCTGTTGGGGGCAGGGTGGGGGAAGGGGTCCATTCCAAGCTTCGTCTCTAAGGAACTTGAGCAAGTTACTTCGCCTTTTCTGTGCCTCAGTTTCCAAGTCTGAGAAAAGGGATTATAGTCCTTGCATCAGACATTGTGAGGATGATTTAACACAGGCACAGAGTACGTGTTCAAGAAATGTTAGATGATTTTTCTTTCCTTGAAACCGTATCTACCACAGCAGATTCTCCCCTGAACCCCAGACCTTCTAACTCCTGGGCAAGCATTTTCTTGTTGTTGATTCAGGCAGTCCACAAATAGGTTGGAGCACTTCCTCTACCCCTGAGCACCAGATTGTCTCTTGCTCCTGTGTTCAAGGACTGAACAAGGGAGGTAATGAACAATTAAATAAATACATGAATAAGATTAAAAATAGCATTAGGTGACCAGCAGAAGAGCCGCCTGTGGAATGCACTGAAGGCCGAGTGCCCAGGCTGCCCTGTGGTTGGGATGAGGGCTGTTTGGGGCGGTTGATTCTGCGGACCAGGCCGAGGAGCCCTGCGGAGGGGCTAGTTTGAGGGAGTCAAGAAGTTGGGTTTGCTGTGCTCAGTAAGAGGTCCCAGCAGCCCCCATGCTAGAGGCCAATGCTATGTTATGAAGAAAAGCAGGGTGAGGGTATAGAGAAGTGACAGGATGGGGGTGTCTGCTTTAGACAGGTAGAAAGGGCTCCAGTGAGGCTGTGACATTTGAGCTGAATGAAGGAGATAAGAGCCTTCCTGGTGGAGGTAATAGCATGTACAAAGGCCCTGAGGCAAGCCTGAGCTTGGTAACTTGGTGTTTCTGAGGAACAAAAAGAGGCCAAGTGTGGCCACTGTGAAAGGAGGTGCAAAGGAGTTGCGCATGGAGGTAAAGGCAAGGCCATGGTCACTATTCTGTGTGCAACCCTTCCATTACTCGGACTGAAAATATTCCAGAACGTTCTTTTACCTTCCCATACACCTGCCAAACAAAGCATTTCAAAACACATTTTGATTACGATCACTTTTCCTGATGTTTTCAAAAAACCTTCAGCAATTCTCCACTCATCAATGCAACCCAGACTTAGCCTATCGGGACCCCTTTATCTGATTCCACACTTGACTTCCCCCTCACCTCCCTCTATTGTTCAGTGGATCTGGCAAGCATGCCCCAAGTAGGCCCCACCTTGGTTCCTTCTCCCGGTATCTCTTGTTGGAATAACACCCACCCTTCAAATCCCAGTGTCCTTCCCTCTTTCTAACCTGGGAGCCTTCCTGGCTCCTTACCTCCTACTCCACCAGAGCACATACCCCCCCTCCACGCCCTGCCCATGGGACTTAGCGTGGGGGCTGCTGGGACCTCTTATTGAGCAAAGCAAACCCAACTTCTTGACTCCCTCAAACTAGCCCCTCCGCAGGGCTCCTCGGCCTGGTCCGTAGAATCAACCACCCCAAACAGCCCTCATCCCAACCAAGGGCCAACCTGGGCGCTCGGCCCTGAGTGTATTCCAGACACGGCTCTTCTGCTGGTCACCTAATCCCTCTGATGGGTGCCACCGCCCTGCTCATAGGACTGCTACTGTCTCTCCCCGGGGGTTCTCAATCACTCACTATAGACTTGCCTGGGAATTCTGCTCTAATTCTCCCCCGGAGTGTGTGTTTTACCTCCCAGGGAATCCCACTGTGCAGTCAAGGCTTTGAATCCTGTTCCAACTGGTCTCCTGCGAGAGGGACCAGATTAACAAGACATCACCTGCCTTCCCAAAGCCCTCTATGGGCAGCACTATTCGTGATAGAGCCGAAAGGTAGCAACCGCCAATGGTCCATCCACGGATGGACAGACAAATGGAGAAATACCGCACACAAGGGAACGTTGCTATTATTCAGCCGTAGAACGGAATAAAGTGCTGCTACACAGAACAGCATGAACGAACCTTGAAATCAGTATGCTCTCTGTCAAGGAAGCCAGTCAACGAAAGCCACATATTGTTTGATTTCGTGTCCACGACGTGTCCAGAATAGGCAAGTCCAAAAGAGAGAGTCTCAGGATAAAATCCCAAATCCCCCACAGGGCCTTCCCCTCAACTCCTACCCATTTCCTTCCCCCCTGCTCCCTCCACTCCGGCTACCTGTCTGCCACCTGGCTGTTTCTCAATGCAACTTTTGCTTTTTGGGGTCTCTCTTTTGACCTTGAAGCTTAGAGGTATTCGTATCTCGCTATTTATTTATTTATTTATTTATTTATTTATTTTTATGTTTATTTCTGAGAGTGGGGACGGGCAGAGAGAGAGGGAGACACTGAATCCAGAAGCAAGCTCCAGGCTCCGAGCTGCCAGCACAGAGCCCGACACAGGGCTCGAACTCACAAACCGGGAGATCATGACCTGAGCCGAGGTCAGACGCCTAACCGACTGAACCATCCAGGCACCCCTGTATCTCGCTTTTAAGTCTCTCTTGTTATGTTATAAACTCCAGGAGTGTAGAACGGTGTCTTACAGATCATGGGGCCCCTTCAGCAGCACCATGACTATTAAGATAACTCGGTGCTTGATGAATGACTAAGGAAACAACGGATCCATTCATTCATTCCACATGGTTAGATCCACTTTCTGGCATCATGCCAAGCCTTCATACCTTCCTATTTTCTTTTCTTTTTTTTTTAAGTAAACTCTACCGCCAACACGGGGCTTGAACTCACCACCCCGAGATCAAGAGTCGTATGCTCTATGGACTGACCCAGCCTGGTGCTCCTATACCTTCCCATTTTGAATCACAGCCTTTCATTCACCTGCTCAAAACCCTCTGATGGCTTCCAGAGACTTTAGAACAGGAGTCTATAAACTGTGGCCCTCGGGCCAAATCACCTGCCCCACCACCTGTTTCCCTCTAGCCCTGGAGCTAAGAATGTTTTGTTTTGTTTTGTTACATTTAAAAATAGCTGGGGGGGGGGGGGGCGGGCGGGCGGTACCTGGGTTGCTCAGTTTTTTAAGCCTCCAACTTTGGCTCAGGTCATGATCTCACGGTTCATGAGTTTGAGCCCTGCATCAGGCTCTGTGCCTGGAGCCTGCTTCGGATTCTGTGTCTCCCTCCCTCTCTGCCCCTCCCCCACTCACACTCTGTGTCTCTCTCTCTCTCTCAAAAATAAACATTAAAAAATTAAAAAAAATAAAAATAGTAAACGTAGTTGGAAAAAGGGGTACCTGGCCAGCTTAGTGGGTGAAGCGTGCGACTCTTGATCTCAGGGTTGTGAGTTCGAGCCCCACATTGGGTACAGAAAGTACTTAAAAATGAAATCTTAAAAAAAAAAAAATGTTGAAAAAAACTAATAAGAGTTTGGGGCACCGGGGCCAGGCTGGCTCAGTAGGTAGTGCATGTGACTCTCAATCTCAGGGGCGTCGGTTCAAGCCCCGCGTGGGCATGGAGCCACTGACTAGATAAATAAAAGTAACTTGTCGCATAAATTACATGAAATTCGAATTTTTTAGTGTCCGTAGTAGAGTGTTACTGGCACAAAACCACAGGCTCTCATTTATTTGCTGTCTATGGCTGCATTTGTACTACAAGGGTAGGGTCGAATAGCTGCCAACAAGAGACCATACGTGGCCCTCAAAGCCCAAAACATGGACTATCTGGTCCTTTACAGAAAACCTTTGCAAACCACCCCCCCCCTCCTTTCAGAAGAAAATCCTGTCTCTGAACAGGGCTGGCAGAGCCCTATGTGGGCCGGTCCCCTGTTCTCTGAGCTCATCTCAAGAGACCTCCCTCCTTCCCTGTGTTGTGGCAACACCGGCCTCCTTTTCTCAGCTCGTCCAGTATTTTCCAGGCTACTTCCCACCTCAGGTCCTGTGCCCCTCCCACCTGGAACGCCTTCATTCGCAACAAAGAAGCGCCTTATGTCTTTGCCTGCTTATTTTTTTATCTGTAGACAAAGGCAGGGACTTTGTGTATCCATTCACCAGTATTCCCTGGGCCAGCACAGGCCTGGAGAGTAGTAGTTGCTCAATAAGTGTTTGTGCACGGACTCGCATTTTCTTCTTAACACAAGATCTACACAACATCTCCAGCAGATCCACCATGGCCCTAATTTGGTTTTGCACAATCAGGTAGAACGGTATGAAGTTACAATTTGTACATGAATTTAAAAAGTCGCACTACTGAAACCGGTAATTTCATCCATGGCGATATGTAGAAATATAAATCAACTAATTCGCCCCTTCAACTGTTTACTGCACTCCAGCCACCCTGGCCCACTTTGGAGTCCTCAAAATGTGCTGGTTGTCTCCTGCCAAATAGAGCCCACCCCTCATGGACCTTTGCACATGCTCTTTCACTTTGGGTCCAGGACCAAATGTCTCCTCCTCCAGGAGGGCCCCTGGGGTCACATCTTGTCGCAACAGTGGTTTCATTACCTTCCCAGCACTTAGCAGCACATTCAAAAACTAGGTGTTGTGTTCGCTTTTCAAGGAAACTTGTCGTTTTCTTATCCGCTGTCGTGACCCCAGCATCTAGAGCTGGTCTCGCATTGGGGAATCACTCAATGTTTGCTCACTTGAGTGAATTCAATCACTTGATCTCCTGTACATACTTTTTAAGTAGTTTGCTTAAGACCGGGTACAAAAAGATGCCCAATACGTACTTGCTAAGTAATTGGAGTGACTTCTGTGGGCTTTGGCCTCCTCCTACAGCCACCCCTGCCTCCATCACCCTCCTCATTGTCATGACAACATCATCAGCACCAGCACGGCACTTTGGGAGCCTTCCCAGGTCAGGCATCGTTCTGAGCACATTTTATGTATTAATTAGCTCGGCCAAGAGCTCTGTGAACCAGGTACTACTCCCGCCTTCATTTTACAGATGAGGAAACTGAAGCACAGAAAGATTAAGGTAAATTGACCCGTCTGAAAAAGCAAGACGTTCATAAGAAAAACGAAGTCCAAGCCCTCTCGGCCTCTAAAATTCCAAGAAAGGACTACTTTGGACAAAGGGGACCAAAACAGACAGGAAACGCCAAGGCAATCAGGAACCGATTTAGCAACAACAACAAAAAGACACCAAGGACAAAGAAATCTCAGACTCGGGGCGGACTTGACCAAAACTCAACTCCCAGGAGCTCTCAGGTCACCAATCTCCCTCCCGGGTATTTTCCTTTGCAGCTCTGAAGCCCCCAACCTGGGCGTCACCCTTGACCTCTCCCTCTCCCAGCTCCCACCCCGGAGCCTTGCGGGATTTACCTTCGCAGCCTCTTCCACTGCCGACTCCGGCCGCGTAGCTCCATTCTGCAGAGCTCGTGGCCAGCTCCAGAGCCACCATTATCTGTTATCTGGGCAGGAAGGGAACAGCCTCCCACCAGCCCCCAGGCCCCAGTCTGATCCCATCCCCCACCCGAAGCAGCCCGAGGGAGCTTTTGAAATTTCAATTTGGGCCCGGACACACACCCCTCCCCACCCCCACTTGTAAACCCCTTCAAAGGTTTGCCATTGTTCTCAGGCGAAAGTCTCGAATTCTTAACTGAGCTTTAGGGGGCCTGCAGGATTCCCTTCTGCAGCTTCCTCTCAGGTCTCTGACTTCCGGCCAGATCCCAGCCTGCTTGGAAGGCTCTTGAAGCCAGGCTGGCGCGGTCCAAATCCTGACCCTGCCATTCACTCACTGTGTGACCTTGTGCAAGTAACTTAACCTCTCTGGGCCTATAAAACGTGGATAACACCTCCCAGAGTGTCCTCAGAATTAAATTAGTTCCTGTATAGGGCGCCCGGGCGGGTCAGTCATTAAGCATTCGGCTCAGGTCCTGAGTTTGAGCCCCACGTTGGGCTCAGAGCTGCCTGCTTGGGATCCTCTCTCTCTCTTCCGCCCTTACCTTGCTCTCTCTCACTCTCTGTCAAAATAAATAAACTTTAAAAAAATAATTAAATTAGTTCCTGTAGTAAAAGAAATTATCTGGCGGAGTTTGGCTCAGCTATCACTGCTATTATCAGGAACTCCTACTCATTCAAAATCCAGTACAAAATTAATTTCAGGGTAGGCTTCATGGGCCCACTTCCCAAATGAATCAGACACTCCTACCTTTCTGTATGTTGCCCTCGTGGTGTTCGTGGCATCATCATTTAATACCTAATACGTGTTTAATAACTGAGTTTATATTCCTATGATTGATTTCTTACTTACTGTCTGTTTTGTCCAATCCCCTATCTCTCTGGCATAGAGCAGGTGCTCAAAAGTAATTTGGTGAATGCTGAAGGGGAAATGGCTGGATGAGTCAACTACCAGGATGCCCAGATCGCTAATTTTCAAGTCAAAGAAATTAGGAAAGCTGAACTTTCATGAGGATGCAAGAAAACTGCAGCCTGGTGGGGGTATCTGGGTTACGAAAGGAAGCGACAGTGATTGACAAGTGAAATTGGGTGTGGCCCATAGGAGCTGCCCCCAGGCCCTGCTCAGGCTATACCACAAGGTGTCCCTTTGGAACCAGAGCTGCTGAGGAGTCAAAGTCCCCTGGCTGATGTGGCGGGCTACCCTGGGACACGTGGCTGCAGAAACCGCCTGGTTGCTAAGCCTTCCCGGCATTGTCCCTTCTCGCTGCTCTTACCCACCCGTTCCGTGCACCAGCCCCAGGAGCAGACTTACCCTGATGCCTCTAGTCCCGGGTTTACCCCAGGCCTCCACCGGCTTGACATCAGAAGCCCTGTAGAGTGGCCAGACTTAGCAAATAAAAATACAGGGTGCCCAGTTAAATTTGAATTTCAAATGAATGAACAATTTTCTAGTCTAAGTATACCCTGTGTGTAATCTGGCATCCCTGAGGCTCTGGCCCTATCAAACCCTCCCCAGCAGTGTCTGCTCTCAGTTAACTTTCTGTTTTGGAGCCCTGAGCTCTGGAAGGGCTCCTGAGCCCCCCTCCTTCCCTGAGCCTCTCCAGTGTGTTTCTGCCTCTGGGTTAGGGAATTAACAGTATCAGCCATGTAGGGAGGGGTTAGATACTACAGGTCTGGCAACCTAGCCAGTAAAGGGGTGTCTCAGTCGGTTGAGTGTCCGACTTCCGCTCAGGTCACGATCTCACGGTTTGTGAGTTCGAGCCCCGCGTCGGGCTCTGTGCTGACAGCTCGGATCCCGGAGCCTGCTTCCGATTCTGTGTCTTCCTCTCTCTCCGCCCCTCCCCTGCTCATGTTCTGTCTCTCTCTCTCTCAAAAATAAATAATAAACATTAAAAAAGAAACCAGAGGGAAACAAAAGAACAACGAGTATGGCCATTCTTCTCCTCCGTTTTTCTGGACTCCATCTCCTAGGGTCCTCACCACAAACCCTTCTCAGTTACGCAGCAAGGATGAGTGAACCCATTTTACAGAGGAGAAATTCAGGCGGAGGGCCCATAAGCAAAGCCCCCAGTCTTTAGGATTCTCAGGCTAAAGCTCTTCTTGAATCTGTATCAGATGTGAATGTGCAGTAGGCTAGAAGCTACAGAAGGACAGGGACCTGTCTTTGGTTTTGGTGGTGGACCCGTGGAGCCCAACACGGTGCCTGGCCCTTAGTGGCCACTGGATACCTGTTTATGGAACGAATGAATACAAACCCAGCAGAGTCTCCACGATATGATAAGAGGGCGAACGCTCTTGTGCACTCTCTCCGTCTCCCCCTTCCTCTCTCTCTCTCTCTCTCTCTCCATGTTCTGGGTCTTGAGCCCAGGTCTGCCTCCCTGTGTTTTCTCCACAACACCAACTGTATGGAGGGCGGGAAGGGGGGTGGTTCCTGGTTTTTCCTCAGAGATGAAGCAAAATGACAAAACGGAGCTTCAAAAGGAAAGAAACATGACCAGGGAATGTCAAAACAGCCTCGCTGGTTGTTTTCTTGCCGGGGAGAATGGACTTCAAGAACTCAATGCAACACCGTTGCATTCGGTAGTCATTAAACAGCTGCCATACCTTCCCATTTGCTGGCAAATCGCCCTGAAACAAAAAGGGAATAAATGAATACCCAGGAGAAAAGGATTTTCCAGGGTATCTGAGGAGATGTGTTAAATCCAACCCAGAGAACCCCATGAGAATATGGAGCCACAGGACGGACTTGCTGATGACCTCCCTTGGAGAATCAGTCACCAGGGAAACAGGCACCTGCTAGGCCTGTTCGTAGTTGCCCCCACCTGGACCTGAAGCCCGACATGAACGTTGGGAGTCTGACTCAGGGAATTATTTTCTATTTCCCACTGATGTTTTCTTTTATCGGTGGTAGGGATGAGATGGCCATGAGGGGTGGTATAAAAGTTGAGAGTTTGAGACCCATTGAATCAGGACCTGGGCTCTTTGTAACTAACCGGAAGTGACCGGCAGCCATTTTCAGTAAGTTCTCACCTTTGGGATGCTTCCCCCATAACCAATGCCAGCCTGGTCACGGGTCTCAGTCTGACCAGTGGGCATTGCTGTGTGGACTTCCCCTAACAGGCTCTGCTGGAGAGGCCCTTCAGCTTCTCAGAGAGGCCTTATCCGGAGATGGCCAGCCCCACCCAGCAGCCTACGACGTCACGCTGTTGTACCCAGCACAGCGGTTATCAGCAATCACATCACGTCCTCCTCCTATTTATTGACTTGGCTCTCAGTCTCCCAGCTGGGCCATCAGCACCAAAGACCGGATGCTGCCTGACTAGTTCTCTCTGGACCCCCAGCCCCTCAGCAGGCACCAAGGCAGGATGAATACTAGTAATTAAATAATGACTGCCTGCTAACTATGCCCGCTAACAGCTTTCAGATTTTTTTTCATAGATGAAGCCATTGAACCCTCACAGCGTTGTGAGACAGGTAGCTTGATTAAGATGCTTTGCACTGGCTGTTCCCTCTCCTTGGAATGCCCTTCCCTCAGATGTCCACAGGACTCACCCCCTGTCTTCGTTCAGGACTCTGCTCAAATGTCACCCACTCATAAGCCTTCCCTCGCGCCCTCCCGAAAGCAGCACCCTCACTCCCATACCCTGCTGTTAGGGATTGAACTGTGTTCCCCCCAAAAAAGGGATGTTCAACACCCCAGTAGCTCAGAATGGGGCCATTTTGAAAATAGGATCTTTACAGAGGTAATCAAGTGAGAATGGGGTCATGCGGGTGACCTAATCCAATATGACTGCTGTCTTTTTGAAAATTTTTTTTAAATGTTTATTTTTGAGAGAGAGAGACAGAGCATGAACAGGGGAGGGTCAGAGAGAGAGGGAGACACAGAATCCGAAACAAGCTCGCTCCAGGCTCTGAGCAGCCAGCACAGAGTCCAACGCGGGGCTCGAACTCACGGACGGTGAGATCACGACCTGAGCCGAAGTTGGACGCTTAACCGACTGAGCCCACCCAGGCGCCCCTGACTGCTGTCTTTACATAATAAAGAAATTTGGACACAAAGACAGACAGGCACAGAAGAAAGACAATGTGAAGAGTCGCCAAGGAAGTCATGTGAAGACACAACATTGGAGTGAAGTATCTAGAAGCCAAGGAAAGCCAAAATTGCCTGAAAACCAGCAGCAGCTAGGAAGAGGCTAGAGCTCTACGGGTTTAGGACGAGCAGCGTCCAGCCCACAGTTTGGTTCCAGACTTCTGGCCTCTAGAGCCGTGTGGGACCCAATAAATCTCTGCTGTTTCAAAACACCCAGTTTGGCCCAGTTTGCAGTATTTTGTTACGACAGTCTTAGGACACAGATACACCTGCTCTATTTTCCTTTCTTGCTCTGATCACCACCTGCCACTGAATGTATTCATTCATCTATTTGCTCCCAGCGCCCACAAGGAACACCAGTCTCAAGGTTTGCGCATCTGTTACAAGGCCTGGCATTTACGTGTTCCTTCAAGAAGTGTTTATTGAGTGTCTACTATGTGCCAGCTCCTGCTGTAACTGGGGGGGATGCAGCTGTGAGTGTGATAGACAAACACAAAGATCCTTGGCTTTTTAAAGCTAATGGTCTAGTTAGAAGAGATAGATACTAGGGAGGCCTGGGTGGCTCAGTCACTTAAGCGACCGACTTCGGCTCAGGTCATGATCTCGAGGTTTGTGAGTTCCAGCCCGGTGTCGGGCTCTGTGCTGACAGCTCAGAGCCTGGAGCCTGCTTCGGATTCTGTGTCTCCCCCTCTCTCTGCCCCTCCCCCGCTCCCACTCTGTCTCTCTTGGTCTCAAAATCAAAGGAACATTAAAAAATTTTTTAAAAAGCGACAGATAATAAACAAAAAATGGTGGCGAGCACTGTGGAGAAAAATATAGCAGGAAGGGAGGTGGGGAGTTTGGGGCGGGCGGCGGTGATATTCAGGGTAGACAGAGGCCGCCTCCGGAGGGAGGTGACAGCTGAGTCAAGACCTGAACAAGGTGAGGGAGGAGGCATGGGGGTGTCTGAGGAGCTCATTGCAGAGAGGGCAGTGGTTCCCAACCTGGGCGATTTTGACCCACAGACGACGTTTGGCAATTTCTGGAGCTCTGGAGGTGAGCGTCGATCGTCGCACAGTCCCCAGCCCGAGGCCAGGGGGTCCGGCGGTGAGAAGCCCCGTCCTGAGGGTCTCCTGTGCGGGGGTGTGTGGGGGGGAGTTGGGTGCTGGAGGAACCGCAGGGAGCTTGCTGTGCCGGAAGGTTTGGTTCCCTGGGAGGAGACAGCGGTGGCTGAGGTCAGAGGCACCGAGGAACAGGAGGGTCTTTTAGGCTGTTTTAAGGAGCTCCGTTTTTATCCCAAATAAGACAGGAAATCACTGGAAGCTTCTCAGCAAAGAAAGACAGGCCGACATGTTCTAAATGGTTAACGTGGCAGTGGGGTTGGAAACAGATGGACCGAGGGGGGACAAGGGCCGACTGGGGAGACCAGCGAGCAGGGGGTTGGAATATTCCAGGCCTGAGGTGAAGGTGGCTGGCTCGGGGAGAGGGTGGAGGCTGTGAGGTGGGAAGAAGGGGAGAGATTCTGGAAAGTTCAGCTGACAGGGTTTGTGTGGGTGGGAGAGGCATGGGTGGCTTTAGGGGTTTCTGGCAGCTGGGAGCACAGAGGTGGGGTCAGCTGGGACAGAACAGCTGCAGGAGGGCAGTGGGGACAGAACATGGGAGGGGATGACGAACCAGTAGTCGTCCAGGTGCAGCTGTCCCGGAGGCAGTTGGGTAATGGAGTTCAGAGGGAGTTTGCGCTGAAGGCATAAATATCAGCATAGAGAGGGTATTGAGAGCCACAGTACAGGGGTGCCTGGCTGGCTCAGTAGTTAGAGCATGCAACTCTTGATCTCAGAGCTCAGAGTTCAAGCCCCATGTTGGGTATAGTTGCTTAAAATAAAATCTAAGAAAGAAGGAAAGGAAGGAAGGAAGGAAGGAAGGGCCACAATACAAACATATCACTTAGAACTGGGGGTTCTAGGGACAAGAGGATGGTCCAAGGGCCAATATCTAGGGCCCCCCATAGCTAGAATGTTTGGCTACAGTAAGCCAACAAAGATGACAAGAAGTTCCCAGGGACGTGGGAGGAGAACCAGGACAGGGGTGTCCTAGAACCTAGGAAGAAAGTGTCTGAAGGGCGAAGGCATGACCACCTTGTCAAATGCTCCTGACTGGTCAGGTTGGATGAGGCCTGAGTGCTGACCACCGGACCTAGGAATATGGCGGTCACTGGCAAATAGGTCATTAACACGCAGAAGCAGGCGATAAACCTTTGTTGATGGGATGTCTCAGATGACCTCAAAAGATTGCCACTCTAAGGCACGCGAAAGGAGCAGAGGAAGGTTTGGGTTCAGGTCTGGCCCAGGCATTTTTTAATTGTGTGACCTTGGACAAGTTCCTGTCTGCCCCAGTGACCCCCAACAGTGTCAGGGTAAATGAGATCATGAAAAGTAAAGAGCTTCTCAGCCTTGAACACTGTGAAGTACCTTATAAGGGCCAGGGGTGATTGTTGCCAACTGAGCATTTATGCGAGACTCTCAAGGTCGGTCAGCTTCTGCTGACATCATTCCACAGAGAACAGATTGAGAATTCTCAACCTTTCAAGAATGGTGCATCCTGTTAATACAAGGTCTGAACTTTACTGCTTCCTGACAAAGAGAGAATGCATAGAGTATATTAATTGAACATTTATTGTGAATAGGAAATGTATGTACACTGTAAAGAATTACAATACAGAACTTTTTTTAAAGTACAGAAATTTAGGGCGCCTGGGTGGCTCAGTCGGTTGAGCGTCCCACTTCGGCTCAGGTCATGATCTCGCGGTCCGTGAGTTCGAGCCCCACGTCGGGCTCTGTGCTGACAGCTCGAAGCCTGGAGCCGGCTTTGGATTCTCTGTCTTCCTCTCTCTCCCCTCCCCACCCCCCCCCCTCCCCGCCCCACTCACACTCTGTCTCTCTCTCAAAAATAAATAAACATTAAAAAAATTTTACTAAAAAAAAATAATAAAATGTGACATTATTGTCACGTTACTAATGTGCACGCTTCTCGGCTATGTATGTGAGAAGCTACGTGAAGGCGATTTTTTAGGGGTTTCATTTTGTGTGCGTTGGGATGGGGCAGATTTTGGCTGAGTACTCGAGGAGGAAGCCCCCCAGCCTGAGGCTGGGCATTCTAAGGAACAGATGGGCCCTCCTTCTGATAGAACTGGGGCCCTCCTGCTGGTAAGACAGCAGGAGGGACAAGATTTAACCATTCATTAGCAGGAGGGATAGACCTAGAGTCTAATGGGGAGAGATGAAGTCAGATGTCAATAGGAGAATTGAAGTACAAAGCTGGAGAACAAAAAGGCTAGCAGTGGTAGCAGATTCAGAATGCTCGTTTTTATTTTTTTAATTTTTTTTTAACGTTTTATTTATTTTTGAGACAGGAAGAGACAGAGCATGAACAGGGGAGGGTCAGAGAGAGAGACACACAGAATCCGAAACAGGCTCCAGGCTCTGAGCGGTCAGCCCAGAGCCCGACGCGGGGCTCGAACTCACGGACCATGAGATCATGACCCGAGCCGAAGTCGGCTGCCCAACCGACTGAGCCACCCAGGCGCCCAAAGAATACTCTTTTTTAATAAGATACTGGGTGAGCTTGGATGTCCGGGTTTATAGCAAGGGTAACATGTGTTTTACTCTCCAGCAGCCAGGCGCTGGGCAAAGCATCGTCGGCTCATGTAAATGTCAGAATGATCCCCTAAGATTGGAGCCATTGTTGTCTCTATTTAAAGATGGGGGGGGGGGCGCCGGGGTGGCTCAGTCGGTTGGGCGTCCGACTTCGGCTCAGGTCACGATCTCGCGGTCCGCGAGTTCGAGCCCCGCGTCGGGCTCTGGGCTGACGGCTCGGAGCCTGGAGCCTGCTTCCGATTCTGTGTCTCCCTCTCTCTCGGCCCCTCCCCCATTCATGCTCTGTCTCTCTCTGTCTCAAAAATAAATAAACGTTAAAAAAATTAAAAAAATAAAATAAAATAAAGATGGGGAAACCGAGGCTCAGAAAGGTTCATCCAGTGTCACCCAGCAAGTAAAAGGCAGAATCAGGCTGTGAATGCTGTTCTCGCTGACGCCAAGGGGCAGGGCGTGGGCGCTCAAGTGGCCAGAGGTGGAAACATTTCCTGCCTGAGAGTCTGTGCCCTGCTGCAGGGACGAACCTTGGTGGTCTTACCCTAAGGGAAATAAGCCAGACACAGAAGGACTAATGCCGTATGACCCCACTTCTAGGAGGTACTTAGGCAAATTCACAGCCACAGAAAGTAGAAGGGTGATTACCAAGGCCTGGAGGAAAGGGGGAATGGGGGGCTAGTGTCTCAGGGGTGTGGAGTTTCCTTTTGGAAAGGTGCAAAAGCTCTGGAGAAGGACAGTCGTGATGGCGGTGAAACAATATGAACGTACTTAATCCACGGAACTGTATACTTAAAATGATAAAAATGGTAAATTTATGTTACCTATGTTCTACCACAATTACAAAAGAAGCCCGGGTGGGGGGATGGGTGAAATAGGTGGAGGGGGTTAAGAGGTACAAACCTCCAGGTATAACATAAATGAGTCACCCGGATGCAAAGCACAGCATAGGGAATACAGTCAACACTATTGTAACAACCTCGTATGGTGACCGATGGTGACCATACGTAATTGCAATGAGCATTTTGGGATGTGCACAAATGTCAATTCACTAGGTTGTGCACCTGAAACTAGCTAGTTCTGTAATATTGTGTGTCAAGTATAGTTCAATTAAAAAAAATAAGCCTGAGTCAGCCTTGCCTCTTTTCTGTGTGTGTGACTGTGCCCCCCCCACACACCCCCAACAGACCCTAAGGCCTCACTTCGACTTTTTTCTTTTTTAAGATTTTATTTATTTATTTTTTAACGTTTATTTTTGAGAGGGAGAGAGAGACAAAGTGAGCAGGGGAAGGGGCAGAGAGAGAGGGAGACAGAATCCGAAGCAGGCTCCAGCTCTGAGCTGTCAGCACGGAGCCCGATGCTGGGCTTGAACTCATGAACCATAAGATCATGAGCTGAGCTGAAGACGGAAGCTTAACCGACTGAGCCCCCCAGGTACTCTTGTTTATTTATTTATTTATTTATTTATTACTTATTTATTTTAAATTTTTAACGTTTACTTATTATTGAGAGACAGAGAGACACAGAGCGTGAGCAGGGGAGGGGCAGAGAGAGGAGGAGACCCAGAATCCGAAGCAGGCTCCAGGCACTGAGCTGTCAGCACGGAGCCCGACGCGGGGCTCGAACTCACAAACTGTGAGATCATGACCTGAGCTGAGCTAAGGTCAGAAGCTTAACCGGCTGAGCCCCCCAGGCGCCCCTCCCGGCTCTCACTTCAGAATAAACTGGAGTCCAGCTTCTCCTGGGAGTCCTCCCTGCACCCTGTGGAACAGGAGCCCCAGCCACCCCAGATATCTCCACCTGCTGGGTGGCCCAGCCAGTCTGCCTGGCAGACCCACCTCCGCTTCTACCCCTGGTCAGGCCACAGTCTGTTCTCCACGACAGGTGATCATCAGAGCTCCTCCCTCCTTGGCTCAGAATCCTCCTGGGGCTCCCGCCCCACTTGGGGTGAGGTCTGAGTCTTACCCACGACTCTGGAGTCAGTGATGGGGATGTTTCAGAACTAGGTGCAGCGGCCGGTGCACAGCACCGGGAACATACTACGTGCCACTGAATTGCTCTCTTCAAATGGTGAATGTTATGTTGACTTTCACATCAATAAATTATTCACAAAAAATTTTCGAAAGCTGACTGCAGCCCGGCTAAACTACCAAGATTTTGCAGTGTAAACGGGGAGCCATTTAACCTAGAATTCTAAAAAGAACCAGACGGTAATAAACCCCTCGAGAATGAAGTTTGCACTGATTAAGAAACACACCATTTTTTTTTTTTTTCCTTAAGTAAGCTCTATAACCAATGTGGGACTTGAAGTCAAGACCCTGAGATCAAGAGTCCCATGGTGTACCAACTGAGCCGGCCAGGCGCCCCAGAAACAGAACCCATCAGCATGACCCCCGGGGCCCTACACAGTCTGTGCCCCCAAGCCCTACTCTCTGAGCTCAACTCCCTCCCACCCTCTCCAGCTCACCCTGCACCTCTCTCTGTCTGTCTTTACATCACAACCCCTGGGGCCCCAGGGCCTTTGCACTGGTCACTCGCTCTCTTGGCTTCTCTTCCCTTCCCTCATATGCTTCTAGACATCCCTGCCCTCACTTCGTTACGTCTCTGCCCAAGTGTCACCTCCCTGACCACTCACTCTGTTTACAACAGCACCCCCCGACCCCTACCCCGACCCCTACCCTATCATTCTACTGTCTCACCTGTTTTGCTTCTCTCCATATACTCACAGCTATGGGCTGGACGGCATTCCCTCCCCAACTCACATGTTGAAGTCCTAACTCCAGTATTTGTACATGCGACTTTATTTGAAGAGAGGGTCTTTACAGAGGTCAGCACGTTAAAAGGACCTGTGTCCTTATCAGCAGAAGACATTCGGACACAGGGACTGACACATAGGGAAAGACAATGTGCAGAAGAGACGGCTGTGTGCAGGCCGAGGAGAGAGGCCTGGGACGCGTCCTTCCCTGAGCGCCCTCAGAAGGAAACAGCTTTGCCAACAGACACATTGATCTTGGACTTCTCGTCTGTTACAAGGGTGAGACGGTTCATCTCTGAGGCTTCAGCCACCTGGTCTGTGGCACCAAGCGAAGGCACTTGTCACGACCTGTCCTGCACTGTATCTGGGTACTGTCTGTCCCCTCACCTGCTCCACGGGCCTCAGGGATTTCTCCCTGTTTCCATCACTGCTGTGGCCCCAGGGCCGAGGTCGGTGTATGGCAGGTTGCAGGGGTGGGGGGCGGGTATGTGTTTCTACAAGTGTTGAATTTCTGGGGCAGTAGCCTGTTGGGGGCAAGGGAGCCGTAGGGGAGCCGTGAAAAATGGGGGACAGGGCGGGGAAACCATGTGGGCTTATTCCTGTCTGGTCTCTGTATCCTCCGAATACATAGAACTCTGTGACGTTTTACAGGGGAGAGAATCGAGGTTCAGAGAGGGGAAGTGTAGGAGCTAATTAACGACCCTCAAAGATATCAGAACTGGTAAATGTTACCTTATCTGGAAAAGGGGCCTTTGCAGGCGTGATTCAGCTAAGGGTCTTGAGATGGGGAGACTGCCTGGAAGGACTCCCTGCAGCCGGTGGGTCCTGGGTGAAATCTCACGGATCCTTCCTTGTAAGAGAAAGGTAGTGGGGGCTTTGAGGACAGAAGAGAAGAAGGCAATGTGGCCATGGAGGCAAAGGCCGGAATGATGTGGCCACAGGCCAAGGAAGCTGGAAGGAGCAAGGAACGGGAAGGAATTCTCACGGAGCACGGACCTGCTCCGTGGCACTGATTTCGGGTCTCTGGGCTCCAGGACCGTGAGAGAATAAATTTCTGTTATTTTCAGGCCAAAGAAAAATGAAAAGCAATGCAGCCCCGAATAAGGAGTCTGAGAATCTTCCCCGTCTTCCGCGCCAACCCTGGACAGACCCACCGTCTTCTCTGGCCGGGACTTCCACACACGGCTCCCTTCCCGGTCCACTGATGTCCATCCATGTCCCCCAGCCACGGTACCTTCTCCATGTGCAGTCAGAGCCGCCCTACGGTCATGTCTTCTCTCACCTGAAAACCCTTCGAAGCTTTCTCACTGCACTTGGGGGTTTCTTCCAAATTCTTTTTTTTTTTTTTTAAAGTAACCTCTACACCCAACATGGGGCTTCAACTCACGAGGACCCTGAGATCAAGAGTCACATGCTCTGCCGGCTGAGTCAGCCAGGTGTCCTGGATCTCTTCCAAAATTCCTAAGGCATCCTGCAAGGCCCAGCCTCCTCGGGGTCCGGATCTGAAATGCTTGCAGGGGCCCCCTACAGGTTAAGGACCGAGTCAGGCTGCACTGCAGAGGTCAAAACCAAACCTACGGCCCTACTCCCACTCCCACTGTTCTTACTCAGAAATGTGGGCCGAAGATGGCCAGACCTTATGATTTTTGCAAAGTCTGGAAGTCCAGATTTTTATGGAAAACCACTTTAAAAACACAACCCACAACACTAAAGTTAGTCCATGTTTAAAACCCATGGAACAGGCAAAAATCTGCAGAGCTGCTCCACGGACTGTGTCCAGCCCATGAACCACTGGTTCTTGACCTTGGGGCCAGCTACTGTGAGTCCTGCTGGCCTCTCTCAGACTGCCGTGTCTCCAGCTACTTTCAGTTTCAATTTTAGTTCCTGAAACTGGGCCCAGGCTGCTTCCGTCTGCGTGGCCTTCTGGCTCTTTGCTTTGAATAATGCTGCACTTGGCTTCCCTTTGAGCCTGGCTACTACTGACTCATCCACTTCTTTTTTTAAAACATTTTATTAAAAAAATTTTTTTTTCTTAATGTAATCTCTACCCCCAACATGGGGCTGGAACTCATGACCCTGAGATCAGGAGTCACGTGCTCTACCGACTGAGCCAGCCAGGAACCCCCGATTCATGTACTTAACTTCAGTGCTATTATCCCAGAAGGGCCTTCTCTGGCCGCCCCCCAACTAGGTTAGCAACACCACCCGTCCCCAAGTTTTAGTCACCCTTTACTCCTTTTCTTTTTCTTCCTAGTTCTTACCTCCTTTGTTGAGAATAGATTCACGGGGGAGATCATTGGTGGAATGTCATTCTGCCCATCCCAGGCCCTCTGAAGTGCACAGACCTAGGGTGCCTGGCTGGCTCAGTTGGTAAAGCATGAGACTCTTGATCTCGGGGTCGTGAGTTCGAGCCCCAACATGCGGTGTAGAGTTTACTTAAAAAATTGAACAAAACCCCCCTAATTAAATAAATAAATTAGGGGCACGGACTTGGCTGAGCACAGACCCCATGTGTGGCACACATACCTCGGATCTGTGTGGCCGCGTGACTAAGGTGTGGCCAGAAGGAGAGGTGATCTGACATCACAGGACCAGAAGGTGGCAGAGCTGGACTGGAATCTAGGGCTGTCTGATTCTTCCGGGCGGGGCTGCTGCTTCCCTGGATAAGGGAGGAGCTGAGAACCTGTGCGGATTCCCTCCGGGGGCCGCTGGGTCCTCGCCTGCTTGAGTGTCTCCAGGCTGGAACCAGGACGAAGGGATGGCCTGGCACCGACTACACAGACGAACCTGACACCCCGCGGAGAGTGAAGCAAGAAGATGGAAGGGACGGGACGCCTGGGTGGCTCAGCCGGTTGGGCGTGCACCTTCGGCTCCGGCCATGATCTCAGGGTTCATGAGTTCGAGCCCCACGCGGGCTCTGTGCTGGCAGCTCAGCACCTGGAACCTGTTTTGGATTCTGCTTCTCCCTTTGTCTCTGCCCCTCCCCCGCTCGCACTCTGTCTCTGTCTCTCTCTCAAAAACAAACATAAAAAAGTTCAAAAATGAATGAACATCAGGGCGCCTGGGTGGCTCAGTCAGTTAAGCGGCCGACTTCGGCTCAGGTCACGCTCTCACGGTTTGTGAGTTCGAGCCCTGCGTCCGGCTCTGTGCTGACAGCTGGGAACTTGGAGCCTGCTTCCGATTCTGCGTCTCCCTCTCTCTCTCTCTGCCCCTCCCCCACTCATGCTCTGTATGTCTCTCTCTCTCTCAAAAATAAACATTTAAGAAAATAAAAAAAAAAAAAAAAAGGAAGATGGAAGGGACTGAGTGAGGCACTGAGTCACCCTGCACAGGGACCCTGAGGCAGGGCTCCCGGTCAGGCTAGACTGAAATCAACATGCCTTCCTGCTCTTGGGCTAAGACAAGTCCGTGAGTCAGCTACCTGCTCCAGAAAATACTGCCCATAGCTTACTTATCAAGGTTAATAAGTTGCTCCTCAAGGCTCCCTTTCAGGACCCTGTGCTCACCAGTCCAAAGCTATTGGGTCCCTGCCTTACAAGACCTGTCTCACAAGCACCCAGTTCTAGGCCTCCAAACCCTGTGGGTGTCCTCCCCTGCCTTCCCCCTCCTGAGACACCAGGGACTGTCTCCAGGTACTTTTGCTTGAACAACAGGTTTTTCTAGCGACTGTTGGGAGCAAAAGGGCTGACATTCCAATGTCTGTTTCAGGGCAGCCTGGCTTTTGCTCTTCTGGAGCTACCTGACTTAGAAAGAAACATATCCGGGCAAGTTGATGCTCATGTCGGCCTATTAAGCATAAATCATACACCGTAAAAGTGTCCTGAGAAACCCCTTCTCGACCCCGCAGTTGAGAGTGGATACTGTGTCTCAGCTGGTCCCACTCTGCCAGCTCCCCCTTTTCCACAGGAACAAAAGAACTATTTCTTTGAGCTCTAGATGAAGCCGTTGTTTAGCGGTAAATTGAATGCAAAACGCACAGCTCTGACTTTTAATCCTCAGGCTCACATGGGAAGGTGTGGCCGGGGGCGACCAACTCCTCCTGGTTTGCCTGGGAGAGTTTTGGTGTGGGGTGGTTGTTTTTTTTTAAGATTCTATTTTTGAGTGATCTCTACACCCAACGTGGGGCTTGAACTCCCAAGCCTGACACTGAGAGTCGTGTGCTCTGACTGAGCCAGCCAGGAGCCCCTGTTTCAGGTTTTTATCTTTTAATTATTTTAATTACGTTTTATGTCTTAAAAGTTTATTTCTGAGAGAGAGAGAGAGAGAGTGGGGAGCACGGGGGAGGAGACAGAGAGAGAGGGAGAGAAAGAACCCCAAGCAGGCTCCACCCTGTCAGCACGAGAACCCGACGCAGGGCTTGAACTCACGAACCGTGAGATCACGACCTGAGCCGAAACTAAGAGTCGGGTGCCTCACTGACCGAGCCACCCAGACACCCCTGTTTCCATTTTTTCAAACTGAACATCCCACATCCTAAGAACCCCTCGGTCCCAGAACGGTTGGTCAGCCTATAAAAGGGTATCTCTGGGAGAGGCACACTGGGACCAAGACTGACCCAGGGACCACCGGGGATAAGAGTCCTTGACTCCCTTCCTTGCAGCCACATGCTCGAGTGGGTTGGT
Organism: Panthera pardus; assembly: GCF_024362965.1. Taxonomy (NCBI): domain Eukaryota; kingdom Metazoa; phylum Chordata; class Mammalia; order Carnivora; family Felidae; genus Panthera; species Panthera pardus. The sequence goes on along the minus strand of NW_026526821.1, from coordinate 13,871,268 downwards.
GGACAGACTCCGTTAGAAAATTTCTATCGGTGCAGAATGGGCAGAATAGTCCTGGAAGGAGGCACAGGAAGGTGCCTTCCGGGGATGAGAGCCTGGGTTGTGGGTTTCAGGCAAGGAAGGGACACTTTACTCTTTGCTCTTTTGATGCCTTTGGGTTTTTACTATGCAGATGTACGCCTGCTTAGGAAAATGCACCTATTTAGAAATAAAATGTTATTTAACACCCTTTTCTTTGCAGAAGGTGCACATCTATGCGTTTGGGTAAGTCAAAGGGACTCAGCATGAGGGTTCCCTCCTTTGTCTCTGTAACTACGCTCAACCTGCATGTGAATTCTCCAAGTTAATGTGCTTTTCTCTACATTTCTTGAGTGCAGACATGGGCTACGGGATACCTTTGTTTTCTCCATAGTCCCCCTGAACTCACATCTACGTCCTTAGTGCTAACTGCTCCCTGATTTATTTCTTTGAAAAGTTTGCCTTGGGGCGCCTGGGTGGCTCAGTCCCTTAGGCATCTGACTTTGGCTCAGGTCATGATCTCAGGGTTCATGGGTTTGAGCCCCACATCCGGCTCCGTGCCGACAGCATGGACCCTGGACCCTGCGTGGGCTTCTGTGTCTCCCCCTCTCTGCCCCTCCCCCGCGTGTGCCCCCAGGGGCTCTCTCTCAAAAATAAACAAATAAACAAAAGAAGAGAAAAGTTTGCCTTAAAGGCCCAGAATCTAAACTTCTTCCAGTGCCTATACAACAAGCCCACTGTAAATTGCTTATTAATAATTAACTCACCTCCCTGGCATGCATTTATATGTTTAGACATTAATTCGTTCTCTGCTTAAGGAGAAGACAATTCTGTTGCTGTAAGAAGTTGTAGGTTTTTGGTAAGTCCGCCTGGGCTGGCCCCTCCCTCCTTCAGAGACCTGCTAGGGACTCAGAAGGCAGCCTCTTGAGCAAGGCTGGGACAGGGGGAGGCCAGCGAGGCCCAGGGCCCCACATTTAAGGAGGCCAGGTGCGGGCTCTCAGGCACGCACTCTGGACTCGTGAGTGTCTCCTTAAATGCTGGTTCTGGAAGCCTCGGAGGGGCGGGGGACAGGTACTAGCCCTACTTTTCAGTAGAGGGCTGATGAGTCCTGGCTCTGTGACTGACCAGGAGGTGGCAGGTGCAGTGATATTTAATGTCCCAGAGTCCCTGGGTCTTCAGCTACGAGGTGGGGTTCTTGGTGAGGATTAGGGGCCCTCCAGCATACTGCAAACGCCCCCCTCTTTGCTGTCCCTTTTACCCTTTCTGCCCAGGGCCAAGCCCCAGGCCAGGTGCTTTCTGTAGTTTATTTCTTCCTAACTGACACGGGAGAAAACGAAGAACCAGGCTGGGAGGGCAGCAGAGGCTCTGAAGCCAGGCCTCTCTGACCCTCATTACCCAAACACCGGAGGCTTTATTATAAACGGCAAGATGATGCTTTCAGTGCGGTGCTGTTCAGTCCTCACTGGGCATCCGTATCACCTGAGGAATCTTTAAAAGCACAGATGCTTCCCCAAATCCTGGATTAATTGGTCTGGGGACAGGACTAGGCACCGATACGCTTTTTAAGGAGCTCAGCTGATTCGAATGTGCGGCCAGGTTGAGAATCGGCGTTCTTGGAACTAAAAGCTTTAGATTAGCTCTAAAGAGAACTTGAAGGGGCATTTACAAAAATTTTAAAACAACGTTTTATTTATTTTTGAGAGGCAGAGGGTGAGCAGGGGAGGGGCAGAGAGACAGGGAGACACAGAATGTGAAGCAGGCTCCAGGCTCTGAGCTGTCAGCACAGAGCCCAGTGCAGGGCTTGAACTCATGAATCATGAGATTATGACCTGAGCCGAAATCCAATGCTTAACCAAATGAGCCACCCAGATGCCCCATCAAAGGGGGCATTTTTTAAAAGATTGTATTTTATTTGTTATTTATTTATTTTTTTGCTGTTTATTTTTGAGAGAGAGAGAGAGAGAGAGAGCGAGCACATGCTCAAACAGGGTTCAGGGCAGAGAGAGAGAAAGGCACAGAATCTGAAACAGGCTCCAGTCTCTGAGCTGTCAGCACAGAGCCCAACATAGGGCCTGAACTCATGAACCATGAGATCATGACCTGAGTCAAAATCGGATGCTCAACCGACTGAGCCACCCAGGTGCCCCTGAGATTTTATTTTTTAATTTTTTTTTTAACGTTTATTTATTTTTGAGACAGAGAGAGACAGAGCATGAATGGGCGAAGGTCAGAGAGAGAGGGAGACACAGAATCTGAAACAGGCTCCAGGCTCCGAGCTGTCAGCACACAGCCCGACGCGGGGCTCGAACTCACGGACCGCGAGATCATGACCTGAGCCGAAGTCGGATGCCCAACCGACTGAGCCACCCAGGCGCCCCTCTAAGATTTTATTTTTAAGTCATCTCTATGCATAACGTGGGGCTCAAACTCAGAATCCTGAGATCAAAAGTGGAATGCTCCAATGACTGGGCCAGCGGGGTGCCCCTCAAAGGGGGCGTTTCTGAATTTCAGCTACTAAAGAGTGGTGCGTGTGTGTATACACACATCACCACCAACTCAGGATTGTAGCTTTGCAGCCGGTGAGACAATGTGGGTTTCCCCAACCCCCCCAGTCCCAGCTCTACTCCTCAACAGCTATGCATTGGGGGAAATCTCGTTACCTCCCTAAATCCACCTGAGCACTCTCCGAAACACCTTAAGCACTGATCGAGGGACACAGGGTGGAGCTTAATCAAAACGTCTGAGTTGGGGAGCAGGGGGGTGCGGGTCAGGGCTGGGTAGGGCTGAGAATCTGCATCCCCCGCAAATTCCCAGGGGCCACTGCCCGTGGTCCAGGGGAAAAACACTTTGAGAACCGCTGCTGTGAGCTGATCGTAATTAACAACCCTGATGAGGTTCACCAAGGCCCCATTTCAGATCAATCCTCAGTGCCTGCCAGCTGCCTCTCATGGCATCCTCACAGCAGTGGGGTCTCATCATCACCATTATTTCTCGGAGGTGATGACGCAGGCTCCCAAGCGCGAAAAGGCCGCGTCCAGGGTCACCACAGGCCAAAAGCGGGGGAAGTGTGGGTTTAACCAGAACTAGAAGCAGGACAGGACCTGTGCAGTCGACTTCCTGGCAGACACCACAGCAAGCTCTCCGACCACCTGCTTGAGCTCGCATCCAAAACCACGCTGCACACCCCGGGCTGCAGCCGCCAGAAGCCTTCCTGCCTCCCACGCGGGGAACACCAGCGCCTCGCAGAGAGCCTGCGTTCGCCTCCGTGGAGGCCTGGCGCCCCCTGGTGGCCGTTCGGGGAACAGCGCCGCGCCGCCCAGGCTGGGCGCTCTGCTGTCTTGAGTGAGTCATCGGCATTCTTCGGCCTCCTTACTAACATGGAAAATATTATTCAGTCCATTCCTTCCTCAGAAAGAACTCCGGGTGTTGAAAAGGGGTGGGGACTTTAGAACTGAGGAATGTAAAGGAAGGGCGGTGGACCGGGCCCTGGGGAGCTCAGGGGGCTGGGGTAAAAGGGTAAAGATGGGGAAAGCACAGCTGAGAACAATCCGGGCTTTCACCTTTTGACCTTCCCAAGATTCCTGCTGAGGAATTTCCAGAACCCAACCTCCAGGAGCAGTTGCAAAAGGCCGGTGTGTTGCCTCCGTGCCTGTGCCTGCTTCCAGAGCTGGTCCATTTCTTCTTTCATTTATTCACTCAATGGGTATATGGTTTTGAATTTTTTTTCTTTTTTAAAATTTACATCCAAATTAGCATCCAGTGCAACAGTGATTTCAGGAGTAGATTCCTCAGTGCCCCTTCCCCATTTAGACCACCCCCCCCATAACCCCTCCAGTAACCCTCCGTTTGTTCTCCATATTTATGAGTCTCTTCTGTTTTGTCCCCCTCCCTGTTTTTAGATTATTTTTGTTTCCCTTCCCTTGTGTTTATCTGTTCTGTGCCTTAAAGTCCTCATATGAATGAGGTCCTATGATATTTGTCTTTCTCTGACTAATTTCACTTAGCCTAATACCCTCCAGTTCCATCCACGTGGTTGCAAAAGGCAAGATTTCATTCTTTTCGGTTGTCAAGTAAAACTCCATTGTATATATATACGACATCTTCTTTATCCATTCATCCATCGATGGACATTTGGGCTCTTTTCATACTTTGGCTATTGTCGATAGTGCTGCTATAAACATGGGGGTGCATGTGCCCCTTTGAAACAGCACACCTGTATCCCGTGGATAAATACCTAGCAGTGCAATTCAATGGATATATATTTTTTTAATTTTTTTACATTTATTTATTTTTGAGACAGAGAGAGAGCATGAACAGGGGAGGGTCAGAGAAAGAGGGAGACACAGAATCTGAAACAGGCTCCAGGCTCTGAGCTGTCAGCACAGAGCCCGATGCGGGGCTCAAACCCATGGAGTGTGAGATCATGACCTGAGCCGAAGTCGGACGCTTAACCGACTGAGCCACCCAGGCTCCCCTCAATGGATATTTTTAAGAGCCTACTATGTGCCTGCACTTTTCTAGGTGCTGGGGATACAGAAATAAACACAACAGACAGGATCCCTGCCTCCGTGGATGCTTTCCCACCAGAGAATGAATGAATGAATGAATGAACACATGGAGGAAAATGAGAAAAGGGGGTGGGGACCTCAAAGGGAAGATGACATTTAAGCAAAAACTTGAGGGAGGCGAGGGAAAGAGGCAGATATCTGGGGGAAGGACATTCCAGGAAGACAGAATGGTAAGAGCAAAGGCCCTGGGGCAGGAGCCAGTATGTATGTTGGAGCACATGGACCAGGTTCTTGAAAATAAGGTGGGATCTATTTTATATTAGCTGGGATCGACTTGTTCTGTTATTAATTACACTAGACCGACTCACTGTCAAAACCAAATCCTTATTTCAGCCTGATCAGGGCGGGTTGAGGAGAGTGCAGGAGGTGGGAAAGGGTGAGTTAGTAGCAATAAACAAGGCTTGGAGAGAGTTTACTTTAAAAAAGAGGAGAGGGGCACTTGGCTGGCTCCTGCGGTAGAGCATGCGACTCATGGTCTCAGGGTCATGAGTTCAAGCCTGTTTTGGGGGTAGAGTTTCCTTAAAAACAAAACAAAACAAAACAAACCCTAAAAACAGGAAGGGGTCCAAATGGATAAGAAATACTAAGACTCATGTGCATGTTGACTTTGAATGGCCATAGGTTTTGGGTCCTGAAACTGCTCGCTGTTTTCTTTCTTTCTTTTTTTCTTTCTTTCTTTCTTTCTTTCTTTCTTTCTTTCTTTCTTTCTTTTTTCTTTTTCTTTCTTTCTTTCTTTCTTTCTTTCTTTCTTTCTTTCTTCCTCTCTTTCTCTTTCTCTCTTTCTTTCTTTCTTTTCTCTCTTTCTCTTTCTCTCTTTCTTTCTTTCTCTCTTTCTTTCTCTCCTTCTCTCTCTCTTTTTCTTTTAAGTGTTTTATTTATTTATTTTTGGGGGGGAGGTCAGAGAGAGGTGAGAGACAATCCCCAGCAGGCCCTGCACGGTCAGCCCAGAGCCTGACATGAGGTTTGATCTCACGAACCACAAGATCATGACCTAAGCCTACCAGCGTCTGTGTCTCCATCTGCTTGTGCAGTGGCTCCTGGGAGCATTGCCTCCAGTGACACTTCCGTCTCCTCAATGTCCTTGACCTCTGCCGTGGGGTCTGAATAGCCAGGCCCGAGCTGTAGCAGCGTCTGAGTGCCATGCTGTCGCCCTCCCGTGCTGCACGTGGTTCTGGAGGCTCTGAAGGCAGGAGAGCAAGGGCACTGGAGCGTCCTTGTCAGGCCCACCAACCCTAAGGCCAAGGGGGAGATTGCGTAAAAATAAAATCTTGTATTTAAGCGGAGCTTGGAGGATGAAGAAGGAGCTGGCCACATGAAGGCTCTGGACAAAGTCTCTCAAGCAACATGCCTCCGGAAGGGAATTTGAAAAACCAAGATGGCGGGGGCGGGGGGGTGCAGCTAGACTGATTGGAGTACAATGAAGGAAGCCGAGAATGGATGAGGTGAAATCCGAGGCCAGGGGCAAATCGTGGAGGATCTTGAAGGCCCTGGAGAAGAGTTCGGGTCTTATCCTGGTTGTTTTGGAACACCCATGGCAAATTTTAAGTAAGGGTCTCTGGCGTGGCTGGAGTTTTCAGATTCACCTAATTGCTGGGTGGACAGGCATTCACAGTGGAGCCAGAGTGGAGGCAGGGAGACCAAGCGATGGTGGGTGGTGGAGAGCGGGATGGGAGCCAAAGCCCACAGGGATGCTACTCCTGGATGGGAAATGAGAGAAAACAGAAACTGAGAGCTGCTCCCTACTTTTGTGCTTATCGAAGCCCAATAGAAGGGAGCAGATTTTGGCGGGGCAGGAGGCAATCAAAGATTCCGTTCTGCACCATTGGCAATGGCTAGAGATGCTACTCTACAGATCTGGACGCGCTCAGGGGACAGGAGACATAACTGGGGACGTCATCAGCTTTGAGATGCCATTTAAAATCTTGATACTGGGGGCGCCTGGGTGGCTTAGTTGGTCCAGCGCCGACTCCAGGTCCCAATCTCATGGTTTGTGAGTTCAAGTCCCGCATCAGGATCTCTGCTGTCAGCGAGGAGCCTGCTTCAGAACCTCTGTCCCCCTCTTTGTGCCTCCCCTGCTCCTGTTCTCTCTCCAAAATAAATAAACGTTTAAAAAAGAAATAAAAGTAAACTCTTGATACTGAACAAGATCCTCTAGAAAGAGGGCGGTTCCCAGGGCGCCTGAGTGGTTCAGTCAGTGAAGCAAGTGTCCAACTCCTGACGGCTTTTATGTATATATGTATAATGTGTGTGTGTGTGTATATATGTATACATGTATATATGTGTGTATATATGCGCATATTGTGTATATGTATACGTGTACATACGTATACATGTATATGTGTGTATATATACACGTATATGTATATACACGTATATATATGTATACATATATACTCATATAGATATATGTATACATATATATATACATACACATATATATTTTTAGGGAAGAGAAGGCTTTATTGATAAATAAGTTACAATGAAATAGATAGAGTGATGGTTTGTTGGGGAATAAAAACTCAAGCAGAATCTCGGTCTCTCTCCAGCCTGGCTCTAGCCTTCAGCTTACAGGTCAATGTGGATGAGGAGGCCTGTGTGCACATGCTGGGCCTTCTGGGCCCTTGGGGGCCTCTGTCTTCCTGGCCAGGCGTTCAGGCACTGTCTTAGACCCACCACCCCTAAGAGGAGCAGCAGCCTTGACTCTGGGCCCCACGTTGGCCCCTTGGGCAACAGCCTCTTTAGGGACCTCGCTTTCCTTCTGTTTGGCTGGAGAAGCGTCACTAATCTTGCCCTTGGGAACCGTGGATTCTGAACTCTGACTCCTAGCTTTTGTGTTCATGTGGGTCTCACCATCTGGCTTCTCCTTGTGCCTTTGACCTTGGACTTCCCACTGGAGCCAGGGGCACTAGGAAGGGTCTGGCTGGCCTTGTCGGGCTGCTGGGAGGCCTTCCTGGCCTCACTCAGTCTTGCCTCTTGGTCTTTGGTCTGGCTGCCTTTCTTGGGAGCCTTCTCGGCTGCACCTGGTTTGGGAGAAACCTCGTGCTCACTTCTCCTGGCTTCATGGGTCCCCTTTTCACCTCACCTGGGTTGGGAGGGTCCTTCTTTGCCTCCGTTGGTTGTTTGGGGCCCTTCTCCTTGGCCTCACCAGGCCTCCTGGGGGCTGTCATGGTGGATGTCTTCCCTGGTTGGACTTTCCTTTTGTGCTTGGGAACTCAGTTAAGCTGCCAGAGGCCCCAGCATGGGGCTCGAACTCACGACCCCAAGATCAAGAGTTGCACACTCCACCGACTGAGCCAACCAGGTGCCCCCCAATAAATCTTTATAAAAAAAGAAAAGGGGGTTCCTGGGTGGCTAAGTTGGTTGAGCATCCCACTTCGACTCAGATCATGATCTTGCAGTTAATGGGTTTGAGCCTTGTGTCGGGCTCTGTGCTGACAGCTCAGAGCCAGGATGCTGCTTTGGATTCTGTGTCTCTCTCTCTCTCTCTCTCTCTCTCTCTGCCCCTCCCCTACTCATGCTCTGTCTCTCTCTCTCTCTCTCAGAAATAATCATTAAAATATTTATTTATTTAATTTATTTAAATTTACATCCCATTAGTTAGCACATAGTGCAACAATGATTTCAGGAGTAGATTCCTTAGTGCCCCTTCCCCATTTAGCCCATCCCCCCCTCCCACAACCCCTCCCGTAACCCTCTGTTTGTTCTCCATATTTATGAGTCTCTTCTGTTTTGTCCCCCTCCCTGTTTTTTATATTAATTTTGCTTCCATTCCCTTATGTTTATCCGTTTTGTATCTTAACGTCCTCATATGAATAAAGTCCTATGATATTTGCCTTTCTCTGACTAATTTTGTTTAGCGCAATACCCTCCAGTTCCATCCACGTAGTTGCAAAGGGCAAGATTTCATTCTTTTTGATTGCCGAATAATACTCCATCGTATACATATACCACATTTTCTTTATCCATTCATCCATCGATGGACATTGGGGCTCTTTCCATACTTTGGCTATTGTTGATAGTGCTGCTATAAACATGGGGGTGCATGTGTCCCTTCAAAACAGCACACCTGTATCCCTTGGATAAATGCCTAGTAGTGCAGTTGCTGGGTCGTAGGGTAGTTCTATTTTTAGTTTTTTGAAGAAACTCCATACTGTTTTCCAGAGTGGCTGCACCAGCTTGCATTCCCACCAGCAGTGCAAAAGAGATCCTCTTTCTCCGCATCCTCGCCAACATCTGTTGTTGCCTGAGTTGTTCATGTGAGCCATTCTGACAGGTGTGAGGTGGTATCTCGTTGTGGTTTTGATTTGTATTTCCCGGATGATGAGTGATGTTGACACATGATGTTTTTTTCACGTGTCGGTTGGCCATCTGGATGTCTTCTTTGGAGAAGTGTCTATTCATGTCTTTTGCCCATTTCTTCACTGGATGATTTGTTTTTCGGGTATTGAGTTTGATAAGTTCTCTATAGATTTTGGATACTAACCCTTTATCTGATACGTTGTTTGCAAATATCTCTCTCATTCTGTTGGTTGCCTTTTAGTTTTGCTGATTGTTTCCTTTGCTGTGCAGAAGCTTTTTGTTTTGATGAGGTCCCAATAGTTCATTTTTGCTTTTATTTCCCTTGCCTCTGGAGACGTGTTGAGTAAGAAGTTGCTGTGGCCAAGATCAAAGAGGTTTTTGCCTGCTTTCTCCTCGGGGATTTTGATGGCTTCCTGTCTTATGTTTAGGTCTTTCATCCATTTTGAGTTTATTTTTGTGTATGGTGTGAGAAAGTGGTCCAGGTTAGTTTTTCTGCGTGTTGCCGTCCAGTTTTCCCAGCACCACTTGCTGAAGAGACTGTCTTTATTCCATTGGGTATTCTTTCCTGCTTTGTCAAAGATTAGTTGGCCATACATTTGTGGGTCCATTTCTCGGTTCTCTATTCTGTTCCATTGATCTGAGTGTCTGTTTTTGTGCCAGTACCATACTGTCTTGATGATTACAGCTTTGTAATACAGCTTGAAGTCTGGGATTGTGATGCCTCCTGCTTTGGTTTTCTTTTTCAAGATTGCTGTGCGGGCTATTCGGGGTCTTTTCTGGTTCCATACAAATTTTAGGATTGTTTGTTCTAGCTCTGTGAAGAATGCTGGTGTTATTTTGACAGGGATTGCAAAAATTTTTTTCTTTAATTTTTTTTTTTAACGTTTATTCATTTTTGAGACAGAGAGAGACAGAACATGAATGGGGGAAGGTCAGAGAGAGAGGGAGACACAGAATCTGAAACAGGCTCCAGGCTCTGAGCTGTCAGCACCGAGCCCCACGTGGGGCTCGAACCCACAGACCACGAGATCATGACCTGAGCCGAAGTCGGACGCCCAACCGACTGAGCCACCCAGGCGCCCCCCAAAATTTTTTTCTTAAATAAATAAAAAAAAAAAAAGGAAAAAAGAACCCTAAGGGTTATAGCCTCCATTATCAGGGTACCAAGAGAATTCGCTGAACTATATTTAAGAAATGTTTTAGGTCAATAAAGTAATAATAATGACCATTGAGGGAAGAACAATAATATTAAATTAATAATACTCATTGAGTACATGATTAGTGTGTGGGTTCCATCGCTGTACAAAGACTGAAAAAAGAAGAGTAGATTTTTCTCTCTCACTTAATGGTCCATATACTCGACGAGGCCAACAGCTCTGTGGGTGGCTCTAACTTGTTGCTCAGTATCTTCAACATGTGGCTTTCACCAGGAGGACCAAGACAGCTGCCTCAGCTCCCAGAAGGGAACAGAGAGGCAAGGCGCTCTCTTTCCCTTTCAAGGTCTTGATCCCGGAAGATGCCTCATTGGCCAGAACCTTATCACGTGGTCGCATTTGGCCGCGAGGAAAGCTGGCAAATGTAATCTTTATTTTGTTAAAGTTTATTTATTTTGAGAGAGAGAGAGAGAGAGAAATTGTAAGTGCGAGTGGGGGAGGGGCACAGAGAGAGAGAGAAGTGGGGGTGGGAGGAGAGAGAATCCCCAAGCAGGCTCCACGCTGTCAGCACAGAGCCCGCTGCAGGGCTCAATCCCACGACCCTGAAATCACGACCTGAGCCCAAATCCAGAGTTGGAAGCTCAACCCACTGGGCCACCCAAGCGCCCCTGGCGAATGCGATCTTTAATTGGGCAGCCCGGGGCTTCCTTCCGGTCACGTCTGGCAAAGAGGAGTCTGTCCTCATTACTAGCAATGCAAGTGCACGTTTTACATTTACACACATAGTCTTGTGTCACGGGGTTCATTTGGTTTCTTTTTTTTTTCACTGCATTTGCAAGATCGATTCACGTCTCTATGAAAAACTAGTCCGTGCCTTCCAGGGGCTTTCCCAGACTGGGTGCATCAGGTATATTTAACCAATGCACTCCCCTAGCGAGGCGCCCCCACCCCTGCCTCCACCTGCACCTGCTGCTTCTACATGTGTCTTTGCCGGGGGCATCTGCCTGCACGTGTCCTGGGGACCGGATGAGCCGTTCTGTGGACTCCATCCCCAGGAGAGGAGGCGCCCGGTCATGGGGACGTGGGTGGCCCGGAAGGCTGGGTTGCCTCCCACAGAACTGCTCCCAATCTTTGCTCCCACCAGCTGTCGCGGGGGTTTCCCGTAGTCTCCCACAGGTATTTTGTTCATCTGCGTTACACCTGGAGTTGGACATCTGTTGTTTTTGCCAGGCTATATCCATTCTTCCTTATTCCGGTCACTGGACCCTAGGTTTCTTTTGGGGAACCATCGCTACTCTCAACCCACCTGATTCAGATGGCTGTGGCCTTGCTGTCTCACCTTCTAGTTGATAGGAGTGGGCACTGGCCAATCAGAATCTTGCAATTCCCAGTCATTCAGGTGAAGGCAGGTGACTGACGCTAAGCCAAATCAGAGCCGACTCAGGACTTCTACTGGGACTGTTGGGGGAAAGGTGCCCTCTTTCCCTGGGAGTGTCTAAGCCGGTAAGTCAGGAGCTGCTGGAGGCCATCAGTGCTACTGTCTCAGGGGGAAAGCTGCTTGAGGGTGAAGTCTTTGCAGAAGAAAGCATCTGAAAGATGACTAAATCATGCTGTTGTTGTGTGTGCCCCTGGAACCAACCATGCCTGAAGCAGGTATACAGTGAAGCTTATAATTCATAAGCCAATGAATGTATATTGTTTTTTTTTTGAAATTTTAGTTTTATTTTTATTTATTTTTCAGTATATGAAATTTATTGTCAAATTGGTTTCCATACAACACCCAGTGTATTGGTTTTTTTTTTTAAGTTTTAAATTTATTTTAAGTAAACTCTATACCTCACGTGGGGCTCGAACCCACAACCCTGAGATCAAGAGTCGCACACTCCTCTGACTGAGCCAGCCAGGCCCCTCTCATTTTCTGCTTTTTAAATTTTTTATTATTTTTTAAAAAATTTTGATTAAAAATTTTTTTTAAATGTTTATTTTTGACAGAGCATGAGTGGGGAGGGGCAGAGAGAGAGGGAGACCCAGAATTCGAAGCAGGCTCCAGGCTCTGAGCTGTCAGCACAGAGCCCGGTTGGGGGCCCAAATTCATGGACTATGAGATTATGACCTGAGCTGAAGTCAAGCGCTCAACCGACTGAGCCACCCAGGCGCCCCTAATTTTGATTTTTTAATGTTTTTGTTTGAGAGAGACAGGGAGAGAGAGCAAGCTGGGGAGAAGGGCAGAGAGAGAAAGAGAGTCTTAAACAGATTCCACGCTCAGCATGGAACCCAACGCAGGGCTTGATCCAACGACCCTGGCATCATAACCTGAGCTGAAATCAAGAGTCGGACACCCAACTGACTAAGCCACCCAGGCACCCCTATGTTTTTTTTAAGTAGCCTCCACACCCAGCATGGGGCTTGAACTCAGAACCCTGAGATCAAGAGTTGCACACTCCACTGACTGAGTCAGCCAGGAACCTCATTCTCTGCAGAAGCCTATTTGAGTTGGGCGAAGGAAAGCCATGACCAAGAGAATTCAGACTAACTACCCCACTGCCAAGCACATCGTAGGTCACAGAAGAAATGTTTGTTGAATGAATGAGTCCATGTGTGGGAATAAATTAGACATCAGAAATAGCCACCCAGTGTTATATGCCCCCACGAGTTCTCCAGGAGTTCAGATGAAATAGTACTGGGAAGGCCCATTAATAAGAAAATGGGCCTCAAAAAATCCCTTTTTTTAAATTCAAATCTTCAGGCTAAGATATATGTAAGCTCATTCACCATAGTTTATTTTTGTTCCTTTTGTTTCCAGACAATGACCAATCGCTTCCTCGTTAAACGAGGAAGGTATCTGACACCCCCCCCATCGTCCCCCTAGAGGGATGGAAAGGAGACGAGCAGGTATAAGACTTTCTGTTCTGCAGCTTTTCCAGGGATGTTTCCCTTTGTGCTTGTTTTTACGAAGAGTGTGGTACTGAGAGATCCTAAGAGTGAGCACATTAGTGCCATCCATTCTTTCTATGTGTATTTATTTATTTAAATAATCTCTACACACAATAAGGGGCTTGCTTGAACTTGTGACCCCAAGATCAAGAGTCTATGCTCTTCATTTTTTTGTGTTAGAGAGAGAGAGAGAGGCCCCAAGCAGGCTCCCCACTGTCAGCACAGAGCCCAACTCGGGCCTCGACCCCAGGAACCGTTGGATCATGACCTGAGTCGAAACCAAGAGTTGGACACTCAGCTGACTGAGCCGCCCCAGGCTCTCCTGGCCTTTGGATTTTTTTAAAAAAAGATTTTATTTTGGGGGCACCCGGGTGGCTCGGAATGGAGCCTGCTTGGAATTCTCTCTCCCCATCTTTTCCTCTCCCCCACTGGCATGCACTCTCTCTCTCTCAAAGAAAAAAAAAGAAAAGAAAAAAAAAGATTTTATTTTTAAGTAATCTCTGCACCAAATGTGGGGCTTGAACTTACAACCCCCAAATCAAAAGTTGCATGTTATACTGTCTGAGCCAGCCACGTGCCCCGTGCCTTTGGATTTTTCGCTCATAAACAAAAGTTATACATAGAGAAAAAAAAAGTAATACGTGTAGTTTATTTTTTTAATGTTTATTTTTGAGAGAAAGAGAGAGAGCGTGAGTGGGGGAGGGGCAGAGAAAGAAGGAGACACAGAATCCAAACAGGCTCCAGGCTCCAAGCTGTCAGCACAGAGCCTGATGCAGGGCTCGAACCCACAAACCATGAGATTGTGACCTGAGCTGAAGGTGGACGCTCAACCAACTGAGCCACCCAGGCGCTCCAATAGTGGAAGCTTCTTTGCTCACTCTGTAGCAGTGCAGGAGAGATTAAAAGTGCCTGACAATTGTCAGTGGGATGTCCAAGTCCCTACAGAATTCGGGGATCCCTGTATAGTCCTGGGTAAGAGGAGGAAAAAGCCACCTGGGTGATACAGGTGTAATTGGCCCCTCATGGCACTTAGGTGACTTGGGTGGTCCCTTTGAAGATCAGCCTCTGTGATGGGAGCCTGGAGGGGAGGGTCTGATTTGTTTTCATCTCTATTTTTAAGCCCCAAATTTCCAATTCATTAAAAAAGAAACCTGGGGGCACCAACTCTCAAGGAGCCCATTAAGGTTTGACTTTGGGGAATTGGCTTTTGAATTGCCAAGCAAAATGAAATCATAAATATAATTATGTCATTGTACTGTTGTGTCTAAGTAGCTTAAGAAATGAATCTGTGAGAGTTGGGGGGGGGGGTCTACAAACAGCGGACAACCTGATTCAGAGTGGCTTGTATTTTCTCCCAAAACAAGGAATCTGGAAGTAGGTAGCTGCTGTTGCTGGTTGAATGGTACCAGGGTCAGGTGCTCTGTGATCCCCTTGGCCTTCAGCTCATGGTGCAGCAACATGGCTGCTGTAGCTCCAGGCATCGCGTCAGTGTTCAAGGCAGGAAGAGGTAGGGGAGGGGCTGGAGCCAGTCGCATCTGTCCCTTCTATCAGGAAAACGAACATATTCCTGGAAATCCACCAGCATAGTTGGCAACGAGCTGCAGAGGAGCTTTCCAGCTTCTAAAACAGGAGGAAGAGGAGAGTCAAAGGTTGGGAGCAGTTGCTGGCTTAGCCTGCCGGCTGGCTGTGTCCACCACAAGAAAACTCAGAAAACCCACAGTGTTTGGAATATTGAAATCTCTTGTCCTTCCTTCGGGTCTTGCACCTAAATGATGGACGCTGAAATAATTTTTCATGGCTGTGTACACCCACAGGAGACCGAATAGTAATTCACTACGTGAGTTATTAAGGGTTATTAAAATGCAGTATTCATGAACTAAAATTAGCCAACTTATCCACACCCGTGTTCTGCCAAGTCCATCTGGCTACCGCTCAGTGCTTGATGGCCTTGCCTTTGCATAAGTAGCTGAAATTCGTACAATTTAAGGAAAAAACACTTTGTTCTTGGTGTTATCTTGAATTCGTTATGGTTCTCAACAGCAGCTTCTATTTCCTGTGGACTAAAAGGTATTACACCCCATCGCGGGTTGAATTGTGCCTTCCCAAAAGGTAGGCTCAAGTCCTAATCCTCTGCTTGTGAATGTGACCTTATTTGGAAATAGGGTCATTGCAGATGGAATCAAATTAAAATGAGGTCACTCTGGATGAGCGTGGGTCCTAATCCAGTGACTGGAATCTTTAGAAGAAGAGAAAACAGGCCTTCGTGCGCTGCTTATGGGAATGTAAAATGGGGCAGCGGCTGTGCAAAACGGTTCGGCCCTTCCTCCAAAAGTTAAATATAAAATTACCAATTTTATGGTAATTTTGACCATACTATGGAATTATGACCAATTCCACTCCTAGGGATAGACCCCAAATAATTGAACACAGGTATTCAAAGAAATACCCGTACGAACAAATGTTCGTGGCACCACTATTCACGAAAGCCAAAAAAGGTAGAAACAACCCCAATGTCCCTCAACTGATGAATGGGTAAACGGAAGGTGTTATATTCGTACACTGGCCCATTATCCAGGCTCGAAAAGGAAGGAGGTACTGATACCTGTGGATCAAGTGTGGATGACCCTTGAAAACACCAGGCTAAGTGAAAGAAGTCACACGCCTCCTGTAGGACGTCGTTGGTATGGAGTGCCCAGAATGGGTGAATTCACAGGAAAGGAAAGCGGATTAATGATCGCCAGAGGCCAGAAGGAGAGAGGCATGGAGAATGACACAAATAGGCACAAGGTTCCTTTTAGGGTGATGAAAATATTTTAGGCCTAGGTGATGAGCTAGGTAGTGGTGATACAACGCTATGATTGTGCTAAAGATCACCGATGGTTAAATTTACGCCATGTGAATTTCACCTACATTTTGAAGGAGAAGGAGGAGCAGGGGGAGGAAGGAAAGAAAAAGAAAGAACCATGAGAGTTATTGCTTGCGGCCATATGAAAAAAATCCTTATACATTTCTATACGGTTACAGCCTTCGGGCAGGATCTTTTAACATTTTTTTAAAGTTTTATTTATTTAAGTAACTTCTACACCCCGTGTGGGGCTCGAACTCACAACACCAGGATCCCACGTGCCACCAACTGAGCTAGCTAGGCGCCCCAGGATCTTTTAACATTTTTACGTTTCTACGGGATGGCTTCCACTCTTAGGAACCGATGGATATAGGTGAGGGAAGGTTTACATGGTATCATTCACAGTGGCAAACATAGTGAACAAAGCAGGTGCCTGGCTGGCTCAGGCGGTAGAGCACGCGACTCTTGATCTCGGGGTGGTGAAGTCAAGCCCCACGTTGGGTGCGGAGCTTACTCAAAAGAAAAAAATCAAACAAAAAAGGATTAAAAAAATGGCAAAGCAAATATTAATCCTTAGGGAGTGGTTGAATACATCATGGTACAGCCACACCACAAAATAGAAGCACCCCACCCCCCCCCCATACTATATTGCACAATCACTGACGTGCTTTCTGCCAGGTCACCTGGAGGGATTTCTGACACTGTTAAATGAGAAAAGCAAAGTGCAGAAAAATGAGGATAACATGATGTCATCTATATAAACTGTGTATTCGGTATAAATCTACATGTGTCTCTATGTGTGTTTGTGTATCTATCTGTGTCCAAACACATAGGGGTACATGACTTCGTATAAAATTACGTATACCCCTATCTTTATAGGGGTATATGAACTAGAGGCGAGGAAGGGAGAGGAAAAGGAGAAAAGGTGGGAGGAGGAGCTAACCAGAAAAAAGGAAGAGAAACAGGACGATTTCCCTAGAAAAGGAAACCCGCCCAATACATACGATATGGTCACCCTTATGATTGTATGCAAAATTATGCACGTGTGCATAATATGCACGTATAAAAACTTTCAATCATAAACTTACTTTTAATGCATCCTAATGAATCAAACAGAACTAAACACAGAATTAGAATTACTATTGCCTTGGCTTCCTCATTATCAATTAATCCGTGATGCCTCGTTCGTGCGGAATGTAAAGCTGCATATTTGCATGAACGATGTTTCTGGTGTATAATTTTCCACTTATCTGGCATTATAATATGTATGCGTTAGGATTCAAGTATGAATTATTCAGCATCTCCCCCCAAATATATCCCGAATCTTCCATATTAATTTATGTGATTAAATAATTAATATAAGTGCTTACAGCATCCCTGCCCCCAAAAGAAAGAGCGTTCAGTTCTTCGCCTCCCGGGCAGCTGAGGTCCTCAAAGGAGATGGCCTTTGCCCACTGGTTTCCCCGGACTTTTATGACGCGGAGAACGAACTAGGAGACAGAGGGGAAGCTATGGAGCAGATGTCTGTATTTTCACCCGCTGGGCATTCGTCAAAGGGACCACCCCGCCTACATCGCCATCCCATTTGGTTCCTCTAGGTCCACGTCTGGGATCAACTCCCGCGGTGGATGCGCGCCACGGGCCTACCCAATCAGAGGACATTATTCATCTGGCCACTGTGATTGGTTCAGGGCTGGACACATGACCCGAAGCTGGACCAATCAGAGGATTCACTGACTACCCTGGGCTGCTGAAACTGTCAAGGGTGCGCTCCTTTCTTAGAACTGTCTTCGCTCCCGCCCGGAGAGAGGCAAGTCCGTCCAGGGAGAGGCAGCGCAGGAGGGAGTGAAAGATTCTGGTGACCAGGTTCTGCCAGGGGTGGAAGACGGAATTACTTTGGGCATTTTATTTCAGTGCTTCAAGTCGTAAATAGTCTCCCCAAGTTAAAAAAAAAATTTTTTTTAACTCAGTTTGAGTGTGATTCATTCACGGTTGCAGAAGGGGTCTCAAGTCAAGGGGAGAAAGGATGAAGAGCTAGACCAGTAGTGTTCAAACCTCGATGCGGAACACCTAAGCCTTGGTGCCTCAAACACAGATTCTGACCTAACTGGCTGGTGGTATGGCCTTGGCATCCAGATTTTTAAAAAAGTTTTATTTATTTATTTTGAGAGAGAGAGAGAGAGAGAGAGAGAGAGAGAGAGAGAGAGAGAGAACTCCATTAGGGGAGGGGCAGAGAGAGAGAGAGAGGGAGAGAGAGAATCCCAAGCAGGCTCCAAGCTGCCAGTGCAGAGCCCAACACGGGGGTTGAACTCATGAACGCAAGATCATGACCTGAGCCAAGATCAAGAGTCAGATGCTTCACTGACTGAGCCACCCAGGTGCCCCCCCCCCCCAATTTTTTTTTAAGATTTTATTTTTGGGGCACCTAGGTGGCTCGGTCGGTTTAGCGTCCAGCTTCGGCTCAGGTCATGATCTCACAGTCGTGAGCTGGAGCCCCAACTCGGGCTCTGTGCTGACAGCTCGGAGCCTGGAACCTGCTGTGGATTCTGTGTCTCCCTCTCTGCCCCTCCCCCATACACACACACACACACACACACACACACACACTCTCTCTCTCTCTCTCTCTCTCTCAAAAATAAATTTAAAAAAAAAAGATTTTATTTTTAAGTAATCTCCACATCCAGGGTAGGGCTCAAACTCACAACCCCAAGACCAAGAGCATGTTCCACTGACTAAGCTAGCCAAGTACCCTGGCATCCAGATTTTTCTAAACTGTCAAGATGTGCAGCCAAACTTAGGAATCAGTCAGCCAGGTTAGGTGCTTCTCCTTTTTCTTTCTTTTTAATGTTTTTTTTAATGTTTATTTATTTTTGATAGAGCATGAGCAGGGAAGGGGACAGAGAGAGGGAGACCCAGAATCCTAAGTAGGCTCCAGGTTCTGGGCTGTTCGCACCAGAGCCCGGCGTGGGGCTTGAACCCACAAACCGTGAGATCATGACCTGAGCTGAAGTGGGTTGCTCAACCGACTGAGCCACCCAGGCGCCCCGAGAACCTCTCGTCTAACAGGTTGAGAGGAGGGAGGAGAAGAGCTTAGGTGAGGGGGTGAAGGCAGGGCTTGGTAAACCAGGAGTTGGAGCCGTTGAAAGGCATGGGGTGGGGGTGAGGGGAGGCCAGAAAAGACAGGGACTTCTAATTAGTATGGCTGGGAATTTCTTTCAATGTTCTTGAGAGATATGTATGGGAAATGCAGCTCCTTTTTAATGTCTTTTGGCTGTTGAACTGTTTCCTTTTTTTTTAAGTTCATTTAAAAATTTTTTTTAGTAATCTCTACACCCAACGTGGGACTTTAACTCACGATCCCGAGATCAAGAGTCCCATGCTCCACCGACTGAGCCAGCCAAGTGCCCCTGTTGAACTGTTTCTTGAATATGACATCTCCAAGGCTAAACCCACATGGGTCTCTGAGTTTGTGAAGCTTTGCAATTGTCCAGCTACTCTCCACTGTTGTCACTATTTTTTTTTTTTTTTTTTTTTTGGCCCATGAGAAAGTGAACACGGGTGAAGGGCCACGGAGATTTTGCCCCATGGAGTGGGTCACAGTCCAGAGAGTTAGCTTCTGTGGAAATGAGGAAGTTGAGGGGTGTTGTGGAGCCAGAAAAAATGGTTTACCCTGCAGAGACAATATATTTTTTTAACGTTTATTTATTTCTGAGACAGAGACAGAGCATGAGGGAGGGGCAGAGAGAGCGAGGGAGACACAGAATCCAAAGCAGGCTCCAGGCTCTGAGCTGTCAGCCCAGGGCCCGATGCGGGGCTTGAACTCACAAACCGTGAGATCATGACCGGAGCCGAAGTCGGTCGCTCAACCGACTGAGCCATCCAGCCACCCCTACCCTGCAGAGACAATATTAATTGATTTAGCACCCCAGCAAGTACTGTTTTGTATTGTTTGTGGTACTGTGATTCTTCATCTGAGCTCTCTCCAGACTCGTGGCACATTCATCATGGGCAGGAATCTTGGGTTCTGGTTTTTTGTTTTGTTTTCCCTTTATTCTTTCTTTCTTTAAATATTTCCTCAACATTCACCATGTGTCAAGCCCTGTTTGAGGCTCTGAAGACACAGCTACAAGTCAAACCAGACCATAGCAAAGATAGCTGGTTGATGGCTAGTAGCCGTTTTCTCCCTTCTTTCTTTAATAATAGAACTCATGAGTTTCAGCCGGCACAAGATTGTCCGGTTGATGACTACATTTCTGAGCCTTTTTTTTTTCTTTTGGATCTAAGCGTTCACGTAACTGAGCTCTGAGATGTTCGTGTGAGTTTATGTGAGATGTGAGCAGAAATGATGTATGCTCATTTCAGTTCATGCCCTTAAGAGGAATGGATATGTTCCCTCTTTGCCCTTTCTCCTGCCTTTTACCATTGGCTGGGATGCAGATGTGATGGCAGGAGCCAGTGCAGCTACCTTGGACGCAGAGATTGAAGCTCTGTGTTGAGTTTGCCAACGCTAGTAACCTAGAACCACCTAAGTCTGGATTGGTAAGTGAGAGAGAAATAAACTTGATTTTTGAGCCAAATAAAGCCAATAAACTTAAGGCCTCTTTGTTATAGCAGCCAAGATCTAGTACCCAAACTAATAAGTCCCTAATCTCCACCTCTAGTGGAGGCAATTAAAAACAAAACAGGGAGAAGTGCTGAGACAGAGATAATCCCTTGTTGAGGTGGGGCTATAAATTAGGTCATGCACAGCATAGGCTGGGATGCTGGTGACAGATCAGTGATTAAAACAGTAAAACATCCCCAAATCAAGGCAAAACTCTGCCCAAATGGATCTTACAATCTAGCGGGGAGAGATATATTGTCTCACAAAACAAGAAATCCAGAGATAGGTGGCCTGGTGCTAGTGGATACAGAGGTTCAATACTGTCTTCAGGGACCCATACTCTTTCCATCTCTTTGTTCTGCTGTCCTTACAGTGTAGACCCTGTTCCCAGAGTTGGAACATCACAGTTACAATATGGCTGCCACAGCTCCAGGCATCACGCCACGTGCACATTATCCTAGTGGAGTAAAAGAACAGGGACTGTTCCCTTTCACGCAGCTCTTCTTTTTTTCTCCTGGAAGGAAAACTTTCTCAGAAGTCCCCAGCGGATTTTAAGTCCCATTTTCTAGAATTGTATCACATTCCTGAGAAAATCACTGGCAAAGGGGAGGGGGAGGAGACAGCCGCGACTGGCTGAAGCTGGTGGTTTTCAAAGTCTTAAATATTATTAATGACGTGGTTACATTGATTGATGTTTGCTGTATTAGAAGTTAAAACTGAAAATTTTATTTTAAAAAATTTTTTTTAATGTTTATTTATCTTTGAGACAGAGACAGAGCATGAACGGGGGAGGGTCAGAGAGAGAGGGAGACACAGAATCCGAAGCAGGCTCCAGGCTCTGAGCTGTCAGCACAGAGCCCGACGCGGGGCTCGAACTCACGAACCATGAGATCATGACCTGAGCCGAAGTCGGAGGCTCAACTGACTGAGCCACCCAGGCGCCCCAAAACTGAAAATTTTAAATATACGTGATCATTGGTTCATTTAAAATTATCCTTTAGGTGTTACGTTAGGGGCTCCTGGGCAGCTCAGTTCGTTAAGTGTCCCACTTCGGCTCCGGTCATGATCTCACCATTTGTGAATTTGAGCCCCACATGGGGCTCTGTGCTGATAGTCAGAGCCTGGAACCTGCTTCAGATTCTGTGCCTCCCTCTTTCTGCCCCTCCCCCACTCGCACTCTGTCTCTCTCTCTCTCTCAAAAATAAATACACGTAAAAAAATTTTTTTTAAAGGGGCGCCTGGGTGGTTCAGTCGGTTAAGCGTCAGCTCGGGTCATGATCTCACAATTTGTGAGTTCGAGCCCCACATTGGGCTCTTTGCTGACAGCTCAGAGCCTGGAGCCTGTTTCAGATTCTGTCTTCTTCTCTCTCTGTCCCTCCCCTGCTCACACTCTTTCTCTCTGTGTCTCTCAAAAATAATAAGATAAACATTAAAAAAATTTTTTAATTAAAAAAAGGTAAGTTAAATAACAATTTTTTAAAATGAAAAATGGCATTTTTTTTCCACCTGAACAAACAAAACTTAGTGGAGGGGCGCCTAGGTGGCTCACTAGGTTGAGCATCCGACTTCGGCTCGGGTCATGATCTCACAGTTCGTGGGTTCGAGCCCCGCGTCGGGCTCTGTGCTGACGGCTCAGAGCCTGGGGCCTGCTTCGGATTCTGTGTCTCCCTCTCTCTCTCTGCCCTCCCTTGCTCACACTCTGTCTCTCTCTTCTCTCTCTCAAAAGTAAACATTAAAAAAAATTTTTTTTAATTGGTGGAAAAGTGAAATTGTTTTACATTTTTCTTTATCTCTTTAATGTCTGATTTAATAGAAGAAGCCAGATTCTAATTTCTCCTTCTGCATTCAATCCATCGTGATATGTTGTTTTGCTTGAAACGCAGAAAGAAATTCTGGCCTCACAGAGATACGTTATCACAAAAAGGAGGGTCCGGTGGATCCCCTGAAAAGGTCTCAGGGACTCCCAGTGGCTCTTGGACCATGCTTTGGAAAACCACTGGCTTAGCTCAATCAGAACTCACTCCTGGGCTATGGAGGGGCTTACCCCCACCCCTAACTCCACTCGGCTCAGCCTCCCTGTAAACACACGGTTGTTTCCATTCCTGAACAAAACCACAGTTCTCTTAGCAAACAGAAAGGAGAGTAGTGGCTGTTGCTTTGGCAGCCCATAGTGTTTGCCACAAAGCGCTTTAAGGTGGTGGTTTGTAAACTTATCTGACTGCATCTCATGGGAAGAAATACATTTAACATACGCTTTGCACATGCACACTACAGGAAGAAAAGTCTTATAAAATACTTAGCCTTGCAACATGCAGTGCCTTCTGATATTTTCTATTCCTTTTATTCTATTTTCTTTCACTGGAAAAAAAAAGTGCCGGCCATAACCCATTACATTCATTTCATGACTCACTAGTGGGTCTTAATCCTCAGTGTGAAAAATACTGCTCTCCAGGGACTTGTTGATTGATTGGATGGAGGGGTTGGACTGAGGTATCTGAGAGGAGGGAATTCAATAGGAATTGCCTCAAAAGTTGACCAGGGAAATTCCCTGAGATGCCCATGGTGACCCTGCCTTTTTTCATACTGCGTGTGTTAATTCCTTTATGTTTAGCAGGGGGAAGAAGGCTCAACCCAAATAGCCCTAAGTTAAAAAGAAGGAGAAGGAGAAGGAGAAGGAGAAGAAGAATTTATTGACTCACAGAATTGGAAAGCCCAGGGGTGTCATGAGCTTCAGGCATAGCTGGAACCAGGTACGCTCAAACGGTGAGTATCTATCAGTCTCCACCTATAAACTCTGATGCCCTCCATATTGGCACCGATCTCCGGAAATAGTGGTCCCCTTCAGCTTTCCGACTGCAAAAACCATGAGGGCAAGAAAACTACATCTTCCTGGTAGTTCTAGAAAGATGTCCTAGTGCTGGTGCTTATTGGCCAAACCTGAGTCGTCTGTTCACCTTGGGAAGGTGATGTTGAGGTTAGCCACATCTGAATCACGTGGGATCTGGGTGGATGGACAGTGGCTCCCCAGTGGAGAATTAAAAACCTGTTGCTTTATGAAGGGGATAGGATTACGATCAGGCAAAACCAGCAGATGTTCACGACCCCAAGCTCCATGAGGGAAAAGGAAAATGTTGGGTCTTGACCACCATTATATTCTCAGTGACTGGTACAGACTAGGCTCAGAAAATACTTGTTGTATGTAAAAGGACTATTTTGTTTGTGTGATAGAGTACCCTGGGCCACTTCGCGTGTTTCAAAAGGGAAAAGAAGTAAGGATACACAGATCAACAGAAGAGAATAGAGAGGCCAGTTTGGACTAACATATATATGGCCAACTGCTTTTCAACCAGAGCAGTAAGATAATTCCATGAGGGAAAAAAAACCTTTGTTTTTCAACCAATGTTCCTGGAACAATTGGATATTCATACTGAAAAGGGTGAACCCAACTCCTACCTCGCACCATACGTGAAAAATATTCAAGATAGATCAGAGAACTAAATATAGAAGCTAAAATTAGAAGCTCCTAGAAGAAAGTATAGGACCCAGTTGAGACGGGCAAGGATCTTTTATCTTGAAAAAATTTTTAATCTATTAATTTATTTTGAGAGAGCGAGCACAAGTGCAGAGGGACAGAGAGAGAAGAGAGAGAGACTCTCAAACAGGTTCTGGACCGTCAGGGCAGAGCCCAATGCAGGGTTTGAACCCATGAGCCATGAGATCATGACCTGAGTTGAAGCTGGCCACTTAACCGGCTGAACCACCCAGGCTTTTTTCCATTTTTAATTTAATTTTTTATAAGATTATTTTCCTTACCATACGTATTTATTTATATTTAAACATTTTAAAATTTTATTTTAGAGAGTGTGGACACGAGGGGGGGAGAGGGGCAGAGAAAGAGAGACAGAGAATCTTAAGCAGGCTCCATGCTCAGTGTGGGGCCCGACTCAGGACTGAATCAATCCGCTGCGGTCAGAAGGGAGCCTTCCTGGGATCCTGTCTCCCTCTCTCTGCCCCTCTCTCCTACTTGTGTGTACTCTCTCTCTGTCTCTCTCTGAAAAATAAGTAAACACTCAAAGAAACAAACGAACAAACAATACAGATATCTGACAAAGGAATTGGATCTAGAATATGTAAAGAGCTCTTACAATTCAATAACGTGAAGATAAGATGTCCAGTAAGCACATGAAAAGATACTCAACTTCATTAGTCATCAGAGAAATACAAACTAAAAACCATAAGTAAACACCACCACACGCCTATTAGAATGAGGTTTTTAGGGGCGCCTGGGCAGCTCAGTTGGTTAAGTGTCCCACTTCGGCTCAGGTCATTATCTCACCATTTGTGAGTTCGAGCCCCACATCGGGCTCTGTGCTGAAAGCTCAGAGCCTGGAACCTGCTTCAGATTCTGTGCCTCCCTCTTTCTGCCCCTCCCCCACTTGCACTCTGTCTCTCTCTATCAAAAATAAATAAAAACATTTAACAAAATGAGTTAAAAAAACAAACAAACAATACTCAGTGATGTCAAGAATGTGGAGTAGCTGGAACTTTCCTTCATTGTTGGTGGCAATGCAAAATGGTACAGCCACTTTGGAAGAGAGTTTGGCAGTTTCTTATATATATTTGTTTTTAATTTTTAGGAAGAGGGAGAGAGAGAGAGAGCATGAGTGGGGGAGAGGGGCAGAGGGAGAGAGAAAGAGAATTTCAAGCAGGCTGCAGCCTGACTCAGGGCTTGATCTCACGATCCTGAGATCATGACCTGAGCTGAAAGTAAGAGTCAGACACTCAACCAACTGAGCCACCCAGGAGCTCCTAGCAGTTTCTTATAAAGTTAAACATACAGTTAACATATGACTCAGCAATCCTACCTAGACATTCTGTATCTTTAAAAAAAAATTTTTTTTTTAATTTTAAGATCAAGACCTGAGCTGAGATCAAGAGTCAGATACTTAATGACTGAGCCACCCAAGATATTTTATATCTTTTTTTTTTTTTAATGTTTATTTTTGAAGGAGAGAGACACAGAGTGTGAATTGGGGAGGGGCAGAGAGAGAGGGAGACACAGAATCGGAAGCAGGCTCCAGGCTCCGAGCCGTCAGCACAGAGCCTGACGCGGGTCTTGAGCCCACAAACCGCGAGATCACGACCTGAGCTGAAGTCGGACGCTTCACCGACTGAGCCACCCAGGCGCCCCAAGATATTTTATATCTTGATTGTGATGGTGGTTACATGACTATATACGTTTTGTCAAAACCTATAGAACTAAAAAGGATGAGTTTCACTATGTGTAGATTAGACCTCAATAAACCTGATAACTTAATTTTTTTAATTAAAAAAAACATTTTTTTTTTAAGTTTTAAGTAGGCTCCATGCCCAATGTGGGGCTTGAACTCACAACCCTGAGATTAAGAGGCACATGCTCTACTGACTGAGCCAGCCAGGCGTCCCTGATGACATGAAACAAACAAACAAACAAACAAACAAACAAACAGCTGAAAATAACAAGGAATTGTGATGATGCAGAGAAACCAGAATCCACCCGTGTTGATGGTGGGGCGATACAACATATAATGATACCAATAGAAAATATGAAAATACAACCCAGTACAACCAATTTGGAAAACTTTGACGATTTCTTATATACTTGATCTCAGCCAAAAGGCCGAGAAGCGATGGTGATTTCTTATAAAGTCAAACACACAACTAACATAACACAGCAACCCCCCCTCGTAACTATGTACCCAAGATGAGCACGTTTGTCCACGCAAGCGTGTACAACAAAGTTCATAGCAACTTTTTTCATCGTAGCCCCAAACTGAAACCAGCCCGAATGCCCATCAGTTGGTGAACGAATCAACAAATTACGATGCGTTAACATAGGGACTTTATTTCGTCCCAGGGGACTTCTGTCTCCCTGGGAACTAGAATGACTGCCTGCCTGGGACATAGTAGGCTGTTTTATGATGTGATTCTAAACTTTGAATGAACAGCATCTATCATCATAGGATTATGTAAATATTTCCCACTGCAGAACAACTACGCTACGGGACCAACTGAAAGGGAAATAGATCTTCCTCTCGGGTTCCTTCTTCTACCAAGTGGCCCTGATCCCAGGGCTCCTGTTAAATCCCCCACTGTCCCAAGGGTAGGGTGGTACCTTTCTACCAACAGGGTGCTGAAGCTGGCACGTCCCAGCTCACAGAAACTCATTGTACACACCTCTTCCCTTTTCCGTGCTCAGTGCCCTCCTGTTGGCAGCTTGAAATTGGCCACGGTGGGAGTATTTACATCTCCAAATTGGAACACACGACGAATCAGGGCTTGTTTCCAAACACCAGTTGGTCGTTCACCAGCACACCCCTGTTTCCTGCTGTCCCTAATCCCTGCCTGCCTCTTGGTCCTCTGGCTTCTCAAATGTTCCATAACTTGTGGAACCAACTCTCCACACCAAATTCCCACAGTGAGTATGTAAAATCCTTGCTGATAGAAGAGACACATTTATTCTATTTTATTTTATTTTATTTTATTTTATTTTATTTTATTTTATTTTATTTTATTTTATTATTTTTTTATCTTTTGCTTTGAGAACATCTAGGTCTTTAGCCATACAATTTGGGTGGAACAAAAAATCGACTTTCTTCTTTATGGCAGTTTTCATACAGCCCGTTGACTTCCTGTTCTAATTTCTTGTTCTTGTGTCTTCCTGGGCCTGCTGCCCATATGTCACGCATTCTTAGGTTCATTCCACCATCTCTCACACACCATGCCTTTTTGCTTGTTTTGGTTTCCATTTTCATTTTTCTGGCACACATCTTGAATTCATTTTTGTTGGAAGGGTTACGCTTGTTTGATATGGAAATGTGGGTCTAAAGCACTTAGAAAAAATTTCGAAGCACTTTTTGCTGAAAAATTTTAGCTCCATATTCCGAAGAATTCCCTTGCTCTGATATTCCCACACCCTAATTTGGTCTTTGGCCATTTTTATTCTATTTTCCGGCACATTCACGGATATACAGTTTTTTCGAGCAACTATATTTTTAATGTCTAGAACCCTTTTCCCGTTGTCTGATTGTTTCCTTTTCCTGAAAGCCTGTTCTTTAAATAAAGTTAGAGGGGCACCTGGCTGGCTCAGTCAGTAGAGCATGTGACTCTTGATCGCAGGGGTGGGAGTTCGAGCCCCACATTGGGCATGGAGCTTACTTGAAAGAAAGAAAGAAAGAAAGAAAGAAAGGAAGGAAGAAAGGAAGGAAGAAAATTAGAGATAACTATGCTTGTATCTATAGACAAAATGTAGCAAGGAGAAAAGATTTTTGCACAAACAACATTGCAACAACAGAACAGAATAATAACCATCTTGTGGGCATATTGTGTTGGTGAGGTAGGAAAACAGACACTGGCATACATCTCTGGGGGCAACCTTTGTGGGGCAATTTACAATACGTATCAAAAGTACTCTGAGGGGTTTGGCTGGCTCAGGTGTACAACTTGTGACTCTTGATCTCAGGGTGTGAGTTTGAGCCTCATGCTGAACACAGAGCCTACTTAAAAATAATTATAATGGGGCACCTGGGTGGCTCAGTTGGTTGAGCGTCCAACTTCAGCTCAGGTCATGATCCTGTGGTCTGTGAGTTCCAGCCCCACATCGGACTCTGTGCTGACAGGTCGGAGCCTGGAGCCTGCTTTGGATTCTGTGTCTCCTTCTTCCTGCACTTCCCCTCTCTCTCTGTCTGTCTCTGTCTCTCTCTCAAAAATGAACATTAAAAAATATTTTTAATAATAAAATAAAATCTTTGTAAAGTTTATTTATTTTGAGAGAGAGAGAGAGAGCAGGGGCAGGGGAGGGGCAGAGAGAGAGGGAGACACAGAATCTGAAGCAGGCTCCAGGCTCCAAGCTGTCAGCACAGAGCCGGATGCAGGGTTCGAACTCAGGAACTTCGAGATCATGACCTGAGCTGAAGTCGGACGCTTAATCGAGCGAGCCACTCAGGCACCCCTAAGATTTTATTTTTAAGTAATCTCTGCACCCAACATGGGTTTTAAACCCACAACCTTGACGTCAAAAGTCACATGCTCTACCAACTGAGCCAGCCAGGCGCCCTTCATTTTGCTTTTGGAAACTTATGAATGTTTTTTATTAAAAAACTAAATAGAGGGATGCCTGGGGGGCTCAGTCGGTTGAGCATCTGACTTCAGTTCAGGTCATGATCTCATGGTTGGTGGGTTCGAGCCCCGAATTGGGCTCTGCACTGGAAGTGTGGAAACTGCTTTGGATTCTCTCCCCCCTCTCTACCCCTACCCCACTTTCACCCATGTGCACACACACACACACACACACACACACACACACACTGTCTCTCTCTCTCTCTCTCTCTCTCTCTCTCAAAATAAATAAATAAACTTAAGAAAACTAAATAGAAAAAATTAAATAGAAAAAATTAAAGCCAGAATAGATTGCTCGTTTATTATGTGTCAAGTTCCATGGCGGGGGCCTTTTATACATCACCTTATCTAAACCTCAGGCTGAGAAGCAGTAGTAAAAAACCGAATTTACGGAGGGAGAGACTGATGCTCAGAGAAGTTAAGTTACACAGGTAAGTTGTGACTCTGTGATTTGAACATGGGTATGTCTGACTTGAGACCTTTGCTCTCAACACTAGGCTGACCGAGGCAGTTAACATTTAACAGCATCCACGTCTCACCTCCCTTTTGCATATTTTATTTTCATTTTCCTGTGTCCCCACCCAGTCCCTGCCCAAATGAATACATAATCATTGTAGGGAAGTTTCAATTTTCTACTTTATAAGTAATATTTCTTTCTTTATTTTTTTCCTTCCTTCCTTCCTTCCTTCCTTCCTTCCTTCCTTCCTTCCAAAAACTTTTTTGAGGGGGAATGCAGGCTGGTGCAGCCACTCTGGAAAACAGTATGGAGGTTCCTCAAAAAACTAAAAATAGAACTACCCTACGACCCAGCAATTGCACTATTAGGCATTTATCCAAGGGATACGGGTGTGCTGTTTTGAAGGGACACATGCACCCCCATGTTTATAGCAGCATGATCAACAACAGCCAAAGTATGGAAAGAGCCCAAAAGTCCATCGACGGATGAATGGATAAAGAAAATACGGTATATATATACAATGGAGTGTTACTCGGCAATCAAAAAGAATGAAATCTTGCCATTTGCAACTATGTGGATGGAACTGGAGGGTGTTATGCTAAGTGAAATTAGTCAGAGAAAGACAAAAATCATATGACTTCACTCATATGATGATTTTAAGAGACAAAACTGATGAACATATGGGAAGGGAAGCAAAAATAATATAAAAAGAGGGAGGGGGACAAAACAGAAGAGACTCATAAATATGGAGAACAAACGGAGGGTTACTGGAGGGGTGATGGGAGGGGGGAGGATGGTCTAAATGGGTAAGGGGCACTAAGGAATCTACTCCTGAAATCATTGTTGCACTATATGCTAACTAATTTGGATGTAAATAAAAAAAAATAATAAAACAAGTTAAAATTTAAAAAAAGCAAAAAAAAAAAAAAAAAGAAATATGTATCCAGCCAAAAAAAATTTTTTTTTAATCTTTATTTTTAAAGGAGACAGAGACATGGGGTGCCTGGGTGGCTTAGTCGGTTGGGCGTCCGACTTCGGCTCAGGTCACGATCTCGCGGTCTGTGAGTTCGAGCCCCGCGTCGGGCTCTGGGCTGATGGCTCAGAGACTGGAACCTGTTTCGGATTCTGTGTCTCCCTCTCTCTCTGCCCCTCCCCCGTTCATGCTCTGTCTCTCTCTGTCCCAAAAATAAAAAAAAAAAAAAGTTGAAAAAAAAAATTAAAAAAAAATTTAATAATGTTTATCTTTATTTTTGAGACAGAGAGAGACAGAGCATGAGCGGGGGAGAGGCAGAGAGAGGGAGACACAGAATCGGAAGCAGACTCCAGGCTCTGAGCTATCAGCACAGAGCTCAACGTGGGGCTCAAACTCGTCCACCGTGAGATCATGACCTGAGCTGAAGTCGGATGCTCAACTGACTGAGCCACCCAGGCGCCCCTCCAGGATTTTCTTTTTAAGTAATCTCTCCCCCGAACGTGGGGGCTTGAACTTGCAACCCCGAGATTAAGAGTTGCACACTCCACCGACTGAGCCAGCCAGGCATTTCGGGTGTGACAGTATTAATATGCGCTCCATTTTTTTCTTTTATGTTTATTTATTTATTTTGAGAGAGATAGAGACAGCACACGCAGGGGAGGGGCTGAGAGAGAGAGGGGAGAAAGAGAATCCCAAGCAGGCTCCGCACAGAGGCTGATGCAGGGCTCCAATTTATGAACTGCGGGATCACGACCAGAGCAGAAATTATGAGTTCCTCACTTGGGGTGCCCGAGTGGCTCAGTGGGTTAAGCGTCCGCCTTCGGCTCAGGTCATGATCTCCCGGTTCGTGGGTTTGGGCCCCGCGTCGGGCTCTGTACTGAAAGCTCAGACAGCCTGGATGGAGCCTGCTTCGAGTTCTGTGTCTCCCTCTCTTTCCACCCCTCTCCCTCTAGCACTCTGTCTCTCTCAAAAATAAATAAACATTTAAAAAATTAAAAAAAAAAAAAGTCAGTGGCTTAACCGACTGAGCCCCTCAGGTGCCCCTGAATTCCATTTTTCTAAAATCCTAGCTTCTGCTCTATGGTCAGTGCATCGAAGGACAGAAGGACGGAACTGAGAGGTTATGTTAGTGAACTCTAGAAAGTGCAGTTCTTTCCCCTGGAAGCAGAAATACTTGCCTGCCTATTATTTAACAGAGTGCTCTGTAAGATTACGTTGTGATGGCTGTTGATTCTAAAATTTGGGCAGCCAGCATCTGCCATACAATTATGTCAAATCACAGCATCCTGATTTTCCTCCAGGAAAACTCTCCCTTCTCCATCTCCATCCACGCAGTTTGGAGGAGCTAAGTCCATTCTTTGGCTCTACGAGTGGGCACGTGACCATGGTTCAGGAGATGAACCCATGACCGAAATTGAGCCCATCAGAGCCTTTGAGATCCAGTCCTGGCAGGGTGGAGGCAGCGGGTGGGGTGGGGCTGGGGTCGCCATTTCTCAGCCTTTTGGTTAAGATCAAGCAGAGATTCAGTCCTGGGCTTTTGCTGGAGTCGTTAGCACTGAGTGCCCGAATGCCTGGGTTATCAAACTGAATATAAAAAGCGGGAGCTCCAAGTCCCCCTCCCCCCTGCCCCCCACCTCCCCACCAGGGAGGAATGGGTCCCCTGGGTAGGAGGTCAAAACAAGGGACATCAGGGCCAAGGGATCGAGAAGGTAGGCTCCCAATGACATTGTCTGAACTCCTAGATTCAGCTGTACTTGAACTCAGTCCGTAATCCTGACTACCAAGGATAAAGCAAAGAACTCTCTTTCAACCCAGTGTGAGCTGAGTTTCTGTTCTTTGCAACTAAGAGAGTCTTGACTAAGCGAACATTCCTTCAGTTTCCTTGGATTTCCAGTTTATGGCTGGAAGGTGAATGAGAAGAGAGCGTATGCTAGTGAAGTATGGAAAAAGGGGGACCTTTCGGGTCATCTGATTCTATGGGGTTCTGTGCCCGGCTTTGTCTTTGAGCTATTTTGCAACTCGGCAATTTGTCCCAAACTGATAATAATGCAAATGATCCTTGCCCATAGAGATGCAAATGAATTCTGTCCTTTGGAGACCCAGTTGGTTTGCACCCTAAGCAAGAGATAGTTCCAAACATCACATGTTGCCCTGCGGACATTGATCCGTTTTGTCTCTATTAGCAATTTCCTTTCAACGTTGCTGAACTGCCTAAAAAGAAGTCGTCTTTGGATTCTCCTTTGATTCAATATTAACATCTTACTGGGTCCTTTATTAATTCACTAGTTAAGTAAAATCTTTGACAGACATTTGCTTTATTATTATTATTTTTTTGGCTTTTTAAGTTAACGCTGCATCCAATGTGGGCTCGAACTCATGACCCGGAGATGGAGAGTCACACGCTCTACTGACCGAGCCAGGCAGGTGTCCCCCGCAATTTATCTTTTACAGTGGGGGGCTCACTGCTAATGAGAAGCAGAGAGGGGTGGACTGGTGTGTGGGGGGCTATTTTAGATCAGGTGGTGGAGAAGGCTTCTCTGAGAAGGTGGCATTTAAGCAAAGATGTTGGGCCTCAGTTTTCTCACCTATAAAATGGCCTCTAGGCCCTCCGGGACTTATTTCCAATGAGTTTGTTGATTCTTCTTTCAATTGAAAGGGTATCTCTGCACTGATCTCATTGACAGTTTCTTCTTACAGCCTTTTTTTTTTTTTTTTTTTTTTTTTTGTGATCAGTAACAACAGAAGCCAAATCCTGTCTGTTCATTTAGCCAGCTCAGTATCTATTTTGCACGCCCCTGGTAATGGCATCCCAGTTCTCTGTTGGGGAACCAGCCCTTCTCCACCCTTAGAAACCACTACGTGGCCGTGCCTGGGCGGCTCAGTCGGTTCCGAGTCAGACTTCAGCTCAAGTCATGATCTCCCCGTTGGTGAGTTCAAGCCCCACGTCGGGCTTTATGTTGACAGCTCAGAGCCTGGAGCCTGCTTCGGATTCTGTGTCTCCCTCTCTCTCTGCTCCTCCCCTGCTTGTGCTCTCTCTCAAAGAATAAATAAACATTAAAAAAAAAAAAAGAAAAAGAAGCCACTATGTGGTTTGGGAAGACCCTACCCCACGATCCAGGAGTGGGCATGTGACCCAGGCCTAATCAATGAAAGCATCGTCTCTCTGGCCAAAGTGATTGGCTTGGAGTGATTCAGGCTGAGCCAATGAGAGCCCACCTCAGAAGTTTTCTTGGAAGATTTGTCAAAGGGATTTCCTTTTTTCTTTCTTTCTTTTTTATTGTTTATTTATTTTTGAGAAAGAGGGATAAAGACAGAGCACGGGCTGGGGAGGGGCAGAGAGAGAGGGAGACACAGAACCTGAAACAGGCTCCAGGCTCTGAGCAGTCAGCCCAGAGCCCGATGCGGGGCTCGAACTCACCAACCGCGAGATGATGACCTGGGCCGAAGTCAGACGCACAACCCACTGAGCCACCCAGGCACCCCAGGATTTCCTTTTTCCATTGGGGTTGCTAGGCTGGTGGGAAGGAACCTGGAAGTGACGTGTGGAGAAATCTTCGAGGGTGAAGCTAACGTGGAAGAAAAGACCTAAGAGGACAGAGAGACCGGATACTGACAGCCAGGAGCCCTTGGAGTCACCTATGTCTGATATCGCCCCAGCGTTTTGTTTAAGCGAGTTTAAGTTGGGCTTGTATTTCTTACAAATGTGACTCCCGACTAACACCTCAAATCATTATAGCAAAAAGCTCTAACTGCTTCTAATACAGGATCAGTGTACCCAGATCATCTCCCTAATAATTTTGTTATTCCTTAGTATATGGATACCTCGAAGTTGGTCTTTGGAATCAGAGAGATCTGGGTTCAAATGATATCTCCGCTGCTTACTCAATGGATGAGCTTGTTGAATTTTGATCAAGCATACGAAACTGTTCATCTGGTATCTCTAGGCTTGAGGTATGGGAGTCACAAGCCAGACAAAATATTGCCATGCCTGTAGACTAGCGGAGAAGTTAACTTTTCTGAATCTCAGTTTCTTCACCTGTAAAATGGGTGCAAACATATTTTCAATATTTTTCACTATTGCTGTATGAAATATTGCTATCTTGTTATTATTACTTTTTGCTGTGGATGGGATCAAGAATCCTTGTAGATTGAGACTCCCTTTCTGTAAGTTGGCACTTTCTTCATTTATTTGTACACCGTATTTGTTTTTTTTTAACTTTTTAAAAATGTTTATTTATTTATTTTTGAGCGAGAGAGACAGGATGCAAGCAGGGGAGGTGCAGAGAGAGAGGGAGACACAGAATCCAGAATCTGAGACACAGAATCTGAGCTGTCGGCACAGAGCCTGACGTGGGGCTTGAACTCACAAACCGCGAGATCATGACCTGAGCCGAAGTCAGACGCTTAACCGACTGAGCCACCCAGATGCCCTTATACACCATACCTATTTTTTTAATTAAAAAAAATTTTTTTTAACGTTTACTTATTATTGAGAGACAGAGACACAGAGTATGAGCAGGGGAGGTGCAGAGAGAGAGGGAGACACAGACCCCAAAGCAGGCTCCAGGCTCTGAGCTGTCGGCACAGAGCCTGACGTGGGGCTTGAACTCACAAACCCTGAGATCATGACCTGAGCTGAAGTCAGACCCTTAACCGACTGAGCCACCCCGGTGCCCCTATACACCATATTTATTGATCAGCGACTATATGTCAACTCAGAGGAAAGGGAGTTCATGTCCAAATCCCAACTCTACCACTGCTTAGCCTTGGCCAAGTGGCTTAAGCCTTTGAGGCTTAATTTCAGGCAAGAAGGGTGATAAAATCTACTTCAAAGTGAAAAGAAGAGAGAAAAACAAGCAACAGGGAAACTAAAAACCTAAGGAAAAGGTTAAAGAGGAGAATGATGAAAAAATTACGAGCATATAGTAGGCATGTTGTGGCTGTCTCTCCCCCCGCCCCTGTCCTCTCTCTGGAACACAGACCAGAACCACGCTCTGTGTTTGAGATGTTCTTCCTCTATTGCTGCTTCCTTTCTCCTTAAATATCCTTTCCTCTGGACAGGATGTTCCTGAAGGAGGCCACGAGGCAGAACATCTCTGCTAACTTTAGTTTGCTATTTTCAGCCTCAATTTGTTCCTGGACACATCAACCACGGACAGAGGAGCCTCTTCGGGCTGGACATTTCTCGCATGGTGCACTAGCGTTTTGCAGGACTTAAAAGCTTAGTTTCACTAACATCTGAGCCTTGAAACCCCGGTGTGCATCTGGGTTAGGGTGCCTCCTCTGGTCTAAAAAACCCTAAACTGCAGAAGGTAGGGCATGATGAAGCCCTTTTCAGCATTCTTTTTATTTTATTTTTTTAATTAAAAATTTTTTTTTGTTTTTGCATTATTTGTTTTTAAAGTTTATTTATTTATTTTGAGAGAGAAAGAGACAGAGGAAGTGGGGGAGGGAGACGGAATCCCAAGCGGGCTCCACACCGCCAGCGCAGAGCCTGATGCGGGGGTTGAACCCACGAAGCCGTGAGATCATGACCTGAGCCGAAACCAGGAGTCGGACGCCTACCCGACTGAGCCACCCAGGCACCCCTGCATTCTTTTTTCGATGGACATATAGGGAAAACAACCACCACCCCCACCACAACAAACCTTCCCTCCCCCCCACCAAGACCCTCCTCATAGCTGTCCCCCCAGGGGACTGAGAAGCTGGGGCATTTGTCCACTGATTCCTGTATCACATTGGTTGAGGATGGCCCCTGGCGGCATGAAGTCCCTGACACTTTTTCTGCCTGCCATGCAGCCTGTACTGGAGCCAGACCACAGGCGGAGAGGCCTGGTGTGTGAGTGGGGAGGCCGGGAGCATACCAGCACATTCTGCCACGGTGGTAGCTGACCTCAGAGGTGGGCCAAGAGGATTTGGGATGGGGTCCTAAGAGCATCAGCTACAAAGAAAATACACCTATTGGCTGGTAGAACTGAGAATACGGGGGAAAGTCTGGTTTCAGGCAGTGCTGAGTCAAGGACCTTGAGTCATGCCAACAGGACCTGGGTTCTCACCAGCTTTTAGTCCTTTTCACACAATGTTGGCTTTATTCACCACAGTGGCTCATAATCCTACCTGTCCAGGAGTCCCAGTAGAACAGAATGCTTTTTCTTCTTCTTCTTTTTTTTTTCAGTTTATTTATTTGCTTTGGGAAAGAGTGAGAGACAGCAGGAGAGGGGCAGAGACGGAGAGAGAGAATCCCAAGCAGGCTCCCTTCTGTCAGCGCAGAGCCCAGTGTGGGGCTCGAACCCACGAGCTGAGAGATCACGACCTGAGCTGAAACCAAGAGTTGACATGTAACCGACTGAGCCCGCTCCTTCTCCCCTTCTCCTGTTCAAATAAACTATATTTTAAAAGATTTTATTTATTTATTTTTAAAAAGAGTTTATTCTTAAGTAATCTCCACACCCAATGTAGGGCTCGAACTCACAACCCCAAGATCAAGAGTCACATGCCCCGCTTTGGGTGAAACCCGGTTCTCTCTCTACCTCTCTCTCTCTACCCCTTGCTTACTCGCTCCCTCTCCCTCTCTCTCCCTCTCTCTCCCCAAAAAAGGCATTTATTCTCATGCTAATGGGTCTACAAGTGTCAGCTGGGCTCAGCTGGCCAATTCTGCACCAGGCTGCAGGGGCGCTGGACCGGGTCGGCCCCACGTGTCCTCCTCCTCCTTGGACCAGTGGCTACTTGAGACGTGTTCCTCTCAAGGCTCCCACAGGAGTTCCACGGGCCAAGTCAAACGGTGCAAGACACGACGGGCTCTGCTCTGCGCACAGGACATTTGCCAACTTTCTATTGGCCAAAGCACGTCACGTGGCCAAGCTCAGCTGTGGGACCAGGAAGTGCCCTTCAAGCGCAGTGGGAGGCCTTGCAAAGTTACTTGGCATTCACGGGTTTGTGAAAAGCGGCTCTAGGTATTATTTCCGTTATTCTGCAAATCTCTTTGTTCAGTTAAGGCCTTATGGACGTTCATCCAGGTCTGTAGGGATGGGTCTAACTGGTTCTTTTTACTTATTTTTTACTTTTTAAAAATATTTATTTATTCTTGAGAGGGAGAGGGAGAGACATTCAGAGCATGAATGGGGAAGGGGCAGAGAGAGAGGGACACATAGAATCTGAAGCAGGCTCCAGGCTCCAAGCTGTCAGCCCAGAGCCTGACGCTTGACCAGTTCGAACTCTTCGAACCTCGAGATCATGACCTGAGCCGAAGTCGGACGCTTAATTAACTGAGCCACCCAGGTGCCCCTAACTGGTTCTTTTTAGTATTTGTACAAAATTGCATAGTTTAAACATGCCGCAATTTATCAGCCACTGTACTAATGAACTAAAGATCTATGTTTGCTATTTCAAGTATTTTGCCTTTTTTTTCTTTTTGCTTCAAACATTCTGCAATAAACATCCTAGTGTGTATGTTCGTGTATGTGCTTTTTTCTATAGCACAAGGTGACAAACCAAATTCCACAGGCCAAATCCAGCCCAGCATGTATTTTTGCAAATAAAGTTTTATTGGAACACAGCCAAATGCATTAATTTACATAATAGCCATAGCTGCTTTCCCACTACTCTGGCAGAGGTGACTCATTGACACAGAGACTGGATGGCCCACAAAGCCTAAAATGTTTACTATCTGGCTCTTTACAAAGGAAATTTTCTGACCCTGGTTTCATAAGAGAATCCCACAGTGGGAATGCTGGTTAACAAGAAAAGGGTATGAGTTTTTAAATTTTTAATAGATACTGACATAATTATTTTCCAGTAGTTAGGATATTCACTCTTCATTAATTTTAAAAGTTATACATGCTTGTTGTAAAAATAAAATCAAATACAGAAATGTATACAGAAGAAAGCACATTCCTCTTCTGCAATCACTGTTAGCAGTTTGGTATAGTGGGTCCAATCAGTACAACGAAGCAGACACGCAGTTCCTGCCTTCCTTTTTCTTTTTTAAGTTTATTTATTTTTGAGAGAGAGAGAGAGAGAGAGAGAGAGTGCAAGCAGGGGAGGGGCAAAGAGAGAGAGGAAAAGAATCTTTATTATTATTTTTTACATTTATTTATTTTTGAGACAGAGAGGGACAGAGCATGAACGGGGGAGGGTCAGAGAGAGAGGGAGACACAGAATCGGAAGCAGGCTCCAGGCTCCGAGCCATCAGCCCAGAGCCCGACGCGGGGCTCGAACTCACGGACTGTGAGATCGTGACCTGAGCCGAAGTCGGTCGCCCAACCGACTGAGCCACCCAAGGCACCCCGAAAAGGGAGAATCTTAAGCAGGCTCTATGCTCAGTTTGGAGGCTGATGTGGGGCTCAATCCCACGACCCGGGGATCATCACCTGAGCTGAAATCAAGAGTTGGATGCTTAATTGACTGAGCCTCCCAGGTGCCCCCTTCTTTCCTCTTTTTAAGACAAGAATGGGGGGAACCTGGGTGGCTCGGTCAGTTAAGCATTTGACCTCGCTCGGCTCAGGTCATGATC
The DNA here is from genome assembly GCF_024362965.1 of Panthera pardus. Lineage (NCBI taxonomy): Eukaryota > Metazoa > Chordata > Mammalia > Carnivora > Felidae > Panthera > Panthera pardus. Next base: position 13,832,751 of record NW_026526821.1, on the reverse strand, counting down.
TTGTGGTTTGTGAGTTCAAGCCCCACATCGGGTTTTCTGCTGTCAGCACGGATCCCACCTCAGATCCTCAGCCTCTCTCTGTCCCTTTCCCCCCAATGTTTTTAATAAACATTAAAAATATTTTAGAAGATAATAAAGCACGAATGGGATCGGATCATTCCTATAACTATGACCCCCCAAATAATTTCGTACTATTCTGCCCTCTTTCTGATGGCTCCTATCCAAAGAGGTGACTGCAGGTGTTTGGACACAAAAGTCCTAGTGGCCAATGCCCTCACAGAATTTCAGAGAACACCCTCAAAGTAGACTTTCAAGTCAACAGATTGAAACTTTGAATATGTGTTGTCTGAGAAGCTAATAGTCACGTGTTTTGATGTCCTATGTCCCCGAAGAGCCATTTTCCTATGACTCTTGTGCTTCAGACCGTTCAGTGGCTTCCCAGTTCACTGAGTTAAAGATTCAAAATGCTTACCGTGGCCTGCAAGGCCCTCTGTGCCTTGGCTCTCAGCCAGGCTTCTCATGCCCATTCTTCCCCTGGTCCCTGCCTTCTTTCACTTCCTCTCAAAGTTGCACCAAGCCCTCTCAGGTCTTATCCTGGATTAGTCAGAACTCTTTCGGTCACGGGGGACAGAAATCCCATTCACATTGGCCTGTATGTAAAGGAGGATATTGGCCCGTGCACCTGAGAAGTTCCAGAGAAGGCCGGAGTAAGGAGTGGACGCCTCTAGTCTCCATTGGTTGCCCCAGCCTCTGATGTCTTATCTTCATTCCTGGTCTCTCCCAACGGGACGTGAAGTCCTCTTTAATCTTTTGTCCTGATTAGCTACCCTAGTGGAAAGAGGGTTCTCACTTCCTCCCAACTGCTCTAGAAAAGGCCCTTGAATCAGCCGAGGTCAGGTGACCATCCCCAGACCAATCGTTGGGACCCGTCATGCGGGATGCACTGATTAGGCAATCCTGGGTCTCGTGCCTCCCATCTTCCCCACCAGAACGGGAGGCACGATCCGCCCCACGCGAAACTCAAGTCCTGCAGTCAGGGAGCCCCCCCAAATGCAAGCCAAGGTGCTGTTACCCGGAGAAGCAAGATGGCTGCTGGTGAGCAAAACAGCCGTTGTCCAGGGCAGGCCCTTTCTACCTGTTGTTCCCTCTGCCGCAACGCCCTCCTCCCACTTTTCACTGTGACAAGGTTGTTCTTCACAGTTTGGGTAGAGGAGACAAAAGACTGAAAATGGCACAGATGTCTGGGGTGCCTGGGGGGCTCAGGGTGAGCAGCCAGCTTTTGATAGTGAAAGTCGTGATCTCTCAGTTTGTGGGTCGAAGCCTTGTCTCAGGCTCCATGCCGATAGTGCAGAGCCTGCTTGGGGTTCTGTCTCTCCCTCTCTCTGCCCCTCTTTGCTCGGTGCGTGCGCATTCTCTGTCAAGAAATAAATAAACTGAAAAGAAAAAGAAAAGGGCACAAATGTCTATTACCATAATAGACTGGCAGGAACAGTGATTTTCAACCCGGGGTTTTAGGATCAGCTGCGGCACCTGGGAATTTGTTAGAAACGCAAATTCTCAGGCCCCACCCTTGGTCTATTGGGTGGGCCCAGCCTCTGGGTTTTAACAAGGCCTCGGGTGATGTTGCTCAACAGTCAGTTTGAGAACCACTGGGTTAGAATATTAACGCTCACACCCACAGTGGAAAGCTATTGGGTACTTTTGTTGCAGAAACCATTTTCTTAGAGGCTTAGAACTTGAAGAAGTTGCTCATCAGTTACCAAAGCAGCAATCATGTTTTGGGTGCTGAACTTAATTATTCAGGTTGTTTTGTGCCCCCGGCTCCTGTAGCTTCTGTGGCACAGCGGGGAGGCTCTCTTAACCTCCACTCAAAACTCTTCTCTCTTGCCTGGAGGCCAGAGCTAAAAATGAGATTATCCAGCCCTTTTCTCCTTTGAAGCTATGTAAGAGGAAGCGTGCTGAGGGGTTACTGGAGAAGCTTTCATTCCCCTCCCACAGCATCAATAGGGATAGATACAACCAACAAGGCCTTTTTCCCTCCCTCCTCGTTCTTGTCTGGAACACGGATGTGATGCCTGCAGCTGCGTAGCCACGTTGTAACCAGGAGATGAAAACCAGCATGCTTAAGTGTCCGACTCTTGAATTGGGCTTAGGTCAGGATCTCGCGGTTTGTGGGTTCGAACCCCGCGTCCGGCTCTGGGCTGACAGCTCGGAGCCTGGAGCCTGTTTCAGATTCTGTGTCTCCCTCTCTCTCTGCCCCTCCCCCACTCATGCTCTGTCTCTCTCTCTCTCAAAAAATGAATAAACATTAAAAAAATTTTTTTTTGAAATAAACAAATAACACTTAAAAAAAATGCTAAAGATGCTGTAGCAGGAAAGTAGAAGGAAACAGAGGAATTGCTGGACACCAGCCCTGGACTGCCACCTCCTGGCTTCTCATTTTGGGAGAAAAATAATCCTGCTTCGTTCAGGCCCCTGTAGGTTGGGCTGTCTGTTACTTGCAGCAAATGCATTCCTAACATGCGTACACAGGGTTTGGGGCCAATGGTCTTATCAGGTCCTGTTTGAGATCTTAAGAATAAAAAGGGCAAAAAAAAAAAAAAAAAAAAAAAGAATAAAAAGGGCAAACCTATTGACTCCAACATACAAAAAGAAAAAAAAACCATAAAAAAATTAATGACTATAAGACATACTATTATCGTAGCATTATAAATTGTGAAATTCAGTCTTCATGAAAACGCCCCTATACATGCAAAGCTATTTGTCAGTTAGATTACCTCACTTTGCAAACATGCAAAGTGCCGTGTGGTAATTGCCTACAAGCCGTGGCCCATGGCAAATTCAATGAATAATAATCTAATAAGTTACAAAACTAATGTCAAAATTTTCTCTAACAAAAACTTACGTTGATGCAGGATATGGGTATATTTGCAAATCTCTTGTAACACACAACTTTTTCCTTGTCATATGCTAAGTGCTTTTCTTTTTTTTTTTTAATTTTTTTTTTCAACGTTTTTTATTTATTTTTGGGACAGAGAGAGACAGAGCATGAACGGGGGAGGGGCAGAGAGAGAGGGAGACACAGAATCGGAAACAGGCTCCAGGCTCCGAGCCATCAGCCCAGAGCCTGACGCGGGGCTTGAACTCACGGACTGCGAGATCGTGACCTGGCTGAAGTCGGGCTTAACCGACTGCGCCACCCAGGCGCCCCTGCTTTTCAAGATCATTGTAGGGCATCTCTAGAGTCTGATAACATTTATTATACTTTAAGCCAATTAATTATCCAAGCTTCTAAGATAAGAAAACTTCCAGGGGCACCTGGGTGGCTCAGTTGGTTAAGCGTCTGATTCTTGATTTCAGCTCAGGTCAGGATCTCATGATTCATGAGTTGGAGCCCTGCATTGGGCTCTGCACTTCAAGCTGCACGGCCTGCTTGGGATTCTCTGCCTCCCTCTCTCTCTGCCCCTCCCCCACTCATTCTCTCTCAAATAAACATTAAAAAAAAAAAAAAGAAAGAAAGAAAGAAAGAAAACTGCCAAAATGAGGGGCGCCTGGGTGGCTCTGTTGGTTAAGTGTCCAACTCTTAGTTTCGGCTCAGGTCGTGATCTCACGGTCTGTGAGTTCAAGCCCCGCTTGGGGTTCCTCTCTGCCCTCCCCTTGCTCACTCCCTCTGTCTCTCTTTAAATAAACTTAAAAAAATAAATACAGAAAAATAAAAGAAAACTGCCAAAATGAGATTTAGGAGCAGGTAAATCGAGCTATCACCTCTGTCGTTTGAAACATTGACCCCCTAGAGGAGATACTGTGAATTGTCCCTAATCTCAGTGCACTGCTAGTAATCCTCTGCTATTTTGCATTGCTCGCCACTCAGAGCCTAAATAAATCATGTCTGATGGATAGCTTTGTATGATTTTTAAATTATGTGCGTGTGAACAGAATGTATTTTATTTATTTATTTTGATAGTGGCGGTAGTTATACACGCGGAGGCAATGGCCCAAACTCAGAAATGTAAGCTTAAAATGGGTGAATTATACTGTGTGTGAAGTATATCTCAAGTAAAGCTGGGGAGAAAAAGAAAAAAAAATATTTTTAAAATGTCAAGAAGGGCTGCCTGGGTGGCTCAGTCAGTTAAATGTCGGACTCTTGATTTTGGCTCAGGTCACGATCTCACGGTTGTGAGTTTGAGCCCTGTGTCAGGCTCTGCCCTGACAGTAAGGAGCCTGCTTGGGATTCTCTCTCTCCCCCTCTCTGCTCCTCCCTGCGTGTGCACATACATTCTCTCTCTCTCTGGCTCTCAAAATAAATAAATAAACATTTAAAAAAATTTTAATGTAAAGAAAAAAGTGTCTATGTGTATTAGGATTCTCCAAAGAAACAGAATCAGTAGGAGAGGTATGTGTGTATATTACTATATTACAATATATTTGGATATACGTATATAATCTCTTTTTTTTTTTAATTAAAAAAAAATTTTTTTTAACGTTTATTTATTTTTGAGACAGAGAGAGACAGAGCATGAACAGGGGAGGGTCAGAGAGAGAGGGAGACACAGAATCTGAAACGGGCTCCAGGCTCTGAGCTGTCAGCACAGAGCCCGACGCGGGGCTCGAACTCAGACCTCGAGATCATGACCTGAGCCGAAGTCGGACGCCCAACCAACTGAGCCACCCAGGCGCCCTATAATCTCTTTATATAAGGAATTGGCTCACACAAATATTGGAGGTTGGCAAACCCAAAATCTGCAGAGTCAATGTCCTTGTTCAACTCTGAAGGCCAGCAGGCTGTGATAGATCCAAGAGAAGCTAATGTCCTAGCTCAAAGGTCATCTTTTACTTTATCCAGACCTTCAACTGATTGAATGAGGCCCACCACATTATGGGGGCAATCTGCTTTACTCAGTCTGCTGATTTAAATGTTCAATGCATCTAAAACACACTCACAGAAACACCCAGAAAAGTACTTGGCCAGTTTTCTGGGGACCCTGTGGCCAAATCAAGTTGACACATAAAAGTAACTGTTTTACCATGTATGTATTACATCAGCACAAAAGTGAAACAAATAAGGAAGCTCTTTGCATGATATGCCTGTAAGCTTACTTTTCTTTTATCATTGAGAAAGTTATCCGTGTATATGGAAAATATTCAAACTGTAACAAAATGTTGCATGATTAAAAAGTTCTAGACCCTCTACTGGAGTCATTCGCTCTTCCTGACTTCTTGTGTGTCCTTTTGAAATATGTTATGCTTATACAAGCATAACTATAACTGTGTGTGTGTGTGTGTGTGTGTGTGTGTGTGTGTGTGTGTTTGTACATGGAGGACATTAAACCAATGTGTAAAAATCATTGGTCCTAGAGCATAACGCTCCATAGCTCAAGATCCAGAGCCTGGCCTAGAGGGCGTAGATAAGGGTCCCTTGCAAAGTATAGAAAGCCTTCCCCTTCCTTCTCTGATAACAGGATCATGCATCAGGTTTGGAGTCCTTGTTGGAAAGGGAGACATGTTTAGAACAGCAAGAATATCAGGCTTTGAACCAGGGAGAGTTTAAGGGAATCAGTGTAATTAAAAAAACATTTTTTTTTCGGGGTGCCTGGGTGGCTCAGTCGGTTGAGCGTCGGACTTCAGCTCAGGTCATGATCTCACGGTTCGTGGGTTCGAGCCCCGTGTCGGGCTCTGTGCTGACAGCTCAGAGCCTGGAGCCTGCTTCGGATTCTGTGTCTCCCTCTCTCTCTGCCCCTGACCCACTCGCATTCTGTCTCTGTCTCTTGCAAAAATAAATAAATAAAACATTAAAAAAAAAACAACAAAAAACAAAACAAAACATTGTTTTTCAATGTTTATTTTTGAGAGAGGGAGACAGTGTGCGTGGGGGAGGAGCAGAGAGAGAAAGGGAGACACAGAATCTGAAATAGGCTCCAGGCTCTAAGCTGTCAGCACAGAGCCTGATGCGGGGCTCGAACTTGGGAACAGCAAGATCATGACCTAGGATGAAGCTGGAACTTAACCGACTGAGCCACCCAGGCGCCCCTAAGGGAATCAGTTTATAGTTTTTCCCCTTTTATATCTTTTCTGCCAGCTTTTGTTCTCACTGCCCTCTGCCCAGTGTCCCCTCTGTCCCTTTACAAAGGACAGTCATGCTTCTCCCCAATCTTCTTTTCGAATAAAATCTTATTAAAACTTTATTTGATTACTATTAAATAAAACCTTATTTCATTACTTAATTTTAATTAAAAAAATCTTATTATTTTTAGGCATGCCTGGTTGGCTCAGTTGGTGGAGCATGTGACTCTTGATCTTGGACTGGTGAGTTCGAGCCCCGTGTTGGGCGTAGAGATGACTTAAATACATTATAAAATACATATATGTATTTGAAGATTTTTTTTTTTTTAATTTTTTTTTTCAACGTTTTTTTATTCATTTTTGGGACAGAGAGAGACAGAGCATGAACGGGGGAGGGGCAGAGAGAGAGGGAGACACAGAATCGGAAACAGGCTCCAGGCTCCGAGCCATCAGCCCAGAGCCTGACGCGGGGCTCGAACTCACGGACCGCGAGATCGTGACCTGGCTGAAGTCGGTCGCTTAACCGACTGCGCCACCCAGGCGCCCCATGTATTTGAAGATTTTACTGGCAAAGAGGGTCAAGTAATATTTCCATTCTATTGTTCGTGGCTTATTTATTTATTTTTAAAATGTGTATTTATTTATTTTGGAGAGAGAGAGAGCGAGAGAGAGCAGGGAAGGGGCAGAGAGAGAGGGAAGACAGAGCATCCAAAGCAGGCTTCATGCTGTCAGCGCGGAGCCCGACGCGGGGCTCGAACTCACCAACAGTGAGATCATGACTTGAGGCAAAACCAAGAGTGGACCGCCCAACGGATCTAGCCACCCAGGCGCCCCATATTGTTCACGGCTTTTTAAGAACAGATGATGGTGGAAAACAAACTATCATGATATTGATGTTCTTTGGGGATCATTTCAGTGTGAAGAAACTGTTTTAAGATGTCAGTATTTATGGGGTGCAAACATGACACCCTTTTCAGCTGTTTAAAAAATGGGATTTAGGAAAAAATGTACAAGTATCTACCTAGTGTTTTGAAAACGACTGGAGAAAATGAGCGACGAAAAGGCTCGGGGACAACGAAGAAGGGAAGAGGGAGGCTCGTGGCTCAGGTTTCTGGCTCAGTGGAGTGTGATGGAGAAGAGAAAATCCGAGGGCTGAGGGCCCGGAGGGGAAAGAGCGGGCAGTGGAGGGGAACGCATGGGAGGAGGGCCTGAGCCCACACCTGATTCTGACTAAGTCGGGGGGAGGGTGCTGAGCCGCCCCGGACACAGGCGTGGACAGGCAGAGAGCAGGCCCAGGGAGCACTCCCGAGGCATCCTTGCACGCTACCTGCCACGGGGTAGACCACGGCTGGGCTCAAGGTGGCCCTGCAGCGAGGCTGGTGGCAGGCCCTGGCCGGGCCTGGGTAGAGGTCGTAGCAGAAGCTTGGGGACGCCTGCAGCACTGGGCCAAGGTGGAGCCCAGCTCATAGCATACCTTTGGGCAGCAGATGCCAAGAGAAAGCCTTGGGATGGGACCCAGCCAGATGCCCTTTGGAGGATACCCACCAGTCCCAAGTTAAAGACCAGCTTACATGCAGGGTCGACACAGTTAGGCAGATTGTGCACTGCACAAAAGCACCAGGCTGAAGGGGACTAAAATTCAGCTTTTGCTCTGGTCAAGAAGGAACTTTTTTTTTTTTTAATTGCCTTTTAGAGGAGAGCTTTTAAAAGCTTACATGAAGACCTCCCTCCATAGGCTGGGGCACATGGCCTACAAAAACGTGTATAAACTCGACATTCTTTCTAAAAATTAAAAAAAAAAAATTTTACTGTTTATTTTTGAGAGAGAGAGAGAGAGGAGAGAGAGAGACAGGGCGGAGTGAGGGGTGGGGCAGAAAGAGAAGGAGACACAGAATCCGAAGCAGGCTCCAGGCTCTGAGCTGTTAGCACAGAGCCCCACGTGGGGCTTGAACTCACGAACTGTGAGATCAGTGAATATTTTTGCTTGTGCTTCACCCATAGGCAACAGCATGCCGTAGCGGGCTTGTCCCTGCTCCGGAGAGCCAACTGTTCAAAATTCAGGAATCTTTTTTTTTTTTTTTTTAAGATTTTATGTTAAAGTAATCTCTATACTCAACGTGGAGCTCAATGTTTCAGCCCTGAGATCACGAGTTGCATGCTCTATCAACTGAGCCAGCCGAGCGCCCCCCAAATTTAGGAATCTTAAGAGCCAGTTGTTAAAACGTAGGTTGCTCGAAATCAGTTATGGTGGAAATATTTCCACCATGGGAGCTGGCAAATACTACAAACCAGGATGTTTTTCCTCTCCTGGAAAGCCCTTTACCAGCAGCATAGCATGAAGGGTTCCAAGGGTCAGGAGTGGGAGAGAACGGCCAATTAGCACCAAGAAATCAGAACAGGCTTTGGCCAGGACTTGTAGGTCAGGGAAGGAATTGAGATCTGGACAGCTGATTGACTCCCCCCCCCCCCGACCCCCCGAAACGATGGACCCTTTGAATAAAATCAGGGCACTCTCGGGGTGGGGATCCTTAACCATATAAGGTACTCTTGTCACTCTTGGTTTAATACCCAAACGGGCTGGTCACTAGGATAGAGCTATTGCCTAGAGCTGAGGTCAGAGATTATTACACAAGGTCAAGGTTTCCTCCCCTGTTTGCAGTAGTGATCAAATAGGAAAATGAATGCAGATATTTGCCAAAGCCTAAAATAGCCTCTCCAGATATTAGGCGAATGTTGGAAAATGCCCGCATGATGATTTCCGCTATGATAATCACCACCCTTGCGAGGCAAAAATCAAATCCTTCTTGGTCCCGGCACAGCAACATGGCAACATCCAGCATTTCAGCCCAGCGTGACCTTATCAGGCATCGTTTTGTGCCCCCAGGAAAGGAAAGATACAGAATTAGGAAAAACAAAAAGTCCCCACCATTATCGATGACTGTACTTGTGGAGGTTAAAGAGGCGGTTTGTCCTCATATAATTGCGAACTTGGTTATTTTAATAGCAGAAATCTCAGGAATAATCATCCACATTTGGGGATAAGCACACTTGATATGAAAATCTAGGAAGCAGAATGTATCTGATTCATGATTCTTTTTTCTCACAAGATCTCGGGGACTTTCCATCCAGGTCCTGGCACCCTCCCTCCGTTGTCCTGAGGACATCCAGACAGGACAAAGAATCCGTCCCCCTTTTCTTCCCAGATTCTTCCTCAAGGGCCCCCGAGCCCCTGCACTGGTAAATGCTAGCAGCTGTCTCTTGATGTGTGAATTGTCCCCGTGCTGTAGGGACTCAAAGGCAAGCCAGTCCTGGGGGAGAAAGCAGGCATCAATTTGGGCAGCTCTGAAATCAGAGCCATAAAATGAGACTTCTGCTCCGAGAGGGGCTGCCCCCCCGGGCAGCGGTAAGCAGGGCTTCCCAAACCTGAGTTCGAGGTGGGTTCAAATGTCCCCTCTCATCATGAGAGGTAGGCAGGGGGTGGTTCCTGACCAAGGAGGCCACTCAAGACAGACGGCTTTGCTGTCGGTGCGACTAGCACTGTGTGCGGCTGCTGTGGGTTAGTCAGGCTCTTGCTTCCTTAATGCCAACCACAAGGGAACACGCGGCTGGGAGACCAGAGGCAGGAAGGGAGGGACGCCCTAACTCATTACCCTGCAGAAATCAGGTTAAAGTGCTTAACTAGGGGGACCTGGATGCCGAGGGGTGAAGTGATTTCCAGGCAGCCCCATCCCCTCGTTTCCTTTTCCCTCCTCCCTCGCCACTTTGGAAGCTCCCACCACTCGGATGAAACCCTCTGCAGAGAGACTGGAGATATGAATTCTCTGTGCTTAGCACGGACCGGGGGCCCAGGCCCGCCATTGAGACTTTCACCTCGCCTCCCGTAGGCCAGAGCGTTCACGGCCAAGGCACCTAGAGCACATGTCAGAATTATCCCATCTGAGGGCTGAGCACCATGTTGCTGAGGGCTGCTGGTGGGACAAGTCCCCAGCATTACTGCCCGCCCTAGGTGAGGTCCAGAGAATGTTCCCAGGTGGGGAATCGCAGGTACATGTAGTAGAACCCCCCCCGATCTTGGTGGCTCATGTATCCCGGTCTGTCTCCCGTTTTTACGGGGGTTGGGGGGTGCGGGGGGGCGGCTCAGGAAGCTGCCACCATCTTGAGCACTGCCGATGACCCAACTAGAGAAAAAGAAAGCTGCCTGGAGAATCCCGGATCTACAATTAAATGCTCTAACCAGAAGTGATCCGTGGCTCTGGCACATCACTCATTGGCCAGAATTACTCACAGGGCCCCACCCAACTGCAGGGGGAGAGGAAGTGCCCTCCTACCTGAGCCTGGATGGCAGGGAGCTGCTTACTCTAAGTACCGAAACTTCCCACTGGCTCCAGCCATTACAGGGTAAAATGCAAGCCTATGAGCATTGTATACGTAAGACTTCCTTTAAAAAAAAAAAAAATTTTGTTTGATTTTATTTTTGAGCGAGAGACAGAGCACGAGTGGGGAGGGGCAGAGAGAGGGAGACCCAGAGTCCGAAGCAGGCCCCAGGCTCCGAGCTGTCAGCGCAGAGCCCGATGCGGGGCTCGAACCCACGAACCGCGAGATCATGACCTGAGCCGAAGTCGGACGCTCAACCGACTGAGCCACCCAGGCGCCCCTGGACACAAGACTTTCTGAGACCCGTGTCCTCTCAATGTCCATTCTTGAAATAATCACATAATTTAGCTATTGGGCCCCACATTCCTGCCTCGAAACTCTCAGTTGAGCTGAGAACTGACCATCTTCTGTGGATGGAGTCGTGCTTTTACCCCAGTGTCAATGGGGCCTACCCCTCTAGAGGAGTCAGGAACCATGTCTGTCCTATACCCCTAAAATCTCCTAAAGCTTTCTACCACTCCCTTACGCACTTCCACTCCGACACCCACACTGTTTCCTTGCTCCTCCTCTAGCAGCCCAGGCTTGCACACACCCCATGGCCTTTGCACTGTGCTTTTCTCTGTCTGCCCAAAACACTCTCCTTCCAGAACTCCCTGGGGCTCCCATGCTTTCCACCCCCACATCCATGCCTTTTGTCTCGGTACCAATGCACATCCTTGGGAGTCAAGCGTGGAGCCACAGTGGTGCCTGGCTAGCTTAGTCGGTGGAGCGTGTGACTCTTGATCTCGGGGTCATGAGTTCGAACCCCACACTGGGTTCGAATTTTTTAAAATAAAAAAAAAGATGGTGGAGCCACAAAATGGGGATTCAGGGACATAGATTCTCAAATCTTCATGTGGAGGAGATGTTCCTCTGATCAGGAATTTACAGGAGCAAGAATTAACCGTCTATTGTGCCAAACCCCCAAGATTTGGGACTTCTCTATCAACGACCCTGACAGTACCCTAATAAGTGAGCTTGTTCACGTTCAGGGGTGAAATGTTTGCAAGCCCACCTGCCTACAGTTCTCCCATTGGAAGCCATGTTCTCCAATCAGTTTTCTCAGAGGTAAAAGTGATCATTTGTCCTCCCTAGGACACCTACATTTGTCCTTCAATGTATTCTGCATTTGGATGAGGGCAGAGGATGTTGCTTATTAATTGAGACTCCTAAAAAACATGGGGTGCCTGGGTGGCTCAGTAAAAAAAAAATCTTTTTAAAAAATGTTTTAAAATTTAGTTTTGAGAGAGAGAGAGAGAGAGAGAGAGAGAGAGAGAGAGCGCATGAGGAGAGGAGGGGCAGAAAGAGAGAGGGAGACACAGAATCCGAAGCAGGCTCCAGGCTCCGAGCTGTCAGCACAGAGCCCAACATGGGGCTCAAACTCATGAACTGCGAGATCATGACCTGAGCTGAAGTTGGACGCTCAATGAACTGAGCCACCCAGGCGCCCCTGAACTATTTCTTTTTTTAAAGATTTTATTATTTGTATTTGTTTTAATATAGTTTGATTTATTTCTTTTTGAGAGAGAGTGCACGTATGTGAGCACGCAAAAAAGGCATACACGGAGGGAGAGAGGGAGAGAGAGAGAGAATCTTAAGTACAACGCAGAGCCTGATGTGAGGCTCGATCTCACGATAGTGAGATCATGACCCGAACTGAAATCAAGAGTAGGTCTCTTAACTGATTGAGCCACCCAGGCTCCCCAAGATTTCATTTGTTTAAAGAAATCTCTACATCCAACATAGGGCTTGAACCCACAACCCTGAGATCAAGAATCTCACACTCTACCGACTGAATCATTCAGGTACCCCTATTTTTTTTTAAAGCTTTTCTTGGCAGAGGTTTTTTTTTAATGTTTATTTTAGAGAGAGAGAGCGCGCGCGCGCGCAAGTGGGGGAGGGGCAGAGAGAGAGGGAGACACAGAATTTGAAGCAGACTCCAGGCTCCGAGGAGTCAGCACAGAGCCTGACATGGGGCTCGAACCCACAAACCACAAGATCGTGACCTGCACTGAAGTCGGATGCTTAACCAACTGAGCCACCCAGGCGCCCCTTAAGAAAGCTTTATGCCCAACGTGGGGCTTGAATTCATAACCCTGAGATCTAGAGTCACACACTCTGCTGAGCCAGCCAGGAACCCTGAAACTGAACTATTAAAAAAAAAAAAATTTTTTTTTTTTTTTAGATCTTTATTTATTTTTGAGACAGAGAGACAGACAAAGTGCGAGCAGGGGAGGGGCAGCGAGAGAGAGAGACACTGAATCTGAAGCAGGCTCCAGGCTCTGAGCTGTCGGCACAGAGCCCGACGTGGGGCTCAAACCCACAAACCGTGAGATCATGACCCGACCTGAAGTCAGATGCTTAACCGACTGAGCCACCCAGCTGCCCCACAATGGCTAACCTTCTTAACAGAGCAATGGTTCCACATTCTTAGCCACTAGGGCTTCTGATTTGAAAGCCTTGCCCTAAACTTGTTTCAATCTAACTTTGATTCAGAAATGTTCCGATTACGTTTCCATTGCAGCTCCGTTAATCAGTGATGGTGATCAGACATAGTGAAAGAAGGAAATAGCAAGCAATTCTCTGGCCGCTTTCAAACAGGCCGAGAGTTCTAACAAACACTCATGGTGACACAGGGCTCTTACCTCCTTGGGGCTTTCAACCTATAGTCACACCCTGAAACATCACCCAGACACTGCTCTTAGAAATTGTATGTTTGATCTCCCTCCCGTGAGGAGGGCCATATGTACTCAGAGCTCTCAAATGACTTCCTCCTAGAAAATAGAGCTTTCAAGCTGCATGAAGCTTGGGTCCAAAAAACCGTGACTGGTAAAAACCAACCACGTTGCCCATAGACTTCTATAGCCACACGGTCGTGTCCTATGTATTGTTATGTCATGTTATATTATAGAATTTTTTCATGCTGTTCTGTACTGTTTCATACTGTGTTTTATTTTGTTTGTTATCTACCTTCTAAGAATTAAAACTCCCCGAGGGCAGGGGTCTGGTATTGTTGCCTATGTATCCTCGGTATCTACGTGAGTGTGACAGCAAGTGTTCATGATATGTTTTTGGAATGAATATATGAGTGATCTGTTTAATATCCAAAATCAAGACATTTAAAGGAAAAAGTCTGAATTCACGAAAGTCTGGATTGTTAAAGTGGAAAATAGGAGTTATACTGGTTAAGTATGCTTTAATAGGGGAATAGTTATATAAATTATGGTAGATCCATGTTCCGGATTACGGGATCATTGAGAATATGTTGGGTTGAATGCAACAGAAAGTGTAATACTGACCGGCTGAGGGGATCGCTGGAGGCAGTTGTTCATAATCTTGCAAGATCTATGGTAACATGGGCCTCCGGTTGTGTTTGGTTAGGGGCTTGGTGATTTCATCAAGCACAAGGTTTCCTTCCAGTTTGTCTGCTGCGTCTCCCATGGCAGCAGCTAGAAACAAAAGGTGGCTCCTAATCCCACGATCCCAAGATGGCCGCCAAAGGGTCCGCAGTTAGGATTCTTCAGTCACGTTCCAAGAGGAAGATAGAGGGGCACCTGGGGGCTCAGTCGGTTAAGTGTCTGCCTTTGGCTCGGGTCATGATCTCACCGTTTGTGAGGCTGGCTCACATGGATTAATCTGGGTCTGTGCTACATGCCCATTTCCAGAGCACGGGCTGTGTGGGGCGAATGTGGTGACCAGAATGAAAATTGAGGCCTTTTCCAAAGGAAACGGAACAAAGATATGATCTATTTTCTGTGGTCAGGTGATTACATTTATGGAAAACAAAAGAAAACAAGAAACAAAAGAGCCCACACTATTTTCTATGCTCACGTACATATCTGCATAAATACGTACTAAGAACCTGGAAGGATCCAATGCAAACTTTCAGTAGTGGTTACTTCTGGGGAGCGTTCCCAAGATTGGCAATTGTGTGGTCAAGGGCTGTTTTAAGTTGACCCGGGAAAAAACGATCCTCCATCAGAGGCAATTCTGCCTTCCAGGGAACACGAGGCAGCGTCTCCAGATATTTCTGGTTGTCCAGCGGAGGCTGGGGGAGAGGAAGAGTGCTACTGGCATCTAATGGGTGGAGGCCAAGGATGCTGCTTGACAGACGGAGCCCAGAACAGCCTTCACAACCAAGAGATATCGAGCCGAAAATGCCAACAGTGCCGATGTTGAGAAACCCTGGTCTAGAACATTTTAATTTTTATAAGGAGGTGGGATTCAAATATTACTTGCAGAGCCAAAAGTTGATTTTTTTTTTAAAGGATGTAGTGGATATTGTGATGTGCTTTCCACATAGCCCTTCAGGACCAGTCACTTATTCTCCCAGCTGCCGGGAGCCTTGGCTGCTGCTGACTCACATTTCTGGTGAATTCTCCAGAAATTGCCCTTAGCTAAAGGAAGCCGCGCTAAGATTATGAGTCCACTTCAAGAGCAGGCTTTATCCTTGAGAAACCTCAGCACTCTTGACACCTTGGGACAGTAGTTGTTTGCCGTGGGAGCCGTCCTGGGCACTGTGGGATGTGTGGCAACACTCTGGTCTTTCCCGCTGGATGCCCAGTAGTACCCCTCCTCCAGCAACAACAACCAAAATGTCTCCAGACATGGCCAGGTGCTCTCTGGGGACAAAATTGGCTCCCCTCCCTGCAGCAAGAACCCATGCCTGGTTGGAGCCCCTGGGTGGCTCAGTGGGTTAAGCGTCCAACTTCGGCTCAGGTCATGATCTCATGGCTCATGGGTTCGAGCCCCACATCAGGCTCTGTGCTGACAGCTCAGGGCCTGGAGCCTGCTTCAGAGTCTCTGTTTTCCTCTCTGCCTCTCCCCCACTTGCGCTCTGACTCTCTCTCTCTCTGTCTCAAAAATAAAAAAAATAAACATTAAAAAACAAAAGAAAAAGAAACCAATGCCTGGTTGATGCAGGCATGCAAAGGCCCGGCCCCCCAGCCTCACTTTAGAACATCTCTGAGGGCCATCCCAGCTTTATGGCCCCGCAAGGGACTGACTGAGGCCTTCACTGCAACTGTCTCATAATTCAATTTCTCCCTGTGCACCCCCTCGCTCCCCTCACCCCTTCACGGGTGTTAAGCACTTCCCGGTAAAGGATCTATCTGCAAATCTCCCTCCCAGAAGCTGTTCCCTGGGACAACAGGTTCAGGACTGAGATCAAGGTGCAGGGGGCTTAAGTGACTTGTGGAAGGAGCCACTGCAGGTTAGAAGGAGCTAAGACCGCAACCTGTCTCCCTATTCCAGAAATGCTCATAAGCATTAAACTTCACGACCTTCTTAACATTGGGCTCTGCTGACACCACAGTGAGCCTCACTTTCCCCTCCCCACTCCTCCCCCATGCGTGTTTCTATAATTGACGGAACAGAAGAAGAATGCACAGAATGTAAAACCTGATGGCATTAACTCAATTCCTTTTTCTTTGTGGCTCCTAAGCTGCACACCTTATAGACGTGCTTGTCTGTGAGTTCTTTCAACTAGTTGATGGGGCAGCAAGTCCAGACATGTAGACATTTCAACCACAAGTAATTAGCACGACTGCTGAAAGGCCACCTGTTCAGCAGACTTTTTCCTTTGGATAAAAGTATGGATGTGAGATAAAAGGCCCATATGCACGTCATGGTTGGGACAAGGTCATTCCTCAGCGAGAGCATCCATTTCTAACAATGTGGGACAGTTAGGGAAGTTAGAAGGCCACGGTCTGCTGTGAGAGGTCTTACTATAGCAATAATTAAGACAAATAAGATGCATTATTTTAATCATTATATAATATATACTAATAATAAACATTAATTGAGCCAGTGCTAAATGCCAGGCACTTCAAAAACATTTTTTTTAAATGTTTATTTTTGAGACAGAGAGAGAGAGAGAGAGTGAGCAGGGGAGGGGCAGAGAGAGAGGGAGACACAGAATCGGAAGCAGGCTCCAGACTCTGAGCTGTCAGCACAGAGCCCGACGCGGGGCTTGAACTCACCATCCACAAGATTGTGACCTAAGCCGAAGTCAGCTTAACCGACTGAACCATCTAGGCGCCCCTGTCAGGCACATGTTTTGCATATACATATACATATACATATACATATACATATACATATACATATTTCTGTATTCTATTTTCATATATTATTAAATATATTATATACTGTATTATATTCGTATGTATTTTGCATATTATATATACTACTTATATGATATGTAATATGACATGTATCATATATCTATGAGAGAGGTATTAATGTCTTGGCTGCTGAGGAATCTGAGGCACAGAGAGGTTAAGTAACTTGCTCAAATTCCCACAGCTCTTAAGTGGTAAAGCCACTCCAGCCTGCATGACTGCTTGTAATTTTCAAAAGCTATGGTTGGAGCACATTCATTCAATTGAATTCATTTATTAGGAAGAGAGAAAAAAAAACAATAACAACTGTCTTTCTCCCTTCTTCCTAGCATATAGTAGGTCTTTAAAAAATAATAAAAGTAAATAAATTGCATGGTCTTTGTCTTAAACTGGTATGTTCAAGCTGGTCAACCAGGTTCATTTAAGGAATGTGTATAAACGCTGAAAATGTATTTTTTTAAATTTTATTTTCTATTTTTTAAAATTTACATCCAAATTAGTTGGCATGTAGTGCAACAATGATTTCAGGAGTAGATTCCTTAGTGCCCCTGACCCATTCAGCCCATCCCCCCTCCCACAACCCCTCCTGTAACCCTCAGTTCTCCATATTTATGAGTCTCTTCTGTTTTGTTCCCCTCCCTGTTTTTATATTATTTTTGTTTCCCTTCCCTGTGTTCATCTGTTTTGTCTCTTAAAGTCCTCATATGAGTGAAGTCATATGATTTTTGTCTTTCTCTGACTAATTTCACTTAGCATAATACCCTCCAGTTCCATCCACATAGTTGCAAATGGCAAGATTTCATTCTTTTTGATTGCCGAGTAACACTCCATTGTATATATATATACCGTATTTTCTTTTTCTTTTTCTTTTTTTAATTTTTTTTTTCAACTTTTTTTTTTTTTTTTTTTTTTTTAAATTTTTGGGACAGAGAGAGACAGAGCATGAACGGGGGAGGGGCAGAGAGAGGGAGACACAGAATCGGAAACAGGCTCCAGGCTCCGAGCCATCAGCCCAGAGCCTGACGCGGGGCTCGAACTCACGGACCGCGAGATCGTGACCTGGCTGAAGTCGGACGCTTAACCGACTGCGCCACCCAGGCGCCCCTATACCGTATTTCCTTATCCATTCATCCATCAATGGACTTTTGGGGTCTTTCCATACTTTGGCTGTTGTTGATGGTGCTGCTATAAACATGGGGGTGCATGTGTCCCTTTGAAACAGCACACCTGTATCCCTTGGATAAATGCCTAGTCGTGCAATTGCTGGATCGTAGGGTATTTCTATTTTTAGTTTTTTGAGGGACCTCCATACTGTTTTCCAGAGTGGCTGCACCACCCTGCATTCCCAACCCCGAAAATGTATTGGTGTTCATCATAGCTGCAAAGGAAAATATAATTATGAATTAGTGATGTGTTTTCAAGCATTGTAACCGGCAACTTTCTTGTAACACCTCGGTATATTATTCAGCTACTGATCCTTCTAGGAGTGTCCTACTTCTTTTTTCCATTCGTGTGTTATATGCGAAAAGTAGGGGAGTTGATCAATTACTCAGTGTTTAACACCCTCTGCAAGGCATGTCTCTGTTGAAGGAGGGTTGCAAGAGCTAGAGCTGACTGTGTCACTCCTCTCTGTACTCAGAAACCCTGCCTTGGGTTTTGTATTGGTTTGTTTTTGTTCTACCCCTGACGGGCAGGATCTGATCAGGTTGAGCTTCCTGTAGAATAATTCACAGAAAAGCTATTTATGGCTTCGTAATCTTACTGATCTGAAATAGCAACTTAGGGTAAAGGAAGAGTGTGGAGGAAGTGGAGCATAGAGAAAAGAAAGAAAGAAAGAGAGAAAGAAAGAAAGAAAGAAAGAAAGAAAGAAAGAAAGAAAGAAAAGAATAAAAGCCTAAGGTGATGGCCAGGCTAGATGTCCTTTATAGGAAGAAAGTGTTCAAAATCACAGGCTGAGTAGCATATTGTATTTGATGTCACTTATTTTATTTTTTAAATGTTTATTTATTTTGAGAGAGAGAGAGAGAGAGAGAGAGAGTGCGAGCAGGGGAGGGGCAGAGAGGGAAAGAGAGAATCCCAAGCAGGCTCCACACTGTCAGTGCAGAGCCCGAGGTGGGGCTCAGACTCACAAACCATGAGATCATGACCTGAGCCGAAACCAAGAGTCGGACGCTTAACCGACTGAGCCACCCAGCACCCCATGATGTCACATGTTTTAAAATCTAACAGAGGAAGTTAAAAAACAAAACAACACTTGGTTCTGAGATTGAACACTTCCTCCCTCCCTTTTAAGTTTATTCGAGAAGTTTAGCAGAGTGGCCTGGAGTCTGATTGCCTAGGTCCAAATCCTACCTCTGCTCCTTCCCAGTTTACCCGTAAAGGGTTACCTGAATTAATACACGTAAAGGGCTTAGAAAAGTGCCTGGCTCTCAGTAAACACTCACAAACGTTATATAATATTTTGATAAATAATAATTTGAGTGATCATTGTTTTACGGGGACACTTCTCTTCCTCACATTTCAATTCATCTAATATTGGCTTAGTTCTTTCTAGATGCCCAGCCTTGCTTTCCATTGGGTACAACTCAGTTGTGGATAACATCAAGCTACATATTGTGCTTGGGGTTGAATCTACTGGAGCTGCCATTTATTTATTTATTTATTTATTTATTTATTTATTTATTTAATGTTTATTTTTGAGGGAGAGAGAGTGAGAGCTGGGGAGGGGCAGAGACAGAGGAAGAGAGGATCTGAAGTGGGCTCTGTGATGATAGCAGTGAGCCCGATGTGGGGCTTGAACTCATGAACTGCGAGATCATGACCCGAGCCAAAGTCAGACGCTCAACCCACTGAGCCACTCAGGCACCCCGGAGTCGCCATTATTATCTGAGTTGTATGTTGGGCTGCAAAAGCCAGTAGGTCTGGGGCATGAAGACTGAGCACTCAGATGAGCCTATGCTATCTAAATAGTGATGAGTCTGATCAACACGGTTCTCTTACAATGTGAGACGTGAACAGATACCAAATTTACTACTTTACGGGATTGAATAGCGTCCCTCAAAATTCATGTCTACCTGGAACCTAAGAATGTGATCTTCTCTAGAAATAGGGTGTTTGCAGACGTTAGCAAGTTAAAACAAGGTTGTACTGGATGAGGGTGGGCCCTAAGTACAACTTGTAAGAAGAGAGAAATTTGGACAGAGAGGCACAGACACACAGAGGCGAAGGTCACCCCAAGATGGAGATAGAGATTGGAGGGTCGCATCTACAAGTCAAGGAATAATAAGAACCACCAGCACCAACCGGAGGCTAGTGGTGGCCAGGAAGGATTCTTTCTTGGAGACTTCGAAGGGAGCACAGCCCCGCCGACACTGTGATTTCCGTCTTCTGGCTTCCGGAACTGTGAAAGAATACATTTCTGTTGTTTAAAACCACCAAGTTTGTGGTAACTTGTCATTGCAGTCCTACAAAACTCACATTCATAGTGAGAGAAATGAAAGTTAACATTACACTGACAGGCCATTTTTAACCTACTGCTTTGATAAGGATCAAAAAGTCTGATAGCAGGGATGGCTTGGGGATATATATATATATATATACATATATATATATGTATATATATATATATGTATATATATATATATATATTGACTTTTTGAATTCTGAGCCCTGGTAAATTACCTATTTGGAAAACAAAATAAAAATTTTCATTTTTTTTGTATTAAATTTATTTTTTAGGGGCGCCTGGGTGGCTCAGTCGGTTAAGCGTCCGACTTCGGCTCAGGTCATGATCTCGCGGTCCATGAGTTCTAGCCCCGCGTCGGGCTCTGGGCTGATGGCTCAGAGCCTGGAGCCTGCTTCCGATTCTGTGTCTCCCTCTCTCTCTGCCCCTCCCCCGTTCATGCTCTGTCTCTCTCTGTCTCAAAAATAAATAAAAAACCTTAAAAAAAATTAGAAAAAAATAATAAATTTATTTTTTAACGTTTATCTGTGTTTGAGAGAGAGACAGAGTGAGAGCTGCAGAGGGGCACAGAGAGAGGGAGACACGGAATCCAAAGCAGGCTCCAGGCTCTGAGCTGTCGGCACAGAGCCTGAACCCATGAACCACGAGACCATGACCTGAGCCAAAGGCAGATGCTAAACTCACTGAGCCACCCAGGTGCCCCCAAAATTTAAATTTAAAAAGGTGAACAAGTTGAGGCACCCCGGCTGGCTCAGCAGGTAGCGCCTAAGACTCTTGATCTCGGGGTTGTGAGTTCGAGCCCCGCACAGGGCATAGAGTTTACTTAAAATACATAAATACAGAAGTAAGTAACTAGATAAATAAAGTATTAAAAAAATTAAAAAGTGAGCAAACTGCCATCACTAACGCATATATTCTTTGCACAACCGGTGAGCTAAGGAAAGGCTTTTATCTTTCAATGGTTGGAAAAGAAAATCAAAGAAATAATTTTTTGATGCATGAAAATTCTATACAATTCATGTTTCAATGTCCACCAGCAAAGTGAATTGAAAGTCAGCCACACTCATTCCATTGTGTTTTGGGTCTACAATGGCAGAGTTGAGACACCGAGGAAGATCCATAGAGCCTAAAATATTCATCTGGCCCTTTGCATAAACAGCTTTTGGATGCCTGTTCTAAAGAACCAAGTAATCATTTGCATGCCGGTAGAAATAGAAGGGGTTATTTAATAGCAAATGACCCTCCCATGAGGACTTTTTTTTTTTTTTAAGTAAACCCTACACCCAACGTGGGGCTTAAAGTCCCCACCCAGAGATCAGAAGTCACATGCTCTACCAATTGAGCCAGCCAGGTGTCCCCCATAGAGGACTTTCAAAAATTAAGCAGCTCATGAAAAACTCAAAAGTAAACGGAATTTTTTTGCTTCATCTTAAAGAAGATCAGAAAATCTGGGGCTTCTGTAAACTTTAGTAAGACATAACCCTTCCTGTCTGGGTCTCCCCTTTCTCTAAGCCAGTGAGGCCATGGGGATGGGAACGTATCCCGACCGCCTTTCCTTTATCTTACTGAAAATTCAAACTATTTGGCTAACAGAAAACCAAAATGACCTGGAACTACATTTAGCTTTTACTAAGGTTAAATCAAAGCTTTCTGGTTTTGTTATTTCGATAATGGGAAGAGGACTTTATCACCAATAAAACAGGTATAAAAAGATACCTGATTCCTTGAAAGTTCAGTTCTGGGTTTCTGAGAGAAAAGAGACTCATGTAAAAAGTTAGGTCGTAATAACACGGTCAGTAGCTGCATTTTTCAAACTTTTGGACAGCGATCCAGAGTAAAAAAGAAATGTTATATTATGACCCGGCATACATGTGTTTACACACATACTGAAACAAAAGTATTGATTTTAACATATGTCATTTAGTGCATTCTGGTACTTTCTATGTCATTCCGTAGTTTTCTTTAAGAGGTTTTATTTATTGGGGCACCTGGGTGGCTCAGTCCGTTAAGCATCGGACTTTAGCTCTGGTCACGATCTCGTGGTTCGTGAGTGTGAGCCCCATATAGGGCTCTCTGCTGTCAGCACGGAACCTGCTTCGGATCCTCTGTCCTGCTCTCTCTCTCTGCCCCTCCCCTGCTTGTGCTCTCTCTCTTTCTCAAAAATAAATACACATTAAAAAAATATTTTATCTATCTATCTACCTATTTAAAGTTTTATTTATTTAAGCAATGTCTACACCCAACATGCAGCTGCTCAGACTCACAACCCCCAGATCGGGAACCACACACTCCACAGACTGAGCCAGCCAGGCTCCCCCTACTATTTTCTATTCCATTTAGGTCTAGTCTAGTCTGCTTATAAATAAAATATTAGTCCTGACCCAGAAAGTTAATTTTATAACCTACTAATGTATTGAAACCTGAGGTTTGAAAAACACTGGTCTATGTTCTTTAGAATCGTGGTCAAGGAGAATGGTCCCAGAAACTCGTTCAAATTAAATACAAGCAAACAGGATGGCTATATAATCATTAAAATAAACGTGGTAAAGGTCTATGTGCTGATGCAGAAAGTTGTCCGCAGAATATATTTGCAAGTTTATAAAACTGGGTTATAAATAGCACAGTATTAGGTGGGACCGTATAGTTGCAGGCGACCACACACACACACACACACACACACACACACACGCACACACCCCTCCATCCCACCTTCCCATGGCTTCAGGAAAAAGGCAATAACTGTCCATACTTGAATCACAGTTCCTTCCCCTACAGTTGGTCTGTAAGGATTGTAGGTGGGCGAAAAACACTTGACACAGGAAAATTGGGGCTAGTACTATCCAGAGAAGAGGGAAACCAATGCTACTAAAGTTCAGTAAAAAATAAGCACAATATAATCTAGCTGATGTTTACGATGATTTTTTTTCTTTTTAGAGAGAGAGCACAAGTGGGGGAGAGGGGCAGAGGGAGAGAGAGAAAGAGAGACACAGAGAGAGAGAGAGAGAGAGAGAGAGAGAGAGAATCCCAAGCAGGCTCTGCACTGTCAGCACAGAGCCTGATGCAGGGCTCGAACCCGTGAACCATGAAATCATGACCTGAGCTGAAATCAAGAGTCAGACACTTGAAAGACTGAGCCACCCAGGTTCTTCTTGCCCTCTTTTCTTCGGATGGAAATATTGTTATTGCCTTTTAAAATATACTGGTTAAAATAAAATAAAATAAAATAAAATAAAATAAAATATTTTGGTTCTAAAAGCAAGACATTCGTGGTAAAAAGTGCAAATGATACAGAAGGGAATAAAGTAAAAGGTGAGCATTCTCTTGTTAACCCCGCTCTTTAGAGGTCTACTGTTAACAAATCACTAGGTACTTATCCCTCCCAATATTTTTGCCTAAATCATCTTAAACATGGGGTGCCCGGTGGCTCAGTTGGTTGAGCATCCGACTCTTGATTTCGACTCAGGTCTGATCCCAGGGCCAGGGGGTGGAGTCCAATGAGGGCTCCAAGCTGAGCACAGAGCCTGCTTGGGATTTCTCTCTCCCTCCTTCTCTCTGCTCCTCCCCCGCTTGAGCGCTCGCTCTCTCTCTCTTTCTTTCTCTCTTTCTCAAAAAATAAATAAATAAACACGAAAACTCTATACATTTGCCCAACCCCAGTCTTCTCACCGTTCCCAATCTCCATGATTTCCCAAAGATTACTGTCAGCATTTTCTTGATCACATCTGCAAATTGTTTCAGTCCTTGGGAATGTAATTCATCAGGTTTTAAAACGTTTTGACAAGGTGAATAAGGTAACAAAGCCCCACGGTTGAATGTTTTCCCGGGGCCTTCTGAACCTCTCCCCTTCGTGTACGATTTTCCTCTGATTACTTCTCCTTTCGTCTGTGTTTACATTTTGCGATTTCTTAAAAATGAGTTCCTAGGCAACACAGAGACCGAGGGTGGTTGTGGTGTACCCTGAACCAGGACTTGGGGACCCAGGCTGCTGGGTGGCCCTGCCCAAATCTGCTCAACAGTAGTAGACGTTCATTTTTCAGTCTACCTGGCAACATTTTTCGCTCTCTGGAAACTGCACGCCAACTTTCCTGGGGGATTTCCCCTCCCCCACTTGGTCTCTCTGGTTCCAGGGGGGCTGACCCCCATCCTTGAGCTCCAAGAATAAGCAAGTGACTCAGATCTGCCCGGACATCAGCATGGCTCATCTCGGGCCCCCGTGATCTGCTCAGAGATGGGCATGTGACCCAAGGCAGTCCAGTGAGAGTCAGCTCTGGGATGTTTACTAGAAATACTGGAAAAGAAGTGCTCTTTTTTAACCAGGATGTGATGGGGAGTAGGGTTGCATCTGCTATGGGCCACTGGATGGGAAGGCCTATGAAAGAATGAAATCGTACAGTGTCGGTGGGACAGTGGTGAGCTTAGCTGCCTTCCAAGAATGAAGTCAACACATAGGAGATAAACCAGGAGATGAGGAGAGAGTTCTGACTTACTGTCCGGATCCATCCATACCTGAACCTGTTGCTACCTATGACCCTTGTAATCAGGTGAGCCTGTGAATTCTCAGAGTTTGATTTGGGTTTCTGTCACTTGCTGTCGAGAAACCTGATTAATATAATGTCCTTGGCTGAGCCATTTCATCCGTTGTCTCGGTTTCCTTATCTGTAAACAAAAGGAGGGGGGTAGCAATCAAAGGAAGAAAATTTTTTTAAATGTTTATTTATTTATTTTGAGAGAGAGAGAGAGAGAGAGAGAGAGAGAGAGAACTAGTGGGGGAGGGGCAGAGAAAGAGGGAGAGAGAATCCCAAGCAGGCTCTGTGATGTCAGCTCAGAGCCTGACTTGGGGCTCGAACTCACAAATGGTGAGATCACGACCTAAGCCGAAATCAAGAGTCGGACACTTACCCAACTGAGCCACCCAGGTGCCCCAAAGGAAGCAATTTTTTGGAAAGCAACAGGGATAGAAGGATAGAAAGGTTATACCAATTTATACTACTGCTAATAGGGTATGAGAATACCTACTCACTTCCTCACTTTTTTTTTTGTCTTTTTTCATATTAAGAGAACTCCAATTTCTTTAAAATGTTTTTTGATGTTTAATTATTTTTGAGAGAGAGGCAGAGTGTGAGCGGGGAAGGGGCAGAGAGAGGGAGACATAGAATCTGAACCAGGCTCCAGGCTCTGAGCTGTGAGTAGAGTCCTACGTGGGGCTGGAACCCATGAACCATGAGATCATGACCTGAGCCGAATTCGGATGCTCAACAGATTGAGCCACCCGGGCACCCCAAGAGAACTCCAATTTCTAATCTAGTATATTGTCACTTGGAATAAAAGTTAAATTTCCCAGCTTCCCTTGCAGTTAGGTATAGTCACATGACTAGGCTCTAGCCAATGAGATATAAGTGGAAGTGAGTGGAGGAGGGGCTTCCAGAAAGGAGAGTGTGTGCTCTTCTCTTTCTCCCCCTGCATCCCACTGCCTGGGATGCAGATGTGACAGATGGCGCTCCAGCCAACGTTGTGAGATGTGTGACTTTAAGAATGGAGTGCTGGATGGGGCGCCTGGGTGGCTCAGTCGGTTGAACGTCTGACTTAGGCTGAGGTCATGATCTCGCGGTCTGTGAGTTTGAGCCCCGCGTCGGGCTGTGGGCTGACAGCTCAGAGCCTGGAGCCTGTTTGGATTCTGTGTCACCCTCTCTCTCTGCTCCTCCCCCGCTCATGCTCTGTCTCTCTCTGTCTCAGAAATAAATAAAAACATTAAAAAAATTTTTTTTAAAAAGAATGGAGTGCTGGATAAGCAGGCACACGGACAGAAGCCAGGTCCCTGAGGAAAATGGACCCACGGTACCCGCTCCGGCTGACCTGCAGCCTTCTTTTACATCACAAAAGAAATACACTTCTATCTCACTCAAGTCACCAATGTGTCACGTGTCTGTGGCTTGTATTCCAAACCGGAGTCTCGTTGACAGTGCTGTTTTCCCTGCACCCTGGGCAACACACTTTTTCATTTTGAAAGTCGGATAGATAGATGCAAAAGCAATGCCACTTTATCGCTTTGAATTCATGTCTCCTGAACGTTGATCTTCTTTTCATACGTTTATGAGCCATTTGTCCCTTTTTTGCCCGTGTGCTGTCTCTTCTCATTTATTTCTTGACTCCAGGCTCAGGCTGCCCCTTCTCTGTGGTTGTAAAATGCTCGCCAGCAGCTCCTGCCTTCTATCTTGTCTTCTCGGCAGCCTCGGCAGGGTCACCACCACTTTCCAGGATGATGCCACCAAAGTGTGGGAAATGTCAAGGGAACAAGAAGACAAGCCACAGCCCGGGAGAAGACGTTTGCCAAAGACAGACACTAGCCTCCCCCCGAGCCCGGCCCCCTTATCCACAAGGGATCCCTTGCAAGCCTGCCAGCCAGTGCCTAAAACCACAGATAATACCGAACCCTACACATGCCATGTTTTTTCCCGTACGTACGTTCGTAGGAGAAATTTTCATGTATAAACTAGGCACAGCAAGGGATGAACGACAACAACTGGTAATTACAGGGCAATTACAGCAACACACTGTACTAAAAGTCATGTGAATGTGGTCTCTCTCTCAAAATACCTTATTGTACGGGACTCACCTTTCTTCTTGCGGTGATGAGAGATGATTAAATGTCTACGTGCTGGGATGAAGTGAGGTGAACGTCATAGCTGTTGTATGTAGTGTTGCATGTATGTATGTAGTTGTATGTGCTCTTGACTTTCCGAGGCTCGATGGGGAGAGGACCGTCTGCTTCCGGGCTGGGGTTGACCTGAGGTCGCTGAAGCCAGGGAAACTCAAACTGAGGATAAAGGGGGACCACTGTTCTCTCGTAAAAGACTAGTATCCAAAATATACAAAGAACTCTTACAAACCCCACAGTGAGAAAACCAACAACCGAATTTTTTTTTTTATTAAATTTTTTTTTTAACGTTTATTTATTTTTGAGACAGAGAGAGACAGAGTGTGAACAGGGGAGGGTCAGAGAGAGGGAGACACAGAATCTGAAACAGGCTCCAGGCTCTGAGCTGTCAGCACAGAGCCCGACGCGGGGCTCAAGCTCACGGACCGCGAGATCATGACCTGAGCCGAAGTCGGCCGCTTAACCGACTGAGCCACCCAGGCGCCCCTGGATTTTTTTTTTTTTTAAGTTTGTTTATTTTTGAGAGCGAAAGAGAGCATGAAAGAGGTAGACAGAGAGGGGTACCGAGGGTCTGAAGCGGGCTCTGCACTGACAGCAGCAAGCCCGAGGTGGAACTGGAACTCATGGACTGTGAGATCATGACCTAAGTCAAGGTCGGACACCTAACTGACTGAGTCACTCGGACACCCCACAAACAGATTTTAAAAACATGCAAAAGGGGGCGCCTGGGTGGCTCAGTCGGTTACGCATCTAGCTTCAGCTCAGGTCATGATTTCACCACTCATGAGTTCAAGCCCTGCATCCGGCTCTGTTCTGACAGCTCAGAGCCTGGCGCCTGCTTCCGATTCTGTCTGGTCTCTCTTTGGCCTCCCCCACTCGCACACACACTCTCTCTCTCTCTCAAATATACATTAATAAAAAATTAATAAAAAAACATTAACACAAATTAAAATGTTTAAAATAATAAACATTAAATAAAAAATTTTTAAATTTTTTTTATTTTTTATTTATTTTTGAGACAGAGAGAGAGCATGAACAGGGCAGGGTCAGAGAGAGAGAGGGAGACACAGAATCTGAAACAGGCTCCAGGCTCTGAGCTGTCAGCACAGAGCCCGACGCGGGGCTTGAACTCACGGACCACGAGATCATGACCTGAACCGAAGTCGGCTGCTCAACCAACTGAGCCACCCAGGCGCCCCTAAATAAAAAATTTTTTTAACATTTATTTATTTTTGAGACCCAGAGAGACAGAGCATGAACGGGGGAGGGGCAGAGAGAGAGGGAGACACAGAATCGGAAGCAGGCTCCAGGCTCTGAGCCATCAGCCCAGAGCCCGTCGCGGGGCTTGAACTCACGGACCGCGAGATCGTGACCAGAGCTGAAGTCGGACGCTTAACCGACTGAGCCACCCAGGTGCCCCAATAAATTTTTAATTAAAATAATAAACATTAATAAAAATAAAAACGAAAATGAAAACATGCAAAAGACCTGAACACACACCTCTCCAAAGAAGATCAACAGATGGCAAATAAACATACGAAAAGATGCTTTTTTACATCCCATGTCATCAGGGAAATACAAACTAAAACCATAAGTAAATATCACTACACAGCTCCTAGAATGGCTACAATCGAAAACACTGACAACACCAAACACTGGCAAGGGAGCAGGGCAAGAGGAACGCTCATTCACTCCTGGCAGGAATGCGAAAATGGTTTAACCACTTTGGAAGACAGATGGCAATTTCACGCAAAACTAAGCATACTTTTACCATACGATCCGACCATTGTACTCCTTGGTTAAATCCAAATTAACTGACATTTACGTCTACGCAAAAACCTGTACACAAATGTTTAAAGCAGTTTTATTCATAATTGCCAAAACTTGGAAGCAACCAAGGTTTCCTTCAGTAGGTGAATGTGTTATATCCATACAGTGGACTATTATTCAGCACTAAAATGAAATGACTCAGGGTGCCTGGGTGGCTCAGTCAGTTAAGCGTCCGACTGGCTCAGGTTCTCATGGTTGGTGAGTTCGAGCCCCACACGGGGCTCGCTGCTGTCAGCACAGAGCCTGCTTCGGATCCTCTGTCTCCCTCTCTCTGCCCTCCCTCACTTGCACTCTCCCAAAAAAACAAAAGAACAAATGAAATGAAATGACTTATCCAGCCATGAAGAGACACAGAGGGATCTTAAGGGCATATTACTAAGTGAAAGAAGCCAATGAAAAGGCTACTTGCTGTGCCATTCCAGCAATATGACATTCTGGAAAAGCTAAAACATTCTGGAGACAGTAAAAAGATCTGTGGTTGCCAGAGGTTGGGGGAAAGAAGGATAAATAGGTTGAGTACAGGGGATTTTTAGGGCAGTGAAACGACTGTGTATGATACCGTAATGGTAGATACGTGTCATGACATATTTGTCTAAACGTATCGAATCTACAACACCAAGAGTGAACTACTCTAGGGGCACTTAGGTGGCTCAGTTCGTTAAGCGTCTGACTCTTGATTTCGGCTCAGGTCATGATCTCACGGCTCGTGCACTTGAGCCCCGTGTCAGGCTCTGCCCTGACATGGTGGAGCCTAGGTGGCATTCTCTCTCTCCTTCTCTCTCTGTCCCTCCCCTGCTCTCTCTCTCTCTCTCAAAAATAAATACATAAACATTTTTAAAAAATAAAAACTTAAATGTTAAAAAAAAAAAGTGAACTCTCATGTTAACTACAGACTTTGGTTGTTAAGGATGTATCAGTGTGGGTTCACTAATCCTACAAATATACCATTCTGGTAAGGGATGTTGATAGCAAGGAAAATGTGTGTGTGGGAGGGGGAGGGTTAATATCGAACTCTGTACTTTCCACTCAATTTTACTGTGAATCTAAAACTACTCTGAAAAAAAAATAAGATCTGGGGCGCCTGGGTGGCGCAGTCGGCTAGGCGTCCGACTTCAGCCAGGTCACGATCTCGCGGTCCGTGAGGTCGAGCCCCGTGTCGGGCTCTGGGCTGATGGCTCGGAGCCTGGAGCCTGTTTCCGATTCTGTGTCTCCCTCTCTCTCTGCCCCTCCCCTGTTCATGCTCTGTCTCTCTCTGTCTCAAAAATAAATAAAAAGTGTTGAAAAAAAAAAAAAATAAGATCTATTTAAAAAAAAAAATAATAAAGGAATTGGCTCTGACTGGACCAGATTGGGTCACATGTCTCTAGCTGATCAATGAGTGTAGTTGGGTCACGTGCCTCTCTCTGATCAATGGAGCATATTGATTGATTGGACCCAGGTGCCTGTCCCTCTCTGGAGCCAGTGGAGTCAGCCCTCCCAAAGCACGTGGAATGGGGGAGGGGAGGGATAGCACTTGAGAAAGAAAGAAAGAAGTGCTTGTTTCTGAACGAGAGGAAAATGGTTATCGAGAGGATAAATCAATAGACACTGACTATCCTAGGCAAAGAGCAGAATCAAATCTTATAATCAGGCAGAGTAGCAAGTCCAGAGGCCCGGAGGCCGTAAAAGATATGGAGCTTGAAGACCATGGGGGAGGGGAAGGAAAAAAAAAAAAAAAAAAAAAAAAAGAGGTTAGAGTGGGAGAGAGCCAAAGCATTAGAGACTGTTAAAAACTGAGAACAAACTGAGGGTTGATGGGGGGTGGGAGGGAGGGCAGGGTGGGTGATGGGTATTGAGGAGGGCACCTTTTGGGATGAGCACTGGGTGTTGTATGGAAACCAATTTGACAGTAAATTTCATATATTAAAAAAAAAAAAAAAAAAAAAAAAAGATATGGAGCTTGTGGGCAGACCGAGTGACG
The DNA here is from genome assembly GCF_024362965.1 of Panthera pardus. Taxonomy (NCBI): domain Eukaryota; kingdom Metazoa; phylum Chordata; class Mammalia; order Carnivora; family Felidae; genus Panthera; species Panthera pardus. Next base: position 13,802,248 of record NW_026526821.1, on the reverse strand, counting down.
CATTCTCTTTTAGGTGTCTAATTAACTCACATTCGAGTCAACAACTTCATTAATTTACTGGGCACCAAACAGGGGCCAGATCCTATGTTCGGAGCTAAAGAGACTTTTGTGAATAATAACTCAGTGGACAAGTCCATTAATTTTCAAAGGCTTACTTAATGTTTATTCAATGAACGTTTAGAAGACCATGTAAATTTCACCACTCCAAAATTAAATTATATATGGCCTAATTAGAATACCCATAATCCTTCCCGATCACTGCAATTTCAGAGAATTTAAGGATTCAGAGGAAGCCAGATCAGTCACATGACTCACCATGCCCCTCCCCAGGCTCCCAGGACTCATGGCTAACTTTTGACCTTGACTAACTGTAGCGACCACTGAAAGGGAAGAAAGTGCCCACGAAGAGTTGTCCGTGGTTACTCTTGAATAGCTGGACCCCAAACTATGTGCGTCAATCTGGAGATTTTGTAACTGTTCAAAAGAGTGGAACACGAAGTGTAAATTGTTTTTACATAGCCTTCAGAAAAAAATGCTTTTTACATAGCCTTTTAAAGTCAACAAAACCAACTCTTTAATATGATGCGTGAAATGAAATACAAACTTCTTTTAGTCTGAATTTTAGTCTCTGGACACTTTGAAGTGGTTTTGTTAGTTTTTTTAGATTTTTGTGCACCAATACTGAATTGCTTCACTGCTATTTGAGATAAAAAGAAGGCAACGTCAATTTGTCTGCTCCCCCCACCCCACATTGTTCCTGTTTCTATTTTAAAGAGATGCTTACCTGGGGCGCCTAGGTGGTTCAGTTAGGTGTCCGACTTCGGCTCAGGTCATAATCTCACCGTTCGTGGGTTAGAGCCCCGCATTGGGCTCTATGCCGACAGTTCAGAGCCTGGATGGAGCCTGCTTCGGATTCTGTCTCCCTCTCTCTCTGCCCCTCCCCTGCTCATGCTCTCTCTCTGTCTCTGTCTCTCCCTCAAAAATAAATAAGCATTAAAAAAAAAAACATTTAAAGAGATGCTTACCTGATTTAGATAAAGGTGTGTCACATCATTAACTCTTTCAGTTAATTTACATTATTTATTTTTTTAAATTAACGTTTATTTATTTTTGAGACAGGGAGAGACAGAGCATGAACAGGGGAGGGTCAGAGAGAGGGAGACACAGAATCTGAAGCAGGCTCCAGGCTCTGAGCTGTCAGCACAGAGCCCGACGCGGGGCTCCAACTCACAGACCGCGAGATCATGACCTGAGCCGAAGTCAACCCCTTAACCGACTGAGCCACCCAGGCGCCCCAGTTAATTTACATTATTAAGCACTTAATATGTACTGGGCACTGTGGAAAACACGAAAGAAATGGACACTACAGGCTGTCCATTAAGGAATCAAGATTCAGTCTGTGTGATCCTTTTTTTTTTTTTTTTTTGAAGTTTCTTTATTTATTTTGAGAGAGAGAGCTTATGCACATGAGGGGGGGGGGGGGGGCGCAGAGAGAGAGAATCCCAAACAGGTTCCACACTGTCAACACAGAACCCAATGTGCGGCTTGAACTCACAAACCATGAGATGGTGACCCGAGCCAAAGTTGGATATTTAACCAACTGAGGCACCAGGCGCCACCAGTCTATGTGATCTTAAGCCCATTACTTAACATCTCTCAGCGTCTGTTTCCTGAACCATCAAGTAAGGATGAAAGATCACTCTTGCAAGGGTCTTATTTACTCATTTATTCAGCCAGTCCAGGGTGAGTTTCTGCTCTGTGCCCCACACTCTTTCAGGAAGCAGGGACACAGAACAGCGCTAGGAACTGTGCAAGGTTTTCGGTGGGCAGGGAAGCTGGGCTGCAGGCAGGAAGTATTTGTATGTGAGCATTTCTGGTATATTACCTAAAGCCAGCACAGAAGAAAAGAACAGCATCTCCGAAGGCCAGTGTATTATCCGTTGCTTATTGCTAGGTAACAAATTGCTTCAAAAGTTAGCAGCTTGAAACAATGAATAAATCTAAGCTTTTATCTGCGGGTTTCAGTGGGTTCAGGATCCAGGAGGGTTGGCTGGGTGGTTCTCATCAGGGTCTCTGAGCTGCTGGCAGGCAGGCTGTTGCTGGGGCTGTCTTCCCCTGAAGGCTCACTTAGGGCTGGAGGATTTTTCTGAGCTGACTCACGTGGTTGTGGGAGGAAGTTTCGACCTCTCACTACGTGGGCCTCCCTGGAGGGCTCTCTGAACATGGCGGCTGGCTTCCCCTCTAAGCAAGTGACTTAAAACAGAGAAAGAGAGAGAGAGAGCAGCTAAGACAGAAGTCTTTAATAACTTCAGAAGTGAGGGTGTATCATTCACTTCTGGGGAATTCTCCGATTCATTCAGACCACTCTGGACAATGAGAGGGTGGGGCCACACCAGGGTGTGATGGCCAGGAAGTAAAGACACGTTGGGTTGCATTTTCGACTCCGGCTACCAAAACACCCACAATTTTTTTGTGATTCCTTTTCTCAATTTATTTATTTATTTATTTATAAACAATTTTTTTTAAACGTTTATTTTTGAGAAACAGAGTGTGAGCAGGGGAGGAACAAAGAGGGAGGGAGACACAGAATCCCAAGCAGGTTCTGTGCTGTCAGCACAGAGCCCGACGTGGGGCTCAAACCCACCAACTGTGAGATCGAGACCTGAGCTGAGGTCGCAGACACTTAACCGACTGAGCCACCCAGGCACTCCTCATTTTATTTACGTATTTATTTTTAAAGTAAGCTCTACACCCAATGTGGGGCTTAAACTCACAACCCTGAGATCAAGGGTCACAGGCTCCAGAGACTGAGCCAGCCAGGCACCCCTCTTTTCTCATTTTAAATCACTACTCACCTTTATACTAATTTTGTTTTTTTTTTTAAGAAGCCTCCCCGCCCCCCACCTGGATTGTATAAACTTCTGGTCCCAGCAAGCCTGGATCCATCTCTGGTCTGCTTTTCATGACACAGGGAGTGTTAGAGGTTTTCACACAGGGTCAGAAGTAGGACCGAGTCCAGGGACATTGTTTGCTGAGGACCAGCCCTGCCTGGTGGAAGGTGTAGATTTCAGCTCCTTCCCACTGCCCTCCCTCAACATTCCTTTGGAAGCTTAAGCTGCTGGAATTAAACCGGAGGTTTTGATGAGTGGCAAAGTGATAAAGTCTTGTTTGCACATTGTAATGGTGTATTTAAACATTTTGACAATGATCAGGTGAGCTCCTTGGCTGGTATTGACTCCACTCTTGTGTAAGTGATTGTACTGGGCAGGAAGGCCCCTTGGCCACAGGACCGGGGAACTCACGAGTTAAGTGACTTGCTTTTTTTTTTTTTCCTTTCATTTTGCTTAAGCCACACAAGTGAAGAAATGCAATTTTGTTGTTGTGATTTTTGTTTTCTTAGTGCACCAAGAAAAACAAAGCGGGCTTTTTCAATGCTATTGTATCTCTTAACTTTTTGAGGCTCCAGCTGTGAATTAGCAAAAATAAACAAACAAATCCCCCCCCTCCCCCCGCCAAAAAAACCCCACATCAATTCTTTTGGTCCTTGCTTGAATCTCTGTGATATGAGATAAATCAAGTTCCTCCCACGCTCCAAGATAGACCCCTAATGATGTGTTGAGATTTGCTTAATAAAAGAAATGGCCACCATTTATTGAACACCTATTTTTGTGTCACAATGTCTTCGTGTTTTATTATCTCATTTGCCACTCATTTAACAGGGTAAGTATATAATGACCCTCATTTTGCGGGGTCTCAGAGAGGCTACATGATTTGCCTAAGATCACACCGCACATAAGTGATGAAAGTGGGCTTGCATGGAGGTCTGCCTGGCTTAGGAGCTCATGTTCTTCTAATTTTTTCATGTTGATGTATTTGAGAGAGAGAGAGAGAGTACACGCACGAGCACGGGAGGGGCAGAGAGAGGGGGAGAAAGAGAGAGAATTCCAAGTAGGCTCCACACCAGAAGTAGGGAGCCTGACGAGGGGCTTGAACCGAACCCACAAACCACGAGATCATGACCTGAGCCAAAACCAAGAGTCGGATGCCTAACTGACTGAGCCCCCCAGGCACCCCAGGACTCTTATGTGGCCCTCCTCCATCGTCAGATTAAGTCAGATTTTTCCATTATATGATTTTAAAGCATCCAGTAGTTTTCTGCACAGTACTTACTAAATGTCATTATTACATTATATCATATCATATATCCTATTGTATTATAATAGTTACCTATATTTGTGTAACAAACTACCACAAAACATAGTTGCTTAAAACAAGCATTTACTAGGGCACTTAGCTGGCTCAGTTGGGGCAACAAGTGACCTTTGATCTCGGAGTTTTAAGTCTGAGCCCCACGTTGGGTGCAATTATTTAAAAATAAAACCTTGGGGTACGTGGGTGGCTCAGTCGTTTACGCATCTGACTTTTGATTTCGGCTCAGGTCATGATCTCACGGTTCATGGGTTGGAGCCATGCACTGAGCACTGACGGCTCAGAGCCTGCTTGGGATTCTCTCTCTCCCTCTGCCTCTCTCTCTCTCTCTCTCTCTCTCTCTGCCCCTCCCCCACTTGTGCACTTGTGCTCTCTTGCTCTCTCTTAAAATAAATGCATAAACAAAAAAAATCTTAAACACACACAAAAACAAATAAAAGCCCAATTGTTTCTTATGAGCCTTTTTTTTTTTTTTTTTTTTTTTTTTTTAAGCAAGCTCTACCCCCAGTGTGGTTCTTGAACTTGCAAGTCTGAGATCAAACGTTGCATCTACGGACTATACCAGTCAGGTCCCCCCATTTCCTATGATTCTTTGGGTTGGTGTGGGGGTCCTTCCGAGAGTTACATCCGGGTTTGCTCGCGCAGCTGCGGTCGGCTGGAAGGTCAGCGAGTTTAGCCAGATGGCTGGGTCTCTTTCCTTATGTGGTCTTTCTTTCAGGGCTTTTACTGGCATGATAGACTCAGGGCAGAGTCCCAAGGCAGCGAAAGTGAAAGCTGCAAGACCTTTCAAGGTCAGGCTCTAGAACTTGTGCCCAGTGCCTTCTACCCTGTGATATTAGTCAAAACTAGTTCCGCTAAGCTTCGTACACGTTTAAATCATGTTGGCCTTTTTACAGCTGCGTTATTGTGCCCAGAACACACCCCAGTACATAGAATGTTTGCTGATATAAATGAGGTTATCACAGTGAATTTTGCTCCTAGCACAGCGTCTTATACATCAAAATTCCCTAAATGAGGGTTATTATTTTATAGCTTTCCCAGGGGAGAAAAATAATATAAGTATTATTTTTTTAATGTTTGTTTGTTTATTTGTTTATTTATTTATTGAGAGAGAGAGAGAGAGAGAGAGAGAGAGAGAGAGAGAGAGAGGAGCCTGATGAAGGGCCCGAGCTCTCAAACCATGAGATCATGACCTGAGCCAAAATCAAAAGTTGGATGCTTACCTGACTGAGCCACCCAGGCGCCCCTGTGGGTTTTTTTTTAAGTTTATTTATTTATTATTACTATTTTTTGAACGTTTATTTATTTTTGAGAGAGAGAGAGAGAGAGAGAGAGAGAGACAGAATGTGAGTGGTGAAGGGGCAGAGAGAGGGAGACACAGAATCCGAAGCAGGCTCCAGGCTCTGAGCTGTCGGCACAGAGCCCAAAGTGGGGCTCGAACTCATGAACCGTGAGATCATGACCTGAGCCGAAGTTGGATGCTTCACCCACAGAGCCACCCAGGCGCCCCTATTTATTTATTTTTTTAGGAATCTCTATACCCAATGTGGGGCTTGAACTCACAACCCCAAGATCAAGAGTCATACTCTCCACCAACTGAGCCAGCCAGGCACCTCTCGATGATCTGTTCTTTCTGGGGATACCTCAGGTTTCCACAGAATGAGCACAGAATGATCTTCATTGTTCTCTCCAACCTATCCCCATTTTTCTGATACTCAGTAAATTGCAGGAGATGCATAAACTAATGGAGAGGCAGTAGAACATACAGACGAAACAGGTGGTCCCGGAGTTCAAGTCCCAGTGAGCCTCTCACTAGCTGTGAGAACTCAGACGAGTCATTTCAACCCTCTGCTTTTGTTTCCTCTTTCGTAAAACAAGTACAATAATAAAATAGTACCCATTTTTTGAGACTGATGAATTAAATGGGTTAATACTTGTATACAGTATTAACAAGAGGAGTTGGCATGCAGTTACTGTTACATAAAAGTGTATTATTATAAGTAACCTATGGGGCCTGACTTCAGTTTCCAGGAGTCACTTTTTTAAGATGTACAACACAGACTTTTGAGAGCTGTTCTCCGTCTCACCCAACAGCCTTCAGAGAATCAGGAAGCCATTGAGATGAGCTCTGAGCAAGAGAGAAAGCAATCTTCCCCAGTGCATGGTTGGGTAGCTTTAATTCACCAATTTCTAATTTCATATATAACGTTTAGATTTTTAACGGTGGTTTTCTATTGGTATGAACCGAGGATGCCTTTGATGGGGAAGTCAACTTTATAGGCTTAAATAGAAAAATTATATTATAGCATGGAGCTTTCCTTTATTATGTTATTACTGTTTTATTATGGAAAATTGCTAACATACTCAAAAGGAGAGAAAACAGCATAATCAACCCTTGTATCCATCATCGGGTGGTTTGAGAAAACCTCGTCAAAAAATTGTGGTCGGCCTATAAAACGGCATACTGCAGACTTTAGAAAGAAAAAGGTGTATTGTTCTGGAAAAGATGTCCAAAAATATTAAGTGAAAAAAAGTAAGCTGCAAAACAGTCTACACGTTACGTTTCCATTTGGTACAAAAACAATGTAGTTCACCAGCATGGATCTGTAACATGACTGTTTATTCTTACAGAGGCTGGAAAAGCAGGAAGGGACGGCTTTTCCCAGAATGCCAAGCAAGCTTACCGCTACCCAAGTAAACACACACAGTCAGCCAAGGTGGCCAACGTGGTTTCCCTCCCCGATTCGTTCTGCAGTCCCTGCCGGGTCTGAAAGGCAGCTCCCTCCTCTCTGCTGTCTCTCCGACTCCAGCGCAGGCCTGGTGGGCCCTTGCAATCGTGGGGTTCCCCATTTATGGTCTGAACTCACAATTCTATTGACTGCCTTTGGAACTGCCTTGGCGGGAGGCTCTAGTCTTCAGAAGTCCTCAGAGAGGAGCCTGTGCAAGACACACTCCTCTTTCTCTTGCTGATGCTGAGTGCCTCCCTGGGCCCCGCGTTCAAGCTTCATCATTCGGGTGGGGAGGGAAAGAGGTGTGATAAGGTGAGTAAAATCCCTTCTTGCCTTGTGGGGGCTTGGAGATTTGGAGATCCTGGCAGTTAACATCTCCTGAGTGTTCACCTTGAGCCACTCTGCTGAGTGCTTTATGCTTAAACAACAACGGCAAACACACAGGGGTGCCTTTGTGGCTCAAGTGGTTAAGGTCCAACTCTTGATTTCTGCTCAGGTCACCATCTCAGGGTTTGTGAGATCGACACCGCCTCCCCCCCACCCCCATGTTGGGCTCTGCATTGACAACATGGAGCCTGCCTGGGATTCTCTCTCCCTCTCTCTCTGCCCCTCCCCTGTTCATTCTCTCCCTCTCTCTCTCTTTCTAAAAATAAAGAAACATTTTTTTTAAATTTTATTTTTTAACATTTATTTATTTTTGAGACAGAGAGAGACAGAGCATGAACAGGGGAGGGGCAGAGAGAGAGGGAGACACAGAATCGGAAACAGGCTCCAGGCTCTGAGCGGTCAGCACAGAGCCCGACGCGGGGCTAGAACTCACGGACCGTGAGATCATGACCTGAGCCGAAGTCGGACGCTTAACCGACCGAGCCACCCAGGCGCCCCTAAAAATAAATAAACATTTAAAAACCAGAAAAAAAAAAAACCAAAAAAAAAAACAAAACCAGGGGCACCTGAGTGGCTCAGTAGGTTGAGCATCTGACTTTGGCTCAGGTCATGATCTCACTGTTCCTCAGTTTGAGTCCCACATCTGGGCTCATTGCTGTCAGCACAGAGAGAGCCCGCTTCAAATCCTCTGTCTCCTTCTCTCTGCCCTCTTCCACGTGTGCTCTCTCTCTCTATCTCAAAAACAAACATTTAAAACAAAACAAAACCAAAAACAAAACCCCAAACTGCTTTGGTGTTTGCAACCACCCTGGGGGATAGCACTATGACTGTGCCCCTTTTAGGGATGTTCAGAGATGTTCAGAGATGTGCCCAAGGTCACACTAATTGTGGGATGCTTTGAACCTCAATGTCTTAACCATTAAAAACCAGCTGCCTCAACACGAAGAATGTTCTAGAAAAACAGCAGAAAAAGAGCTCATAATGGTTACCCCTGGGGACTGAGCCTGGGCTGGGTGGAAGGGGAAAGGAAAGGGCATGAGGAGGCTTTTATTTCCCACCCCATACTTGGGTCAGGTAGATGATAGAAGTAGGCTGTGGCTAAGATCAGAGCCCAGACTCAAGAGCCAGACCGCACCACCCTCCAGTTCAGGGCTGTCCCTCCTCAAGTGCAGACAGTGATGGTCATAATGCCTACTTCACAGGGTTGCTGTGAGAATTAAGTGAGTTAATACATTCCTAAAACATTTCAAACAGTGCTTTGGCACATAGTAAATAGCATACACAAGTTAACTATTCTTATTCTGGCCATGATTGGCATTTCCCCTAGAATGTGTATTAGTTCCAAAATAATGAAAAGAATAAATTAGTTATTTTAAAAGGCCAACTTCAGTGTCTAGTACAGTTAGACATATGCCTACTCTGTGACCCAGGAATTCCACTCTTGGGTTAAGAAAAACGAATGCACTTGGCCACAAAAAGACTTGGTCAAGAATATTCATAGCAGGGGTGCCTGGGTGGCTTGGTTGGTTGAGCGTCCAACTCTTGATTTTGGCTCAGGTCATGATCCCATGGTTGCTGGGTGTGGAGCCTGCTTGGGATTCTCTCTCCCTCTCCCTCTCCCTCCTTTTCCCTGCTTGCACACATGCGCACTCTCTCTCTCTCTCTCTCACTCTCTCTCTCTCGAAAAAAATGTTCATAACAGCTTTTTTTCATAATAGTCCACATTGGAAACAAGCAAATGTTCATCAACAAGAGGACAGATAAATAATGGTGGCATAGTTGGAAAATGGAACACTCAACAATAAAAACAAATGAACTACCCATGCATCCAATAGCGAACATGACTGATTCTGGAAAACAGTATTTGAAAGAAAACCAGATCCAAAACAGTTCATTCTGTGTGGTTCCATTTATACGAAGGCTGTGAGTAGGCAAACTAATGGCGACAGAGGTCAGAATAGTGCTTAACTGGGTTTGGGAAGGGGCAGAGGGAACCTTCTGGGGAATGGAAATGTTTTGTGCTCCAGAGAGCAGGTGGCAATGTCTGGAGACATTTCTGGTGGCCACAACTGGTGGAAAGAGTGAGTACTACTGGCATCTGGTGGATAGAGACCAGAGATTCCACAGAACATTCTACAGTGCTCGGGACAACCCCCACAACAGAGAATTATCTGGCCCAAACTGCCAATAGTGCTGAGACTGAGAAATGTTGGTATATGGTTTAAATTGTTTACACGTGATCAAGGAATTTCCCCCTCCTTGTGGATTCTTGCCATTATTAGAAGCAAAGTCGGAGTGCCAGTGATGGCTAGTTACCCTTAGGATAGAATTGTCACTGAAAAGCAAGCTGCCCAACCGGGGATATTTCCCACCCTCCTTTGCATCTGAGTGCAGCCATGTGATTCGTTCTTGCAAATAGAATGTGAGCAAAACCAATGTGTATTAGCTCAGGGCAAGGCAGCTGAGAAATGTGAGTGCCTTCTCCACTCTCGTGTCCCTGCCAGCCCTGGATGCAGACAACCATGGAGAGCTGTCGGGCAACCGGCAACACAGCATGGGAGAGCAGTGTGAACAGGAAATAAACTTCTGTTATGCAACCGTGAAATGCTGGGGTTTATTTGTTACGATGGCTAGTGTTACTCTAATAGAGTATTCAATGAAAAATATAGTCTCTGAAGGGCAGGTCTTCCAAGCTGATCTACTAAGGAGTAGGTAACCTCACTTGTAAACTCTCCAAGAGTGGGGATCATATGGTACACATTTTCTTGATCCCCCAAAATACTAAGCACCATGTTCGTTTGTTCCCTTCCTTCCTTCCTTCCTTCCTTCCTTCCTTCCTTCCTCCCTCCCTCCCTCCCTTCCTCTTTCTTTCTTTCTTTCTTTCTTTCTTTCTTTCTTTCTTTCTTTCTTTCTTTCTTTCTTTCCCCCAAAGTCGTATGGCTCCATGGATTGGAAGAGAACTTAAATGTCTTTTTGTAGTCTTTCTAGGCACTATGGACCACAAACATCAATTCCTACACTGTCATATCATGTGTTGGGGTAGGATATACCTTATCCAACGCTCCGGCGTTGGGTTCTGATTGGCAAAAGCCAACTGATACATTTTCTTTTCCCTAGCCTCAATGTTTGATTCACAAATGAGCACATAACCAAGTCAGAGCCAATGAGATATAAAATATTAGCCGAGGTTCCTGAGGGGAAACAATTTCTTCTCTTTTAAGACAGAGCCCTAAATACAACTCTCTGTTCCCCAGATGGTGGTGTAGGTTTGTGAGGCTTCCAGTTACTGTAGTCATTTAGCTACCGAGAGGGCAGTGCTTGGAATTGTCAAGAAACCACAGGTAGAGAGAGTTCCCAGGGGCTCAAGCAGTGGCAGGACCTAAGTTCTTTCTGCATTTCTTCTCTGCCTCTTTCAACATGTCAGTTTTTTTCACTTGTGGTGGCAAAATAATGCCCATGATTCCAGACATTCGGGTCACAATGTCATGTATCTCTGTTATTGAGAAAAACCTTTCCCAGAAGCACTCAGCAGATTTTTCCTCTTACCTTGTTGCTCCAGAGGGTATCACATAACAGTGCTCAAACCAATCACTGGAAAGTGTCTGGATCATCATGACTGGCCTGTTTCCATCTTGATTCTATTCCTCAGGCTGAGCCTGAGACTAGGACCATCTCCCTGGAAGAACATGGCCACCAGGAGGAAGGGGAAAACCTGGTCACAACCTGAATTCTGATCTAAAAAGGGAGAATTAAAAAAATCATGATAAAATACAAAATAAAAGGAGTGAATTGTTTTGAGTTGGTCAAAACCAGGTATGCAATATATCCTTCCCTTTATTATAGATATTCCTATATATGTTATATCAGTCAATTGCAAGAAATATAAAGCCGAGGAGAAGAAAAGTTAGGAAAAATTTTAATCAGCCTGCAAATCTCAGAAGTTCGGAGGCATTCAGCTTCAGGCGTGGCTGGATCCAGGCAACGATATCATTAATATTTGGTTTCTTTTTTCATCTCTTGTCTCTGCTTTCCTGAGTGCAGTCTTTATTCTCAGGCAGAGGCTTACCAAATGATGACGTCAGAAGTTAGGCAACTGTTCCAACAAAAGTTTTAAGAATTGAGCCTCAATGACCTGGCTTGGATCACAACCCCATCCTTGAACCAGTCACTATACCCAAGAGTAGTGGAAAATTCTCATTGACCAATCATAAATCTTGTTCCTGCCTCTGAACCATAAAATGAAGTTATTACCATATCCATCTAGATTAAGAACGGTGGTGGGGCGCCTGGGTGGCTCAGTCGGTTAAGCTTCCGACTTCGGCTCAGGTCATGATCTCACTGCTCATGAGCTTGAGCCTCGCATTAGGCTCTGTGCTGACAGCTTGGAGCCTGGAGCCTGCTTCGGATTCTGTCTCTCCATCTCTCTCTGCCCCTCCCCCACTTGTGCTCTGTCTCTCTCTGTCTACCAACAATAAATAAAATGTAAAAAAAAAAAATAAAAAAAAAAAAGAGTAGTGGTGAGGGGGCACCTGGATGGCTCAGTCAGTTAAGTGCCTGACTTCAGCTCAGGTCACAATCTCATGGTTCAGGAGTTCGAGCCCCACATTGGGCTCTGCGCTGACAGCTCAGAGCCTGGAGCCTGCTTCTGATTCTGTGTCTCCTTCTCTCTCTCTCTGCCCTCCCTTGCTTGCACTCTCTTTCTCTCTCAAAAATAAATAAACATTAAAAAAAAAATTTTTTTTTTTAATGTGGGAAAAGAGGTGCCTGGCTGGCTCTGTTGGTAGAGTATGCAACTCTTAATCTCAGGGTCATGAGTTTGAGCCCCATATTGGGTGCAGAGTTTACTGAAAAAAAAAAAAAAAAAGAAAGTAAGAAAAGAAACCGTAATGCTACCAAATTGCACTTAGAGTGACTGGATGACTCTGAGGGCACCTCCCAATCCCAGCATGCTTTGCACCAAGGCAGCAGAGTTGTAAAGTTCCTCAGACTTTCTTTAGTTCCTTCATTGATTCCTACCTGTGGTTAAGACTTGTTCTCTGAACTTAGTCCCTGAGGCCAGGACTTCTCAAAGACTCATGTGCCTTTGAGTTATGGGGAACGGGGGGGGGGGGGGGGGGGGGGGGGGGATCTTTTTAAAATGCAGATTCTGGGCACCTGGGTGGCTCAGTTGATTAAGCAACCAACTCTTGATTTCAGCTCAGGTCATGATCTCGCGGTTTGGGGATCAAGCCCTGAGTTGGGCTTTGCGTCGACAGTGTGGTTGGTGCCTGCTTGGGATTCTCTGTCCCTCTCTCTCTGCCCCTCGTCTGGTCACGTGTGCTCTCTCTCTTTCAAAATAAATAAATAAACATTTAACATAAATACATAGGGGCGCCTGGGTAGCTCAGTTGGTTAAGCGTCTGACTTCGGCTCAGGCCACGATCTCATGGTTCATAGGTTCGAGCCCCACATCGGGCTCTGTGTTGGCAGCTTGGATCCTGGAGCCTGCTTTGGATTCTGTGTCTCCCTCTCTCTCCGTCCCTCCCCTGCTTGCACTCTCTCTCTCTCTGTCTCTGTCTCTCTCAAAAATATAATACATTTTTAAAATACATACAATTTTTAAAATTAAAATAAATGAATGAATGAATGAATAAAATCAAATGCAGCTTCCGATTCGGCAGTTCTGAATTAGAGCCTGAGGGTCTGCATTACTGTGGGCCACACGTTGAATAGCATGTAGTCAAGTGCTCCCTGGATATTATCTCAGCTTTCCAGAGGAAACCACAATTGAGTTAAGGAAGAAAAGCAGATCATACACACTTTCCTTTTTAAAGAAATTTAAATTAAAAGGCGAGTCAATTTAAATAAAAAATATTAAGTAAATAATACCAAGGTGGTTTGTGGCTGTGGCAAAAATCCCAAAGGCCTTATGTGAGTGACTCAGCTTTGGGGAATTCTGGTCGAGCCAGAATCTCTTCTAGACCTTTTTTTGCCTGAATGAAGTTGAACCAAAACTCCTTGCATGAAAACTGTGCTGAAGAAAGACATCTCTCGAAGGACTCCCGGTGGATCTTCAAAATCCAAACAGCCTTTATTCGGGGCCCCTGTAAACCTGGGGGGCTATTTGTTCAAAACGAGGCCTTCATTTTTGGGAGAGGAGGCCTTGTATACACTAATTGCCAGTTACAAGAACCAAGGGGCCAGGGCGTCTGGCTTTTGAAGTCTTGCGAAAGGTACTCATAAAAGTTCGCAGCCCTGGAAAGACCCTCGAGTGGCATCCAGAGTCCAGGGCCTTGAAAGAGCCCGGTGTGTTTATTTACAGAAAGTTTGCCGATCGAAACCCCGCTTAGCCCTGGAAAGACAGCGTGTGTGCGTCCCTGATCCTCCTTTCCCCCCTCACCCAGTTACAAACACCTAATCCCAAGGAACTGAGGCTCACGTCGCCGCGAACTGACTTTTCATTTACCCCTGGCACATCAGATATTCATCTCGGGGGGGTTGACAAGGCAGGGAGAGTGCCGACTGACTCTGGAGGGGAAGTTCAATCAGGTTTTTCACCACCCTTATTTGCACCAGCAGCTTCCCCCAAATCGTGTCTCATTTGCATTAATTCAGTAAAAATACTAATCAAAGATGGCATATTTTGATTCATTAAAAACGTCTTTATCCCACAACATGGCTGCTGGATCTGGTTCACAGAGACACGCTGCTAAATCTGAATAATGGGCGCTTTGGTTTTTTTGTTTGTTTGTTTGTTTTAAGAAAATGGCCTTGCCGTATCTTCTGTGTTTGGAAATGAAGGATAGAGGAACCCATACTATTCTTTCTTTCTTTTTTTTTTTTAAGTAGGTTTCATGCCCAGCGTGGAGCCCAATGTGGGGCTTGAACTCAAGGACCTAAGCTAACGTCAAGAGTGGGATGCTTAACTGACTGAGCTGCCCAGGCACCCCTAAAGGAATCCATACTAATTCTTTGGTTTGCTCTGGCTGACTAAAAATCTTTGGTAGGCCGGCTTTTTTTTTTCTCTCTCTCTCTCCCTTTCTCTCTCTCCCCTTCACCTTCTCTCCCTCCCTCCCTTTTCTTTCTAAACTCTATTGGAACTCTAGGGTACTGCTATCTGTTTGGGATCAAGTCAGGCTCAGTCAGTAGAGAATGCGACTCTTAATCTCAAGATCATGAGTTCAAGTCCCACACTGGGCCTAGAGGTTACTTAAAACAAAGCAACACAACACAACAGAATAATCCCGGCTCAGATGGAGTTCAGTTTCTGGGCAGGAGTGACAAACTCAAATGCACACCAGGAGCCAGGGATGCAAGGAATAGAGAGCTGGCTTGTGTAGGACAATAGGTTATAACTCACTCAGCCTCTTGGCAAGGACAGCGGTAAACTGGAGACCCCACCCCCACCCCTCATACTGGCCGTGCAGGAAGGGAGACCCCGTTTTTCCACACCCTCACGGTTTACGTTTCGGAAGAAGCCAGAAAGTGCCGGAAATTCAGATCCTTATTTAAAATCTACCAATATTCAAATACTGGCAACTAATTTAGACTTTGTAAAACATTGTATGAGTCAAATGGAACACATCTGTATTCTAGATTTGACTCGGGTAAAAAAAAGTAGCTTTCAAACATTTTTGATCTCGATTCACAGTGAGAAATACACTTTATATCATGGTGGTACATGTGTAGATACGTATACACGCATACACGCTCCCGAAATGCCAGTTTCCGGAATACTTTGCTATGTGTGATGCAGTATTTTCTCCTCATTTCTCTTCTAGTTTATTCTATCCTAACCTACTTTGTAATAAAAAAGACTGAGGGGCGTGTGGGTGGCTCCGTCGGTCAAGCGCCCGACTTCGGCTCAGGTCATGATCTCACGGTTTGTGAGTTCGAGCCCCGCGAAGGGCTCTGTGCTGACAGCTCGGAGCCTGGAGCCTGCTTCGGATTCTATCTCTCTCTCTCTCTCTGCTCCTCCCCCGCTCAGTCTCTGTCTCTGTCTCTGTCTCTCTCTCTGTCTCTCTGTCTCTGTCTCTCTCTCAAAATAAGTAAATATTTAAAAAACTGGGGATAATAGCTAATACTTAGCTTGTTGAGTTGGTCAAGGATTAAATGAGCTGTGTAAATAGCTTTGCCTACTGTACTATATCTGTGGCAGGTGCTCAATAAATAGGGGCTATTGTTATGTGTGGGAAAGAAAGATTTAAATAAATGAGTTATTCAGAGTCCCAGCCAGACCTTTTATTTAAAGACAGCAGCTTCTGTTTGCTGTTTCTACCTGCTGCCTCTGACGGCGCGGGATGTGGTGGGACCTTGCTGTTTCCACCAGGGTTAGTAAGAAAGATGCTGGCAGGGCTGAGTTCATTTACATGTTGCAGATGTGTGATTCTTGTTAAAATACTAACACTAGTAATAACAGTAACACTTATATGTTGCGTGATCAACTATCCTGGTTTCCCAGGGACTGAAGGGTTTTCCAGAAAGTGAAGGTACATGTTCAGCTCATTCTGGTTTGCTCAAGACTTTGCAAATGTTTAGCACTGCAAGCCACAGGTCAAATCCAGCCCACTCTGTTGTTGTTGTTGTTGTTGTTGTTGTTGTTTATAGAAATTTTTGTTAATTACAGGTTCACATGCAGTTGTAAGAAATAATACAGAGCGGGGCACCTGGCTGGCTTGGTCAGAGGAGCACGTGACTCTTGATCTCAGGGTGGTGAGTTGGAGCCCCATGTTGTGGATAAAGATTACTTAAAAACAAAAATCTTAAGGGGCGCCTGGGTGGCTCAGTCGGTGGAGCATCTGACTCTGGCTCAGGTCATGATCTCACCGTTTGTGAGTTCGAGCCCCGTGTCAGGCTCTGTGCTGACAGCTCCGAGCCTGGAGCCTGCTTCCGATTCTGTGTGTGTGTGTGTGTGTGTGTGTGTGTGTGTGTGTGTCTCTCTTGCTCTCTGCCCCTCCCCCACTCACACTCTGTCTCTCTCTCTCTCTCTCTCTCAAAAATAAACATTAAAAATAAATAAATAAATAAATAAATAAATATCTTAAAAAAAGAGAGAGCATACAGGGAGATGCCTTGTACACTTTGCCCATTCCGCCCCCCACCCCCACCCCCCAGTGATAACCTTCTACAACTCTGTAGTATAAATCACATTCAGGTTACTGACATCAATACAATCCACCACCAAACAGTCTTGTTCAGATTTCCCCAATTTGACTTGTACGCATTTGTGCCCGTGTGTCTGTCCTATACAGTGTTGTCTGTGTGTCTGTCCTATACAATGTTGTCACCTGTGGCTGTGCATCCACTGTCCTGGTCAAGATGTTGAACAGGGGTTTTTGTTTGTTTGCTTTTAAGTTTATTTGCTTTGAGAGAGAGAGGGAGAGAGTGCAAGCAGGTGAGGGGCAGAGAGAAGGAGAGAATCCCAAGCGGGCTCCACACCATCAACGCAGAGCCTGACGGGGGGCTCGAACTCACGAACTGTGAGATCATGACCTGAGCCAAAGTTGGACGCTCAATGGACTGAGACCCCCTTATTTTATTTTATTAAAACAAATTTTTTTTAACATTTATTTTTGAGACAGAGAGAGACAGAGCATGAGCGGGGGAGGGGCACAGAGAGAGGGAGACACAGAATGTGAAGCAGGCTCCAAGCTCTGAGCTGTCAGCCTAGAGCCCGACGCGGGGCTCGAACTCACGAACTGTGAGATCGTGACCTGAGCCGAAGTCCGACGCTTAACCGACTGAGCCACCCAGGAGCCCCAAAGAATGATTTTTAAATTTCAGAAAAATTTTTTGAATGTCTATTTATTTTTGAGAGACAGTGCCCAGTGGGGGAGGGGCAGAGAGAGGGAGACACAGAATCCCAAGCAGGCTCCAGGCTCCGAGCTGTCAGCACAGAGCCCCATGTGGGGCTCTAGCCTCTGAACTGTGAGATTGTGACCTGAGCCAAAGTCAGACACTTAATCGACTGAGCCACCCAGGTGCCCCAAGTTTTCAATTTTTAACAGGTGACAGTCCAACCTTTGGAAAGGGAAAATATTGAAATCACTGAAAGGAGAAGTACCTTGTTTTGGGTCAAATCTGCTTCTTTGTTGGTGAAACAGACGAGAGAGAGAGAGAGAGAGAGAGAGAGAAAACACAAGTGGGGGAGGGGCAGAGAGAACCGGAGAGAGAGAGAATCCCGAGCAGGCTCTGTGCTGTCAGCACAGAGCCTGACTCTGGGCTCAATCCCACGAACCATGAGATCATGATCTGAGCCAAAATCAAGAGTGGGACACTGAACTCACTAAGTCTCCCAGGTGTCCCTAGCCTTCTGTGTTTCTAAAATGGACTCCACTCTTCCACAATCCCCATAGTATGTTTTTTTTTTTCTTTTTGGTCAGAACTCTGCTTAAAAAAAGCAAAACAAAAAAACAAAAGAAACCACCACGTTTTTCCTTATTATTTTTGCACACAACTCAGTTTTCTCCAACAAGGCCTGAACTGCTATTGTTTGTGACAAACTTCTTTGCATCCAATCCTTCCTCTTTTCAAGATAAGGCCTGTTTTTCCCAGGGCTTGGGGAACCACACCTACAAGAGCTGTTCCAGGCACGTACAGCATTGTTTTCCTTTCTCTGATAAGCTTCTTTTGCTGAAAGCACTCCCTTTGTCTCCTACCTGTCTCCAGAGCACCCTGAGACTCGCTTTTATTTTCGTGTGATAGTGTGGCCATTTCTGTTAGGATGCCGGCTAATTATCCCTGTGTTGTACATATCATTTCGCTGACCATCCCCAGAACCATGGCTTAAGCCAAAGGTTCTAAAGCTTGAACATGCATCAGAACCATTTGGACAGCTAGTTAAATCATGACTGCTGGGCCCTACCTCCAGAATTTCTGATTTAGGGGCGCCTGGGTGGCTCAGTCAGTTAAGTGTCCGACTCTTGGTTTCGGCTCAGGACATGATCTCGTGATTAGTGAGTTCCAGCTCTGCATCAGGCTCCAGGCCGATAGCGTGGAGCCTGCTCGGGATTCTCTCTCTCCCTCTCTCTCTCTGCTTCTCCCCTGCTTGAGCTGTCTCTCTCTCTCTCCCTCTCAAAACAACTAAATATTGGGGCACCTGGGTGGCTCAGTTGGTTAAGCGTCCGACTTCAGCTCAGGTCACGATCTCGCGGTCCGTGAGTTCGAGCCCCGCGTCGGGCTCTGGGCTGATGGCTCAGAGCCTGGAGCCTGCTTCCGGTTCTGTGTCTCCCTCTCTCTCTGCCCCTCCCCCGTTCATGCTCTGTCTCTCTCTGTCTCAAAAATAAATAAACGTTAAAAAAAAAAAATTAAAAAAAAAAAAAAAGAATCTGCATTTCTAACCTGTTCTAGGTGATGCTTATGGTGCTCCTCCCGTGGCCTACACTTTGAGAATCACTGGCATAAGCTGGGATTTATAGGACAGACTGACTATATTGAAGTATTTATTTATTATTATTATTTATTAATTTTTCAAAAAAATTTTTGACGTTTTAATGTTTGCTTTTGAGAGAGACAGAGAGATGGAGCGTGAGTAGGGGAGAGAGAGAGAGAAAGGGAGACACAGAATCTGAAGCAGGCTCCAGGCTCTAAGCTGTGAGTAGAGTCCTACGCGGGGCTGGAACCCATGAACGGTGAGATCATGACCTGAGCCAAAGGACTCAGCCACCCAGGCACCCCAGTTATTATTATTTTTTAATGTTTGTTTTTATTTTTGAGAGAGAGAGAGAGAGAGAGAGAGAGAGAGAGAGTCAGTGGGGGAGGGGCAGAGAGAGAGGGAGACAAAGAATCCGAAGCAGGCTCCAGGCTCTGAGCTGTCAGCACAGATCCCAACACGGGGCTTGAACTCATGAACTACGAGATCATGACCTGAGCTGAAGTCACATGCTCAACCAACTGAGCCACTCAGGCACTCCTATTCAACTGTTTTTTAGGTACGCTCTGTGCCCAACATGGGGCTCGAACATGACCCCAAGATCAAGAGTTGCTTACCCTGCCGACTGAGCCAGCCAGGTGCCCCACATTGAAGTATTTTAAAGTCAATTACAGACATTATGACACCCACAAAACCTGACAGCCCCGTCTTCCCAGGGGCTCAAACCTCTGCTTTCCCTTGTTCCCCTCGTCTAATCCGTCTTGAAGGTTCCTCTGTTCTAGCTTCAGTCTGTATCCCCACCCGTCCTTTCCTCCTGCAACCGTCCTAGCCCACACACACGTCCCCTCTGACCTGCCACACTGCCTACCTGGTCCTCTCCCACTCCTGCCCCCGCATCACCCAAATGGTCTTTGACACACGAGTCAGATCCTGTCATTCTGCCGAAAACACATCCAGTGGCTATTGCTATCACAATTAATTGCAAACTTCTTTTACGACTGGCAAGAGCCTGCATGCCCCTGCCTCCCTGCCTGCCATTAACGCTTACTTCTGCTTGACCCATCACACTCCAGCTGCACCAGAGGCTTCCAGGTTCCGCTTACACCAAGCCATTAGTGAAACAGGTAACCCTGGTTGCCTCTAGGGACAGAAACTTGGCATCTTGGGGAGCACAGAAGGAAGGAGATTTTCACCCTGTCCCTTGTAGCTTTGAATTTCGAACTTCATTAATGTATTATCTATTCAAAGTGAAAAGATAAACACAATCAAAACAAACTAAAGAGGCGTTTCTGTGGTTGCTCTCTGGCCTATCGTAATCAGCTATTTCTTTTATAGCACCGATCACGATCTGTAATTATCTTGCTTTTGTGTTTAACTTTAGTCCTCTGCCCCTTCCCCCCTCACTGGTGTACAAACTCCCCGATGGCAGAAAGTGCTGGTCTCTGAGGCTCACTGTTACAGTCCCAGGGGTTAGCAGAGCTCCCGGTAAGTGGGAGTCACTTGATAAATATTGTTGGATGAGTGACTCTTGTACAGTGGGGACAGGAACGTGCAGTAGAATCACTCGGGGATTCGGGACTTGCATATCTGAACCCCAGACCCGCCGGAACGGAACCTCCAGGGGTTCGTGACTGTGTAACACACTTTGAAAGCCCAGGCATCCTCTGCGATCTCCTGGTGGTGGCCGCTTGAGCGAGTCAGAGCCAGCAAAATAACTCTGGAATCATTTTGGCTGTATCAGGTCTTAGCTTTCCTGCCTGTGAAATGGGCATAGTGGATTAACTCTCTAGGTCCATCTTTAGGATTTTTGCCATATTCTCGTACCACCTACATCATTTATTTAGTTAGTATGTTTCTTGAAATCAACTCACTTATTTTTGGTTGTATAAGCTTTATTTCAAAAGGAAACATTATATCAGTACGTAAGCAGAAGGGGCACCTGGGTGGCTCAGTCGGCTAAGCATCCGACTTAATCATTCAAGACTGCTGTGTCTCTCTCTCTCTCTCTCACTGCCCCTCCCCAATTCATGCTCTGTGTCTCTCTCTTTCAAAAATAAATAAATGTTAAAAAAAAAAATTTTACAGGCGCTTCTGGATGGCTCGGTCGGTTAAGTGTTCGACTTTGGCTTAGGTCCTGATTTCACAGTTCCTGAGCTTGAGCCCCACGTCAGGCTCCGTGCTGTCAGCACGGAACCTGGAACCTGCTTCGGATTCTGTGTCTCCCTCTCTCTTTGCCCCTCCCCCACTCGCACTCTCTCTCTGTCTCCAAAAAGGAATAAACAGTAAAACATTTTTTAAAAATTTATACTAAAGTAAAATAAAATAAATTTGTAAGCAGAAAACCTGAGTCCCTTGACATTAATGGAAGGTAGGGGTAAAGACTGTGAAGTAACTTAACAAGATTACATTTTGGCTAGAAACTTTAGGATTTCTGATGGCTTGTCCTTTGTTCAAAAAGGAAATTGCACCATACTGAGACTTCCTACTAAAGGTAGAATTGGAAGATATTTGAAAAAGGGGCGATTTTCTCGCAGTGCTATGTAGAGTCGTCTAAATATTTGACCAAAAATCATCTTACCCACCTGTGGGGAAAACACTGAATTCAGACAGCTCATTTCAGAAATGGGGAAATTGAGGCCCAGAATGGAGAAGATAATTTCCCCCAGGACACCAGGACAACTCATTTGGGAATTTATCAAGTCCTTTGGACCATGAGCTTTGACACTAGAAGCTACAGCCACAGGTATCTGGGTCAGGGTCTGGAACACAGTGAAACTCAAGATATGTGTCCTAACGTGATCATTGTCATTCCGCTCGTGTAGTTATCATCTGGGTGACTTGCCTGTATGGGGCAGTTAACATTTTTTTTTTCTTTATGTTTATTTATTTATTTTGAGAGAGAGAGAAAGAGAGTGTGTGAGCAGGAGAGGGGCAGAGAGAGGATACCAAGCATGCTCCACACTGTCGGTGAGGAGCCCAACACCGGGCTCAGGGTTCGCGATCTCACAAACTGTGAGGTCCTGACCTGAGCTGGGCACTTAACTAACTGAGCCACCGAGGTGTGCCAGGGCAATTGACATTTGATCATTTTTGTCCTTAACTAAACTTTCAGTTCTTTGAGGGCAGCGACTGTATCTCATGACATATGTCTTATTAATTTTATTTATGTATTTACTTTTTTTTTTTTTTTTTTTTTTGGTAATCTCTATACCCAACGTGGGGCTCCAACTTATGACCCTGAGATCAAGAGGGTCACACGCTCTACAAACTAAGCTAGTCAGGTGCCCCATCAATAAAAGCTGATTTTTAAAACACATGTTAGGGGCACCTGGGTGGCTCAGTCAGTTAAGCATCTGACTCTTGATTTTGGCTCAGGTCACCATCTCGTGGTTCATGATTTCGAGCCCCATGTCTGGCTCCACGCTGACAGTGATGAGCCTGCTTGGGATCCTCTCTCCCCTGCTCTGCCTGCGGTCTTTCCCTCAAAATAAATAAATAAACTTAAGAAAGAAAGAAAGAAAGAAAGAAAGAAAGAAAGAAAGAAAGAAGAAAAAGAAAGAAAGAAAGAAGGAAAGAAGAAAGAAAGAAGAAAGAAGGAAGGAAAGAAAGAAAAAAGAAAAAGAAAAGAAGAAAACATATGGTATAATGGGCGCCTGGCTGGCTCAGTTGGTGGAACATGTGACTCTTGATCTTGGGGTTGTGAATTGGAGCCCCATGTTGGGTGTAGAGATTACTTAAAACTAAAATCGTAAAAAGAAAAAATTGGCTTTTATGAAGATATAGTTTCTATACCATAAATTCACCCATTTAAAGTGTACAATTCAGGGGCGCCTGGGTGGCTCAGTCGGTTGAGTGTCCGACTTCGGCTCAGGTCATGATCTCACGGTCCGTGGGTTCGAGCCCCGTGTTGGGCTCTGAGCTGACAGCTCAGAGCCTGGAGCCTGCTTCAGATTCTGTGTCTCCCTCTCTCTCTGACCCTCCCCCGTTCATGCTCTGTCTCTCTGTGTCTCAAAAATAAATAAACATTAAAAAAAAAATAAAGTGTACAATTCATATAAAAATATATTAAGAAAATTAACAAGGGTACAATGGTTTTTAGTGGATTCATATCCACTACCATCACTATAATCAATGTTACAACATTTCATCACCCCCAAAGGAAACCCTATACCCATCAGCAATCAATCAGTCTTCCTGTCTTGCTCCTCCCCATCCCTCGGTAACCACAAAACTATTTTCTGTCTGTATGGTTTTGCCTGTCCGCACATTTCACGTAAATCGATTCCTACAATATGTGGCCTTTGGTGAGTCGCGTCTTTCACTCAGCCTAAAGTTTCAAGATTCACCCACGAAGCACGTATCAGTACTTGGTTCCTTCGTGGGACCAGACGATGTTCCACTAACGGATACACGACATTTTGTGTGCCCGTTCATCAGTCGACGGGCATTTGGGGTTGTTTCTGCTTTGGGGCTCTCACGAAGGGTGCTGCTATGGACAGTCACATGCAAGTTTTTGTATAGACATACGTTTTCATTTCTTTTGGGGATCTACCTAGGAGTGGAGTTGCTGAGTCATGAGGTCGCTCTAGGTTTAACCTTTTTGGGAGCTAGATTGTGTTCTAAAGCACCTGCACCACATCACATCATGTCTTACAATATTTTGTGTCCTATATCAGCGTAGAGCTTTTGGTTGCAATAGATCAATCTACTTCAGGCAAGGGTGGGCTTCCCTGGGGCATAATCTTTTTTTTTTCTCCATGATCCTTGCAGAAAGCCAGCAAGAGCAGATTGCTGGATCCTCTCTTGTCACCCACTCGGCCATGCTGCCATCCTGCTCCTCCCGGGATGCACCCCTATGTGCCCTCTGCCAGCAATGCCCTTTCCTCAGATATTTTGAGGGCTCCTTTCTTGTCACCATGCCTGTGTCACCTCAAATGTCATCTCCTTTCAGGAGCCTGACCCGACATCCTAAGGTAGCCTCCTCAGCCCCCAATCTCTGTTCTATTACCTTGGAATTATTTCTTTCATAGACCTCGATCACTTGCTGTACGTACTTTGCTTACTTTCGTGTTCGCTTTGGGACCATCCATCCTTCTTCGCTGTCTCCCCATCCCTTGGAACTCTAGCTTTGTGGGAGCAGGTCTCTGTGGTTCACCCTTCCATTTCCCATCCTGGAATAAGTGCCTGTGAGTGTGTTACCTTACATGGTCAAAGGGCACCTGGCTGGCTCAGTCGGAGGAGCATGTGACTCTCGATCTCAGGGTTCTGGGTTCGAGCCCCACGTGGGGTGTAGAGATTACTCAGATAAAACTTAAAAAAAAAAAAAAAGGAAGAAAGGACTTTGCAAATGTGGTTAAGGATTTTGAAATGGAAAGATTATCTGGAGTTATCTGAGTGGGCCCAATGTAACCATAAGGGTCTTTGGAAGAGGGAAGCAGGAGTGTCAGAGTCAAGAGAAGATGTGACAACAGAAGCAGAGGTGGGAGTGACGATAGAGGGGGGCCTTGAGCCAAGGAATGTGGGCAGTCTCTAGATGTTGGAAAGGCAAGGAGACAGATTCCTCCCTAGAGCCTCCGGAAGGAATGCAGTCTCTGATGTTAGCCCTTTAAGACCCATTCCAGGTTTTTGACATCTGAAACTGTAAGATAATAAATTTGTGTTGCTTTAAGCCACTATGTGGCAATTTGCTATAGCGGCAACAGGAAATCAATACAGCACTTAATAAGTATTTGGTAAGAAGAGTGGATGAAGGCCTCACAACACCCACAGAGTTCTGCTGGCCTTGGCTAGCTGGTCGCAGCACTCCACGATACCTCTAGCAAAGTTAGGGCTCTGTCCTACACCGAGTTCAGTTACTTTCTCTATGTTTGGGTCTCCACAGGCCATCTTGTTTTCCTTCCTGCCACCTATCAGCTTCTCCTTCTCTACCCTGCTTGGTTCTTGGTCAAACTTGCTTGTCTTTACATTTATGAAATATCTTGTTCTTCTCTCCTATTTTGGTTCCTTTTTTGTGTGTCTTTATACGCCACTATATTACATCCTATCTCTTCCATGGTTCTTATCCTCGTACCCTGTCTGCTTGGGGTCTAATCGCATCTTTGCTTGTCTGCTGATTGCTAGCTCAAGGAGGACTCTCTCCCTCTGTGTGCTGTAATTTTGGATTGTAGGAGCCCAGGGCCTCATTTCCTGTCCTTACTTTTGCATCTCAACCCAAGACCCACGACGCCTCCCTCTTCTGGCACTCACAGTGTCAGTTTGCACTTACTGGTCTAGTTTTCAGTTCCATTTTTGTTTTTTGGCACGAGGGGATTCCCCTCACTTTCTTGGGAACTCAGTTTTTCGTTTGAAAGAATATTTGTTATCTTTTACCCAGAATTGTCAGATGTCTTTGTCGGGGCGGGGTGTTTCAACTTCTCTGAGTCTGCTGTACTGCTGGGGGTGACCTGCCTTCACTTTTCTTTTCTAGTATCTTCTCTCTGCCTCCCAGCTCTGGATATTCTGTTTCTGTTCTTTGCGTCCACTCTAGGACATGCTGTTTCTCTGTTCTTTATCCCTTCAGGCGCAAATCCTTTTATTAACTAGTTGATTCACTCCAGAGTTCCTCCCCCTTTTTTTTAAGTGTATTTATTTAGTTATTTACTTATTTAAGCAATCTCTACACTCAACGTAGGGCTCGAACTCACGACCCCGAGATCAAGAGCCACTGAGCCAGCCAGGCGCCCCCACTCTGTAGTTGTCTGATTCAAAGTCATACAAATGAAAATCTGACAAGTCAACCTGTTTCCTGTTTGGCTCAATATATTTGTGCCCGGCCACCTCAGAAATCACTAGGCAGCCCATGTATTTGGCTGCTGTTGGGGCTGATGCCCAAATGTGATCTAGTCAGCTGTGTTGTGAGCAGAAGTGGCCAAATACAGGGTACCAGAGACAGTGACTTCTGCCCTTCCTTTAGACGGACCCGTGGGTGGGGCAGGCATCATAATTGATGTGTGTGGTGGCTTATCCTTAACAGACTCTGCAATCCAGTTGATTGATAACAGCCAGAGGGTGGTTTACAAAAAAAAAATTTTTTTTTTTTTTAACGCCAGGATCTTCACTTGGCTTACACATTTATTTACCCCTGGCATAGATACCGTTTTCATGCCTCAACACATCCATTCCTCCGATGTTTCTACTCTATAATTACTAAATAATTAGAAGAAGGTTTATGCATTAAATAAGCTCACTGTCATCACTTTAAAACCTAACTTCATTAAAAAAATAATAAAAAGAGAAGGAAACTGTAATTCCAGGGCTGGGGTCAGCCAACCTTTCAAAGCCCCAAGATTTGGGGCTCCCGGGGGGGCTCAGTCGGTTGAGTGTCCGACTTTGGCTCAGGTCATGATCTCGCGGTTCATGGGTTCGAGCCCCACAGCGGGCTTGCTGCTGTCAGCATGGAGGCCGCTTGGGATCCTCTGTCTGCCTCCCCCCTCTGCCCCCCCCCCCCACTTGTGGTCTCTCAAAAATAAGTAAATATTAAAAAAAAAAAAAAAACAAGCCCCGAGATTCCATGATGGCATGCCATGCAGACAACAAAATAATGAAGACGCTCAACACGTCCCAATGTGAAAAGATGTTCCAGATATCTGCCGGAAGTGAAAAAAGTTACGGGCAAAGCAGGGCACATTAGTACACCATCATTTGCGTACAAAAATTTATCTGTACGTATACTTGTGTTTCTTTGTTTTTTTTTTTTTTAAAGTCTTTTTTTTTTTTTTTAATTTTTTTTTCAACGTTTTTAATTTATTTTTGGGACAGAGAGAGACAGAGCGTGAACGGGGGAGGGGCAGAGAGAGAGGGAGACACAGAATCGGAAACAGGCTCCAGGCTCCGAGCCATCAGCCCAGAGCCTGACGCGGGGCTCGAACTCACGGACCACGAGATCGTGACCTGGCTGAAGTCGGACGCTTAACCGACTGCGCCACCCAGGCGCCCCTTGTGTTTGTTTGTAAACGCATCTCGTATACAACATCTAAGAGACTGGTAACGGTGGTTACCTCTGGAAGAGCACTTGGGTGGCCAAGGGCCTTGACCTGACATCTTGTTTGTGGAATTAAGAAAGAAACAAGGAAAGAAGGAAGGAAAAGAGGGAAGGAAAATGTAAGAAAAGCCCCACAGCCAAGGTGGGAAGAATCTGCTGGAGAGTCCTCAAATCTATCCTCCTCTGGAGGAGAGAGGTGGGGTTGAATCTGGCTCCTCAAGGCCACTGTCTCCACCACCTTCCCACTTCTCGGTTGAATTTATCCCGGGAAGGAGCGGGGGATTTGGTTCTCAGTTCTATATGCTAAGCCTGGCAAAAAGGCTGGGGGTTATGAAAGAGAACGTAGGGGCCAGAAAGTCACCCTCTCTGCTCAGTGCCTTTAAGCATTTGACTGTGAATCACAGTGACAAATATATTTCACACGGTGATTCAGCTTTCACACTTCTATATATACTTGAGGTAAAAATTTTAAGAAACAATACATACTACGGGAGATCCACTCTGATATTTCGTAAAATTCCATCACAAGTGTTTTAAAATAGTGGGCAGATCCCATGCTGTTGATTTGCAAACCCATGAATGGGTTTTGACTCACCATCTGGAAAACATGATATTGTCTCATGAAGCCAACTCCACTATTGCCTTTTGGAGACACTGATGTGTCCATCTTCAAAGATGCCTTTTCCTATCTGAACCCAAAAGCTCCAACTTTGGTGATTCTTCCATTTCAGAACTTGGAGTTGCCTTGATTCAAAACATGACCATTGCTAGAAAACATCTCTGTCTCCTCTCATGGCGCCTTCTAGTCCCATTCCTCTGCTGGTCCTGGCAGGGTCTTAGGTTTCACATTGTCAAACTTTCTTTCTTTCTTTCTTTCTTTCTTTCTTTCTTTCTTTCTTTCTTTCTTTCTTTCTCTTCCTTTCTCTTTCTTTCTTTCTTTCTTTCTTTCTCTTTCTTTCTTTCTTTCTTTCTTTCTAACTTTCTTTCTTTTTCTTTCTTTCTTTCTTTCTTTCTTTCTTTCTTTCTTTCTTTCTTTCTCTTTCTTTCTTTCCTTCTCTTTCTTTCTTTCTTTCTTTCTTTCTTTCTTTCTTTCTATGTTTGTTTATTTTTGAGAGAGACAGGGTGTGAGTGAGGGAGGGGCAGAGAGAGAGGGAGACACAGAAACTGAGGCAGGCTCCAGGCTCTGAGCACATAGCGTGATGCAGGGCTCGTGCTTGAGAACTGCAAGATCTTGACCTGAGCTGAAGTCGGAAGCTTAACCCACTGAGCCACCCAGGCGCCCCTGACATCATCAAACTTTCTAAATAGAAAGACTTCATTAATAAGATCTCTTTTTCTTTATATTTTATGATTACTAGTACCTGTTAAAATGTTTCTTTTAAGAGAGAGGTACAAGGAAATTCATTGTAACGGTAACAGACAGGAAACAAACTGAGTGTCTACTAATAATATCCACATCCTTGTGAAAAACATGACAGCTCTCTATGTACTTTGTCATAAGGTCCTTGCAAAGACAAGGGCCAAAACATTGTGGACATTATGCTCTTGTTTATATGAGAAGCAATACATATATAAGTTTAGGTAGGCATAGACTATCCCTGGAAGGACAAGTAAGAAAATGGTGATGGTGGGGGTGCCTGGCTGGCTCAGTTGGAGGAGAGTGCAACTCTTTTTTTTTTTTTTTTAAGTTTACTTATTTATTTTGAGAGAGAGAGACAGAGAGAGAGCGCAAGGGGGAGGGGCAGAGAGACAGGGAGACAGAGAATCCCAAGCAGGCTCCCTGTTGTCAGTGCAGAGCCCAGCTCGGGACTTGATTTCATGAATTGTGAGATCATGACCTGAGCTGAAATCAAGAGTCGGATGCTTAACTGACTGAACCACCCAGTGCCCTGTGGTGTGACTCTTGATCTCCGGGTTGTGAGTTCAAGTCCCACGTTGGGTATAGAGGTTACTTAAAAATGAAATATTAAAAAGAAAAAGAAAAAAAGAAAATGTGATGGTAGTATCCCTGGAAAGAAGAAGATCTGAGAGCACGGGTGGGTAGAGGGTTACTTTTTATTTCTTTTTTTTAATTTTTTTTTTTTTTTTTACGTTTATTTTTGGGACAGAGAGAGACAGAGCATGAACGGGGGAGGGGCAGAGAGAGGGAGACACAGAATCGGAAGCAGGCTCCAGGCTCTGAGCCATCAGCCCAGAGCCCGACGCGGGGCTCGAACTCAAGGACCCGCGAGATCGTGACCTGAGCTGAGGTCGGACGCTCAACCGACTGAGCCACCCAGGCGCCCCGGGTTACTTCTTATTTCTTACAAACTCTTTTTACCTTCTGAATTTCTACCATTATTTAAAATTTTTTTCTTTTCAGAGGCACCCGGGTGGCTCAGGTCATGATCTCGTGGTTTGCGAGTTCGAGCCCCACATTAGGCTCACTGCTGTCAGTGCAAAGCCCCCTTCGGATCCTCTGTCCCTCTCTGTGTCCCTCCCCTGCTTGTGTGCTTGCTCTCTCTCTCTCTCTCTCTCCTTCTCAAAAAGAAAATAAACAGTCAAAAAATTTTTTCTTTTCACATCTCTGAGCGTGATGTGAAAATTACCAATCTCACAAGTGCATTAACCACAATGGACACTTAAAAAAAACCCAACAGCTTTATTGAGATGTGATTCACATGCCATAAAAGTCACCCTTCTAAAGTATATGCTTCAGTGTTTTTTAGCATATCCCTCGCGTCACACTATCATTGCCACTACCTGATTTCAAAATATTTTCATCCCTCCAGAAACGCTGCACCCCTCCTTTGCCACCATCTCCCACGCTCCCCTCCTCCTGTCCCTAGCAACCACCAACCTACTTTTTGTTTCTTTAGACTTGCTAATTCTGTACATTTCATATAAACGGAATTATGTGATATATGACTGGCCCCCTTCGCTTAGCATGATGTTTTCAAGGTGCACCCATGTTATAGCATGTATCAGTACTTCATTTCTTTTTATTGCCAAATAATATTCCATTGAGTGGGTACACATTTTGGTGGGACCATTTATCAGTCGATGGTCATTGGGGTTCTTTCCATTCTCGACGATAACGAGTAGCCGTCATTCACTTGAATAATTTGAATAGAACGACTAGATCATTTGACTATAATGAATAGAGTTGCCATAAACGTTTCTGTACAGTTTTTGTTTTTGTTTTATTAAGTAGGCTTCCTGCGCAGCACCGAGCCCAGAGCGGGGCTTGAACTCACCACCTGAGATCAAGACCTGAGCTGAGATCAAAGGACATCAAGAGGGGCGCCTGGGTGGCTCAGTCGGTTAAGCGGCCGACTTCAGCTCAGGTCACGATCTTGCGGTCTGTGAGTTCAAGCCCCGCGTCGGGCTCTGGGCTGATGGCTCAGAGCCTGGAGCCTGCTTCCGATTCTGTGTGTCCCTCTCTCTCTCTCTGCCTCTCCCCTGTTCATGCTCTGTCTCTCTCTCTGTCTCAAAAATAAATAAAATGTTAAAAAAAAAAAAACAAAGGACATCAAGAGTCAGATGCTTAGCCGATTGGGCCACCTGGGTGCCCCAGCTGTGTAAGTTTTTGAGTGGACTTAGGTTTTAAATTCTCTTGGGAATATATTTAGGGGTGGAATGGCTCTAGGTTTCACATTTTGACGAGCTGCCGAGCTGTTATGTAAAATGGCTGCACCTGGATGGCTCAGCCAGTTGAGCGCCCGACTTCGGCTCAGGTCATGATCTCACGGTCCGTGAGTTTGAGCCCTGAGTCGGCTCTGTGCTGACAGCTCAGGGCCTGGAGCCTGCTTAGGATTCTGTGTCTCCCTCTCTCTCTGCCCCTCCCCCGCTCATGCTCTGTCTCTCTCTCTCTCTCTGTCAAAAATAAATAAACATTGAATGGCTGCAGCATTTTACAGTCCCTACCAGCAGCATATGAAATTCCAGTTTTTCCTCATCCTTCCAACGCTTTTTTTTTTTTTTTTTTTTTTTTAATTTTAGCCCTCCAACGATGGGTACTTATAAAGCATTTGGTAGCAGACTAATTTTTTTTTTCCATAAAGCAAACACATTTAATAAGTAAGTCCCAGAGGGGGAAGAAAAAAACCCAAAAAGCAAAAAGCAAAAAGTGAACTGGGCTTCAGAGTCTTCCTACTGTGTGGAGTCATTTGCAGGTTACAGGGATGGGGGAAGTCTATTGCAGGCAGCCAGCTGCCAATTTCAGCTGGGTCCCGAGACGGCTCTGGAACGAAAATCACAGGTCACCCAACCCCTGTTCTAGGTTTAAAGCAAGAGGTGTGAACAAGGTTACTCTGGGTCAGAAGGCTCACGCTGCTTTTTGCCAACTAAAGATGGGCTTTAAATGCGATTCTTCACAGAGGTGTTTTCCTCTTTTAAGCAGAACAACAAATAAAGCGTTCACTGGCTGGAAATCTCTTTTGCCTGTGTGTGACTCCAGCTCAGCTGTGTGTCCTACCCAGGAGTGGACAGGTTCAGAGTGCACCCAGCCTCCGGGCGGAGCCTGGACCGGGGCCAACTCATTTTCAGGTTGGGTATTTCAAAACAGAGTGTCAGGCATGTGCAGGGTTTAGGTATCCACCCAAGCATTCTATTTTCACTTGCAGGGAAATTTCAGACTATAAGAAGTGTGATGTGGCAAAATGGGGGGAGAGGAGGAAATTGTGACTAACCTTTGGGTATTAATTCCTGCACACCCCAAGTATAGAGCCACTGTATGTGATCATTATTAACATTTATCGAAGGTGTGCTTTGTGCTTGATCCTGTTTTTAGGGCTTTCACTGTGTTGTTTTATGTAATCCTCCCATGAAATAGGTGTTATTTTAGTTCCCATTTTAGGACATGGAGGCACAGAAAGTTCAAGCAACCAGTCATTATCACACAGGTTGATAAGTAGCAGAACCAGCTGAGCAAGTCAGGCAGTGGGTGCAAAGCCCACACTCTTAACCACTAGGCTATATTGTCACAGTAAAGGAAGAATGCAGGGGACTGTCAGGGGGACAGGGACGAGAGCTGAGCCTCTGGGTTGTCCCTAAACAACTGAGAAACATTTACTTATCCTCTCAAAGGGAATGGTTGAAATAGTAAATGCTTGGATTCCCAGATTGCCTTGCAGCCAGGGGTGACCATGTGGCTCCTCTCTCCACTATGATGAGATGTAAGGGGACATTTGCTGCAGGGGCATGGGGGCCATGAAGGGCAGTAGGGAAGTTTGGGGAAAGAGTTGTATGTCTGAAAAAAAAAAAAAAAACGGGGAGAGAGGCGGCATCTGTCTTGACGCCTATTCACTTTTCTGCTTTCCTGCATTCTAACTGGAATTGGAATTGGTGTGATTCTTCAGCTGTGGCAGCCATCTTGTGCCCATGAGGTTATAAACTAAGGACAGAAAGCCAATATGCTGAAGATGACAGAGGAGGATTGTAACATTCTGGTTCTTGATGAGCATACTCTGGATCTGTCTACTTTTAGACATATGTGACAATTAAATGTCTTTATTGTTTATGCATCTATGGAGAGACAATAAAGCATAACAGTTAAGATTATAGGCTTGTGAGCCTGGGTTTATACCCTGACTCTAGCATTTAGTACCTTATACCGTTGGGCAAGTTACTCACTTGTTCAACGCTTCCATTTATTCATGCATAAAATGGAGATAATGAAAGACCCACTGCTTAGGGTTATCACAAGGGTTAAATGAATTAATATATATAATGGACTTGGAATTGTGTCTGGTAAGTATGTTTTCTATGAGTGCTGGCTACTATTATCTTTTTTTTCTTTTCTGCCAGAAATTTTTATTTTGGAAAATTGCAAGTCTACAGGAAAATTTCAACAACACAATAAACACCTGCATACTCTGAATCTAGATTTACTAATCGGTAAAATTTTGCCACGTTTGCTCACATGCAGTCTCTCTCTCTGTGCACGCACGCGGGTTATATTTTTCTCCACTTGAATTATTTGAGAGTAAGTTGAAGGCAGGCTAGTTAGCATGATTACCGGTCTAGCAGCCTGTTACTTGCATACACAGCATGTGACCCAAGCTAGACCAATTGAACAAATTTCTCTCTCTCTCTCTCTTTTTTTTTTTTTTTTTTTGATTTTAAGTAATCTCTACACCTAAGGGGGGCCTCGAACTCACAACCCCGAGATCAAGAGTTGCGTGTTCTATCAACGGAGCCAGCCAGGCACTCCTTGAATTTGAATCTTGGAATAGGGTGATGAGAAGATAGAAAAAAATGATTGAGCTCTAGATTTACTGTTGGTTCTGGAGAAGATATTCGGGATCTTCTTTTCCCCTGGTTTCTGACATTTCTGGGCCTGATCTTCTAGTTTTCCCTTTGATTCTGTGAGTTCCTGCCTATCATTTTACTCCATCCCATAGTCTATTGTTGTTGCTTGCAACCCAAGAGCCCTGAAGGACACAGCTGTCCTTGAGGAAGGGAGCGCCTATCCTGGGAGTGTGGAGGTAGAGGCTTCGTGAAATCACAATTGTTGTAGGCAGAATCTCTTCATTTTTGGAGGGCTTTAGCTGGGTGACCTTATAATCTCATTCTCACAGCATTATGCTTCTGTGTACCCTAGGCCAAGGCAATTTGATTGGGGTAATTTCAGGATTTGAGACTACTCTTCCTACCTCCTGAAAGTTTTCAGCCACAGGTCAGCAAAAGCACACACACGTAGAATGTTTCAGTTATCAATTGCTGTTAACAAACCACTGCAAAATTTAATGGTTTAAAGAACAACCATTTTATTATCTCTCATGATACTGTAGGATGATTTGGCTCAGTGGGTGGTTCTTCTGTTCTCGATCTTATTGGTGGGGACTGCAGTCCCCTGAGCCTCCAGGGACTGGCATGTGAAAAAAGGCTGACTCATGGGGCTGGCAGTAACTACTGGCTGGGATCTTAGCTGGGACTGTTGACTGGAGTGCCTCCCTTTTTTTTCCATGTGGACTCTCACTCTCCATGTGGCTTGGGGTTCCCACAGCATGGAGGCTGGGTTCCAAGAGGAAAGAAATGGAAGCTGCCAATCATCTTAGGGCATGAGCTGAAAGTCTCACCATAAAACTGCCACCATTTTCATTCATCGAACAGTTCCAGAGCAACCCCAGTTCAAGAAAGAGGAAAGAAAATTTACTCCTTGATGGAGGCGCAACTGTGCAAACAGGACGGAATGATAGCAGACATCTTCACAGACTATTTACTAGAGACTTTCACTCATTTGGCTTAGATTTGAAGTCAAGAATAGTATATTCCAGGGGTGCCTGGTGACTCAGTCCGTTAAGCATTGGACTTTGGCTCAGGTCATGATCTCGGGGTTGGTGGGCTGGAGCCCCTCTTAGGGCTCTGTGCCAACAGCGTGGAGCCTGCTTGGGATCTTCTGTCTCCCTCTGTCTGCCCGCCCCCTGCAAATAAATAACCATTAAAGAAAAAAAAAAAAAAAAAGAATAGTGTTTCCCAAATGTCACATCAAAACCTTGCCAAATTCAGCACAGAAGTTGCTTCCTCCTAGAAGCTTTTTCCAATACCCCTTGAGTTAAAAGGTCTATTCTTGGGTTCCCAAACAACTTGTATATATTTTTTATTTTCACTTTTCGTATTTTTTACTTATTTTTTTAAACATTTATTTATTTATTTTGAGAGAGAGAGAAAGTGTGCGCACAGGTGCAAGTGGGGGTGGGGCAGAGAGAGAGAATCCCAAGTAGGCTCTGTGGCGTCAGAGCAGAGGGGCTAGATCCCATGAACCATGAGGCTGCTGTGGGGCTTGATCCCTTGAACCGGGAGATCGTGACTTGGGCTGAAATTAAGAGTCAGACGGTCAACCGACTGGGCCACTCAGGAGCCCCCAGGTGCCCCCATATTTTTAAATTGTTAATATTAGTTACACCTGCTGTGAATCTATGTATTCTATATGCATATGTATCTATACATATCTATAACATATTTATATGCGTAGATATATATATTTTGGCCACATAAAGTAACCCATTTATTATAGGCTAGCAATGTTTCAAATGGTGGAACTTCTCCCGGTCTTTCTACTCCTTTAGTCTTCTGATGGGACTGTAGGGCTGGTAGTGTAGGTCCGGGTACCACCGGCCACCGTTTTCATGCAGGAGCCACAGTGCCAGATCCCCACAGCTTTTCTTTTCATCTTGGTTTTGCCACAGAAGGAGCAAATGTACTTGGCGCGCTAGCTTATTTCAATCTTCACCACTTTCCTGTGGGAGGCACCTTAATAGGTCCCATATTTACTAATGATTCCCAACTTCTTGCTGTGTTTAGTCATGTTGCCACAAACTAGGTCTGAGACCAGAGAGCTGAATATATATGTGTACGTGTACACACACACACACACACACACACACATACATATAAGTATGTATGTATATATATGTACATGTATATATATGCATATACATATTTACGTATATGTATATATATAATTGATAGATTGATTTCTTTTTTACCTTCTTTCCTTTCTTCTTTTCCCCTCCCTTTCCTTCCTTCTTTCTTTCTTTCTTTCCGTTTCCTTCACAATTATTTAAGTGCCTACTCTAAGCCAGACACTAATCTGGGTGCTGGAGACGCTTGAGTGAACTGAACAAATTCCCTGCCCTCTTGGAGCATTTGGTTTGGAAGATCTACTTGATCTTCTATGTTTTTTTTTTTTTTTAACTTTTTTTTAAAGTTTATTTAAGTAATCCATACACCCAACTTGGGGCTCAAACTCACGACCCTGAGATTAAGAGCTGGAAGCTTCTTCACTCACCCCTGATCTTCTTTGCTTTAGAAGATCTACCTGAATGACAATAGGTAGCAGAGATCTGAATGACAATGGGGAGCACGCCAGGAGGAATGAAAACTGCCGGAGAGCAAAGGGAACAAACAGCACAGCAAGCGACAGTCCCTGAGGCATGTTTGGGAAGTTCTCGAAACAAGAGGAATGTTAGTGTCTCGCACAGGATAAGAAATTAGAAAAGATCTATTACCTGAGATCGGAGAGGGAAGCAGAGACCAAGCCAGTTAGGGTCTGGGTTTTATCCCAAATGCAATAGGATGTCACTGGAACATGTTCAGGTTGGAAGTGACATGATTTAGTGCATGAGTTTTCAAAGATCCCTCTGGCTACTGTGTGGGGAGTGTTTTGGGGATTACTAAAGGGAAAAGCAAGGAGAGCTTCAGTCGTTCAGGTGAAAGTTCATGCAGGGTCTTAGCATTCATTTCGGGATCCTCAACATCCAACCACAGTGTTTATTATCTGTTGTTTGATGAGGGATTGAATACAAGTAGCATATACCGTCTGAGTGAGTACTCTCGCTAAACTACGTAGTGGGTCCTGAGAATACTACGTCAGAGAATGAAAGAGACAAAAGCTCTACCTTCATGGAGTTTTCATCCTAGTGAGGAAAAGAGATAATAAGTACCGCAAGTAATCAAAAATATGTTGTTTCCAATGACAAAAAATGCTATGAAAAGAAATGAAGCAGGGAAGCGGGATAGAGAAAACTGAGACCACAGTGGGCGGGAATTTAAAATAGAGCAATCAGGGAAAGCCTCACTGAAGAAGTGACATTTGGACAATGAGGGGTGGGGAGGAAGATGAGGGAGGGTGTTGTTTAAACTTTCCGGTGGTGGTGGGGGTAGGGGTGGGGCGGGGAGCGAACCAGGCAGAAATAGCAGAGGCAGGGCCTCTGAGGTCAAGGTGTGGTAGCTATGTTGGAGGGACCCCAAGGAGTCCAAGTGGGCCTGGAATACAGCAGTGGGTTGGACAAGAAGCGGGTGATGGTGACTGAAAGGGGATAGACTGGTTGTGTGGTCTCTTCAGGTTACTGTAAAGGTTTTGGAAGACAGACATAAAATGACTTGGTTTTTATCAGGACCTCTCTGGCTGCTACGTTGAGAGTAGGCTGGAATGGAAGCCGGGAGAACAGCGAGAAAGCTACTGCAGTAGTCCAGGTGGGAAAGGATGGGAGCAGAGCATAAAGTGGTTTTTTTATTCTACTCACACTCGAGACATTTAACACTGATTCAACAGTATTATCTAATATAGAGTCTATATTACACCCCCCCTTCCTGCCGTCCGTTTTGCATGAAAGAAAAAAAAAATCTTGATCCAATCAAGGCTCACCTACTGCCATTTGGTTTTCACCTCTTCCGTGCTTTTTTAAGAGCCCAGGCAAGGTGTTTCGTAGCATGTCCCACATTCTGGATTTGCCTGGTTGTTTCTTCATAGTTAGGTTCAGGTCGGCTGTTTTTTTTTTTTTTTTTTTTGGCAAGGATACTACTACAGAGGTGGCGTTGTGCCATCCCCATTGCATCATATCAGGAGACAAGTCATGTCAGTTTGATCCATTACTGGTGAAGCTAAGTGATAGTGTTTGGTGATTAGATCTCTCGGTTGAGATGGTGTCCGCTGCAAAGCAAGCTATTCCGTGGGATACTTGGGGGCTGAATATATAGTGAATATACTATCACCCAGCAACCTTTCGCCCGGTGACTTTAGCATCTAATGAAGAGCCCGGTGGCTTCTGACCGTGTGCCTCAGTTTGCTCCTCCGAACAATGAGGATAACAGTGGTCTCGAAGGGATGCTTGTTGCGAGGATCAGTACTTGGCATACAATGAACGCTAGGTAAAGGTTAGATACTACTGGACGAAGGCAAGTGTGACAAGATTGAGGGCAGGGCTGAGGCTGCGCTCCAACGCTCCGGAACCCGCCGCGGCTCCCAGGCGGCGAGCCAGGGACGCCGGCCTGGGGGTCCTCCCCGCCACGCCCTCGCGCCGCGCGAGCGCCGCCGGGCGGGGGCACCCAGCGCCCAGGCCGCGCAAGGCCCCCTGGGACCGGTAGTGCTGGGCGTGGCCTCGGGACTACATATCCCGGAGGCCCCCGCGTCGCGGCTCCAGCCGCTGCCGCCTCAGCCTCCACACAGCGACGGCGGCGGCCGCGGCGGCTGAGTCGGTGGCGGCGGCGGTGGCGGCGGCTGCGGGCTGAGCGGCGAGTTTCCGATTTAAAGCTGAGCTGCGAGGAAAATGGCGGCGGGCGGTGAGTGGAGATAAAGGAGGAGCGGCGGCGGGCGAGGGGGTGGAGTGCGAGGCGGGGGTGAAGAGGGCGAGTCCCCGGGTTGCCGCGAGCCGGCGGCTTTGCGGCTCCGCGGAGGCGCTGAGGGGCGCGCCGAGCGGGGGGCGCGCTGAGATAGTTTTGGGGTGTCGGGGCCGCGCCGCTTCCCCGCAGCCCGGGGCGGCCCCGCGGCCGGAGGAGGGGACTTGAGGTGGGGCGGCAGCCGGCTTGGGAGTCGGAGGGGGTCCCCGCGCGGAGGGGTCACCCCGAGGAGTTTCGGGGTGGGGGGGGGACCGCGGGGGCCCACTTTTCCCCTCCTGTCCCTGAAGTTTTGTCTTTCCCCAGCCCTTGGGGCTGCTTCAGGAAGCTCCCCGCGTCCGCCTCCCGCTGCCTCGGCTCCTTCGCAGTTATTCGGAGGAATTAGGGGGCGGGGGCAGCGGCGCAGACCCCACGACCCCCACCCCAGCCTCCAGGTCGCACCCAAAATCGGGTTGCGTTTTGTTGCTGTGTTTCCTCCCGCACCGGGGCATTTTTAATATTTGAACTCGAATGATCGGCGGAATTTCATTTTGGGCACGGGGAGGTTCTCCGCAGTTTTCTCGCTAAAAAGGCATTTTGCTACCTCCGCTGTGAAGGTTGGGAAATGGCAAGTGGGAAGTTGGTAGATCAAATTTGGGGTTTGGCTGTCTTCGTCAGGACTGTTTTTTCTCCCCCCCCCACCCCCCCATCTCGAATCTTACGTACGTTGATGGAGTTTGTAATGATTTAAATTGTCTTGCACATGCCTTAAAAAAAAAAAAAAAAAAAAAAAGATGATCCATGAGTCGTTGGGAGGCTTAGTTGCTCCCAGTTTGAGGGCACTCGGGGTGGAAAAGTTAACCAAAAGAGCAGTGGTGAGAGCGAGAAAGCATCGTCTCGAAATCTCATAAAACAGGAGGAGTTTGGGATTCCAAAATGGAATGACACGAAAGGCATGAAATTGTCCCGAAGTCGAAACTCACCCCCCCCCCCCCGCCCAGCCCCCCGCCCCCCGCCCCGTCTCGAAGGCGAAGACTTCCTTTTTTGCAGTTTTTGAGCAGCGCTTCAAAGCCAACCTGTTTTTGTTATTAAGCCTGTACCGTAAAGAAACCGGAAGGCGAGTACCAGCTGTCTTGCTGCAGTGGTTTTTTAAATGGAGTTGAATGAGATGAGCGAGTGGTAGCGGTGTTGAGGGAGATTGCTGGATCTCCGGGTTTAAATGCCCGGCCTCGGACCCACCTAACTGGTCCCTGGCTGCAAGAAAGCTTCAGTATTTGTTGCAGCAGGTTGTAGAGAGGATGATGGAAAAGACAAAAACCAAACCCCAAACGTGGGTCTTGTGAATGCCGCATACGCTGAAACGTGAAATGGAGATCTGGAAGTTCGTGAAATATTTGTTCTTGAGAAACATTTGAATTACTGCCCTGTTTAGAATAGGTTATACCAGCTACGATACCCAACTGGAAAAAGGTCCACAAGCGTTGAAAAATGAGTGTCTCCTGTGAACCCTCCAGTTCCGGCTCCTCGGAGGCAGTGGCTGTTGCCGGTTTCTGGAGTATCCTTGGTCTTTGGAATAATTATTTTAAGATTTTTATTTGAAACATAACCCTTGCTGGGTACCCAAGGCAGGAAAATAAGATGAACAGAAGAAAGGGAAAATGTGGCGGGAATATGGTTTTCTTTTCACTGTCCTGAACAAATGTTGATAGCTGTTAGAAAAAGCTTCTGAACTTAGTGCTGATGTTGCCTTATGCACTGACACCCTTAAAGAAGTAACAATCTGTGGGGCTTGAGGATGAGGAACGGCTGCCAGGGTGCATTGTTTGTATGTAAGATGAAGCCTCTGTTTGTAACATGTAAAATGATATTGAACACTATAGCTCCTGTCACTGGAGGTTGCTTCAGGTTCTGCATTTAAATGAGCAGTAATCTAGGTTGCCTGTGATCCTAAATTACAGTGGTATTTTATATATTGATAGAAGTGACTTAATTGTCCAATCAGCATTAAAAAAGAGGCATATGCCAGCTTCTAGTTTATAGAACTACATTTTGAACATGACTGTAGAATAAGTGGGTTGCTATGATGTTTCTAGAGCGGTTGCAGGAAATATTTCTACCATAAAATATTCCTTACCTACAGAGACTTCGAGAATGCAGACACAACCCCAGCATAATTAACAGGATTTCTATTTTTGTAAGTTCTAGAATGCTGGTTTTAAATTTACCAACACTACAGTTCATTAAAGAAATTCAGTAGGGGCGCCTGGGTGGCGCAGTCGGTTAAGCGTCCGACTTCAGCCAGGTCACGATCTCGCGGTCCGTGAGTTCGAGCCCCGCGTCAGGCTCTGGGCTGATGGCTCGGAGCCTGGAGCCTGTTTCCGATTCTGTGTCTCCCTCTCTCTCTGCCCCTCCCCCGTTCATGCTCTGTCTCTCTCTGTCCCAAAAATAAATAAAAAACATTGAAAAAAAAAATTAAAAAAAAAAAAAAAGAAATTCAGTAATACTAGAGTTTAGATGGTTAGGGATTGCATTAAATAATTTCACTATATTTTGACATTGAGTAAACTGTGCATCCCCTCCCCCCTCCCCCCATAAGAGTTATTTTTCATATCAGGGATATATTCTTAATCCCTGTATAAGAATTATTTCTCTAAATTGCCCCTCACTCCCTAGACAAACAAATTAGAATTCATTCAGTAAGGAGTGTACTGCAGGACCCTGGATCCTTTTTCTGGGAGATGCTAAATAAATAGTTTTTGAAATGGTTACTTACTAAAGCCTTCTTGACTGGTGTTTTGAAATAAACTTCAGGGACATATTAAAGATGAGGGTTTTTTTTTTTTTTTAATTCTTTTGTGTGTTAACTGATTCTAGAATCTTTTAAAGAGGAGTATGTTTTTTGAGAAGTCTTTAAACAAATAATTTAAAAATAATTCAGACAATAAGGTAAGATATAAACCCAAATTGGTGTTCAAATAAATGGCTTTAGTGTTTCTTTTTCAGTTTTTTAGAATATATAATTTCAAGCCCTGGCCTGAGGATGTAGACTACTTTCAAAAACTCGATTTTTGTAAGTTTAGAATGAGTATAGCCTCCAGTGGCTGTTTGTCTACAATGGAAAGCGACCACAATTTAATGCAGTTGTTACTTTAATGTTACCTAGGACTAGAAGGAGTTGTTGATCATGTTGAAGAGTTTCTCATGTAGTTTCTCATAGGTTAAACCAGAGAGTACCTGTCCCAGTTTGGTTTGAACTTATTAAATACCCTGTAGTGTAAAATATTCTGTTTTTGTTTTTTCATTATCGAGGGTTTAAAGCTCTGGGAGCAGAAAATTAGTATTGGAAACGTATCTTAACTTTTCTTCTTTCTCATAGTTCAACAGATTAAAGAAATAGGTAACTGCATGTTAGTTTAGATCCACAGGGATAGTATGGAGATTGAATGCTGCAGTAAAATGTAGGCATTTTCTTCCATTTTATTGAGTGCTTTTTGGGGGTGGGGGAGGGGATCACAAAATGAACATTTCTCAGTAAAAGTGGAGGAGGGGCTGTATTGTAATGAGGCTTATTCCTTCTTTTTGTTAGTGTTTGCTGCGTAAATTCATTTAGCCCATTGGTTTTCTGATAGAGTTTCTGGGAGATTATTTTGGGTTAAAGGGTGCAGTTTATCCAGAGTCTAACCTTATTTCCACTCCTAACAAATGACGGAATTGACTTGAATTTAATCGCCGTTCCCTTTCCTACCTTCTGGTGGGGAGTTAAATGAACAGGAAAATGGCCAGAAGATACACAGCAGGAGTTGAAAGGAAGACCTGCACTGTCTAGGAGGCTGATTTATCCACAAACTGGATAATCTTCTTAGACTACATACTGCCAGTTCCCAACTTTGTCAGCATTAACTCAGTTTGGTAGGTTCTGCTGGCCTAGGTCAATTTACAGGGGGGGCAGTAATAAAGGTTTATTTAACTGTAATAAATTTTGTGGCCTAGAGGCAAAGGAAAGAAGTCTGACCTATCTGGCAAATGGGCTTTACCTATTTCAAAGAATATTTTAAGAGCAAATGTACTAGTCTTTTCTGTTAGTATTTTTTCCTATCTTTCATTATGAACGTCTGTGTCCTATTTTTTCTTTTCCATTGATATTTTTTACCGATATGTTCGGGGAAAGAGTGACTTTTTTTTTTTTTTTTTTTTGAGTGTAAAAAAATTTTTTTTTGTATGCTGTCCACCTATGAAGGTATTCTTCTGAAATGTTTAATTTCTTTGATTGGAGGTTAAGAGTGAGGGTTCTGAAGTTTCAGTTTTTGGAAACTAGGCTGATTAGATTACTAAATTTAACTCTTTATCATCCATGTAAGGATGAAAAGGGAATATTGGCATGGGTACCACATAGTAATGGATAATCTACTGCTCCCTGGGGCTTTGCTTTTGGTAGCTATAGCAGCTGAGTGGGAGTAGTAGATGGATAGATGGGAAAAGACTGCAGAACTCAGCATAATCCTCAATTAGGATAAGCCTCATGGTTAATTGAATGTTGAGTGCACAGGTTAAATCCCATTATAACAAACTCCAGGGGACTAGCTAAATTATTTTGTTGTACTGGGATTGAACTTTTTTGAATATTGTTTGAAATAAATTAGTCTTTTTGTTTTTGTTAGAGGTGTTAGAAAAATTTTTATGTATTGTAACAATTTGAGAAGTTGTTACTCATGAACCAATGTGTCCAAGGTTTAATTTTAATGCTTTGCCTTTAAAAAGGAAATAACTCATGTTGAACGGGGCATATACTTTATCCCCCGCCCCCCCCCCCCCGCCCCCCCATGCTCCCACATCTAGGTCTGTGTCTAGAGTAGCTCCATTGGTTTATTTCAACAACCAAATACATTTATAGGTACTGCTGCCACCATTAAAGTGTGGTCAGAGGAAATGGGAAATTCCCCATGTTTCCAGGTGACTGCTGCTGGTAATTTTTTCTTCCCTTGATAACTTTTTAAAATAAATGAATATACTTCACTCTTGTGAACTTTACTTTTTGGTAATAATTAAGGTAGCCCTTTTCCGCTGATCCCAGTGTAGTTGGTGACAGAGATCTATATGGTTTAAAAAAAAAAGTGATGGTAGTATTGTAGTTATAAATGTGGAATTTTTCAGAAACAGGATTAGTATACATATGAGAAAAATTAGTATTATGCTTGGCCAGAAATACACTTTTTTTTTTTTTTTCCTGTCTTGTATTTTCAGATCGGTGTTTGAGAAACTTCAGGTGTTTATATCCCACCTTCATATCTAAGGCTAACGTTTTTAGTTTGCTTAGAGAGTGTTGATTGGGTGCAGCAAGACATTTTTGAAGTCATTCTTTTAAATAGATGTTCCATGAAGGAGGGAAAATCTGAAAGAGGGAATTTCAAAGCAACCCAAGCAGTGTTTTGAAAGTTCTCGAGTCAAGAATAATGACTGGCCAGTAGGCAGGAAGCCTGCAGTTGTATTGTGGTATTGTGCCTCCAGCTGACGCATTTGAGAACTTGAGTACAAAAGAGGAGAAAGCGTGGGGAGGGGAAGAAAGAGTTTTAACAACAACAAAAAGAGGGGGGTGGGGGAGACTTTTAGAGTAAATACTCTCTGCTTTTCTGTTTAAGTGAAATCTAAACCAAATTATTTTTACTTTGAGAGGAAATGTTTGTTTATCATAATCTAAATGGCCTAAACTGACATTTTTATACATGAGAGTTGTTACTGGTGGAAAGAGCAGCATGAT
Organism: Panthera pardus; assembly: GCF_024362965.1. Classification (NCBI taxonomy): domain Eukaryota; kingdom Metazoa; phylum Chordata; class Mammalia; order Carnivora; family Felidae; genus Panthera; species Panthera pardus. Next base: position 13,758,719 of record NW_026526821.1, on the reverse strand, counting down.
CATACACTCAGTTTTAAAACAACTTGAATAAAAAAAAAAAAAATCTCGGGGAATCCGGCTGATTCAGTGGGAAGAGCATGCTTGATCTCCAGTTCATGAGTTCGAGGCCCACGTTGGGTGTGGAGATGACTAAAAAATAAATAAACCTGAAAAAAATCTACACACGAAAACTTTTGGATAGTCCCCCCTTTTGCTACCTAATCAGTATCATTTGTTGGCCTGTTACTTTGAAAATGATACTTGTGAAGAAGAGTTGAGAACAGTTTGCAAGCTAGTATTGTAAGCTTCATGCAAATCAATCTCAAGACATTCCTTAAAATTTATAAAACAAAGGGGGTGGAATATGTGATCTCCAAAGTTCATTATATTGGAGAATTCTATAAACTTAAAGCATTGTATAGATATGTAGAATGGTCTTATATTTAAATTTTGTTGGTCAAACATTAAATGGGTTAAGCTCTTTGTATCAGATAATGGTAACCTTTCAGTGCTGACTCATGGGTTGGGCGATGGGATGATTTTTGAGCTCCTGACTTCATAGTGGGTGCTACAAGCTGCAAAGTGCGCGCTTGCACATATGTGTCTGGGGAAGGGGAAGGGGGAGGGGGAGGGGGAGGGGGAGAGAATTTTTCAACCCCCTCCTTCTCTTGTAAGAAAACGAAGTCATATTTTTCTTTACTCTCAGTAAAGCTGTCATCAGTGGAATGGATTATTGAATTTAAGTCACTCTGTAGAGTAGCTATATCAGCTTGATTTTGTTTCCAGATTGAAATTTGGCAATTTTATTTGAAAATGTTTTAAGGATTACCCAGTATTCTTTTCACCAGATTGTGTCTTTAGTCTAAACACCCTCTGCTGCATCCAAGCTCATCTCTTTTCCTCTTTTACCTGTCTGGTGGTGGTTGTGTTTTTATAAGACTTTCATCCCAGTGAACACAGTTGGCCCCATTGCTGTCAGAGCAAGTCCTTGGCTGCATCCAGGAAAATCTAACTTCGCCAGTGAGAAAAATAACTCCACACATACGTTGCATCCATTGGAGTGCCAGTTGTGTATTCTTCATATACTAAGACGGGACTATCACTGTATTAAGATTTAAGAATAATCTCACCAGGCATCAGTACAGTGAGGTCAGGAAGCTACTTTCAAAGCGCACAGCCACATCTAGTCTCATTTAAGTAAATTTCCCAGACCACCACAACTGAAAATACAGTTCTAGAATATGGTAGAAGCCTTAGGTGTAGGGAAACCAAGTTAGGTGAACCTGGAATTGTGAACTTGTCCGATAAACTCCACTTTTCTGTTTCTTTGTTTAAAGTATGAAATACCTCCCACATGTTAATTCTTTTTTTAAGTTTTATTAATTTTGAGGGAGAGTGTGAGTGCGTGCACGAGTGGGGGAGGGGCAGAGAGAGGAAGAGAGAATCCTCAGAGATTGGGGTGGGGGGAGGGGGAGATCATGACCTGAGCCCTGAGCCAAAATCAAGAGATGCTTAACTGACTAAGCCACCCAGGCACGCCTCCCCCATGTTACTTTTTAAACTGACTTTTCGTACCAGCATTCAGCATTCTGTTAGCTATGAGGCCCCGAGCTTTAATCATCTTTAATTTGCTACTGTTTGGCGGTTGCCCACTCCCCCATACACACATACTTAACCAGTGTTTATTAAGCTTGTAGTGTTGAAGGCGCTGTGAGAGTTAATAAGGTTTTGACCTCCAAGTGCACACAATCAATCAGGTATTCACATCACTTCAGTATGAGGCAATTTATTTTGCTTATAAAGATCAAGAAGAAGTTCAGAGGAGGAAAGGACTACTTCTGACCAGGTGATGAGAATGCAAGACTTTGAAGAATGAGTGAGATTTTAATATGGAGACAACAGTTTCTGTTGGTGAGAAATCATTAGCAAGAGCTCAGAGGTAAGGCATTTTAAGACTTGGTCATTTAAATACTCAAATGTTAGTGGATTTGAGTAAACTGGTTTTGTTTTTGCAGAATCCTATTGATACATTTCTCTTAAATATATTTTCATTACAATTTCTAAAAGTCTAGTTCAGGCCCTTTATTTCTAGATATTTGTAATAGTTTTCAAAGTAGTCCCCATTCTTTCCCTACGTCCTCTCTGTACTTCTTAAACATCATTTTGATTACATTTTTTGCTTAAAAATTTGCAAAGTACAATCGAAATTCCTTAACCTAATATTCAGTTTTTAATCATCGTCTTTTTAAAATCAATCTTTCCCATTTTTGTTGCCTCTTGAGTCACGCTGCTGCTTTCTGACTCTTCTCCCTTGCTATCTAACCTAGTCATTAAAGTCTAGTTCAGATCCTGTCTCATTTAAGTAAATTTCCCAGACCACCACAACTGAAAATACAGTTCTTATTTTCTGATATGAATCTTAATTATCTCTTCACATGCAAAGGAGTCTGCATTTATTGATTGGTAGGGCAGATTCAATCAGATGGTTTATTTTTGAAGTGGGCACCTTTTTTTTTTTGATAAGCTTCTAAAGTCATCCATTATTTTTTCGATTATATTCATTTTAGGTGTCCCCTCCCCCAGTGCTTGGCATTTGGATATGAAAGTTTCTAAAGTTCTAACTCTCAGGTCAGCTTTTCTTTTTTTTTTTTTTTTAATTTTTTTTTTTTAACGTTTATTTATTTTTAAGACAGAGAGAGAGCATGAACAGGGGAGGGGCAGAGAGAGAGGGAGACACAGAATCGGAAGCAGGCTCCAGGCTCTGAGCCATCAGCCCAGAGCCCGACGCGGGGCTGGAACTCCCGGATCGTGAGATCGTGACCTGAGCTGAAGTCGGACGCTTAACCGACTGAGCCACCCAGGCGCCCCCAGGTCAGCTTTTCTATCTGGAAATTGAGATAAAATTAGAGTCTTAGTCCTAAGGACCTATGTCTTCCTTACAGAGTTGTCCCAGATTAATCCTGTCCGGGCCTTAGGATTCATACTTCCCAGATGTCCTAAGACTGGACCGTCCTTCTGTGAGTTGTTCAAATGTTTTTATTCAGTATCACGGTTCTTCAAAGAATTATGCTAAGCATTGTAGGCATTAAAATCCCTTTGTGATCTAGGAGCTTATAATCTAGTTGAGAAATAAGGATAACTGAAAAAACATAGTTGCAACAACATAAATAAGTGGCTCAGAAGTTCAGAGGAAGAAAAGGTCATTTTCAACTAGAATTGTTAGGGAAAACTTCTTGGAGGAGATGGAGTAGATCTAAACGGAATTAATTGCTGTTTCTGATCTCTCTTTCCCACATCTTTTAATATGTAGTGCTTAGTACAATAAAAAAATTGTGTATATATATATATACATACACACATTATTTTAAACTAAAAAGGCATAAACGTGGTAGAGTTTAAACATTACAAAAAGGGGTGTGTGTGTGTGTGTGTGTGTGTGTGTGTGTATACACACATATCTTGAAAAAGTAAGGATCATGGTCCCCCAGGTCTTTGGTTTTTGCAGCTACTCTCCTTCCCAAAGGCAACTGCTATTAGACGATATTCTGTGCAGATAGTTATGGATGTCTCTCCATTGTGTGTGTGTGTGTGTGTGTGTGTGTGTGTGTGTGTGTGTGTGTGTGTGTATTTATTTATTTATTTATTTTTGAGACAGAGAGAGAGAGAGAGAGAGAGAGAGAGAGAGAAACAGAGAAACAGTGTGAGCAGGGGAGGGGCAGAGAGAGAAAGATACAGAATCTGAAGCAGGCCCCAAGTTCTGAGCTGTCAGCACAGAGCCTGATGTGGGGCTCAAACCCAGGAACTGAGACACCCCTATCTTTTTTTTTTTTAAAGTAATCTCTACTCCCAATGTGGGGTTCTAACTCATGACCCTGAGATCTAGAGTCACATGCTGCACTGACTGAGTCAGCCAGGTGCACTTCTTTTTTTTTTTTTTTTAAATTTTTTTTCAACATTTTTTAATTTATTTTTGGGACAGAGAGAGACAGAGCATGAACGGGGGAGGGGCAGAGAGAGAGGGAAACACAGAATCGGAAACAGGCTCCAGGCTCTGAGCCATCAGCCCAGAGCCTGATGCGGGGCTCGAACTCACGGACCGCGAGATCGTGACCTGGCTGAAGTCGGACGCTTAACCGACTGCGCCACCCAGGCGCCCCGGTGCACTTCTTATTTATCTTTCTTTTTGGTATTTATCTATCTATCTATCTGTCTGTGTGTGTATGTATGTATGTATTTAATTAAAAGTAGGCTCCGCATACAACATGGGGCTTGAACTCACCAGCCTGAGATCGAGTCGCATGCTCAACCAACTGAGCCAGCCAGGTTTCCCCTCTTATTTATCTTTTAAAAACTTATCCCATCCCAAGTTGCTTGACTGCTTGAAGGCATGAAATCTATTGTTCATTGTCTAAGATTATGAAACTAAACTCCTTCCCATGGAGTTCCCAAAGCCTTTCATAATCTGATTCTAATCTACATTTCCAGCATCATCTTATTTCTGTGTGTCTTATACTTTAGCTGCTATTAAGTTTCTCTTGTTCTGCCTTCCCTGGTCTTACCCTACTAAAAATTATCTCTCCTGTGTTCTGATTCATATTCTTAGGTATAAAAGCTAAAAGCTAGCATTTATCCAAGCTAATATGCCTGGACAGTTTTGGGTGTTTAATGTCCATTATCTCATTTAACTGTCTTTTGTACTGCAGAGCTCTTTTTTTCCCTTCCACTGAAGTCTTATACAAAACCCTATTCGAAATAGAAAATGCGATTTTATTAAAACTTATTTTCTAAGTTGAAATTTAAACTGTTTGCTGGTTGTAAAGGCAGTGAAAATGAAATTGCTGTGATGAATATAAAATTTGAAATTGGGTTCTTAACAACTATTATGGATCCAAATCCATCTCTGCTTCTAGTTTATTTCTGTATTATGAAAATCCCAACTCATACAGAGATATAGTTGTAAATGGTGTCAGTTCAAAAATATTTTTTGATATATGTAACAGGTGCACATGGGACAAATTCAAAAGGGACCAGAGGGTATGTATACAGTGCAAAGTAAGGCATCCTTCTTCAGGCGTTTCCCAGCCACCTCCCTAGCCCCTGCTCAGAGTTCTTGTTAACTGTAGAGTCATTGTTAACTCTAGATACATACATAAATGCATATGCTTAAAAACTTTTAAGTTTAGTGAATTTCTCCTACATTTTTGGGTAAAGTATAATAAAGTGTAGCATACATTCAGGAAAATGCATAAGTACAGGCCTATAAATTTTCATAAAACAAACACACTTCTGTAATTGGCACTCAGGAGCCCTCTTCTGGATTGTGTATATTTTTTAAATGATCTTGGGGAGAGGTTTCAGGTCTGTATTTAAACTACTAAGTTCTTTCTAATGGTTACACAGCATTCCGCTGTGTAGTGGATATATCATAATTTATCCAGTTTTATATTATTACAAACAGCTGTAAGTGAATATCCTCATACGTATTTCTTTGTCCCATGTTTTGTTGTAAAGCATATAAAAATTTCTGGCAGTAGAATGCTAGAGTATTAGAGGGTATGACTTTAAGTTTTACAGGTATTGCAAGTGGCTTCCTGTTGTAGAGGTTGTAGCAAGTGCTGTATGGAAGTGCTTGTTTTCCCTATCTCGTGTGTTTCCTTTAATGCTTTTCTGCTCTCCTTTTCCTTTACAACAAAAATCAAATGTGAAAATTAAAAAAATGTAAAATAGAAAAATGTCAGGATATCAAACTGTTAGCATAGTTTAATGAGGTGGTAAACTACAATATGTTGTAACTATATATTCTGTTTAATGTGTTTAAAGATGTTTGAAATGTAAATGTACCTACTTAACATTTGTGGGTGTGTGTTACAATTTTTTATAAATTAAAAAAAATTTTTTTTAATGTTTATTTATTATTGAGAGAGAGAGAGAGAAAGAGACAGAGAGTGTGAGCAGGGGAGAAGCAGAGAGAGAGGGAGACCCAGAATGTGAAGCAGGCTCTAGGCTCTGAGCTGTCAGCACAGAGCCTGACGTGGGGCTCAAACTTGTGAACTGTGAGATCGTGACCTGAACCGTGACCTGAGCCGAAGTCAGACGCTTAACTGACTGAGCCACCCAGGTACTCTGTTTTGTTTTGTTAAAATTTTTTAGTGTTTGTTTGTTTTTGAGAGAGAGAGAGAGAGAGAGAGAGAGAGAGAGAGAGAGAGAGGAAGGGGGAGGGGCAGAGAGAAAGGGAGACCCAGAATGCGAAGCAGACTCTAGGCTCTGAGCTGTCAGCACAGAGCCTGACATGGGGCTCGAATTCACAGATTATGAATTCATGACCTGAGCCTAAATCTGACATTTAACCGACTGAGCTACCCAGGCGCCTCTGGGTATGTTTTTTTTTTTTTTTTTTTAAATTTGTAGAAATCTATTTTGAGGTATAATTTACTTACACTAAAATTGAACCATTTTAAGCGTGTTGTTTGTTTTGACACATGTAAACTGTTGTGTTACTACCAACCACAATCAGGGTACAGAACATTTCCATCACCCTAGAAAGTAGTATCTTGCCCATTTGTATTTAGTCCTTTTCTAGGTTTTGGAGTATTCAGTGAACCATTGTTTGGCCTTCTGTCACTATAGGTTACTTTTTTCTTTTTTTACCTTTATTGAGGTATAATTGGCGTTCAGTTAATTACATATGTTTAAAGTGTATAATTTGAGTTTTGACCTAGAGGTCTACCTGTGAATCTGTTACCACAGTTACAGTAATGGAAATATCTGTTAGCTTTAGTGGACATATCCTTGTATCTCTTTATAATCTATCCCTTCCCATCTTCAGGTGATTGCTGATCAGCCTTAAGTCACTGAAGATTAGTTTACCTTTTTGGGAATTTATATAAATGGAATTCTTTGCTGTGTACTTTTTTTCCCCCTTTCGTTGTCAGATGATCCTTTACTGAAATATTTCCCTTTGTAGTTTTTTTTTTTTTAAGTTTATTTATTTATTTTGAGAGAGAGAGAAAGAGTGCATGCCTGTAAGTGGGTGGGGTGCAGAGAGGGACGGAGGGAGAGAATTCCAAGCAGGCTCTGTGCTGACGGCACTCGGGGCTCCATCCCAGGAACTATGAGATTGTGACCTGAGCCGAAATCAAGAGTCAGACGCCCAACTGGCTGAGCCACCTGGACGCCCCTTCCTTTGTAGTTCTTAACTAGCTGGGCATTCCACTGCTCCACTATTGATGTCATCTATGATGCCATGAGGGTGGTGGCCATTAACATTGCAGCCCATAGACTGGGTTAGTCCCCAGGATCTCTTTAATGGTTCTAGGGAGTTTCTGTGGCTAAAGATCTGTGCCTCATCTGTCAGGCAGTGTTGATAGTCTCATCAAAAGTGATTCCTGCTGTGCTTAACAGGGAATAGGCCACTCACTGTTTTTCTACTTTTTTCTGTCTCTTGGCAATCCCTTGAGGGGTTTGATAGTCAGGGAAGGGGCGGAAGGTACCATTTCATTCTGGGCCTGAATGGTCAGTTTCACCTAATCCTCATACCTTTCCAGTCACCATTTGTTTTTGTGGTGTCATTACCAACCTTTTTTGGGAGATGGGTCCAGAGGACTGATCTTGATCTCTCCGTTCAGACGAGGCACTGACTTCCTCACCGGTACACCACAGGTATATGAATTTGATCTCATTAGGGTTGAACTTAGGCGACATGATGCAGGTGGCTGATGAACCTGGGTTTGGGATGACAGAAAACAGTTGCACCTTTGCGGCATCTGAGCGGAAAGTCAAAAGTACCATGTACTTTTTTTCAAGGGGAACTGGTTTCTTTCACTTAGTACTGTATAGTTATTTTGAGATTCGTGCATGTTGTTACATATATCAGTATATTTTTTAAAGGTTTTATTTTTAAGTGGTCTCTACACCCAACGTGGGGCTCAAATTTAGAGCCCTGAGATCAAGAGTTTTGTGCTCTACCGACTGAGTCAGCCAGCTAGCCCTCATATTATCAGTAGTTCTATTTTTTATTGCTTAGTACTATTGCCTTGCATTAGGTGTATCTCAGTTTATTTATTTATTCATCTGTTGATGAACATTTGGGTTATGTTCAGTTTTTGGTTATTAAAAATAGAGCTTCTATGACATTTTGTTTGCAAGGATTTGTGAGGACATACATAGGCTTTTATTTCTCTTGTAAATATGTAGGAATGGAATGGCTGAGTTATATACTAAGTGTATTTTTAACCTTTAAACTTTTTTAAAAAATGTTTTTGTAAAATTTATTTTTGACAGAGTCAAAGAGAGAGGGGTGATAGGATCTGAAGCAGGCTCTGTGCTAACATCAGAGAGCCTGATTTGGGGCTCAAACTCACGAACCATGAGATCATGACCTGAACTGAAGTTGGACACTTAACTGACTGAGCCACCCATGCATCCATCCCAATGCTTCAGAATTTTAAGAAACTGCCACTTGTTTCTCAAGCAGTTGTACCATCTTACATTTCTTCTAGCAGTGTATGATAGTTTTGGTTATTCTGCAGTCTCATCGACACTTGGTATGGTCAGTCTTTTTATTTTGTAAGCTTTAAAAAATTTTTAAATTTTATTTATTAAAATTTTTTAAGTTGTATTTATTTTATTAAAAAAAATTTTTTTTAATGTTTATTTATTTTGGAGACACAGAGAGACACAGCATGAGCAGGGAAGGGGCAGAGAGAGAGGGAGACACAGAATGTGAAGCAGGCTCCAGGCTCCGAGCTGTCAGCACAGAGCCCGACGTGGGGCTCGAACTCACGAACTGAGATCATGACCTGAGCCGAAGTCGGATGCTTAACCGACTGAGCCACCCAGGCGCCCCTCGTTGTATTTATTTTAGAGAGACAGAGAGCACACATGAGCGGGGGAGAGGGGCAAAGGGAGAGAGAGAGAATCCCAGGCAGGCTCCACGCTCAGTACTGAGCCCGACCTCACAACCCTGGGATCATGACCCAAGATTTTCAACAAAGGTGAAAAATCAAGAGCCGGGCGCTCAACTAACTGAACCACCCAGGTGCCCCTGATTTTTTTATTTTTATTTTTAAGTAATCTCTACACCCAACATGGGACTCCAAGTCACAACCCCGAGATCAGGAGTCTCCTGCTGTACCTACCGAGCCAGCCAGGTACCCCAATATGGTCAGTCTTTTTAATGTTAGCCATTCTAGTGGGTATATTAGTGGTATCTCATTGTGGCTTCAATGTGAGTTTCCTTAATGACTCATGATGTTGAGCATATTTTCATGTACTTATTTAGGTGAAGTATCTGTTCATATTTTTTGCCCATTTTTAAGTTGAGTTATCATACGGAGGTGTAAGAGTTCTTTAGATACAGATCTTTTTTGGATATACGTTTTAGAAATGTTTAGCTTGAGACTGGTCTGCTGTTTCATTTTCATAACTGTTTTTGGAAGAGCAAAAGTTTTTAATGTTATTGGAATTCAACTTACTGATTTTTTTTTTTTTTTTTTAATGTGTGTGTTTTCTTTTATAGTCGATACCTCTCTGTTGCATTTAAGAAATCCTAGCCCAGCCGAAGGTCATTCAGATTTTTTTCATACGCTTTCTAGAAGTTTTAAAGATTAAAAATTTTGTTTAAAATGTTTATTTTTGAGAGAGAGAGAAAGAGAGATGAGAGACACAGAGTGTGAGTGGGGGAAGGGCAGAGAGAGAGAGAGGGAGACACAGAATCTGAAGCAGGCTCCAGGGTCTCAGCTGTCAGCATAGAGCCCAGGGCTCGAACCGACAAACCACGAGATCATGACCTGAGCTGAAGTTGGATGCTTAACCGACTGAGCTACTCAGGCACCCCTTAAAGATTTTTTAAAATGTTTATTTGTTTATTTTATTTTTTAAAATATTTATTTATTTTTGAGAGACAAATACACAGTGGGGGAGGGGCAGAGAGACAGAATCCGAAGCAGGCTTCAGGCTGTGAGCTGTCAGCACACAGTCCAACGTGGGGCTCGAACCCATGAACTGTGAGATCATGACCTGAGCTGAAGTTGGAAGCTCACCCAGCTGAGCCACTCAGGCTCCCCTAATTGTTTGTTTATTTTTGAAAGAGAGACAGAGAGAGTGTGAGTGGGGTAGAGGCAGAGAGAAAGGGAGACAGAATCCCAAGCAGGCTCCTGACTCGGGTTCCAACCTGCAAGTTGTGAGATCATGGCCTGAACCAAAACCAAGACTTGGATGTGGATGCTTAACCCACTGAGCCACCTAGGTGCTCCCTAGAAGTTTTATGGTTTAAGCCCTTGAATTTGGGTCTATGACCATTTGAGTTAATTTTTGTATATGGTGAGATAAGAGTTGAGGTTCATTTTTAAAAAAAAATTTTTTTAATGTTTATTTTTAAGAGAGAGAGAGACCGAACACAAGCAGGGGAGGGGCAGAGAGAGAGGGAGACACAGAATCTGAATCGGGCTCTAGGTTCTGAGCTGTCAGCTGCGGGGGTTCAACCCATGAACTGTGAGATCATGACCTGAGTCAAAGTTGGATGCTCAACTGACTGAGCTGCCCAGGTGCCCCAATATATGGCTATTGAACTTTCCCAGCACCATTTGTTGAAAAGATTATACGTTTGCTATTGCATTGATTTGGCACCTTTGTTGAAAATCAATCAAATATATGCAGGTCAGTTTATCTGTCTGTCTTAACCCTTGTCTTGAAATGAGATAGGATAAATCTTCCAACTTTGTCTTCCCCTTTCCCTTTGTTTTGGTTATTCTAGGCCCTTTGCATTTCCGTATGGTTGTTAGAATCATCTGCAAAATTTCTGTTGTGTTTTGATTGTGATTGCACTGAATCAGTTGATCGATTTGGGAAGAATTGATTTCTTAAAAATGTTGTGTCTTCTGTTCCATGAACATGTTCTAGATCTGTCCATTTATTTACGTCTTTAATTTCTCTTAGTATTTTGTAGTTAGCATATAGATCTTGTCAAATTTATCACTGAGTCCCGTATTTTAAAATGTGATTGTACATATAGTATTTAAAAAATTTCAATTTTCCAGTGATTTGTTAGCATATAGAAATATGACTAACTTTTGTATTTTGTACTTTTTGTAACCGTGCTAGACTTATATTTTAGTAGTTTTTATGTAGTTTGCTTAGGATTGTATACATAGTTAATCATGTTGTTTGTGAATAATTAACAATTTTTTAAATGTTTGTTTATTTAGAGACAGAGAGAGAGAGATAGTGAGTGGGGAGGGGTAGAGACAAAGAGGGAGGCAGAGAATCCCAAGCAGGCTCTGTGCTGTCAGCGCAGATCCCAGTGTGGGGCTCTATCTCACGAACTGTGAGATCATGACCTGAGTGAGCCGAGGTCAAGAGTTGGATGCTTAACTGACTGAGCCAACCAGGTACCCCTCTTCTCTTTTTTTAATGTTTATCAATTTATATTGAGAGAGAGAGAGAGGGAGTGTGTCTGTACACAAGGGTGTAAGGGACAGGGAGAGAGAATCCTAAGCAGGCTCTGTGCTCTTAACATAGAGCCTGACTCTGGGCTCAAACTTACAAACCCTGAGACCGTGCATGACCTGAGCCAAAATGGAGTCAGAAGCTCAACTCAACTGAGCCACCCAGGCACCCCATCTCCTCTTCTCTCTCCCCTCCCCTCCCCTCCCCTCCCCTCCCCTCCCCTCCCCTCCCCTCTTGCTTTACTGTAATAACTAAAACTAATGCTTCCAGGACAATCTTGGGATTTTGATTGTTACCAATTTGATCAATTTGGGGGAATAGGTATCTTTGTCTTAGGGGTAAGCATTCAGTGTTTCACTGCTAAATAAGGTATTACTTCAAGTTCTGCTGATCTGCTTTGTGTCAGTGTATCTGCACTTTCTATTCCCCCTCTTTTTGTTACTCAGTTTTAAGGGTTTATCTTTTTTTTTTTTTTTTTTTTTTTTTTTTTTTGGGAGACCGGGCACAAGTGAGCAAGGGGCAGAGAGAGAGAGAGAGAGAGAGAGAGAGAGAGAGAGAGAGAGAGAATCCTATGGGGGCGGGGGGTGAGGGATGCAAGTGAGTGAGGGGCAGAGAGAGAGAGAGAGAGGGAAAAGGGAGAGAGGGAGAGGGAGGGAAGCAGGGCTTGTGTTTTACCTGAAGTGGGGCTGGAGCTCACCTGAAGCAGGGCTCAAGTTTACCTGATGTGGTACTCAAACTTGTCAACTGTGAGATCATGACCTCAGCCGAAGTCGGATGCTTAACGACTGAGCCAACCTGATGCCCCAAAGGTTTCTTTTTTTTAAATGTATATTCTGGATATACACCTTTATTAGATACATTTTACAAGTATTTTCTCTCAGTCTTTGCTAGTACAGATCTTTATTGGTGATCAGCAGTGTCTTTGTACTAATGCTCAAGTTCTTGGTCACATGTGTATTTTGGAGGAATAACAGGTGCTTTAACGCTTGAATGATAGTTATGCAAAAATGTATTATAACCCCATTTCTTAACTCATGTAAATGGAAGGAAATAAGACTGTTAACCTAGAACATATCAGTTCTTAAACATAGTAAGTTTTCTATAACATTTAACTATTAAAAGTTATTTTTCATTTTGAATAGCCTGGAGCCTGATGTGTCGTTTTACCTCTTTAATAAAACTGAAACAATAAGGCTTTGTCTATTTCCCGATTTATTATTGTAGATGAAGATTAAAAACACCGAATATTGGTCTGGTATAATCCTAATGAAGAAGTTCTGAAAACCTGTGTAAAAACTGAATCTTAGCTGTGTGGGTTTGTCATTCTTCTTCCCTCCTTAACCCTTATTGAAAGACCCAGTGTTACCTGTATTAGTGTAGAGTGTATTCCGTTCTTATCAAGCTGTATTATACTGTTTTCTCTTTCTATGGTTTTTATGTTTAACTGTTCCACTGATTAGATTAGCTTTTGAATGCCTCTACTACAAGCTAATGAAAAAATACCAGCTTACAGTGTGCTATTTATCACATTTAGTTATTTATATTAAATTATTGGAACTTTAAATTGCCTTAGTATCTCCCTGGACACTTTCTTTTCCCTTTCTTGAAAAAAAAATGACCTCTCAGTTTGCTTACCAGTCCCCTCACCCAAATTTGAAGATCTATATTTTAATTCTTTTCTGTCTGAATTATTCTTTCTGTCACGCTAGAATTTTGGAATATTTTGCAATTTACATTTAAGAAGCCTAGTTTAAAAAAACAGTGGAAATTTCCAGCTTAAAAATATAAAACAGCCACTGCTCTAATAACTGCTTTGCAGGAAGAAATATGAAAAAGAACCGCAGACGTTCTGGATGTCAGCCTGTGAAATTTTCCACGATTCTTCATAATAACACGCAGGCATGCTTATGCTGCTGGATTCAGTGCAACAGCGCTTGTGCTCTGAGTGGAATTTGCAGCTCCTCTATCAGTGATAAAATGGTACCTGGCCGGCTTTTAGTGATGAGTGCATAAATTCACACATCTGCGGTACTGTGTGCGTGTTTCATCTGTGGTCATAACACTGAACTTGCAGAGTTATTTAAAAATCTTTAGATTCCTTTTGATTCCAAAATACCTGTTTTAAATGAATTTTGGGGGTGCCTGGGTGGCTTAGTCAGTCGAGCATCCAGCTCTTGATTTCGGCTCAGGTCGTGAGCTCACAGATCCATGAGATCCAGTCCCAGTTGTGCTCTGTGCCAACAGTGCGGAGCCTGCTTGGGATTCTCTCTTTTCCTCTCTCCCTGCCCTTCACCCCCCTCTCAAAATAGATAAATAAAAACTTTAAAAAAATGAATTTTGATTTTTTAAATTCAGTAGATTCATTATTCCTCTGAGAATATAGACCTATAAAGTCATTATTTTAGTTACAATGCTGTCTAAATATTTATTTGGTAGCATTTTTACTGTACTGAAGAGTGCTCAGAACATTAAAATAAAGATTTGCGGAAGCTCGGGAGTGCCTGGCTGACTCAGTAGAGCGTGCGATTCTTGATCTCAAGGTTATGAGTTTAATCCCCACGTTGGGCATGGAGCCTACTTAAAATAAGTAAATGAAATTAAAAAAAAGCAATTAAAAGATTTGCATAAGCTCAATATTAATTTGGTGTGGATTCAAGATATATTTTAACCTCTATTTCGGATTCCTGTTAATGTTTCAAAGGGTCAGTAGATTTTTATATTAGAGCTGATAATTGTGTTGCAATTTGGCGATTTCAAATTCGAAGGCACCCTGTTATACTGTTTTCCTAGTGAGGAAACTGTAAACTGGCAGAGCAGAACCATGAGGAGTAGATTACAGAAAGGTTCGGGGCGCCTAGCTGGCCCAGTCGGTTAACCATCTGACTCTTGATTTCCGCTCAGGTCATGATCTCATGGTTTGTGAGATCGAGCCCTGTGTTGGGTTGTGTGCTGATAGCTCGGAGCCTTCTTGGGATTCTCTTTCTCCCTCTCTACCTGTCCCTCCCTCCCTCCCTCTCTCTTGCTCACACGCGCTCTCTCTCTCTCTCTCTCTCAAAATAAATAAACTTAAAAAAAAAAGGGTTGGATCACCCACTTCTCCCTTGCTTCATCTCTTTTGTGGCAGTTGTCTACCAGTGGTTTTAAGGAATGAAATTAAAAAAATTCTGATTTCAGATGCCCCCAACCTTTTGAAGCCTTATGCATTTTTGCAGTGAGGAATTTGAATGTTCAAAGTGATACAGCAGATAATACATACATATCTTTGTGCGTTTTAACACCCATAAGTCATTTTGGAAATAAAGGCATATAACGTATATCTTTTTCAGGACTGTCTTCAGTTTGAACAACACCGTTGTGACATAACAACAGCCTCCACCCCTTCCCTGTGGTCTCTTGCTTCTCCCTGGTACAGTCTCTTCCTTCTTCTTGACTTCTGTACCTGTAACTCTTCTCCCATCCCCTTTATGCCTTTGCTCTTCTTAGCCCTTTTTGTCTCCAACTATTTTATCCCTTTCCTCTTGGCCTAAATTTTCTTCTGACTCATAGCCTTTTTTTGTCTTTGTCAACCTTCTGTCCTTCAGGTCTCTCACTTCTTCTAGTTGATCACTGTTCACCAAGTTTCTTTTTTACCTGTGGAAGGCTTCTTCGCTCCAGGTGTTCTCTGCTCCTATCAGATGGATTTACTTTTGTCTTTGACCCCTGAAACATGTATCCTCACACTGTCCCGGGTCTTTTAACTCTCATCTGTCTCCATGTTTTAATTTATTTTACGGAGATTGACTGAGTGCTTGCCATGTGTCTGGCTCTTCTCTAGATATTAGGGATTTACCGACCAGAAGGACTATGGAAAAAAAAGCCTCCTAAGGAGACTGGAAAGTGGTATGTATGTGTGTTGGGAGATTTACGCTTTAGGTGGGTAGTCATGGTAACCTTCCTGAGAAAGTGGCATTTGAACAAAGTGTCCAGGAAATCAGCTTTGTGAATATTGGGGAGTGGGGAGGGTTCTGTGCCAAGGGAACAGCCAGTGCAAAGGCCCTTTGGTAGGAGCATTTTTAGTGTGTTTGAAGAACAGTAAGGGGACCAGCCTGCCTGAGCACGTGACTAGAGCAGTAAGTAGTAAGAGAAGAAATCTGTGAGGTAACAGTGGTGGCTACAATGTTTTCATCTTTTACTTTGAGCATGCTAGGGAACCACTGCAGGTTTTTTTTTTTTTTTTTTCCGTTGTTTCAGTAATATCTTCTGACCATTTTTTCCCTTTCTAATTAAAGCATTTCATTTTTTTTGTTAAAAAGTAATTCATGTTCATGTGGCAAACAGGAGTACAAAGGAGAAAATAAATCAAAGTGCAATTACTACTAAACTTCGTTCTGCACTATTGAAGATTTTGTGTGTCTGTCTTTCCACTCATTTTTCTTTGTGCTTGCATATGTACACACATACCCCTTCTCCACTGGAGGGTTTTAGCAGAGAGCAGATAAACTGAGTCAGGCTTTAAAGAGATCCCTCCAGCTGCTTTATGAAAAGGAGCCTTTAAGAGGGCAGGAATCAGGGAGACTCATTAGAACGCTATTACTGTAATCCAGGAAGGAGATAATGTTGGTTGAGACCTATGTGGTGGCAGTGGAGGTGATAAGAAGTGGTTGGATTTTGTGTGTATTTTGAAGGTAGAGCCAACAGAATTTTGTGATGGATTCAGTGGAGGGGGATGTCGAGTAAGGTGGGGTGGGGCGGGGCAAGAGAGAAGGAGGGTGACTCAGAAGTTTTTGGCTGGAACAACAAGAAACCTTTGGTTTCATTTTTCTTGTCAAACTATCCAAGGTTCATTTCTGGCTCTTTTATTATGTGTTTTTCCTGTTCATTTGAACCTGTGATGATTATTTTTTGTTTTACCGAGCTTCCAGTCTCTTTTGCCCAGCTTGGCCCTTGGTACCCACCACAAGCCATATATAACAAATTGTTTCACTGGTATTAGTCTCCCTAACTAGATAATGTGAGCATCTGTTTATTGTTAAAATCTATTTATTATTAAAATTTTTAAAATGTTTTATTTAAATAATCTCTATACCCCATGTAGGGCTTAAACTCACAACCTCCCAAAATTGAGAGTCACATTACTGAACATCCTTTTAGAGGATGATGCTGAACTTATGCATTTGCTCAGGGACTAGTAACATTGTGGGCATTCAGTTAATGTTGATTAATGGTATACTTCTCAAGCCTGAGAACAAGGTATGAGACAACCTTAAAGTAAATGCCTAATTTAGCTTACTTTGATGTGTTGGCATCTTTTGAGGATGAATTGTTTTACTTTCCCTCAGTTATCTTAAGTCTAAAAAAAACATTAAATACTTTTTATTTCCATAGGATGCTATCTATTTTCTTGAATTTTACAGCCATTTGAAGACTTTAAAAATTTTTATTTATTATTATTTTTTATTCTTTTTTTAAAAAATTTTTTTTCAACATTTATTTATTTTTGAGACAGAGAGAGACAGAGCATGAATGGGGGAGGGTCAGAGAGAGGGAGACACAGAATCTGAAACAGGCTTCAGGCTCTGAGCTGTCAGCACAGAGCCCGACGCGGGGCTCGAACTCACGGACCGTGACATCATGACCTGAGCTGAAGTCGGCCGCTTAACCGACTGAGACACCCAGGCACCCCTATTTTTTATTCTTAAAATTATTAAATTTAATGTTTATTTTTGAGAGAGAGAGAGAGCAAGAGAGAGAGCGAGCATGAGTGGGGGAGGAGCAGAGAGAGGGAGATACAGAATTGAAAGCAGGCTCCAGGCTCTAAGCTGTCAGCACAGAGCCTGATGTGGGGCTTGGACCCACGAACCACGAGATCATGACTCGAGCTAAAGTCAGACACTTAACTGACTGAGCCACCCAGGTGCCCCAAAGACTTTTTTTTTTTTCTCTTTTTTCTTTTTAAGAAAGCTTCATGCCCTATGTGGGGCTTGAACTCATGACCTCCAGATGAAGAGTTCCATGCTCTATTGACTGAGCCAGCCAGATGCCCTGAGACTTTTTTTTTTAAGTTTATTTATTTTGAGAGAGAGCATGAGCGCACACATGTGCCTGGAGGGGGAAGAGGGAGAAGGGAGAGAGGGAGAGAGAGAATCTCAAGTAGACTCTTCACTGGCAGCACAGAGCCCCATGTGGGACTCCATCTCACAAATTATGAGATCATGACTTGAGCCAAAATCAGGAGTCCCCGATGCTCAACCAATTGAGCCACCCAGGTGCCCCAAGACTTTTAATATTAAGTTCTTACTTGATCTGTGTAAAGTATTTTTGGAGTTAAAAATATGAGAAAGAAAGGCCTCGGCCCAGAAAGGAGTTTTTATGCTTTGGGGGAGACAACATAACATACACACAAGTATGTGTCCTTTATGAATATAACATTGTATTGTAATTTAATGCAAAGTGTTATTATAGTGCCTTTTCATTCTAAAGATTGTAGGGATTCTTTGCCTCTTTATTAAATGGCAATAGACATCTGTGCTTTGAGTTCTTATTTTTTAAAATAGTTTTTCAGACTTAGTTTTAACTGTTGCTGCTTGCTAATGTCAATTGTGCATATCCATCCCCTTTCCCTTTACTTTTATTTGTGTGAGATTTCCTGGGAGCCTTATTTTATATCAATATTCTTTCTGTTTTTATTTAAAAGAGTCTCATGTTCAGACCTTTAACTACAACTAACTGCACATCTTTAACTACAAGCTTGGGAAGAATGATTTGTTGACACATTTATTTATAAGATGATTTTTATAGACCTGATTTGCTGTCCTGGATTGTATTTCACAAATAACCCAAATTATTATTCCACTTTCAAATCTAATGTATGTTTTATTTTCGGAAACTAGAGATGATGTTATGTCTCCCTTTCTTGTCCTTTTTCCTCTTTTCTAATTTTTCTTTTTTCTTTTTTGTTTTTAATTCAGTATTTGTTCCTGGTTCTTCTTTTCCCCAAACCTTTATTTAGAGCAGAAATGCTTGGATGCCCTGTTTTGCTTCCAAGACTTTGAGTTTGGTTGCATTTTAGTATCTTTCTTGGATTGCTTAGCTTTTGCAATATTTGGGACAATCTGTTGACTTAGTTTTGATTTTTTACCTTTATTTTTGTGTGCCATAGAAAGTATATGTACTGATAGAACATAAACACTGTGAGGACTGGGAATTATTTTGTTTACTCTTATATTCTTAGCACCCAGAATGGTGGCAGGTACATAGTAGGCACTCAGATCTTTGTGGAATGAATTCAGAGAAGCAATAGCAGTGGTTCCTATTTATTGAGCATATACTATGTGCCTAAGAGCTGAGCACTTTGAGTAGATTTGTTGGTATATCCATTTTTACTGCCAAATGAGTTGTCTACTATTCATACGATAGGTGTGAATGGGTGTGAGGGAGGAAGGAGATAAAGCTAGCATTTGTTGAGGATGCTGCCAGCTGTCACCAAATTTAATCAAGTTCAGGTTGTACAATGCATTATTTTATATAGTACTAGGTAAGGAAATGTAAAACTGCCAATTAAGCTATGGGATACTGAAAATAGCATGACATATTCTGATTTCACAGATGAAAAAAAATTCAAGAATCTCTGAAATAAGGAATCCTGTAGCTTTGTATAAACTCTTTCAATGATCATAAAGCTTTCTATCGGTGGCTGTTATTGTCCTTATTTTAGAGGTGAAGGAATTGAAATTTATAGGTTAAGTTCACAGGTTCTCAACCTGTAGAGGATCCAAAAAGAGGTCTCCTTGATTTCAGAGACCGTGCCCTTTTTACCACTCCATATTGCTTCAGGAATTGGCAAAACAAAATAGTACCTTGGCCTATCAACTCTGGCTTGAAGCTTCTTAGTTGGCGTGGCTTTAAACGTTTTCTTAATGTAACTCTTTATTTTTTTAAATCAACAAATATCTTTGTATTTACTGTGCACCAGCTACTCCGTGTTCTTTGTGTATACAAAACAATATAAGGTCTTATCTCTTCCTCTCAAATTTATAGTCTGTTTGGGGATATGAGAAATAAACATGAAAGTTAGATAACTAGAGAAGATTTAAATAACATTTCAGAGAATAATGAAAGAGGTTTAACAAGGCAATGCAGGATTAATTGCCAAATAAATTGTACAAATAATTGCTTTTGGAGTTCAGAGGAAGAAGGAGAGATTGCTTGAGGCTGGAGTAATCCAGGGCAGGATTTAAATGAATTCCTGGGAGATGGTTCAGTTAGTGAGATTATTTACTTACTTTAAAATTGTATTAATGTTTGTTACAAATGGAACTGCAGACTGTTGAACATGAAGAACTTTGGTATGTACGCGTTTTCCTCTCTGCGTGAGAGCGGTGGAATCACCTCCGGTAGAAAAGTAGAAGAAATCATGTGCTGTCAACTAGATGGGGAAAACACTCATTTCAGGAGGGTGAAAGGGGAAGAGGAGTTCTCCTGCCCCGTGTGCCGAGTGCTGTTCTTGCCTCATTTACAGTCACTTGTATACTTGAACCATTGCTCAGGCTATTTTGTGTGGCTCTTGGAGTCTGTGATGGACTTCTGAAGGTTGGAAGCAAGCATTAACCCCTTTATGTTGCTATGTGTTCTGAAATATGGCCTTTCAGTTGAAGATGCACAGCAAACCGTGTCAGGTTGATATGACAGACTGGCAGTCTTTCAAGACTTCATTCCTGAATCAGATACTCAGAGCTCAACATAGGGTTGAAAAGCGTGTTACTTGTTTTACAGACCAGTCAAAAGCAAAACAGTAAAGTCTTATTAGAAAGCAAGGGAATTGCCTTTAGGAACTTGTTGGGTAATCTTGGGCATTGATTTAACCTTCTGGAAACATCTGAGCATACTTAATGCCCTGCCCTTTCCCTATTTTTTATTTTTATTTTTTTATTTCTTAAAAGTTTGTGTTTATTTTTGAGATAGAGCGCGGGCCCATGTAGGGGAGGGACAGAGAGAGAGGGAGAGAATCCCAAGTAGCCTCCGTGCTTGGGGGTGGGGGGCTTGATCTCAGGAACCATGAGATCGTGACCTGAGCTGAAATCAAGTCGGACACTTACCCGATTAAGCCACTCAGGCATCCCTTTCCCCATATTTAAAAACATTTTTTCTTATTGTTAAAAAAAATTGGTAATACGTGTACATGGCTAACAAAAATTCACACTCTTTAAGACTGTAATGAGGTGGGGTTTCCCTCCCATTTTCTTTTGTTTCCTAGTTTCTTCAGGCAATCACTTGTTACCATTTGTTTTTGTGTATATTTACAAACATATATATGTCTTTGTAATCATCTTTATGATCTATTTATCTATGCAACAAATTGTAGCATATGAAAAACATTGGGCTTTGTACCTTGTTACATTTATGTATTTTGAAAATGGTTTTGTATCAGTACATACAGATTTGACTCCTTTTTTTTTTAGCATATTTTCATTTTATTAATT
Source organism: Panthera pardus (assembly GCF_024362965.1). Classification (NCBI taxonomy): domain Eukaryota; kingdom Metazoa; phylum Chordata; class Mammalia; order Carnivora; family Felidae; genus Panthera; species Panthera pardus. The sequence goes on along the minus strand of NW_026526821.1, from coordinate 13,737,837 downwards.
TATTTAACCAGTTTATTTTTGATGGACGCAGTTTGTTTCCATTATGTTGCCGTATATCAGCAGAGAGTGCTGTAGTGAATTTTCTTGGGTACATTTTATTATAGTTTCAATTTGCATCTCCAGTATTAGGAAGGATTTTAAATATTCTTCTCCCCACCAAATGTTTGAAGGGCATTTGTGTTTCCTTATTTAATAAAATAATTTTTTAGGGGGAGGTTATTGGTTTTTTACAGATTATTTCCATAGAATAAGTTTAATAAAATAAATTTCATATATTAAAAAATTTTTTTTAATGTTTATTTTTTGAGAGAGAGAGAGAGAGTGACAGAGCATGTGGGAGAGGGACAGAGAGAGAAGGAGACACAGAATCTGAAGCAGGCACCAGGTTCCAAGCTGTTAGCACAGAGTCTGAGTGGGGCTCGAACTCATGAACCACAAGATCCTGACCTGAGCCTAAGTCAGATGTAACCGAAAGAGCCACCTAGGCGCCCCTCCAATATTCTTTTCTTTTAAAACTTATTTATATAACTATTTAATCTCTACGCCCAACGTAGGGCTCGAACTCACGACCCTGAGATCAAGAGTCGCATACTCCTCTGACTGAGCCACCTAGGCGCCCCTCCAGTATTCTTCATTACGTTCTTTGTAGCTCATCTTGTATATTTTTGTACAAGACGAAGTTACACTTTTTTTTTTTAATGTTTATTTATTTTGAGAGGGGCGCCTGGGTGGCTCAGTCGGTTAAGTGTCCGACTTTGGCTCAGGTCATGATCTCGCGGTCCGTGGGTTCGAGCCCCGCGTTGGGTTCTGTGCTGACAGCTTGGAGCCTGGAGCCTGTTTCAGATTCTGTGTCTCCCTCTTTCTCTAACCCTCCCCTGTTCATGCTCTCTGTCTCTCTGTCTCAAAAATAAATAAACGTTAAAAAAAAATTTATATTTATTTTTGAGAGAGAGAGACACACACACACACACACACACACACACACACACACACACACACAGTGTGAGCTGGGGAGGGGCAGAGAGAGAGGGAGACACAGAATCCAAAGCAGGCTCCAGGCTCCGAGCTGTCAGCACAGAGCTCGATGTGGGGCTTGAACCCATGAACTATGAGATTACGACCTGAGCCGAAGTTGGAGGCTTAACCAACTGAGCCACACAGGTGCCCCTACACTTTTTAATATACATTGCGTATGTAATATACCTAATATGTTTAGACATATCTTTATTTAAAAAATTTTTTTTAATCTTTACTTTTGAGAGAGAGAGAGAGAAAGAGCTATTGGGGGAGGAACAGAGAGAGAGAGGGAGACACAATCCGAAGCAGGTTCCAGGCTCTGAGCTGTCAGCACAAAGCCCGATGTGGGGCTTGAACTCAGGAATTGCGAGATCATGACCTAATCTGAAGTCAGATGCTTAACCACTGAGCCACCCAGGCGCCCCTAGACATATCTTTATTGTGGTAAAATATACATAAAATTTACCATTTTAATGTACAATTCAGTGGTATTAAGTATATTGGTTATGTGTACAACCATTGTCATCGGCATTTCCAGAACTTTTTCATGATCCCAAACAGACCTGGTGGTTTTAGGTAACAGTTTCAACTTAAAACTTTTAATAATAACTACGTTCAAATTTAAAAGAATACATATGAGTTCTTTTCGACCCAAAGACCCAGAAATCTATTATCTTTGTTTGAGGGAGAGGTTTTGAGAGAGATACAGATATAATTGGGTAAAAGTCTATTATAATATGAGCATTTTCCACTGATGCTTACCTCCAATTTAAGTTAGTTTTTTTTTTTTTAATTAAAAACATTTTTTTTTTTTTTTTTTTTAATTTTAGCACATGTGAATGGGGGAGAGGGGCAGAAGGAGAGAGAATCTCAAGCAGGCTCCACACTGAGCCTGGGATCATGACCCAAGCCGAAATCAGGAGTAGGGTGCTCAATCGACTGAGCCACCCGGGCTCCCCTAGGTTACTGTTTTCTTGATCCTCTTGCAGCAGTACTGCTTTTTTCTTCTATTTTGGGCAAATTTCAAACCTAAAGAATAGAGTAGTATATTGGTCCCCATTACTCATCACTCAAGTTCAGTAATTACCAGTTATTACCAATGTTGTTTCATCTATATCTTCATTTACTCCCTTTGCCCATATTACTTTGGTATTTAAATTTTTTTTTTTTTTAACATTTATTTATTTTTGAGAGAGAGAGTGAGAAAGAGTGTGAGCTAGGGAGGCGCAGAGAGAGAGGGAGACACAGAATCCAAAGCAGGCTCCAGGCTCCGAGCTGTCAGCACAGAGCCTGATGTGGGGCTCAAACCCATGAACTATGAGATTACCACCTGAGCCAAATTTGGAGGCTTAACCAACTGAGCCAACCAGGTGCCCCTCCCCTATATTTTGAAGCAAATGTCAGACATCATACGATTTCCCTAGGTATCTCTAAAAGATGAGGACTTTCAGAAAAAACAAAAACATAACCACAATACCATTATTAAAAACTTTTTTTTTAATGTTTATTTTTGAGAGACAGAGTGCGAGTAGGGGAGGGGCAGAGAGAGAGGGAGACACAGAATCCAAAACAGGCTCCAGGCTCTGAGCTGTCAGCACAGAGCCTGATGCAGGGCTCGAACTCACAAACTGAGATCGTGACCTGAGCTGAAGTCGGACACGTCACCACTGAGCCACCCAGGTGCCCCACCACAATACCATTATTACATCCAGAAAAATTATAATATTTCTTAGTAGCTCTAAATATACAGTCACCATGTAATTTTCTAGTTCTTTCCCTTCTTTATTTGTTTGAATCGAATCCAAATGAGACTCACACACTGCAGTTTGGTTGTTACTTAAGTTGCTTTAAATACAGGTTACCTCTCCATCTCTTTTTTTCCTTTGAGTTTATTACACTTTACCCCTGTAGCTTCCTATTGTCCACATTTTGAGTATATTCTTATGACATTGTTTAAATTGGTCCTCTGTATTTTTTAACAAGATTATTTAATTAAAAATTTTTTTTATTGTTTATTTTCGAGAGACAGAGACACAGTATGAGTGGGGGAGGAACAGAGAGAGAGGGAGATGCAGTATGAAGCAGGCTCCAGGCTCTGAGCTGTCAGCACAGAGCCCGGCGAGGGGCTTGAACCCATGAACTCTGCAATCATGACCTGAGCTGAAATTGGACGCTTAACCACCTGAGCCACCTAGGTGCCCAATTTATTTTAGGGAGAGTAATAAGCAAGTGCGTGTGGGGGAGTGGGGCGGAGGGAGAGAGCGTCTTAAGCAGACTCCACACTCAGCGTGGAGCCTGATGTGGGGCTGGATCCCATGACCCTGGGATCATGACCTAAACTAAAATCAAGGGTCAGATAATAGGCTGAGCCACCCAGGCGCCTCTGTATTTTTTATTTTTAAAAAATAAATTGGTAGTTTACTGTAAGGCTTGATCAGATTAATAAGGTTCAGTTATTACTTTTGGTAAACACATTAGTTATCTATTAACTGTGTAACAAATTGTCCCCAAACGTAGCAGCTTAAAATAGCACTTATTACCTTCCATAGTTTCCGAAGGTCAGGCTTATCTGGGTAGTTGTGACTCAAGGTCTGTTGCAGCGAAGCTTTCTCCCAGGGTTGCTGTCATCTGGAGGTTTGACAGGGCCTGGAAGATCTGCTTTCCTTGTGGCTCACTCACATGAGACCTGTGGCAGGAGGTCTCAGTTTCTTGCCTGAGTATCCTCAAGGCAGTCTGTGAGACCAAGTGATCCGAGAGGGACGGAGATAGGGAGGAAGAAGGGTGTCATGCCTTTTGTAACTAGAGAGGTGACATACCGTGATTTCTGCTCTATTCTTCTGGTCATCTACATCGACCCTGATACTGTGTGGAAGGCGACTCTTCAAGGGTGTGAATTCTAGGGGATGGGATCCCTAGTAGCCATTTTAGAGGGGGGCTATCACAGTTAGACTGCTTCCCATGTGGTGTGGCTTACCAGGAGACACATGATGCTGTTTTTCATTCTCTTTGTGATATTAGCAGCTACTGATTATTAGTGTGCTTTAGCTGGTAATTTATTAGGGGTAGCAAATGTTGATGTGGACTTTCCAGTTATTTTGGTTGTCTGAAATTCATTCTCTAATAAATTTCTCAGGAAGAGCTTATTCTTTGAGTTCTATATTTAAAAGTTTGTCTACAGCTTTAATAGTTGAAAGCTGGTTTGGCTGATTATAAAATTCTTTTGTAGAGTGTCTGTCATTCCATTGTTTTCTGGCATAGTGCATTGCTGTTACAGTGATGTCAATCTGGTTTTTAAAAAAATTTTTTTTAAATGTTTATTTTTGAGACACACACACACACACACACACACACACACACACACAGTGCAAGCGGGGGAGGGGCAGAGAGAGAGGGAGACACAGAATCAGAAGCAGGCTCCAGGCTCTGAGCTGTCAGCGCAGAGCCGATGCGGGGCTCGAACTCATGTACTGCAAGATCATGACCTGAGCCGAAGTCAGACGCTTAACCGACTGAGCCACCCAGGCGCCCCTGTGTTTTGTTTTTTGTTTTTTTTAAATAAATGGGCTTAGCTTTTTTTGTCTTTGCCTGAATGTCCAAAAGGTTTTTTTCATAATATTTTTATGTATTGGTGTTGATCATTCTGAGTCATTTTTCCTTAGGCATATGCAGTAAGTCCTTTCATTATGCAGTGTCATCACCTGCCTCTGTCTCTCTGCCTTTCAACATAAGAAGGTTTTCTTGACTTGTAAGTTTCTTTTTTTTTTAATGTTTATTTTGAGAGGGAGAGGGTGAGCTGGGGAGGTGCAGAGGGAGAGGGGGATGAGGGATCTGAAGGGGCTCTGTGCCAACATCAGTGAGCCCAATGTGGGGCTTGAACCCATGAACTGTGAGATCATGACCTGAGGTGAGTCGAAAGCTCAACTCACTGAGCCACCCAGTGCCCTGATTTGTAGGTTTTTTGGGGGGGGTTGTTTTTTCCTTTTTGTTTTTGTTGTTCCATTGCTTTGGATTTTTTTCTTTGGAACTATACATAGGATTGTACATTTTCTTCTTTGGGGTGTATATATATATATATATATATATATATATATGCGCTCTGTACATATGTTGGATCCTTGTATATTATTCATGAGAGATAAACCTCTCTGCCATTTCCAGACTTGTATATCCACCTGTTTTCTCAACTTATCCATTTGGGTTTTTTAAAAAATATTTTATTTTTTAAAGTAATTTCTACACCCAACATGGGGCTTGAACCTAGAACCCTGAGATCAGAAGTCACATGTTCCATGGGCTGAGCCGGCCAGAAGCTCTGATCCGTTTGGATTTGTAATAGACCTCTCAAAGTCATCACGTCTAAAACTGAGCTCCTGATCTTCCTTGCTGAATCTTCAAGAAGGCTTCCCTGTCTTGTTGGTTTTTCCAGCTGTGCAGGCCACATACCTGGACTCTTCTTACTCTTTCTTCCATATTTCTATGTTTAAGTTGAATCTGGAATCTGGCCACATTTTCATACTTCCTCTGAGACAGCATCTTCTGTTGCTTGAGTTACTGTAATAACATTCTAACATGTCTCCTTGCTTTTACCCTTGCCTCCTTACAGTTTGTTAATAATGTAAGATTTGGAGGGATCTTTTAAAATCCTATGCCAGTGTGTCATTCCTCTCAAGAATCTGCAGAGGTTTCCTCATTTCACTTAGAGTAAAAACAGAAGCCCTTACCTTGGTGTATGAGGCTGTGTGACTTCCCCTTGTGTATCTCCGATTTCACTTTTCATTTCTCTTCCTTCCTCACTTGTAATCCAGTGCTGTTCTCATCTATTATGGGCACACTTCTGCCTTTGGGTGTGCCCTCTGTGTGGAACGCTTTTTTCATCATATATCTGTTCAGCTGACTTTCTCCTCTCTCTTTTTTTTTTTTTTCTCTTTTCTCTCTCTTTCTCTTTTTTTCCCTCATCTCTTTTAATACTTCAAGTCTTACCCTCTTAGTGAGGCTCATTCTCACCACCCCATTTAACACCAAAACCTCTCTCTTCATAGCTCTATTCTTTGTAAGCTACTATATACTTTATTTATTTATTGTGTTTAATAGTTGTATGTTTTTCCTTGATAAAATAAAAGTTCCACAAGGACAGGGATTTTAGTCTCTCTTGCTCACCGACATATCTCAAACACTTATCTAAGTGCTTGGCATATGGTAGATGTTCATTATTCATTTGTTGAGTGAGTAAGTATGCCCTGTATTTCCTTGAAAGGAGGATGTCCTCCTCAAACTGTTCTCCCACCCCTGTCTGTGGCATTAAGATGTTTTTCCGGGGCAGAGCATGTGTTTTATCTTTAAACTCCATGGGACTACATTAGGGAAGTCCCTGGTCTCTGTTGGTTTTATTTTAGTTCCGGTCTATTTAGGCTGGAATTGCATATAGAAGCCCATTCAAGATGGATATTGACTCTGAAATTGATTAAAGGTAGGGTGACCTGTGAAGAAACTCTGAATAGTAGTTAACCATTCATCATATATGCAAGGGTATTCATTTTTAATTTTCTTATTTTACCAGTCAGATAATAAAAGATTTCTTTTACTGAATTTTCAATGGCAGTTTGAGGAGAGAAGATAGTAGGTGTAGGAATTAATTAACATGCACTTGAAAATTGCTTTAAAGATATGTGTATATTATGTCTTCCCACCCAGTGTTTCTGTAATTCCGTTTGAGCAAATTAAATGAGTTGTAGTAGTCCAGAAAAGATTCTATCATGGTAGTTTATTGAGGAGTCTCCCCAAGAAAGGCTACTACATTCTGCACACGGCTTTCAGCTATAAGATGTGAGATATAGTAGTGGGGTTTCCAGTTGGAGAGCATGTTAAAATCAAATACTGTTACAAAGGATGTCAAAGAAAACCATTTAGTGAGGCTTAAGAAAATTACTATCAAGAGAGCATTTGTTATATAAGTATTATTTTTCTGTTTGGATTCAATGTAATCTATAAAAAAAAACTTCAAAGGTGTTGTAAAATCTTATTACAAAGTTAATACATGTTCTCTAAAGGTGATGGAAAATTAAAATGTTAAAATAAACCCAAGAAAGGGGTGCTTGGCTGGCTCAGTTGGTGGAGTGTACAACTCTTGATCTCGGGTTTGTGGGTTCAAGCCCCATGTTGGCTGTAGAGATTACTTTAAAAAATGGGGGTACCTGGGTGGCTCAGTCAGTTAAGCGTCCAACTTGATTTTGGCTCAGGTCATGATCTCACAGTTTGTGAGTTCAGGCCCCCATCAAGCTGTGTGCTGACAGTGTGGAGCCGGCTTGGGATTCATTCTCTCTCTCTCTCTCTCTCTCTCTCCCTCTCTCCCCCTCTCCCCCTCTCCCCCTCTCCCCCTCTCCCCCTCTCCCCCTCTCCCCCTCTCCCCCTCTCCCCCTCTCCCCCTCTCCCCCTCCCCCCTTCCCCTGCTAGTTCTCTCTCTCTCAAAGCAAATAAACATTAAAAAAAAAGCCTACTGATTTTATATATTAAAAAAAAACAATCCAGGAAAGATCATTTTAGTGCATACCTTTTCAGTTTCTATTTATGCATAAGTCCACATACACAGTGCATAAGAAATGGAAATGGGATCATATTTTGTATTACAGTATGTGAACATTTAAAAAATCTTAAAAAATTTTATTCTTTACTATTTATTTATTTTTTAAAAAACATTTTTTTTTTTAAACGTTTATTTATTTTTGAGACAGAGAGAGACAGAGCATGAACGGGGGAGGGTCAGAGAGAGGGAGACACAGGATCCGAAGCAGGCTCCAGGCTCTGAGCTGTCAGCACAGAACCCGACGCGGGGCTCGAACCCATGAACCGTGAGATCATGACCTGAGCCGAAGTTGGACACTTAACCGACTGAGCCACCCAGGTGCCCTAGTATGTGAACATTTTTAGAGGCCGTATAGTATTTTATTATGAATATATAATAATTCAGTTTTCTGATGTACATTTAGGTTATCTTTTTTTTTCTTTGCCAGAATCAAATACAGTGAAAGTTTGTCCTTACTTGATGTGTTATTGAAGTGAAACCTTTTTTTGTGAATGTTTAAGTAATTAGCCTGGGGGTGCCTGTCGGGTTCAGTTGGAGGAGTATGGGACTCTTGATCTCTGGGTTGTGAGTTCAAGCCCCACGTTGGGTATACAGATTACTTAAAGATAAAATCTTTAAAAAAGTAACCAGCTTTAAGAAATTTATATTTCTTGGGGCGCCTGGGTGGCTCAGTTGGTTGAGCGACTGACTTTGGCTCAGGTCACGATCTCACAGCTCGTGAGTTTGAGTCCTGCATCGGGCTCTGTGCTGACAGCTCAGGGCCTGGAGCCTGCTTCGGATTCTGTGCCTCCCTCTCTCTCTGCCCCTAACCCACTCGCATTCTGTCTCTGTCTCTCTCAAAAATAAATAAGCATTAAAAAAAAAATTAAGAGAAAAATTTATATTTCTTTTTCAAATTAGTTTAAAATTATACATAAAATTAAAAATTTTAATCATTTTTTTAAATGTTTATTTATTTTTGAGAGACAGACGGAGTGTGAGCAAGGGAGGGGCACAGAGAGAGGGAGACACAGAATCCAAAGCAGGCTCCAGGCTCTGAGCTGTCAGCACAGAGCCTAATGCGAGGCTCAAGCTCATGAGCAGTGAGATCATGACCTGAGCTGATGTCAGATGCTTAACCGATGGAGCCACCCAGGCGCCCCAAATAGCTCCTTTTATTAAGTGTAATAAAAGAAGCCTATCATAACTTCCCCCAAATGCATTGTTAATTTAGGCAAGAATTAGTACTGTGTGTCCTTGCCTCCTATTCATACATATTTTATTATTTATTTATTTTTTTTTTTAAATGTTTATTTATTTTTGAGACAGAGCATGAATGGGGGAGGGTCAGAGAGAGAGGGAGACACAGAATTGGAAGCAGGCTCCAGGCTCTGAGCTGTCAGCACAGAGCCCAACACGGGGCTCGGACTCACGGACCGTGAGATCATGACCTGAGCCGAAGTCGGACGCTTAACTGACTGAGCCACCCAGGCACCCCATTCATACATATTTTAAAGTTTTAGTGTGGTACCATAAGGAGCTTATTATTTTTGTTTTAAAATAGTTTTAATAATATATTTTATTTATTTAAAAAGTTTGTATGTTACAACCTTTTAAAGCAGAATGTGACTTCTACTCACAAAACTTGCTGAGTTACTTCTTGAACAGTTTAGGAGTTTATTTTTTGAAAGAAGGCCAAGTACTTTTTATCCAGTTTCATTTACATGTGTATTTTATATGTATTGTTTATTAAATACAATTAAGAAAAAATGCGTTTTCTGATTTTATAAAAAGTATCATGTTTATTAAAATAATGCACATTTAAAAAATGTAGTACAGAAAAGTACCGAGAAAGCAACTGCTAATATTTATGTATGTTTCTGTGTTTCTCTATATGGACTTTTGGGTATGTCAGAAAGAAGGGATTTTTGCATGCTGTTCTGTAATCTTTTATTTTTCCATTTTATGTGATGGACAGTTTTTCCAGGTTAGTAAGTTGAAATCAATACAATTTTTATCGTTGCTACTACACATGCAACATCTTTCTCTTTTCTAATATCCACTGTCCTTTATTTTTTTATTATTTTTTTAAAGTTTGTTTATTTTATGAGAGAGAACACGCATGAACGCACACAAGTGGAGGAGGGGTAGAGAGAAGGAGAGACAAAATCCGAAGCAGGTTCGGCACCATCTGTGCATAGGCCAGTGAGGGGCTTGAACTCAGAGTCCGATGATTAACCGACTGCACCACCCAGGTGCCCCAGTATCTGGCATCCTTTAATTCTATCCTCTGTTGATGAGATATGTTAGATTGTTCTCAGTTAGGTACATAAAGCATAGATTTCTCACTAATTTCTTAACTAATAAATAAGACCAAGACTTTCATAATTGGCTTTGTGCTTTAAGGATTCCCATCTCCACCCCCCCCCCTTTTTTTTTAATTGGAAAAAGCTTAGGGAGTTTATTTGTAGTAAAAATATCCAGGAGAGAAAGTCCTCTTATTTTATAAAAGTGTGTACTTCAGTGAAAAATAAATTGTCTTTGGCTATGAATGATTGAAATATTTCTGTAGTTTTATTGTTTTAATGTTTATTTTTTATTTTTGAGAGAGAGAGTGTAAGTGGGAGAGGAGCAGAGAGAGGGAGACAGAGAATCTGAAGGGGGGCTCCGTGTTGACAGCAGAAAACCTGATGTGGGGCTTGAACTCCCGAATTTCGAGATTATGACGTGAGCCAGTTAGACGCTCAACCGACTGAGCCACCCAGTTGCCCCTACTTCTGTAATTTTAGTTACAATATTCAACAGTGTATTTAATGCTGATTGAAGAGCATGTCCACTAGATCCTTTTTTTAATTTGTTTCCCTTAAAATGTCAAATGTGTTTTTTTAAATGATTATTTCTTTTAATTTCTATTTATTTAAAAAAAAATTTTTTTTTTTAACGTTTTATTTATTTTTGAGACAGAGAGAGACAGAGCATGAACAGGGGAGGGTCAGCGAGAGGGAGACACAGAATCTGAAACAGGCTCCAGGCTCCGGGCTCCGAGCTGTCAGCACAGAGCCCGATGCAGGGCTTGAACTCACGGACCGCGAGATCATGACCTGAGCTGAAGTCGGCCGCCCAACCGACTGAGCCACCCAGGCACCCCATATTTCTTTTAATTTTTAAAAAAAAGTTTAGAGCGAGAGCATGAGCAGGGTAGCGGCAGGGGGTGGGGGGTGGGGGGGTGGGGGGTGGGGGGGTGGGGGGGGGGAGAGAATCCTAAGCAAGCTCTATGCTGTGAGCACAAAGCCCAGTGTGGGACTCAAACTCACAAACCTTGAGAACATGACCTGAACCTGACTCTTAACTGACTGAGCCGCTCAGGTGCCCCCAAACGTGGTTGTTTTTTTTTTTTTTTTCTTACCAATTTTTAAAGTTTATTTATTTTGAGAAAGAGAGAGAAAGAGAGCATGAGCGGGGGAAGGGTAGAGATAGAGAGGGAGAGACAGAAAATTCCAAGCAGGCTCCACACTCAGTGCTAGAACTCAGGAAACTGTGAAAGCATGACTTGAGCCGAAACCGAGAGTCAGATACTTAATGGACTGAGCCAGGTGTCCCCCCAAACGTGTTTTTAAAATGAGGTTATATATAAATTTTAAACCACTTAACCTACAAGTTGATAAATGTGTTTTCATGTGAAAATACAGATAAGCAGGTAGTAGTTTTCTAGTCATGTAGTATAAGATAGCCTTTCTTTTTTTCTTTTCTTTTCTTTTTTTTTTTTAGTATTTGTTTTTGAGAGAGAAAGTGCATGCACTTGGGATGGGAGCACTAGTGGGGGAGGGGAGGAGTAGGGGGGGGATGGAGGGTCTGAAGCAGGCTCTCCACTGACAGCAGAGAGCCTGACACAAGCCTTGAGATCATGACCTGAAGCTGAGGTCAGATGCTCAACCTACTGAGCCTCGTAGGCGCCCCAGGATAGCTTTTCTGAGTTATTCTGCATGTTGTCTCTAAATTCTTTGCTTGCGTATAGGAGAAACACATACCTTTTTCTTTTTTAAGCCAGAAACAACTTTTTATTTATTTATTTTTGAGAGAGAGAGAGAGAGAGAGAGAGAGAGAGCAGAGGAGGGGCAGAGAGAGAGGGAGACATGGAATCCAAAGCAGGCTCCAGGCTCTGAGCTGTTGGCACAGAGCCCGATGGGGGGCTCGAACTCATGAACTGCGAGATCATGACCTGAGCCGAAGTCAGACACTTAACTAACGGAGGCACACAGGTGCGCTCCTACCTTTTTCCCTTTTGAGAATGTTATCAAATTAGATCATTTAAAGGGAGCGGATGGGCTTTCTCCATGCTACGGTGGTAGTAGTTGGAAATATTGTATAAGTGTTGCAGTTTTTGAGACTTTCAAATACTGCATTTTAATTTTAATAAATCTGGCTGATTATAAATAAAATGTATTTTTCTGTTCTTGAAATTTGAGTTTAAGATTGCTTTGATGTGAACTAACAAAGCACAAATGTGTATGATACTTGGTTCTGTCTCTCCCTTTTACTTCTTAAAGATGTAGTAGGAAGTAGGCTTTTGAACGGATAGTCAGAGGTTTGTAGTGTATTGATGTTGTGTTAGCCAGATATAACCGTGAGGTAGAAGTTTATTTGGTGAGGAATAAAGATAATTGGAATAAATAAAAGTCAAAGTCACACTCTCATAGATACATTTTTATGATGTCTTTAATTCTTTTGTCCTGTTGTTCGCCTTAGGTTGGGAGGGTATGCTATAAAATACTTATGTATATAACTTCCATATATGTGTTTATATAAATAAAGGTGTTTATAAATTTTAGAACACTTAAAGACCTGTGAGCTGACGAATGTGTTACCATGTTAAAATAGGAATAAGCAGGCAGTGGCTTTCTGGTGCCTGCCGTTTATAGATGCTTTCTACACATTGATTCTCCAACTTGTACTTGCAGTCGGAGCTGTTAAAGTTCACTTGCACCTAGTGTCTTGAAACGATCTCATTTTGGGTCTGTGAAGGCTTGGTAAGGGCTTATGAGATCGTTTTAAAAATCTTTTCATTATGAAATTTCAGCCAAAACTAGAAAGAATACTGTAATGAATTCTCATGAAAGTGTCTTTGAGCTTCAGAAATTACTAATTCATGGCCAATCTTCTATTCAGATTTCCCCTTTTTCCATATTATTTAAAGCAAGTTCCAGATAACATAACTGTTCTAATTGTAAGCGTTTTAGTATCTGTAAACTATAAGGGCTATTCAAAACAAAACCCTCATCATTTACCTTAAATTCCTTCATGTCATATCCAGGCACCTTTGAATTTCCAGTTGCTTGATACGTAACTATGTTTTATAGTTTGTTTGAATCAGGTGCCCATATTGCAGTTTGTTATATCTTCTAGGTCTCTTAATTTAGCTTCTTCCTGCTTCTCTTTTTTTTACCTTGCAGTTTATTTGTTTGAAAAATTGGATTTGTGTTCTGCAAAATTTTCTGTATTGTGGATTTTGCATCTGAGTGATGTCATTTAGCACATTCTTCTGTCCTCTGTATTTTCTATAAATTGGCGGTTGGATTTGGAAGCTTTAACACAAATCATTTAAAGAGAATTAGTCTTCAGATTTGTAAACTTTTTAAAAAGATTTTATTTTATTAATATTTATTTTTGAGGAAGAGAGAGAGAGAGAGCATGCAAGTGAGGGAGGGGTGGAGAGAGGAGACAGAGGATCCAAAGCAGCCTCTGTGCTAAGAGTGTGGAGTCTGATGTGAGGCTTAGAACCTATGAACCGTGAGATCGTGACCTGAGCTGAAGTCAGACGCTTAACTGATTGAGCCACTCAGGTGCCCCTGTAAACTTAAAAAAGATTTTTTTTTACCATCTTGTTTTTAAAAATTAAAAAAAAAAAAAAAAGCTTTATTTGTTTATTTATTTAGAGAGAATCCCAAGCAGGCTCCATGCTGTCATTGCAGAGCCCGGTGTGGGCCTCAATCTCAGGAACTGTGAGATCATGACCTGAGCCAAAAACAATAGTCAGTGGCTTTACCAACTGAGCCACCCACGAGCCCCTGTGTTATGTTATGTTATGTTATGTTATGTTATGTTATGTTATGTTATGTTATGTTATGTTTAAAGTAATCTCTACACCGAACGTGGGGCTTGAATTTACCCCGAGATCAAGAGTTGCAAGCTTCACTGACTGAGCTGTCTAGGCACCCCAACTTTTGTTCTTTTCTTCTTTTTAATGTTTATTTATTTTAGAGAGCATGCATGTGAGCACAGAGATGCAGAGAGGTGGGGGACAGAAGGTCTGAAGCGGGTGCTGTGCTGACAGCAGAGACCCCGACGTGGGGCTCGCTCGAACCCAGAAACCGTGAGGTTATGACCTGAGCTGAAATTGGACACTTAACTGACTGAGCCACTGAAGTGCTGCTACCTTTTGTTCTTTTAAATCCTTCAGTTGGTCTGCTTTGCAGAGTCTTCTTTTTTAGATGTCTCCTTTCACAGTTGCTCTTTTAACTGCAAAAAGAAAGGAAGAATTGTTTTTTACTATGTTGCCTTGGTACTGGGGTGTTTTAAAAAAACTGGTGTTTGTAACAACACATGGAGAATTACAAATACTGGTCTCAGGGTTTAAAAAGTGAATGACTCAGGGCACCTGGGTGGCTCAGTCAGTTGTGTCCGACTCTTGATTTTGGCTCAGGTCATGATCTTATGGTTTGTTGAGTTCAAGATCTGCATTGGGATTATCTCTCCCTCTTGCTCTCTGCCCCTCCCCCACTCATGCGTTTTCTTTCTCTCTCTCTCAAACATTAAAAAAAAAGTGAATGATTCAGTAATAAATGGTTTGTTGGTCAGATACTTCTGGTTGTGTTTTCATCAAAATTGAAGGGATAGTTGACCAAACTGCTAAGCGATAATGAAAAAATAATTTTTTAAAGTTTATTTTGAGAGAGTAGGAGAGCATGAGCAAGGGAGGGGCAGAGAGAAAGGGAGAAAGAGAGAGACAGAGACAGAGAGAGAGACAGAGAGACAGACAGAGAGAGAGAGAGAGAGAGAGAGAGAGAGAGAGAGAGAGAATCCTAAGCAGGCTCCATGCTGTTAGCACAGGGCCTGATGCAGAGCTTGATCCTACAAACTGTGAGATCATGACCTGAGCCAAAATCAAGAGTTGGATGATCAACTGACTGAGCCACCCAGGTGCCCCAAAAATAATTTTAAAAAGTTTTTATTTATTTATTTTGAGAGAGAGAGAGAGAGTGTGCGTATGCAAGTGGGGAAGGGGCAGACAGACGGGAGAGAGAATCCCAGGCAGGCTCTTTGCTGTCAGTGCAGAGCCTGACGTGCGGCTTGATCTCATGGAACTGTGACACCATGACTTGTGCTGAAATCAAGAGTTGCACGTCTCACCAACTGAGCTACCCAGGCGCTTCCCCCCAAATAATTTTTGATCACAGTTCACTGAGATTTTTGTCATGAGACTAAGATTGCATTGAAAGAGGGGAGCCTGGGTGATTCATTTGGTTAAGCATCCAACTTCAGCTGAGGTCATAATCTCCTGGTTTCTGAGTTTGAGACCTGCGTTGGGTTCTGTGCTGACAGCTCAGAACCTGGAGCCTGCTTCGGATTCTGTGTATCCTCTCTCTGCCCCTTCCCCTCTTGTACTCTGTCTCTCTCTCTCTGTCTCAAAAAAAAAAGATTGCATTTGAAGACTTGAGAGCCTTTGCTTTCACATAGCTCCTTACACTTAATTATCTATTTATATAAGCAAAGTTTTATTTATAATTTTGCAAATAAAACTGTATAAATAAATGGGGGGTCTGGGTGGCTTAGTTGGTCTTGTGTCTGACTCTCCATTTCAGCTCAGGTCACGATCCCAGGGTTGTGGGACTGAGCCCTGCTTGGGGATCTGTGTTGAGTGTGGAGCCTGCTTAAGATTCTCTCTCTCTCTCTCTCTCTCTCTCTCTCTCTCTCTCTCTCTCTCTGCTCCTCTTCCCTGCTTGTGCTCTCTCTCTGAAAACAAACAAACAAACAAACAAACAAACAAAAAGTATAAATTATTGAACACTGTGGCATTTTAGCAGTATTACTCATTGTGGATACCTGTAGGCATGGAGTTTGGGGTCGGGGAGAGGAAGCCCTGCCTGTGTATCTTAACAGATTCACTTATAATGCAAAATGTACTTTTAACATGTATTTTACCAAACTTGTAATACATTTATATTTTGAACAATTATATCCTAATAATGATTGTAGGAATAACTCAGAATAAATGTGTTTTCAATGCTTAGAGCCTGTGATGAGATGGACTTTAATTATTATTTCAGCTTACATACATCTTAGTTGTAGAGATGGGATGATCAGTAAAATACTTTCAAGCATAAAATAATACTCCATTATGATCAAGTACTGTGGACAACGAGGAATGGAAATTCATATTCCAGGAGAAAGGAACAGTTACAAAATTTCTGGCTGTTAGTAAGGGATGATAATAATCCAGTTTGCTTTGTATACGTGAGTGATGTAGCAGTTCACTAAAAATATCAATACTGGGGTTTCTGGGTGGCTTAGTCAATGAGCATCCAACTTCAGCTCAGGTCATGATCTCACAGTTCGAGCTCGAAATTTGCACTGACAGTGCTGAGCCCTCTTGGGATTCTCTGTCTCCCTCTCTCTGTGCCCTTCCCCCACTCACGCTTGCTGTCTCTCAAAAATAAACATTTAAAGGCACAGGGGCGCCTGAGTGGCTCAGTAGTTTAAGCGTCTGACTGTCTGACTTTGGCTCAGGGCATGATACCACGGTTTTCGAGCCCCACGTTAGGGTCTGTGCTGACAGCTCAGAGCCTGGAGCCTGCTTCGGATTTTGTGTCTCCCTCTGTCTGTGCCCGTTCGCACTCTGTCTCTCAAAAATAAACATTAAAACACTTAAAAAAATATGTTAATATTAAAAATATCTTGCAGATGACTGCTGTGTAAGTAGTTAAGTTGGTGAAAAGTTTAAATGTCAGCTTACAAATGTTCCGGGGTATATAGTTTTTCAAGATCCTCTTGGTAGGTGTGCAAACACTTGAAATCCTTTGGCACTTACTTGATGTTAGGCCCTGTGTTGACTGTATTAGTGATAAAATGACTAGAGAGTTACATTCCTGGCTTTCAAGGAATAGATTCCCTAGGAAAAAATACATCATCTGTGTCTGAAGCCAAAGACGTAATTTTATAAAAAACACCAAATATAAAGAAGCTTGTGTACTTCTCCCACCCCCTCTTGGCAAACAACCAGCTGACTCTTTAGGGTAAATAAGTAAAATTACAAATCCATATTTTATATTTGGAACTGTAAGTCAACCTTTTTCTCGTGTTTTCTTTATCAAAGCATAGGCTGGAATAAAACAGTCTTACTAGAATGAATTCTTTGGAAAATGATTAAAAGATTAGAATAGTGGTGATTGTTAACAATTTTAAACATGAATTTTTCAAAAATTAAAAATTACTATGCATATCTTAATTGATTTTTGCCCACATAGGAAACAGATAAAAGTAAAAAGAAAAGAATAATTTATGCCCAGCTTCATATTTCATCATTCAGATAAGTTAATGCATGTGTCCCTCCTTCAGAAAGAATAAATAGGAAGGTTAAAATAGGTTAATAAAACATTTTTTAAAATTAATTTTTTTGGCTTGAAGGAAGCTCTGTTTCCTTAGGTTTTTAAATCCTCATGCACCAGGTTGGTCCTTTTGCTGAGGATGAGGCACTTTTGTGGTAGTGTTGCCATGGTGACTGCCTTCCAAGAGCTGCCTCAAGGTCACTCATCACTCATAGCCCTGAATACTTGGATTTTGTTAAAGAAGAATATCAACATTCAGTGGATAAAATGAAGTTAATTATCACATTGCGCGATTCAATCAGATCTATCGCAGTTACACTTATAAGCAGTATTTTGTGTTGACAGTGTCGGTAGATTATAATTTCTTTGAGTATTGAATTTTAATCTTCCGAAGGCTAATAGTATATCTAAGAAATAATCCATAGCCATATATTGTAATAACTTGATTTTATTCCATCTGTGATTTTGTTTTAGCACAGCAACTTTATTTTATTGGATTTATGCTTGAGTATGTCTAAACATACCTGCCTCAGTATTTGTTGTGGTTTTGATATGAGACAAGCACATATTCCTTTGACATTCTTTTTCTTTTTGGTAAACTTCGCTTGGTATATTTAGTTGCTAGTTGCATCAGCCTTTGTTCATTTAGGGTGTTCATCTTATTTTCCCCAAACTACATTTCAGAGATCTATTGTCTACCTGGCTTCTATTTCATGTATTTTTTGTCTCATATGGCTGTTAGTTTTCCTTGTCCTTTCCTTCTGGATTTTTATCTTTTAGTTTAATGTACATGTTCTGCCATCAAAGATTTTCATATATTGTTATCAAACTGGGTTTCAATAAAGGAAAATATTAAAAGAAATGCCTCCTTGCATTATTTATTTTCTTATGAATCTTGTTTTGAGGGAGAGGAGTCAGCTATGTGCCTCCATTAGGCTGCAAGGTGACTTTGAAATCAGAGATGAGAAACATTAGTTTGAAAAGGAAAGTGTCATTGAAACAAACAGAAATTACTATACCAACATATATGGCTAGAAAATTTTGTCTTTCAGCTAATTAGTATCTAACTAGTTGTCCTACCTCCAGGGGAATTGGATGAATTGGTTCTCATAAAGCATCTCATCTCTGCTTTTGCAGAGCAGACACCTTTGTGATGTCTGATCAAGATATTTTACATGCTTGAAATTTCAATGAATGCACAGCTCTATAGATAGTATTGCAAATATGCCAGGTAGTAAATGCCAGCAAACGTTTGTTTCATTTATGCATATTTATGAAACCAAGTATGTTATCTGATGCTATTTTTGCTAATTTATTTGGAAAAAGGAATTTATTTAAAACCGTAAGCTAAGATGTGAGGCAGTATGATCTAGAAAAAAGAATATTAGACTGGGAAGTCAGGGCCCTGCACTGATCCTCTTTCTTACTGTGTGAACTTGGTCAAGTCACTTTTTGTGTTTCATTTTCCCTTATCTGTAAAACAAAGTGGTTCCATTTTCATTGTGACCTTCTGTGGTATTGTTCTGTGTAGTCACATCGGTTTACCTTCAGAAACACGGGTATTGCAGTTCATACTAATCTAAAGTGCCCTATCTTTTCAACTAATTTGTCTGATTTTGGGTGCAGATTTATTTTTTCTTAGGTACCATTAAAGTGATTTTGTGTTCCAGGTGCATATTTAACTAGATTATTTTGAAAGGGTGGGGGGGAAGAGTTTGAGAGTGTGACTTGGTTATGTGGCAAATAATTAGCAGTTTTAAAATGTTTTGTGACTACATAAAGTTAGAATATAGAAATTGAAAAATACAAGTAGAAATTGATTTTTGACTATCTTGAACATGGGCTCAATATAGATTCTGGGCTTTTTCAATAATGAGGAAGGGTGAATGTGTAATATATTTTTACCTGAAGTTTTCCTTAACATATCCCATTCAATAGTACAGGAAAGCATTAGTCTGAAAAGATGGTACATATTCCTGTTTCTTTTTTAGTAGGAAAAAAATTAATATTATGAATTCTAAAGAAGTTTATAAATACATAGAACACGTGAGCAAAAAGTGAAAGCTATGGGGCGCCTGGGTGGCTCAGTCGGTTAAGTGTCTGACTTTGGCTCAGGTCATGATCCCGCGGTTCATGGGTTCGAGCCCCATGTCGGGCTCTGTGCTGGCAGCTCGGAGCCTGGAGCCTGCTTTGGATTCTGTGCCTCCCTCTCTCTCTGCCCCTCCCCAGCTCGCACTCTGTCTCTGTCTCTCTCAAAAATAAAATAAAAAAAGTTAAAAAAAAAATTTAAAAAAATGAATGAACATTAAAACAAATTAAAAAAAAGTTGCTAAGCCACCTGTTTACCCCCAAATGGGGTTTAAATTGCCATTTCTTTCGATCCAAAGTTTGTTTCTTCTGTCCAAAAACAGTGTCTCTAATATTGCTCAGGTCAAGAGGACTGTCTTTAATAGGTGCAAATAAAAGTTCAGAATATGCATATTTTTCTGCAAAAAAGTGATCTATTAACATAATTATATATTAATAATGCCATAGCCCAAATAGTGTAGATTATATACTTTATTAAAAAAAGTGTGCGTGATACCTAATTCATGATGCTGGCTTTAGGTGTTTGATTTTATGACTTTGGAAATGGGTCTACTTGTCCTTTTTTTTTTTTTTTTAAGTTTTTAATTTTTTTTAAAGTAATCTTTACATGCAACGTGAGACTCGAGCTTACAACCCTGAGATCAAGAGTCACATGCTGTACGGACTGAGACAACCAAGCCCCCTGGAAATGTGTCCAATTCTAAGTGGTGTTGAGATTAGCTTGAGGAACCAGTGACTACAACTAGAAATAACACTGCCAGTCTATAAACCCAGTGTAGTTTTAGGAAGGTTAGGCTGTATAAGTTTGCTAGGGCTGCCCTAACAAAGTACCACAGGCCAGGTGCTGTAAAGGAGAAACTTTCTTACAGTTCTGGAGGCTAGAAGTCTAGATCAAGGTATCTGCAGGATTGGTTTCATCTGAAGTGTTTCTCCTTGGCTTGTAGATGGTCATCATCTCCTTGTGTACATGTACTTGTCTGTGTCCAGTTCCCACCTCTTACAAGGACATTAGTCATCTAAGACACTAATGACCTCATTGTAACTTAATTGCCTCTTTAAAGACCCTATTTCCAGGGGTGCCTGGCTGGCTCAGTCAGTGCAGCATGCAACTCTTGATTTTTGGGGGTCATGAATTCAGTCCCCACATTGGGCATAGAGCTTACTTAAAAACAAACAAAAAGTGCCGTTTTCAAATACAGCCACATTCTGAGATACTGATGACTAGAGCTTCAACAGATGAATTTTGGAGGTTGCAATTCATTCCATAACATAGGTCATATTTTATTTTGTCTTATACATTTTAGGGATTTTGGAATTTTTATGCTTGTAATGTTGGAATGTGAGTTTTAGGTGCCCTTTATAGATTTGAAATGACTTTGATTTAGCATTATAAAAATACTAAGTACTCGTTAACAAATTTTTTTCCTATACAAAATGTAAACGTATTTAGTTAGTAATTATGATAACTCATTTTCATAAGAATTTTTTTTGGAGGGGTTGCCTGGGTGGCTTAGTCATTTGAGCCTATTTTGGCTCAGGTCATGATCCTCGGGTCATGGGATTGAGCCTCATGTGGGGCTCTCGCTGAGAGTGGGGCCTGTTTAGGACTGACACTCTCTCTCTCTCTCTCTCTCTCTCTCTCTCTCTCTCTCCCTCTCCCTCTGCCCCTCCCCTCTGCTCATGCTCTCTCTCTAAAATGAAAAAAGAAAACAATTTTTTTGGGGTGGGGGCACAGTTTAGAAAAAATATTCATCATTAGAAAAGCTAAGGAAATGAGGAACAGTAGCAGGAATGTAACTTTTGTTATATGGCTCTTGCTTTCCTAAGATTCCTTCTATCCTGAAGCAGTAATATCAAGTTACCATTTATTGAGCACTTCATACGTATATTAGGATTTGAGTATTTTAAATGCTTTATGTAATTCTCTGATAGTTCTCACAACAACCTCATAAGGTATTTTTTTTTATGTCCGTTTTAGGATGAGGCCCTCTGAGGGATAGACTTGTCTGTCAATATCCAAAGTTTGTAATCTTTACTGCCTTCTCATTTTCTACTTATTTGAAATTTGTCTTCTATGACCTGTTTCTCTGCTATATTGTATATGATTTCATCTTCCCTGGGCAGGCTGGTTTACTCACATACTGCAAAACATATAGGGGCCAGAGGTTTCCTTCTTTGGCAGAATTCCAAAAATCATTCCTGGAACAGAAAACTGAAGGCATTTGGTGTTTTACAGCATAACATTAAGTCATAAGTGTGTGTGTGTGTGTGTGTGTGTGTGTGTTTTAAATTCCAGACAACTGTAGTAGCTGTGTTGGCGTCTTTTAATTATAGTTTAACTTCTTGAGTCCGAGAGATTTATATCAGTGTCACAGACATTGATCTCAGATTTATTCTTGTTTTTCAGTACTATTTCACTTTATTTTCATTTGTGCTTGCAACCAAGAAGATAGTTGTACTTACAGTAGAATATCTTCTTCAGAGAATTTTTCAAATGTTATGAGGTTTTCTGTAAAACCTTCTTGTATATTGGTAAGCAACTTCCAGGTATTTTGACTTCTTTATAGGGAATAATTCTGCAAGATCTCTGAGCATCCTGTACGTATGCACCTGTATGTATCTTTCCTCCCCTCATTTATTTAATCAAAATGTTGTGTGCCTGCTATGTGTTAGGCACATGCAGAGACTCAGACTCTGTCTTTAAGAGGGGAAAGAGCAAGAAGAGAGGCAGCTACCAGGTTGAAAGCACAGTAGAGATATTCAGAGGTGTTATTGGGCTCATTGGGGGAGTGTATAACCTAATTTGAGATTAGGAGAGTGGGCTAGAAGAGACCTAGTGGAAGCATCTGGAGGATGCTTTCAGGAGGAAGAGTGTTATAAGGTATAAATTGGAGATGGATGGGTCGGTAGGGTGGCATTCTGACCAGCAGTGACTTCTGCACAAAGACTTGGCACAGTTGGGTGTATTTTGGGAAATGTTAAGTTATTTAGTGTGGCTGGACCATTAGGTATAAGGAGAGGTCTTTAGAAATGAAATGAAAAAGGAACTTGAGCTATATAGTCACAGAAAGATTGTCCTGATTCATCTGAGCATTAAGTGAAGTATAAAGGCAGACTTTTGGAGTGATCCAGGGAAAATGTACTACCTACTACCACTAAAGGGTAGTAGTAATGGGGTTCAGATGAAATGGATAAATTTGAGAAATATGAAAAACTAACGATACCGTGGGCTGTTGGTAGTGCAGGACATGGATAAGAGCATCTTGTGTCTCTGAGTTCCAGGTTTGCTTATAGTAGGCATTCAGTAAATGTTTTTTGAATAAATGAATGAAATGGGTAATTTTGGTGATGATCAGAGTTTATAAACTAACATACTTCTTTTCTTACTACTGCATGTTTTTAGACATCTGAGTATTGTTGTTATGAGCATGTAGTGGTGGAATTTTCACATAAGTCTATTTAAAAAGTTGCTGGACAGACTGTCAAACTGTTTTCTTAAATTTCCCCTAAGGTCACGCATGTGCAGACCTCCTGAGAGAATTTAAGTCTTCTCAATTCTTAATTCAGGTGCTCTTTGTGGTATCTCATAGGATACTTTTTTCTTGTAGTCACATAACATTGAACCATATTAAAACTTCATACAGGCCCTTTTGAAGATTTTATTTGGTCTTTTGTTCTGAAGATAGTAAACTGAATCTTTTTTGAGAGAGAGAGAGTGCGAGAGAGAGAGCGTGTGCATGCATGCGAGGGAGTGACAGAGGGAGAGATAATTTTTTTTTTTAAGTTTATTTATTTTGAGAGAGCACACACTTGCATGCAAGCAGGGAAGGGGCAGAGGGAGAGGGAGAGAGAGAATCCCAAACTGATAGTGTGGAGCCCTACATGGGGCTCAAACCCATGAACTTTGAGATCTGAGATCGTTAACCTGAGCTGAAATCAAAAGTTGGACGCCTGATTAAGCCACCCAGGCACTCCAGGGAGGAGAGAGAATCTTAAGCAGACTCCGTGCCCAGCGTATAAGCCCGACTTGGGGCTCGATTTCATGACTGTGAGATCATGACCTGAGCTTGAAACTGACTCAACCACCCAGGTGCCCCTATAATAAATGGAATCTTAACTCTAACATGACCTCATCGGTATATTTTGAGAAATGGAATTTGTTGGGGAGGAAAATTTACCTCTAAAGGTTCTTTTAGGTTGGTCCAACAATTAAATTGATGTGAGACAGATTAATAGGAGAAAATCAACATAATTATGTGTATAAGGGGGCTCCATAAGAATATGAGTGCCATAGGTAGTCAGGCAATTGAGGCTTATATGCCATTCAGAGCTAAGGAGAAGGGGGGTGGTGGGATCAAGGACGTCAAAGGGAAGGAAGACAGTTTGCAGGAAAATGAGAAAGTAAATGTTTGCTGGCCCATACAGAAGGAATAGAACACAGAGCAGTGGAATTTAATAGACTTTTCTGAGTTCATTCTTGTCTACCACACCTAGTTCATTTCTCGTGTAGCTGTCTCTGGTGCTAGCTCCCTTCCAAGCAGGTCTTCCATCTAAATTCTAGGCAGTTAGGGGGAAGGCCAAACGTTCTTCTTGAGCTTTTTTTTTCTTGAAAATAGCCTATGATCCACATGCTAAAGGGACACATTTTGGAGTGGCAAATTTTGCTCCTCTACAAATTTAATTGACAAAATTGCTTGTGACTTTCAAAAATCATCATGGGGAAGATTGAGAATCTCCGTGGGCAAGCAGGAAGGATGAGAGAGGAAGGATGGAAGTGTTCTTCAAGTTGGGTTATGTGAGATCTGTATGAGAGATTGCTTTAGTCCCCTGCGACTCAAAAATTTAGTCTGCTTTCCTGCAGTATTTCTATCATTTGGTCAACATTAGAAGTGCAAATTCAAGCCCTCTACTCCAGGGCCTGATGAATTGTAATCACTGGGGGTAGGGCCTGGGAATTTAGCCCCTCCCACCCAGGTGATTCTCCTCCCTAAAAGTTTGAGAAGAACTGCACTAGACTAGACAAATAGGAAGGGAGGATTAAGTCAATCTGTTTTCTCTTTTTAGGAGTATGATTAACTCCTGTGTTTAGGAGTATATGCCTTGGACAATCCTAAAAATCAGGTTTCTTTTAAAGCTGGTTGTTTTCAAACTTTAGAACACTCCAGAATCACCTGAATGCTTAAATTAGGGATTGCTGGGCCCACCTTCACAGTTTACTGTACTGGCATAGGGTTCAAGAATTTGTATTTCTAATTTCTCTGCGCTTTGGGAACCACAGTTGGATAGCCACTGCTTTGACAAGTGTAGTGGTAAGGAAGGTACATCGAGGATGGAATGGGAAGATGGGGGTTCTGATTCTGGCAGGATCTTGTCACCAGCTAGTGGTTTTCTAGACCCAAGATTCTGTATTATGGGAAGGAAGTAGGGGATGAGACTATACTTCTAATATTCCTTGATTACATATTGGAAAAGGTTAGTGTTAGATAGTTGTTGGGTACCTGTTTTCTACCTGTGTGCCCCTCTCCTCCCAAAATTGCAAAATTGTTGCTATTGGGTAATTTTAGAATCAAAATTTATACAATCACAATTATTATTATTAAAAATTTTTTTAAACCTTTATTTATTATTGAGAGACAGACACAGAGCATGAGCAGGGAAGGGGCAGAGAAAGGGGGAGACACAGAATCTGAAGCAGGCTCCAGGCTCTGAGCCGTCAGCACAGAGCCCGACGTGGGGCTCGAACTCACAAACTGCAAGATCATGACCTGAGCCGAAGTCAGATGCTTAACTGACTGAGCCACCCAGGTGCCCTACAATCACAATTATTAATACAACTAAAATTTGGGGGAGAATGATAGTACAAAATGCATGAGCTTGGAATTCAGGCTGTTCTGAGTCCTTTTTTTTTATGTTTATTTAAAAACAATTTTTTAAAATATTTATTATTGAGAGACAGAGAGAGACACATGTGCATGAGCACGGGATGGGGCAGAGAGAAGGGAAGACATAGACTCTGAAGCAGGCTCCATGCTCTGAGCTGAAAGCACAGAGCCTGATGTGGGGTTCGAACTCAGAAACTGTGAGATGACCTGAGCCGGAGTCGGATGTTTCACCAGCTGAGCCACCCAGGCGCCCCAATGTTTATTTATTTTTGAGAGAGAGAGAGAGAGAGAGTGAGCAGAGGAGGGGCAGAGAGAAAGAGACACAGAATCTGAAGCAGGCTCCAGGTCTGAGCTGTTATCACAGAGCCCCATGTGGAGCTCAAACCCATGAACTGTGAGATCATGACCTGAGCCAAGGTCGGGCCGTTAACCTCCTGAGCCACTCAGGTGCCTCCAGGCTGTTCTGAGTTCTGATTAATCTCTGTTCCATCAGTTGTGAGACATTGAGCAAGTTATTATTATTAGTACTATTTTATTATTAATTTTTAGTGAGCTCTGCACCCAGTGTGGGGCTTGAACGCACAACCCTGACCGAGATCAAGAGTCACATGCTGTACTGACTGAGCCAGCCAGGCACCCCGAGCAAGATATTCTAACCTACCTAAACTTTTGATGTCTTATGCATGGACAATGAAATGCTGTGCACCCTAGGATTCTAGCAAATGCTTGTTCCTTTCCTTCTGTTTATGGAAGGATGTAGTTTAAAATAATTTAAACAATTTATTTCCCCAGGTTCAAAATGGTGAATGAAAATAATTGGATTGACAAAGGGGTAAAAATTATTTGGGATTAATTGTATGCAAAACACAATCTTTCATAGTATAATTTGATCAGTAATGAGTGGTGCTCACCAGATTTTCTTAATGTAGATTCCAATTTTTTTTAACGTTTATTTATTTATTTTGAGAGAGAGAGAGTGAATGAGCAGGGGAGGGGCAGAGAGAGAGGGAGAAAGGATCCCAAGCAGGCTCAGCTCACCAGAGAGCCTCACGCAGCGACTTGGTCCCATGACCCTGAGATCATGACCTGACCAAATCAAGAGTTGGTTGCTTAACTGACTGAGCCACCCAGGCTCCCCTCACTGGTTATATTTTATAAGAAGGTTGTGACTAGAAAGTTGTTTATAAAAGTGGCTTGTAATGGCCATTTTTTTTTTTCTATTTAAAATGTTGGTATAGGACTTACAGAATTTTTTGCTGGGCTTTTACCTGAATGAATTTAATTAATGGCCCTAATGCAGCTGAATGTAAGCAGATTGGTTTACACAGAGTGGTTTAAATCTGTTTAGAATATTTTTATTATGTTAGGATTTCCCATTTACCACAGATGGAATCTTAGCATATTTGAATGTGTGCTTCATCACAGAAGACAAATTACAGCTCTGGAGTCCTTCCTTGTCTGTAAAATGGGATACTTTTCTGATAATTTAATGTATAGCATTACTGTAATTAACACTTTTATAGTACTGTAAAAATACGGTTATTGCTTTACTTTCTACTTGTGCTATACAAGTCTCTTGGTGATGGAAATTTTAAGTTCTAATAGATTTACTAGTGTCTTTCTTTTAAAAGCCTGAACGTACTTTCTCCCTGTAGTGCTTGAAGGAACTGCCTATGTGCAAACTTTTATATTCTTCAAGACCTGTGCCAGAAGTGGTGCTTGCTGTTTATGCATATGCCTGAAAGGGTGTCCGTGTGATAAACAGCAGTCCCTTAAGTGCTCACTTGGTACTTGAAGGCTTTGTCATTATTAGGAATTGTCGAGGTTGCATTGCTTGCCTTCTGTGTGAATCTACCCAGCCACTCTGGGTTATTGATTGAGGTAAGGAGCTGCCTGTGAAACTGATTTAAAATATTTCCTTTCCCTGATTTATTTAGTCACATGTTTGTGCTTTTTTGTATTTGATCCCAAAATACCAAAATACTTCGTAATTTTGCAGGTTAAATTTCTTCTTGGTAAGATAACTCTGAGGTTTTTGTGTGAATCACTACAGTCTGTACTTTTGTGTTGGTAACATCTGAAAGTTTGTATTTTCTCGCTACTGAACAGTCCTGAGAACAAGTTTATTGGAAGAGATTTTCACTGGAATATTAGATTAATTTCCTCGATAAGTCAGAAACTGTTATTACAGTATATTTAGCTTGGTACATAGTAGACATTTGCTATATGTTTTTAAATTGGTAGGAAAAAATCTTAAATGTTTTTCCTTTTTAATGCAGACAATATTGCAAAGACTTAACGACAATTGTGTGAGAATTTTAAAGGACAAAACTTCAGTGTTGAATTAAGTTTAAATTTATCATTGAAGCACGTTTATCATTGAGGACCAACATGGCTGGATTAATGACCCAGAGAGTGCATTGTTTGTGGTGAAGAATTGTCATGTTACTTTTCTTTTTGGAAGTGTTGGGTGGCATAAGTAAGCTGTGTGGTATAAAAATTCGGCAGCCTTTTTTTGAAAGTTTTATACAACTCAATTATTAAAAAAAAAACAAAAAAACAAAACTTAGTTACTTAATTTGTGTTAGATGTCCACTTGAAAAAGCAGCATATTTCTTTGTAATTCTTTTTTTTAAAAAAATGTTTGAGAGAGCCTGTGGGAGCAGGGGGAGGGCAGAGAGAGAGAAAGAGAGTGGGGTGGGGCCTGACCCCACAAACCATGAAAGTAGGACATGAGCCAAAATCAAGAGTTGGGCGCTCGACCCTCTGAGCCACCGAGCCACCCAGGCGCGCGCTCTTCTTTGTAATTCTTAACATTAAAAAACTAATAGACTTTATAGAATGTTTTAGATTTACAGAAAAATTGAGGAGTTAATAGAGCGTTCCCATATTCTGCCCCCTTTGCCCTCTTAACGTTTTGCATTAGAGTGGTACAAGGCACGCTTGTTATACTTAATTAACGAATATGAATGCAAGATGATTAACTAAAGTCCACAGTTTACATTCAGTTTTTTGTGTTTATAGTTCCGTAGGTTTTGACAGACTTGTAATGTGGTCTGTCCTTACAGTATCCTGTACAATAGTTTCAGCTCTTTACAAGTTACCTGTGCTTCGCCTATTCATCCTCCTCCCCTCCGTCTGAACCCCTGGCAACCACTGACCTTTTTATTGTTTCCACAGTGTTGGCTTTTGCAGAATGTCATATGGTTGGAATCATATCACATGTAGCTTTTTCAGATTGGCTTGTTTCTCTTAGCAATGTGCATTTAAGTTTCCTCCATGTCTTTTCTTGGCTTGACCATGCATTTTTTTTGTTGTTGTTGCTGAATAATGTTCCACTGTGTGGATATACAACAGTTAATCCACTTTAACCCATTAGAGGACATCTTGGTTTCTTTCAGGTTTGGGAAATAATAAATAAAGCTGCTATTAAACATTTGTGTGTAGATTTTGTATGGACATGTTTTCAACTTACTTGGGTAAATACCTAGGAGTGTGACTGTTGGATCCTATGATAAAAGTATGTTCAACTTTGTAAGAAACTGCCAGTGTCTGTCTTCTTAAAGTGGTTGTACCATTTGCATTTTCCCCAGCAGTGAATGAGAGTTCCTGTTGCTCTGTGTGCTCATAAGCATTTGTTATTGTTGTTTTTCAGATTTTAGCCATTCTACTAGATGTGTGGTGGTGTTTCATTTTAGTTTTAATTTGTCATTCCTTAAAGACATATGATATTGAGCATCTTTTCCATGTGCTTCTTTGCCATCTGTATATCTTTAGGGTGGTGTCTAGATTTTTTGCCATTTTTAAATTGAGTTGTGTTCTTATGTTGATAATTGTTACTGTTATTTAAGAGTTCTTTGTATATTTTGGATACAAATCCGGTATCAGATCAGTGTTTTGCAAATAATTTCTCCCAGTCTGTGACTTGTCTTGATTTTTTGTTTTGTTTAAATTGGCAAATGACGGTCAGGAATTGGGCTTACGATCTAGTTTAGGTAAGGGGTTAGAATTTTGTATTTCAAATATAAAATAAGTTTAGGAATGTTTATAAATAAATCACATCCTTGTCACCTACCTTTTATTTTGTGATCATAAGAGCAAATCCAGCTAATTTTGGAAATATTGGGGCAATTTCAAAGTAGAAAAAGGATACTAGTTATCTTGGGGATTAACATTTCAGTGCATTTCCTTAATTTTTCTTCTTTATCCTGTGTTACAGTTATATGTATTTCTTCATCTTGCTTTTATGTGTAATGCTTTGTCACAAAACATAGGTCATTCACCTCACTTCATTTTTTTTTATCATCTCACATCACATCATTACAAGAAGAAAGATAAGTACAATACTTAGAAACTATATTCACATAACTTTTATTACAGTATATTTTTCTGTCTTATTGTTATTAATCTTTTATTGTGTCTAATTGATAAACTTCATCATAGGTAAATATATATAGGAAAAACCATAGTGTATATGGTTTAGCACGGTCCCTGGTTTTAGGCATCCACTGGAATTCTTAGAATGTTTTCCTTGCAGTTAAGGTGGGAGACTACTGTACTTCCTTTTCATAGACTCCTGGAAGTAGAATCTGGATCAAAGATATTTTTAAAATGTGTATTTTATTTATTTTGAGAGAGAGTGAGAGAGTGCAGAGCCTGACATGGGAGTTGATCCCATGAACCGTGTGGTCATGACCTGAGCCGAAATCGAGAGTTGGTTGCTTAACTGGCTGAGCCGCCCAGGCGCCCCTGGATCAAAGATTTAAGACTCTGGGTGCATGTTACCTGTTTTTTTCTAGTCTGTTAATTTGTATGTTACATTAAGGAGTTTAATGATGTGTGCAGCTTAACAATTTTTTTTGTGGCATCTTCTTTAAATTTAATTTTTATTTTAAAATATTGATAAGAAACTTATTTGTAATCCCAGCTCCTGAAAAGGCATTCCTATACTTTAATTGTTTATCAAAATTGTTGAAGTTTTCTTTACTTTTCCCCAAGTATAAACAGACATAGCTATGCAGACATGTCTCACTCTGAAACAGTCATGTTATATGTTACCTACAAGTTGTCTTTTCCATTTATTTCATGGACATCTTTTTAGGTGGTTATATATGTACACCTACTGCATTCTTTTTGTTTAAATTTTAGTATTTATAAATTTATGCTGCGTTCCTTTCAGTTGCTGTATAATATACCATTTGGAATATCCTTTCTTTAACCATTTGTCCATTAGTTGAGCAAATATATGCTGAGTACCTGTCATGTACTAGTTATTAGAGATAAATATTAACAAATAGAACATACTGGAATCTGGGGCACCTGCATTGGTTAAGTCTCTGACTTCTGCTCAGATCATGATCTCCCAGTTTGTGAATTTGAGCCCCGCATAAATTAGACTCTTTGCTGATAGCTCAGAGCCTGCTTGGGATATCCTCCCCCCCTCCCCCTCCCCCTCCCCCTCCCCCTCCCCCTCCCCCTCCCCCTCCCCCTCCCCCTCCCCCTCCCCCTCCCCCTCCCCCTCCCCCTCCCCCTCCCCCCTCCCCCTCCCCCTCCCCCTCCCTCCCTCCCTCTCCCTCCCTCTCCCTCCCTCTCTCTCCCTCTCTCTCCCTCTCCCTCCCTCCCCCTCCCTCCCTTTCTCTCCCTCCCTCTCCCTCCCTCTCCCTCCCTCTCCCTCTCCCTCCCTCTCTCTTCCTCTCTCTTCCTCTCTTTCCCTCTCTCTCCCCCCTCTCTCTCCCCCCTCCCCCCCTCCCTCCCGCTCTCCTTCCCTCTCCCTCCCTCTCCCTCCCTCTCCCTCCCTCTCCCTCCCTCTCCCTCCCTCTCCCTCCCTCTCCCTCCCTCTCCCTCCCTCTCCCTCTCCCTCCCTCTCCCTCTCCCTCCCTCTCCCTCCCTCTCCCTCCCTCTCCCTCCCTCTCCCTCCCTCTCTCTCCCCCCTCTCTCCCCCCTCTCTCCCCCCTCTCTCCCCCCTCCCCCTTCCTTCTCTCTCCTTCTCTTTCTCCTCCCCCACTTGTGCACACTTTCTCTCAAAATAAACTTAAAAACCTATTGGAATGTAACCTCAAGGAGCTTACATGAAGTTAGAGTTTATATTTGCCTATTTATGCTCACTATTTTTACTTTTCTCCCTTTTTTGTTCTTTTATAGGATATTATATTGGATATCCTTATACATATCTTTATATCTGTGTACTTCTGGTATATTCCTAGCCATGGAATAAAGGGTACATGCTTAAAATGACTAGTTTCAGCCAACTGATGCTATTTTCTTTCATTGTTTTTATTTTGCATTTTCCAAGCCCTTAGAATTGTGCATGTTTTCAGTATTTATTGGCCATTTGTACTACTCTGAACTGCCTCTTCTGATTCTTTGACCATTTGCCTTGTTATGTTGTCTTTTCTTACTAGTTTATAAAGGATCCTGTGTGTTCTGGGTTTTTATTCTTTGTCCCAGTTAGACACTGCACATGTTTTCTCCCAGTCTGTTATTTACCTTTTATTTTTCATTTCTCTTTAATTTGGAATTTATAGAAAAGTTGTAGCATTTATATAAAGAAGTACTATGTGACCTTCAGTCATATTCTTCAAATGTTACCATTTTACTATATTTGCTTTTCTCTTTTTATCATTTAAAAACGTACATACTTTTTCTGAGCAGTTTGAGAGTAAGTTGTAATAGATATGATGCTCCTTTACACCTAAATAGTATATATTTCCTCAAAACAATTTTTTTCACATTAGCACACTGCAGTTAAAAACTCATGGAATTAAGGGCACCTGGGTGGCTCAGTCGGTTGAGCGTCCAACTTTGGCTCAGGTCACGGTCTCATGGCTTGTGAGTTTGAGCCCTGTGTCGGGCTCTGGGCTGACAGCTCAGAGCCTGGAGCCTGTTTCGGATTCTGTGTCTCCCTCTCTCTGCCCCTCCCCTGTTCACACTGTCTCTGTCTCTCTCAAAAATAAAACATTTAAAAAAAATCATGGAATTAATGTTGATACAGTATCTATTCTATAAGTCTTACTCACATCTCACCAGTTGTCCTGTAATGTCCTCTAAAGGGAAGGAAAATCCAGGATTTTGCACATTGCATTCAGTTGTCATGTCTCTTCAGTCCTTTTTAGCCTGGGACAGTTTCTTATCTTTCTTTGTGTTTCATGGTATTGATACTTTTGAAGGCGAGAGAGGAGTTACTTTGTGGAAGTTCCCACATTTTGTGCTCGTGTGGTGTTTCCTCATGTTTAGATTCAGGTACTGCACCTTTGGGGGGAGGAGAACCATAGAAGTGATTTCTTTTTTTTCAGTCTCTTGTGATCAAGAGCCCCATTATTGACGATGCTTAACCTTAACCATTTGGTTGAGATGGTGTCTGCTACTTTGTCCACTGTGAGGTTACTTGTGGGAGATACCTGGTAAGTTTCCTGTGGAGTTTAGAGGTTTTGAGTCTGTGATTATGGAAATAGCCTACTGTTCCTTAAACTTAATGCCCACTAGTTTTAGCATCTGTTGGTGATTCTTGCCTCTTGAATGAATTATTTTTAAAAAATTAAAAAATTGTTTTAATGTTTATTTTTTGAGAGAGAGACAGAGCACGAGTGGGGTAGGGGCAGAGAGAGAGGGAGACACAGAATCTGAAGCAGGTTCCAGGCTCTGAGCTGTCAGTACAGAACTTGACACGGGGCTTTAACTCACATATTGCGAGATCATGACCTGAGCTGAAGAATTGAGCCACCCAGGTGCCCCTTGAACGAATTATTAATATGATTTAGCAAATGGTGATTTTCTAGTTCCATCATTATCTTCTATATTAGATGGCTTTGTTGTAAGGGAGAGCTTTTCCTTTGGGTGTATATTTTCATATTATGAATTCATGAATTTTTAGCTTATTCAAGAGATTATAATCATTTATTTGCCATTATATCTTGGTGCTCAAATTGTATGAGATTTGTCCAGTTGATGATTAGCTTTGATTACATATACGAAAAAAAAAAAACCAACTACAAAAATACGCTAATTTTTAATGTGTTGATCTCTTTAGGCTTGTGGATTTTATAATGTATTTAGGGGAAACTCTCTTTTGCCTTAACTCTGCCTCCCTACTTTTGGTCATCTCAGCCCCATGATTTTCTAACCTTTATGGCTTGCCTTCTGATCATTCCATTGCTTCTAAGCACCACACTTGGGGAGTGGCTGGGAATAGAGGGAAAAAGTTGCAGAGAAGAACAAGGAACAGTGTAATGTTTACTGTGCGTAGCCCAAAACACAACCATTAAGGCATGGACACTTTGCTTGTGGAAATTTAACCCTTGGAAATGTATATTCTTTTTTTGTTTTTTAATTTTTTTTTTTTAACGTTTATTTATTATTGAGACACACACACACACACACACACACACACACACACACACACACACAGCATGAGCAGGGGAGGGGCAGAGAGAGGGGGAGACACAGAATCCAGAGCAGGCCCCAGGCTCTGAGCTATCAGCACAGAGCCCAATGCGGGGCTCGAACCCATGAACCATGAGATCACGACCTGAGCTGAAGTGGGATGCTTAATGCGCTGAGCCACCCAGGCACCCCCCCCCCCCCCCCTTTTATATCATACCACCTTACTTATTTTCTTTATGGATGGCACTTAGGTTTTCTGGAAATGTTTGCTCATTTGTTGTTCGTTAATACTCAGTAAAATGTACAAGCTTTTTGATTTTTGGCCTTTGTCCATCTTTAGAGTTTATCCCGTCTCAAAGGCACATGTTAATGCTTTTTAGACTCAGAGCACCTTCCTTTGCCATGCCCAGGGGACTAGGCTGTATGAATTTAAGGACTTCTATGAGGGCCACGTGTATTGTTTAGCTTTGTATCCACAGAAGCTGGAATAGCAGTAGTGTACAATATGGCATCATCTCAGCAAACATTTGTGAAATGATGGATGATTTACATTTATTGTGACTGTGGTAAGCACTGGAATGACAACCTGTTGGTTTTTCACTTGAGAGTTACGGTTGAGGCTCATAGTCCAATGTGTTTTTTGTTTGCTTATTTATTTTGGGAGAGAGAGAGAGAGAGAGAGAGAGAGAGAGAGAGAGAGAGAGAGAGAGAGAGAGAGGATCCCAAGCAGGCTCTGCACTGTCAGCACAGAGTCTGATGTGGGGCTTGAGCTCACTAACTGTGAGATCATGACATGAGCTGAAATCAAGTGTTGGTTGCTTAACTGACTGAGCCCCCCAAGCACCCCAGTCCAATATGGTTTTTAAAGAGCATATGACATAGTTACATTATTACTGAGTAATGATACCATTGTATATGGTGTAGTACTTTGAATTTTTTGTAATGGAAGTTTTCAGTTGTGCGATGGCCAGTCTGTCTGGTTGGATGCTGTAGAAAATAACTGAAACAAAGTTTTTAAACAATCTGTGACTCTTAGAGAGTAATCCTTAAACTTGTGTCTGTGAACCACTCTGGCAGAGCAAAAGACACTCGGGCCAACATTTTGTTTGTTTTTATTTTATAGCTGATGTTTCCTTTCAGGTTCTATTTTTGACATAGAAGCTGGGTTGGTACAGGAAGACCAGGCAGCTAGCTGCCCTGACCCCGATTGAGTTGGTCTCACTTGCCGAGGAAGGAACACGTTGGGTACTTGGATAAAACCAGGGGAGAGGAATGATGTGGCTGGAGAGGTGAAGGAATGAGTGCACCTCCTTCACCCTGACGTGCATGGCAAGAAGCTAACTACTGCTTAACTCTTTGCTTTGTTTTGAGTTATTTTTGGAAGAATTCATGTGGTCTAGAATAGAATTTGAGGAAAGTTTATCCCCTCCTGAGTGCCTCACAAGGTGTGCTGGTGAGAAGGTGTATGAATGATGAATTTTATTTACCCTTTGTCCATTTTTAGAATTTGTCCCATCTCAAAGGCACGCGATTAAGTCTTGTTGAACCCTTCTGAATGCTTTCCTCTGCTGCGACCAGCAGCTAGATTCTCTGAATTCAGGGACTTCTCACATTGTTGGTTTTTTTTTTTTTTTTTTAAACCTGGTTGCCTTCCTTTTCCTAAAATGATTTAAAAAGCCCTTTACATATATGGAGGGCTCTGTGCCTGTTAATAGTCCTTTTCTGCCAGTCATTGAAAGGTAAAAGACTTAAAAAAAAAAAATCAAACTGTATAAATTTATTTGAACTTGAGCATCTAACATCTATTAATTTTTTTGTTGAAGTTATTTCAATCAAGATACAATGATGGGGAGCATAAGGGAGGGACAAAATTATATGTACAAAATGGAAACATCATGCGTTGTTAACATGCTGATGATTAAAAAAGAGACAGGTATTGTGTGTGTTTTTAAAAAATTTTATTTATTTATTTACAAAAATTCATTTATATATTTTGAGAGAGAGAGAGAGAAAGAGAGAGAGAGAGTGAGTTGGAAAGAAAGGGAGAAAAGGGGGAGGGGCAGAGAGAGAATTCCAAGCAGGCGCCACACTGTCAGCAGCTCCAGGCTGGGCTTGAACTCATGAACTGTGAGGTCACGACCTGAGCCAAAATCAAGAGACATGAAACTGACTGAGCCACCCAGGCACCCCAGGTGTTGTTTATTATACAACCACTAATACAGAGGTGATTTTGCTGATTACATGTTTCTGTGGAATGTCATGGTAACTCCATTTGGCAGGTAGGAAAAACGCACACAAAAGCAATTTAATTTATCCAACGTTAAATAGAAAGTTAGAAAATTAGAAGAATCCTATAGATTTTCTTACGCTACCTAATATTTTATCCAGTTAGTTGAGATGTATATAGAACCTCAAAGAGGACTGACAAAGTACTTAGTATAGTTTCCTAACAGTACATAGTAACTGCTCAATTAAATCTTGGCATATAATTATTCAGGGAGAGGATTTGTTCTAGTTACTGGTAATGTTTATTTTGATGATACTTGTTTTTTGAGCATAGAAACTCTGATACTCGTATTAATGTTGGTGAGAGGAAAATTAATTGAATTTCAGCACAAAACTTTAGCAGGTATTTTGCAGTATAGACTTTTGTTTTGGATTTATACTTTCTTGACTTTAGGCTACCCTGGGTTTTAACAAAAAAAATTTTTTTTAACGTTTTATTTTTATTATTGAGAGACAGAGAGATACAGAGCATGAGCAGGGGAGGGTAGAGAGAGGGGGAGACACAGAATCCGAAGCAGGCTCCAGGTTCTGAGCTGTCAGCACAGAGCCCGACACGGGGCTCAAACTCACAAACTGAGACCATGACCTGAGCCAAAGTCGGTCGCCCAACCAAATGAGCCACCCAGGCGCCCCGGCTACCCTTGGTTTTTAGATGGGAGAAATTGAATCTCTGAATCTGTCTTCTTCAGGGGCCTGTCTCTTCCTTTGTAGGCTATTTTGCATAGAGGTCTTATTGTATTAATACTAAGTTTACTTCAGTATTTGGTAGTAGATGATTTGTATAGTATTAGGAGTGAAATGTTTTAATATATTGTTGCAGTGAGGATATATTTTTATTTTGAATTTTTATTTATGTATTTGTTTTTTGAAGATTTTATTTTTAAGTAAGCTCTACACCCAACTTGAGGTTCGAACTTAAAATCCTGAGAGCAAGAGTTCCATGATCCACTGACAGCGCCAGCCAGGCACCCAGAGGATATTTTTGATATAATTTTGACGTGAACATTATATAATGATTAAATTTCTGCTTTTAAATATTAATGGCTGGAAATATTTTAATCTTTATATGCCAGGAATTCTGGGATCTTCATGTTGCCCCCTTCTTATACAGCTGCTAGTGTAGATGGAAGTTTATCTCAGTGTTAATAAATGCCATCACCCATTCCCTTCCCCCAATCCTTACTCTGGAGCCTAGTTTGCCTGCAGCTGCAATGGTAGGCATCTTTCAGGAAGTGACCTTGGCTTGTATTAATCAAATTCAGAACACACAGAAAAGCTTCTTGCTAACATGCTGACTTGATGTAAAATTTTATCGCATCCATTTTCTTTCAAAATGAGGCCATCTTGTAAAAAGAAGATATACAGAAGACTCCTCTAATTTAATGTATAAAAGACGCTTCTGCAGGCCATGTTAAAAAAAAACTACTGGATTTTAAATGTGTAGATTTTTTTATTGGCAAATATGCATAAGCGTCATGAAGGCTTAGGAGTCGTTACTAGAAAATTACTTGTTTTAATGCTAAATTAAAAAACTTTATCTGTATCAAGTTTCTTTATTTACTGATTTAACAACTGACATTAAATTGCTGTGGAAACTTTATACACTATGGATTTATTTTGAATTTCTTTAGCAACAGTTATATATAAAGTAAGGCACTTTTGTATATTAGTTACCTTCGGATGTTCAGAAATGACTAGTTTCTTAATCTTGCTAGCTTGGGTAAGAAAATGAGTATGTTACGTGAAATCATTTTCTTAGGCAGTGGTAGTGGCTACAGGGGCTTCTAAATAGAAGTTTAAAATTTTAAAGCCAGTAAGACTGCTAAAATCTGACCGCCATGTATTAATGAAAAATATTGCTAACTACCGATTCACACATCTGCTTATTTAGGATTTAACAGATCATTCTGATAGAGTAGTTAACATAGCTGTTTCACTTTTATCATGTAATGCTTCAAAGAAATCTCATTCTTAAATGTAGGATAATTAAGGTGTGTATGGGTACAGATCTTCATTTTACCCTTGCTTAATGTTAAATATAGAATGTTGAAAATAGTATTTAATGGATTAGTTTAGTGATGTTTACTGCATTTGTAGATTTACATAAAATGAATGAATGAATGAATGAATGAATGAATGAATGAATGAATTAGGGAGCAGTTGTGTGTATTGCCAAAGAGATCACCCTTGAGTTTATTGTATGAAAGATCACTCCTTGGTGCTAAAGTGTTAGGAGAGGTGAAATATGGGAAGAGAAAGCTTTAAACCTTAGGAGCTATACCTGCATTTTGCTGGATGCAGAGTATGAAAAGGACAGGCGTGTTGCATGTGTATATGAATGATTTGGAGAAGAGGTGGGGAATTTATGTCGATAAAAAATTGGGATGTAGATAAATACTTAAGTGTCTTAATTATCTGAGTTATTTTTAAGGCATTATTGGAAACACAACCAATGTCTTTCATCATATTATAAATTGTTCTTAGAATTGCAGCCTCTTGGAGATAAATCTTTCTCCTTAACCTGCCTAAGTTCACTCTTTGCCTTGATTTGATACTAGCATTAATGATTAGTTTGTTAGATATTACAGGATACAGAAACTGGTTTCAAGGAGAAAGATAATTGCTTGATCATTTCTTCCCTCACATGCCTGCTTAAAATACATGGTCTTAAGTAAAATTGTCACCTCGAACTTAAAAAATGTTCTTTGCCGTCTCCCACTCCTTCCCCCCTCGAAAAAGAAGAAGAAAAAATGAGAAAGAAAAGCCTACCAGGAAAGGAATATATGCAGTTCCGGTAGCCAATGAGTTAATGTTCATTTGCAGCCTGAGGGGTCAGCGTACAGTGTCTGTTTTCTGATTGGCTGCTAAGAGGTGAAATTGAAACCACTGTAAACTTTTGACCCTGTAGCAATTCTTGTGGAACGCCTTCCACTGGTGGAGCCCAGAGCTTCGCTCAGCTCTCCACCCAACCCTCCCACCCCCTTCCTGTATTTATTTTGTGTGATCGTGCAGTACTGCATGCAGTGTTTCCAAGAGAGGGGAGAGGGAGGCAGCACGAGCACCGGCAGGCGACTTGCTTGCATGGCTGTGTTAGTAACCACGTTGGCGCTAACTGCAGCTCGGCCAAAGATACCGGGGCTTGTTAATAAACTGGGCTGCCGACTGGAGTTTTTAGTTTTCCCCTTCACCTCAAGGTAATTTTAAAAATGCAGAAGGGTTGGGGCGCCTGGGTGGCGCAGTCGGTTAAGCGTCCGACTTCAGCCAGGTCACGATCTCACGGTCCGTGAGTTCGAGCCCCGCGTCGGGCTCTGGGCTGATGGCTCAGAGCCTGGAGCCTGTTTCCGATTCTGTGTCTCCCTCTCTCTCTGTCCCTCCCCCATTCATGCTCTGTCTCTCTCTGTCCCAAAAATAAAAAAAAAAAAAATAAACGTTGAAAAAAAAAATGCAGAAGGGTTGTATTTACTGCCAGTGCTTATCTGTGGATAGCACCATTGTGTAAGCAGAATTTTCTAGATATGTTGAGTTAAAAATACCTTTCATTTTTAGCAACCTGTATGTATACCCCAT
This sequence comes from Panthera pardus, assembly GCF_024362965.1. NCBI lineage: Eukaryota > Metazoa > Chordata > Mammalia > Carnivora > Felidae > Panthera > Panthera pardus. The sequence continues at coordinate 13,698,457 of NW_026526821.1, read as the reverse complement.
TAAAATTTCCTATGTCTCCTGTACTTTTTCCACAAACGGCTAACATTTTACAATTTTTTTTCTTCTTTGCCTTTGTCTTCTATTATAAAGAAAAGGCATTTTGGTTATGATAACTGTGGAAAATAATTATAGAAGTTACCTGTACATTTGAATTTCATTAATTCTCTCTCTGCTGAAGTAAATGGTTTTGGGTTTGTCTTGTTTTGCATTAAAATAGTGCTTTACAGTTACCATAGCAGTCCTCTGAAAAAGGCAAGGTAGTTCATTCTCATATTCTCATTGGCGGGGGCCTCTCGGTGGCTCAGTCATTTGTGGCCGACTCTTGACCTCGGCTCAGGTCATGATCTCACGGTTCGTGAGTTTGAGCCCCATATCGGGCTCTGTGCCGACAGCTCAGAGCCTGGAGCCTGCTTCGGATTCTGTGCCTCCCTCTCTTCCCCTCCCCTCCCTTGCTTGTCCCCGCCCCCCCCCCCCCCCCCCCCAAATTTAAACATACCACTAGTGGCATTCTACACCTGCTTCTCCTTTTCTGATTAGTTGCAGGTACCATATTTTGCTCATGCTTCTGCAGGCCAGTGTAATGCCTGGCCTCTCCTAGGTACACAGGAAACATTCTGTTGATTTAAATGTCTCACAGAAGGTCACCTCAAGAAGCTGGACTTCCAAAACCTAGGTTTTCTGAAAGCAAGGCTTCTGTTTTCACTGCGTCATTTAAATTTTCATATTGACTCCATATAGAACTAAACATTTATTGCAACTTACTAAATGACGATGTAGAATAAATTATTATAAATCAGCTTAGTCCTTTCTAGTTTATAGCATGAGATTAGTAATACATGTTAACCCTGCCTTACTTTACTAGATGTGTAATTAGAAATAATCCCCCCCTCTCTGTGTCAAGACTTTGGTATTTAAAAAAGTTTGTCATCAATATATTACTGGTGTGCACTTGGGTAGCAAATACATTTTACTTATTATTTATTAGAACACATAATAGTGGATAAGTAATGGTAAGGAAAAAATTTTTTAAACTGAGTTAAGTTTATACAGCTGCAAAAAAAGTGGCACTTTTATAAATAATTTTAAATTTCCATTTGATTTTTAACTTACACTTGGTTTTTTCTTTTCAGTATAGCTACAAATTTGTTGCAATTGACTGCTGCAAGTAAAATCTGTTGTTACAGTTTTGAAAAATGATATATTATTTTTTTGAGACTATTATAAATAATCTCAACTTCAAGAGAATGTTTTATTTATACCAATATCATGTAAAGTTTAACCTGAAATTGATGGGTAAATTTATTCCGTAGTGCTTTGGAGAGGAGTGGGCAACAGCTGACTTGACCAAAGATGGTGATTCCCCATCTCTAGGATTTTTAGGGAAATGAGAGAATCCCTCAGAGCACTACCCACAGTAGCATGGCAGGAACAATGAGTTTAATATGATGAATAGCAGAATCCTTGCCCCCTTCCATTTTCAACAGCAAAAGAAGAGTCATGTTCATGGTATTCAGTGGCTTCTTTTTGTACTACTGATGTTGCCAAGCATCAGCATTATATAGTTTGGGTTTTCTTCTGTCAACACCCCTCCCCCAGTTTGATTCTTTGTTCTGGCCTGGAGGCACGTCTTCTCAGACAAGCTATTAACAAAGCTCAGTTTAATTTTTTTTTCTTCCCCATTAGATTTCAAGTGATGCAGGTTTTGATAATGTGGAGCCCATCAATCACATTTTTCGTTAATTCTAGTAGAAAAATTAACCTGCATCTCCCCATATTTAGTATTTTGGGGACACGTCATTTAGTTTTTGTCAGTGTGATTTGACTTGTGTTTGTGATAGACTGAAGTCCAAATTATGAAAAAATTATGCTTATTTTTGTTGAAGGTAAGAAATACAGTCCCAAGAAATCTGCTGGGACTGTTGCCTTTGCAGAACCTTGGTTGTAGACAGGTTAACTGCAGCGTTCCCAGGTTCTATACTTTATAGGATCTAGTGTATAGCACTTTTTATTTACTTATTTTTTAAAGTTTTATTTATTTACCTTTTTAGTAATCTTTATACTCTACGTGGGGCTCGAACTCAGAGCCACGAGATCGAGTCACACGCGCTTCTGACTGAGCCAGCCCGGCACCCCTGTTGTATAGTACTTTTTAGCCTATCTACCCCTGCAGGGTCCTGGTAGGCAAGCCAGTCGTTTGTCTGTGAGTTTCTGGGGACCACTCTAGCCCAACTGCACACTTCTTGGGAGGGGAAATTTTGTGGATAGTGTTTCTTTGGATCCCGGGGGTTATGGGTTAGAGTAGCGTGGGTCCACACTCCTTTGGGTGTCCCCACCAGCAGTGGAACACTTGTGTTCATGTAGGCTCTCTTGCCAACTGTCCATACTAGGGAGCAGTACTCGTTTCCTGGGCCAGTCATTATGGTACCACGTACGTTCTGACTCAAATTCTTTTCCTCCCCACTCATCCTGCTCTGTAGATGCTAACCCTACCCCACGACCTTACTCCTTCCCCTGGAAAAAGGAGCAAAAACAAAAGAACCATTGCTGAAATGAAACTTGATTTAAAACCAGGCCAGAAAACCTTGGGCTTTCTTAATAGAAGCTCTGCCTTCCTTTCACCCTTCACCTTCTTCTAATTAAATTAGATATCATAAAAATTCAGGTACTAAAACACTGAATTCATTTAGACACTAAAACTAATGATTGTATTTTCTCCCAGTTTTTATTTCAATGTGCTTGGATTTTTTTGTCTTCTCTTTTTGAGAGAGAGGAGAGCAGGGAAAGGGAGGGGGACGCTTAACCAACCAAACCACCCAGGTGCCCCTGTGCTTTGATATTCTTAAATCAGATGTCAGATAGTCTTTTGTTGGCTAATAATCGTTTTTATTTATTGAGCATTTATGCATCAGGTACTGGTAAGTAATTTAAGCATTTCACTTAATGTTCACAAGTGCCTTAATAGGTGTGATCCCCATTTTATAATGAGAAATCTAAGGCTCAAAGCAGTCTTCAGGTTGAGGGGTGCCTGGGTAGCTCCATCGGTTAAGTGTCTAATTCTTGGTTTTGGCTTGGGTCATGATCACGCGGTTTCGTGGGTCCGAGCCCCCACATTGGGCTCTGTGCTAGCAGCGTGGAACCTGCTTGGGACTCTCTCTCTCTGTCCCTCTCTTGCTGCCCCTCCCCTACTCCTGCTATCTCTGTCTCTTTCAAAAATAAATAAACTTAAAATTTAAAAAAAAAAATCTTTAAAAAAAGCCTTGAAGTTGAATATCTAGGTTGTAAGTGAAAGCTGGGCATTAAGTCTAGATCTGGTGTACTCCAAACCTTCCACTCTTCAAACCATTATGCTAACAAGTAGTTATATTGTCGTGGATTGAAGATGTTTTCCAAGAACCAGCTCTCTTTTGACATCTCCGTTATAAGCCAGAGACTATACTGTAATGAGAAATAGCTATGTTAGTAGATATAATAGCTCTTTTTTAGACTTTAATTGCGTGGCATTGATATGCTTACCTGTATTTTCCTCCTTTTCGTTTGTGAACATATGATGTGCTTCCTTCTCACTCCTCAATTTTCTCACCTTTAAATTGGGTTTCAGAAGCACAACAGACCCTTCGCATGGTGCAGATAGGTTCTGGTTGATTGTCCCTCTCTACTCCACGTGGATTGGCCAAGGCTGTGATATGGAACTTGTATATACATAATTTTTTCTTCACCCCTTTCCAACAGACCTGCAAATTCCAGCATGAATGCAATGAACTTTGGGGCATAATTAGGGCTATTGTCTTGATATATACACCTCTAGAGTTGGTGGTAATCAGATTGTTGCTGTATTGTTACATTTGGAAGTTTGTAAGTGAAGGTGAATGTTTTTTTTATTGGCTTACTTTTTTGTTGCATCATAGCCTGCTCTGTATTTCCTCAAGTACAGAGAAGCTGTTTATATGTTCAGGTATTCTATTGCAGATTATTTTGAAGAACTCCTCATTTTCCTTTCCCATTTAAAAATATGTCTTGTTGGTGGCCCAAATGCAGTCTTTACTAGAAGAGGGGGAAAAACATCCATGGTTTTTCTCTCCTTTTTTTCTTCGTTGCTTGCTTGCTTGCTTGCTTGCTTTATGCATCCATCCACCCACCTATCTGGTAGGTATTTCTGTCTTTGGACTCGGGTATTTAAGCATTCGCTTCTGCCAAGATATCAGTATTGTTTTTAATTGCTAATTGTTGAGTATTTCTTTTGGACAGGAGTTGGTTTCCTCATCTCCTGTTTTGCATTATTCATGTTTACAAACTGTGACACGGTATATTGTATATGCTACACCGGACTTCGTAAACAGAAGTAGTATTGTGTGGCAAAATAAGGCATCACCTCAGATTCCTAGGAGGACTTGTACTTGATAGCATGCTTTGTTTTTGCTTATTTCATGTATGTCCAGAGAAGGGAATGATGGGAAAGGTTAATTTGTGTGTGACTAATAATACTACTTACATGAAGAAAGGGCAATAAAATTCAACATCCCCTCCCCTTTTTTTTGTTCTCAGGATCAAAATACTTGCTGAACAGTGGAGTCAGAGACCAATAAAAATAAGCTCCTACTTGAACGTCATTTGACTGGTTAGCCAGGTAATTCAGTTTTACTTTGACTCAATCCTTTGTAATTTTGTCTTTATCCTGTGAAGATACCCATTTCCTTTCATTTATTGTTTAATCTTAAACTCGTGTTACATGTTTTTATCTTTAACGATAGTATGAGTTGACTGAATGGTCTTAAAATGAGCGAGTGAGTATATGTGTATATTCATATATATATGTGTATATATACAAACGTAACTTTTTTAGGGAGGCAGGGAACTATGTGTTATGGTTCAACATGCCCACTTTCCCTTCTGTGTGTATATTTCAATGGTGTGTGTTCAAAATCTGAATAAATTCCACTTATTTTTAATATTTCACCTTGTGAGGACTAGTTTCCCCAGTTTGCGTGTGCTGACATATAATAACTCTTTTCCTAACTCCTGTTGCACTAGAATAGGAGAAATGAGAATAGAAAAAGGTGTCTGATAGCCAAGAAAGCAGTTATGCTTTGCTTAGCTAGTTACATTTCTTTTTGTTAGTAATACCATCATTCTTATGGTTAGCTCCGCTTGAAATCTGAGTCATCTTTGGCTCCTCCCTGCCCCCAACCTGATCCATTTAGTAATTTAGTAAACGCACGATGTCTGGTGTTCTATTTTCATGTCTTCTGTACTTGTGCCCCTTTCTGCTAGTATCTTAACTTCCCAGGCCAAGACCCCGTAATTTCAGGCTTGTATTTGTTCACATGTCTCTTTATTCCCTCTTATCTACTGTTTCTAGCACTTGAAATTTTGCTTACACAATTTCCTTACGTACGTCCCTTTTAATTAAGTCTCTGCTATGCTCTAAGCTTTGTGCTGCCATTCCCTGGCTTACGGAAAGAAAAGTACAAACTCCCTTCGCTGACATTTGAAACAGTTCTTTATCTGGGAATCTAGCTAAGCCTCCATCCAGTCTCTGCTCTTGCTATTTCCCCACAAAATCCTTTCATCAATTATGATATATATACATTATATTCTGAATATAGTAGATAACTATCTTCGTAGTATTTATGTTAAAAAAAACCCCTTTTATTTGGAAGTTATTCTAGTAACTTCTGTAAGTTGGAAATTGAGTATAAAAGGACATCTAAATATCCTCTAGCCACATTTGCTCACTTGTTTATTATTTGCATCTGTGTGTGCTGTCACTCCTTCCCACTCTCTCTACTCATGTAGAGTTCTTTTCTGAATTATTTGAGGGGAAGTTACATATATTGAGCTTCTTTCTGCTAACACTTTGGTATTTCCTAAGAATAGGGTCATTCTCTTATATAACTATTGTACACTTATCAACTTTGTAAATGGACGCTGACACAAATGTATGGTCTGTCTTCCAGTCTGATCAGTTGACCTTAATAAAGTCTGTTAACAGCATTTCCCTTGCTTCCTGTACAGAATCCAATCTGGGGTCAGGTGTTGTACTTAGTTATTATTTCTCTTTAGCCTCCTTTTTCCTGGAATCTTTCCATAGCCTTTCTTTGTCTTTTATGACATTGACATTTTTGAAGAACACAACCCTTCCCCCTTTTAATAGAATAGTCTTCATTTTATGTTTGTCGGCAGTTGCCTTGTGATTAGATTGAGGCTATGCATTCTTGGCTGGAATACTGTATAGGTGATGTGATATCCTGAGAAAGATGCACAACTTTTGGAGGCACATGATGTCTTTTGCCCCTTATTCTGATGTTAATATTGATTACTTGGCCAAGATGTTGCCAGATTTCTCCACTGTATAGTTTATTTTCCTTCTTTTGCAAGCAATAAGCATTTTATGGGGAGACAGTGCAAGTATGTTTCTCATCACAGTTTGCCCTAGATTTAGCATTCATTGATGATTCTTATCTGATCGAATTTTTCACTGTGATGGTTCCAAAATGGTTATTTTCTGATTCCAGTATTCCCTTCCTACCACCAGTCAGCCCTTGACATTAATGTGTAATCACAAGCCCTGTATATCAGTTTGGACTCATGGATTCCTAGGTTTTGAATTGGTAAATTCATTACCTAATTATTTTGGTTCTCCAGTTGTCCTAGGTTTGGAAAGTGGAACTCTTTTAATCAATCTCTGTGTCCTTGTGGGGAATAGTATTAGAGAGCTAGTAAAATACACATGTTTATACACACATACCTGTATACATAAACATATTTGCACATAAACACATTCATTGTAACATGCATATACATGGGTTAGAAATCGTGACTTTATATCAGTATGTCCAGCTTCACTACCTATCTACAGGGCTCTTTGCACTTATCTTTTCACATTTTTATGTCCCTTTTTTATGCCATGAGAACCTTGGCTCCCAACATTGTCGGTGCATTTACTCATTCGCTCTGTCCTACATACTACATCTAAAATACTTTCAGAATTACTTTGCCCATTTCACCCCAATAAACAAACTTACTTCATGTGAGCGGGCAATTTATATGTAGTTCTTCACTTGCTCATAACCCTCTTGCCCAAGACTGAGAATAAATAAATAAATACTGTATTCTTAAATTGCTTGAATCAGCTCTCCTTTCTCCCTCCCCTCCTCTCTCCTCCCCTCCCCTCCCTACTTTTACTTCCTGCTCTTTCTTTCTGCATAAGGTAGTTACGGTATTCGTTCGAAATAAAATCAGGCTCATTTATTTGTTTGAGTTTCAGGGTTTTGTTAATGCTCATTCTCATTCTCATTCTGATTGTCTATTATTTTTATTTTTCCTTTACTTTTACTTATGCTTTTTAATATTTCACCTTGTGAGGACTAGTTATAATATACTAGCAGAAGTATATTTATACTTCTGTCTGTCTGTCTGTCTGTCTGTTTCTCTCTCTCTAATTAGGCCTCACACACAGTGCGGAGCCCAATGTGGACTTAACTCACAACCCTGAGATCAAGACCTGAGCTGAGATCAAGAGTCCGATGCTTAGTTGATGGAGCCACCCAGGCACTCCTGATGGGATTTATTTTTTGAATTTGTAGAAAACGAACATGGTTTCAAAAGTTAAAATTATACAGAAGATACACTTCCCTTCTGTATTTTTTCCTTCCCATTTCCCTCATTTCTCATAGGTAACCAACCTCACTGTTTTGAGTTCAGCCTTCCCTGCATTTCTTTTGGTAATCACCAGCAGATACATGTTATTTTCTTTTTACTTTTTGTTTACACAAAAATTGTAGCATGTTGCATATACTGTTTTGTGCTTTGCTGTATTTTTTTTTTTTTTTTTTAATTTAAACAGGATAAAATAAAATTTAATAGGCATACATACTGGGAATCCACACAGACGTAGAATTCTGTGTATTTTGCTGTTTTCATTTATTAATATCTCCTGGAAATAGGCCATATCACATCAAAGGGATCTTTCCCATTCATTTGTAAAAATCGTGGTAAAATTTAGGGATGCCTGGCTGGCTCAGTTGGTGGAGTGTGCAACTCTCTTTTTTTTTTTTTTTGAAGTTCATTTATTTTGATCAAGAGAGCATGTACTCGCATGCAGGGGAGGGGCAGAGAGAGAGAGAGGGCGAGAGAGAATGCCAAGCAGACTCCCCACTGTCAGAGCCCTTGACAGATTGACACGGGGCTCAATTTCATACCGTGAGATCGTGACCTGAGCTGAAATCAAAAGCTGGCTGCTTAACCAGCTGAGTCACCCAAGTGCCACAGTGCACCTCTTGATCTTAGCGTTGTGAGTTCAAGCCCCATGTTAGGCCTAGAGCTTACTTAAAAAAGTGGTTAAATGTATATAAAACTTAAAATAGCCATTTAATGCATTAAATACATTCACATTCTTTTGTGACCATCACGCCATTCACTTCCAGAACATTTTTCATCTTTCTAGAATGAAACTCTATACTCTTTAGAGTGATAGTTCCTTCTCCCTCCCCCAGCCCCTGTCTCATCTATTTTTTACATAGTTTTCATTACATGCATATTGCATAGTTTATTTAGCAGCATCCTATGTATAGGTATATAGGTTGTTTCCAGTATTTTGTGATGAAAATAATGCTGTAGTGGGTAACTTTGTGAATATACATTTTTGTGTTTTGGGAATGTACCTTCATGATTGATGAGTTCTTAGAGGTGAGACTACTGGGTTAAAGGGTAAATGTGTATGTTGTTTTTGTTAAATATCATTAAATCAAAGTGAGTCCATAAGGATTACACCATTTGAAATTCCAACGAGCAGGGTGGGAGAGCCTATTGTGTTTCTCCATAGTCACACTGTAAAAGCCCTTTCACTTCACAGGGTATAGTTTTTAGATGCATCCACATCAATGCATGTAGCAGTAGTTTTTTTAAATTTCTGAGTAGTATTCTATTGTGGGAATATACCACAACTTTTAGTTTCTGGTTTTTGGCTATTATGATGAATAAAGTTGCTGTGAACATTCAAGTACAGGTCTCTGCATACATTCCTCCCCTCCCCCTTGAGTAAATAGAATTGCAGGGTCTTAATGTCAAGTGTATGCTTAGCCTATCTATTTGTTTTTGTTTAAGTTTTTTTGAGAGGACAAGTATAAGCAGGGGAGGGGCAGAGGGAGAGAGAATCTCAGGCAGACTCCATGCCCAGCCCTGAACCAAATGAGGGGCTCGACTCCATCACCCTGAAATCATGACCTGAGCTGAAATCAAGAGTCAGACGCTCAACCCTCTGAGCCACCCAGGCACCCCTCAATTTTTCATTTCAATTCTAATTAGAAGACATAGCTTTTATTTATTTGTTTTTTTTTGTTTCAATTTTTAATTTAAATTCTAGTTAAGTGTATGCTTACCTTTATAAGAAAATGTGAAACTCTTCTGAAGTGACTATACCCCTTTTATTGCACCTGCAAGGTAAAAGTTAAGTTTGTATCGTTCCTATTGGGTATTTTCACTTATTAAATTTCAACCATTTTAATGGGATTGGTAGTGTTATTGCATTGTGGCTTTAATTTGCATTTCCATGATGAGTAATGATAGAATAGTTTCTCATTAACCACATTTATCTCTTCTTTTATAAGGTGTCTATTTAAATGTTTTGCCCATTTTTAAAAATTGGGCAGTTTGTTTTCTTATTGTAAAGTTTAAAAAGAATATATATTCTGGCTACAAATTTTTACCAGATACCTTTTAAGGGTAATTTCATCTTTTTTTTGTCCTTCCTTTTTATTTTCTTAATTTTTTGGAAGTACAGGCATTTTGAATTTTCAAGTACAATTTATCAGATTTTTCTTTTGTGATTAGTGCTTTTTGATGTATTAAGAGATCTTTGCCTCCCCATAGGTTATGAAGATCTTCTCTTCTGTTTTCTTGTAGAAGTTTTTATACTTTTAGCTTTTATATATAGGTCTGTGATTCATTTTGATTTAATTTTTGTGTATGGTGTGAAGAAAGGATTGAAGATCAATTTTTAAAATGTGGATATTCTGTTCCAGAGCTGTTTATTGGAAAGATTAACCTTTTTCCATTGTATTGTCTTGGTAACTTAATCAACTGCCTGTATACACGAGGATCTTGTTCTGGTCTTTTTTTCCCTTCCACTGATCAATCCTTATGCCCACATACATTGTCCTGATTACTATAGCTTTTATAGTAAGGTCTGAAAGTAAGTAATGTGAAATTTTCAACTTCTTTTTTGGTGGTGATTGCTTTGGCTAATCCACGGCTTTTGCATTTTGATACTAATTTCAGAATCAGTGTGTGAATCCCTACAATTTTTCAATCACTCTGAGAAACTGCCCTGCAGAATTTGGCTTGCTGGGACATCCTGAATTCTGGTCATTGTCTTGTCAATTCAAGATTGCTGGGCTCTTTTTGGGTCCCTCTTTCTGTGCTGTGATGTGGAAATTGCTTTCTGGCAGAAAAGACTGGGTACTAGCAGTTGCCCCTTTCTCCTCAAATGTTTCCCTAATCTCCGGGACAACAGTTTTTCACTGCCTGTTCTCTGATATCTGAATATAGTTTGTTCTTATGATTTGTCTTGTTCACAGTAGGATGAGAGTTTGTTACTCTCTCGAATTAAAGCAGAAGTCCCATAGCTGATTCTTGAGTTCATTAAAAAAAGGCTCTCCTCATGCTTTGGCTGGGTTACAGTGTTTTTTTTTTTATTTTTTAACATAGGTGCAAAAATATGTATTTGTTAAAAGTGTCTTTGAGCCTTTTTTTTTTTTTTTTAAAGTAAGCTCTGTGCCCAATGTGGGGCTTGAACTCATGACCCTGAGAGGCAAGAGTTGCATGTTCTACCAACTGAGCCAGCCGGGTGCCCCTGTGCATATTTTATGGAGCAACTTTTGAGGCTACAGGATTAATTTCTGTCTGAAAGTTTTCCTGAGGAAGATAGGGTTGATGTTTCAAAGTCTCTTTTATTTGTTCTTGTATCTCGGGACTAGGAAACCAATCCAAACCAACTCTCGGTACCAGATTTCACGTATAACCATGAGGGAAATCATCTCTTTTCCAGGTTCCCTAAAGTTACTAAGTCTTGGGCCTCTCTGAACGTAACGTTCCTTCCACCTTGGTTCCTAAAAACTAAGAATAGGTACCAGGCTCATATGCATTGACTTATGCGCAGTCTTTGTTTGTTAATGGTGGGCTTTTCATGCCTGATTAAATGAGAATGGTTCTCTCAGTTATGACCATTCAAGATAATGGTCTCAGTTGTCCAATGAATTACCCTGGTAAATCGATTGACAAATTTTTACTAAACCTTTGCAATTAACATTATTGGCATGGAAAGTAGAGAGGAGAGTCTTTACTTTTTTATTCAGGAGCATGCCTGTACATGCACGCATCCACTTCTGACATTTGAAGAGTTAGAATCAGGTGCCACTTTAAAGTGTTTTCAGTTTGGGGACGCCTGGGTGGCTCAGTCGGTTAAGCTTCTGATTTCGGCTCAGGTCATAATCTCTCGGTTCATGGGTTCAAGCCCTGTGTGGGGCTCTGTGCTGACAGCTCAGAGCCTGGAGCCTGTTTCGGATTCTGTGTCTCCCTCTTTCTCTGCCCCTCCCCCACATGTGCTCTGTCTCTGTCTCTCTCTGTCTCTGTGTCTCTCTCTCAAAAATAAATATTAAAAAAATTAAAAGCAAAAGTGTTTTTAGTTTGGGTAAGTGTAATTTGTTAAATTGAGGGCTAGAGGTAGATGAAAAAGAAAAAGGGGCTTTCTCATTTACCCATCAGGAAACATTAAATAATAATCCAAATCAAACAGCAGTTAAATTTCTTCACTAAATTTCATTCAGTCCTATGTAATTCTGTTTTGCTTATTCATCTTTTTCTGTAGTCTGCTCTAAAGAAGTCATCTCCTTTAGGTGTATAAAGAGATCTATACATTTTAAATTGTCCTCTAGTACATTTGTAAAGTTGTGGAAGTTCCCTTAGCTCAGTAGTGCATTAGCCAGAGTCTGTTTCCCGAAATATCAAGATTTAAAACTACTTTGTACTGTCTTGTCCGTGAGGATCTTAGACTTGAGAGCAAATCGCAGAAGGAAAGAGAACCACCTGTTTGGCAAAAGACGCTTTTGATGCTCTTCATTCATTCTTATGGATGAGTTTTCACCTGCTGTCCTTTCCCCTTAGTCCGAAGGATAGATATCCTTTTATTTACTGAAGTGTCTGTGGATAATTGTCTCAACTTTTATCTGGAAATGTTTTTATTTCACATTAACTTTGAAAGACTGTTCACTGGTTGTAAAATTGTGGCTTGACGGTTTCTTATTTCAGCACTTTATCTATCTATCTATCTGAAATGTTTCTTGAGTGATTTCCCATGCATCTTGATTCAGGGTGCTACGTGCTGCTTCTGTCTGAACACGCCTCCTTCTGTGAGGCTGGCAAAAGACAGCGGTGTAGCCAGCACACAAGACTGTTGTTGATGCATGGCCGAGGACGGCGGTGGTTTTATAGCATCCTGGGCACTTCGCTTCCATGAAGCAGGAGTTGGGGCCCCGCACCAGGTGCTACTTCCTGTGGTGCTGCCTCTCTTCTTCCCTGGAGGAACGAGCAAGTCTTTTGTAAGGGGCATGTCCTCGTGGGAGGTAGTCCCCACCGGAAGGTAGTGCAGCGCTTTAAAGATGTTGTTCCATTGTTCTATTGTTGTGTCCGAAAAGGTGACTTTTATCCTTGTTCCTCTGTATGTATGGTCTTTTTTCCCCTGTGGCTACCTTTAAGATTTTCTGTTTTTAAATGGTTAGACTCTGGTCTAGGTTTCTTTGTATTTGTTTTCCTTGGGATTCTTTGATCTCCTTCAGGGTTTAGATTGGTGTTTTGAAAAAGTTGGGTGAGGAAGTTTGGGCCATTATTACTTCAAGTATTTTTTTCTTCTTCATTCTGACTTCTGTGACTCCGATTACATGTTTGTTAGACCATTTGATATATATATATTTTTAATGTTTATTAATTTTTGAGAGCGAGTGACAGAGTGAGAGAGAGTGAGAGAGAGAGAGAGAGAGAGAGAGAGAGGAAGGGAGAAAGGATGAGCCGGGGAGGGGCAGAGAGAGGAAGACACAGAATCCAAAGCAGGCTCCAGGCTCTGGGCTGTCAGCATAGAGCCCGATGCAGGGCTCAAACTCACGAATGGCAAGATCATGACCTGAGCTGAAGTCGGCTGCTTAACCAACTGAGCCACCCAGGTGCCCCTTGATATATTGCATATACTTAAGGCTCTGTCCATTTTTCTTCAAAAATTTTTTTTTCTTTCCTGGTCAGTTACTTTTTCTGTCATTTCCAATCTGAGTAACATTCAAAAATAAAATGCTTTTACATCTCATCTTGTTCTTATGACCCACTGTAGAAAGGGCCTTAAGAAAAGCTAACGGAGGAGCACCTGGTAGTTCAGTGGCTTAAGCATCCAGCTCTTGATTTTGGCTCAGGTCATGATCTCGCTGTTCATGAGTTTGAGCCTCCTGTTGGCTCTGCGCTAACAGCAGCCTGTGCCCTGACAGCGTGGAGCCTGCTTGAGATTCTCTCCTTCTCTCTTGTCCCTGCTTTGCTCACGTGCATGCATTCTCTCTCTTTCTCTTTCTCTCTCTCTCTCTCTTTCAGGATAAATAAATAAAAATTAAAAATAAAAAAGCTAATCTTTGAGATGACATTCCCCAGCAGTGAAAAAATGTGTAGGGTTATTCAAAAGAAATTCATCTTTAACGACAGAAGTTTTAAAACCATGAATTTTTGGACTCTCAGGCTATGGTATCTCATGATCTTGGAAATTAACTCTTTGAAGTATAGTCTCTTACCAGTGTCTTTTACTTCATGAAAATTTCTCAAACCAATTTTTGTGTCATCTTAATTAAAATGAGAGCACTGTGTAGTTGGATAAAGGAATGAAGACATTGCCAAGGTCAGGGTAGTTAAGTGCCTTTATGTCTCATTTTACTAACATTCTAGTTTCTAAAGTTCTGTAATAACCTTCTAAAGAATTTTGATGTTAAAAATATTAGTAGCATATGAATGGCATTCTAAATTGTAAGGACTGTATCTCTGTCCTTCAGTTTAGTTCAAAATTGAATTACTAAAGTTTAAAGATAACTTTTAATGATAAATTCTGTTTTATTATGCCTTATAATTAAAATGAATCCAGCTCATGGATATCTTGTAAAGCAGCTAGTATTTAAAAACCAACAATTCAGGGAGTGCATGATGGCTCAGTTGGTACAGCATGCGACTCTTGATCTCAGGGGTGTGAGTTCAAGCCCCACATGGGGCATGGGGCCTACTTAAAAATAAAAAAAAAAAGAAAACTGCTTTTAGGTTTCTATTTTACATATGTAGAAAAATTGACATTTGTTAATTTCATCAATTGCCTGCTGAGATATAACAACCTTTAAATTTAAAGCTTGAAAACCCAGTCTGTCAGAGTTGGTTTTTTTTTTTTTTTTTGCTTGGAAGCTAGGAGTCTCAACTTGACATCATCAGTTTCCTTATATAAGGATCAATTTGCTTGTTTTATAGAACATCATAGGTTGTTTCCAGTTTAAGTTTCTATGATTGATGGATCTCGTTCCTCATTACAGAGCCTTTAGTTACCCTCCTGTGTTTCCCCCACTGCATGCTGATTATACTTAAATAAAAACGTTGATAAGGTGAAGATAGTTAAAACTATTTTCAAAGACATGTACAGGGATGAGTCAAGAATCTATAGTTATTGGTGATCACCTAAGAGCCATCCATCAGTCTTAACTGTTTTCTTTTTTTTAAAGACTGGTAGGAGTTAAAAAAATTTTTTTTTAACATTTATTTATTATTGAGAGAGAAACAGAGCATGAGCATGGGAGGGGCAGAGAGAGGGGGAGACACAGAATCTGAAGCAGGCTCCAGGCTCTGAGCTGTCAGCACAGAGCCCGATGCGGGGCTCAAACCCACAAACTGCGAGATCATGAACTGAGCTGAAGTCAGACGCTCAACTGACTGAGCCACCCAGGCGCCCCGAGACTGGTAGGAATTTTTAATTGATGTGACCAGAAAACAGTAACTTTTTACTGAAACTTAACGCTGGGCCGGTTCTATTGAAAGGCCGTTGTTCGAACAGCTGTAGACAGTGCAGTTACACTCAGATTTCACTCAGAAAAAAGTTACACTCAGAAAGAAGGAGTAAACTGTTTAGTTTTTAGTTGAAATGGTTAAGAGCTTGGACTCTGATATTAGAAAGACCTGGATTTAGTTTCTAGTTCCATCACTTACTAGATGTATGACCTTGAGAGAGTTATTTTGTTTCGTATAATCTGTTTTCTCATGTAAAAGAGCGATAAATTTGAACTCTACTTTTATCTGCTTTGCATATCAGAGGGCTGTGGTAGGGATGAAATGAGAGTAATAAATGGAATGCTTTCCACACAGTATCTAGCTCAAATATTAGATGAAGTGTATATTCACTTAACATTAACAATTTTTATTTTATTTTATTTTAGTCTAGTTTAGTTTTAAATGTTTATTCATTTTGAGAAAAAGAGAAGGAATTTTAAGAAGGCTCCACACTCAGTTCAGAACCCATGTGGGACTCAATCTCATGAGATCATGACCTGAGCCGATATCAAGAGTCGGACACAGGACGCTCAGTTGGTTAAGCGTCTGACTTTGCCTCAGGTCATGATCTCAGGGTTCATGAGTTCGAGCCCTACATCGGGCTCTGTGCTGACCGCTCAGAGCCTGAATGGAGACTGCTTCAAGTTCTGTGTCCACCTCTCTCTGCCCCTCGCCCACTTGCACTCTCTCTCAAAAATAAATAAACGTTAAAAAAAAAAAAAAGTCGGATGCTCAACCAACTGAGCCACCCAGGTGCCCTTAACATTCTTAATATGTTAGTGTTTTTAAATTTAACATTAAAATTATACAATATTTTATATAAATAGCAGTATATATTATATGTGTTATGAAGTGTACTTCGAAAAACATCTATGAACCCACTACTTGAACTTAAGAACTGGCTTAAGGTTGTTAGGTGCACCTGCTCCCTGTGTGTGTGTTTCTCCGTTTTACTCATCTTTCTGCTTCTGTCCCAGAAGTAACAGCTGTCATAATTCACTTGCATTTTAAAAACTTTAAAACCACATGTGTGTGTTCATGAGCCATGTTTAGTTTTTGTTTTTAGCTTTACAAAAAAATTAATGTACTTGCTTTTAAAAAACTTTTGATTCCGAAGTTGAGATCCAACCATATTGTGCATAATTTATTTGTGCCACTACTATATTATATATATGTGTGTGTATATATGTGTATATATATATATATATATATATATATATATATATATATATATTTTTTTTTTTTTTTTTTTTTTTTTTGGGTATGACTTTATTTTTTAAAATTGGGATTCATGGACATTAGAATGTCCTGGGTTTTGATGTATGAATGAAATTTCAGTGAACATTTTTGTGTATTTTGTTGCAAGAACATTTTTATTGCACTAAAGTTTTTAAACATAAACTTGATTTTAACTGCTGATGTAATAAATTTACTTTTTGTGTAGAACTCCTTTAGAAAAGGTAAGTTTTCTTACTGAAATAGCCCTCTCTAATTAGCTAATTTATTTTATCTTATGCCAGTCATTTATTACTTACCACACAATTAGCAATATGCACTGCTGTTTTCCTTACATGAGTTTAAGTATTTGATTTTAAAGGACAACTTTATTAAAGTATAGTTTACATACAATAAATTTCACCAACCTTAAAATTACAATTTGCTGAGTTTTCATAAATATAACCCATTACCACAGTCATCATATAAAACACTCCCACCACCCCCTAAAAGGTCTTTTGTCGCTTTGTGCAGTCAGTCCACTCCACTGATAGCTGGCAGCCATTGGTCTACTGTAGGTCACTAATCGTGCCTTTTCTTGCATTTCATGTAAATGGTATTCCCCTTCTGTATATAACGTACCTTCCAGAATTGTTCCACCATCCTTGGATATTCTTTTCTTTTTCTTTTTTTCTCTTGGCATTTCAGTTTTGGAAGCTTGTATTAATCTTCAGATTCGTGGATTTTATTTTTTTCTTTTTTAGTTACGTCCAGTCAGCTGATGAGCCCATCAAAGGCATCCATTTCTGTTAGTTTTTTTTTTTTGATTTGTAATATTCCCATTTACTTCTTTCTCAGAGTTTCCATCTCTTTCCTTACATTACCCATCTCTTCTTGCTTGTTGTCTACTTTTTCCATTAGGGTGCTTACCATATTAATCATAATAAAAATCCCACAGTTGGTCTCCAGTTATTTTATCTTATTTTTATTTGAGAGAGAGAGAGAGAGAGAGAGAGAGAGAAAGAGAGAGAAAGAGTGAGTGTGAATGGGGGAGAGGGGCAGAGGGAGAGAGAGAATCTTCATCAGAATCCATGCCCTGCGGAGCCTGATGCAGGGCTTGATCTCACAACCCTGGAATCCTGACCTGAGCTGAAATTAAGAGTCTGATGCTCAGCTGACTGAACCGCCCCATTTTTAGTGTTTTTAAAGAACCTGGCTTCTTTCCTGTTTACTAGCAAATTTTGGAGGCTTCATTGCATATAGCATCAAAAATCTGTTTTCACTTACCAGCACTCATGGTTTCTCATTTAAGAATATAGGTGACCACATAAAAACTTGTATATAAATGTTCAAAGTAACATTATTCATAATAGCCAAAAAGTGGAAACAATTTAAATGCCCATCAGCTGATGAATGGATAAATAAAATTGTATTTCTATACAATTAAGTGTTCACACACACACAAAATGAACTACTGATGTATGCTGTAACATGGATAAATTTGAAAGGATTATGCTAAGTGAAAGAAGCCAGTCATAAAGGAGTAGATATTTTATGATTCCATTTGTATGAATTGTCCAAAATAGGTGAATTTTTTAGAGCAGAAAGTTAGATTAGTGGTTGCCTAGGGTGGGGGGTGGGCAGAGGTGCTATGAGGTTAAACGGGGAAAAAACGGGAGGGGGGTAACAGCTAAGGGGTACTGGGCTTCTTTTTTGGGATAAGGAAAATGTTCTAAAATAGATTGTAATGATGGTTGTACCACTCTGAATATATTTAAAAAAGGCATTGAAATGGGCACTGTGAGTCTATGGATGTGAATTATATCTCTGTGAAGCTGTGAAAGAATATACCTGTTGTACTGAGGTAAGATCTCTATGCTGCCATGAAAGAATTTTATGGAAGAATAATATTACTTTTCTCATGGCACTGACCTCAGAAGGTTTGTTCTCTATGCCAAACATTCCTGGGTTTCAAAAATAACATGTTGATTGAAGTTACCTCCAGGTTTTCTAAAACCTTATTCTGCCTTTGTTATAGGAGTCAGCTGCTAATTCTAGGGCTAATGTTAATTCCAGCACCATATCATTTTCATGTCAGGAAGATTTGTGTTAAAGATTTTCTTAAAAATGAATTCCAAGTTCATACACAAACCCATCTGTACTTTTCTATTTGTCCATTAAATATGTTTGTGAGATGCTTGAGTATATTATAGCAGTACATGCAGAAATTTTGCTCTTAAGCTTATAACATCAAATAAAAAAAATTACCATGAAAGCCATAATTTTGGTGGATCTGCTGTTTTAGGGCTAATAAAGTGCTGTGGTTACAAGTGGCAAACCTGTTATTTTATTTTAGATAATCTGACCAAACTTAGTCCCTCAGCCCCTTTTTAGTGTGTGTGTGTGTGTATGTATGTATTTTAAGGTCTTAATACTTTAGAGAGTCTCCTATGAGAGGAAGATTTTTACTAGTGGTATTATGGTAAAGTGTAGAGATAATTATATGATGATATGTAAGAGAATATTAATACATTTATAATTTAAAAGCTTAAATATTTTAATGTCGATCAAACAGCAATTTACTTTAAAAGTAACTTTTTTTGGGGCACCTAGGTGGCTCAGTTGGTTGAGCGTCCGACTTCGGCTCAGGTTATGGTCTCACAGCTCGTGAGTTCGAGTCCCACATCAGGCTCTGTGCTGACAGCTCAGAGCCTGGAGCCTGCTTCTGCTTCTGTGTCTCCCTCTCTCTCTGCCCCTAACCCACTTGCATTCTGTCTCTGTCTCTCTCAAAAATAAATAAACATTAAAAAAATTTTTTTTTTTAATGTAACTTTTAAAAAAATGTTTATTTTTGAGAGATGGAGAGAGAGAGAGAGAGAGAACGCGCGCAAGCAGGGGAGGGGCAGAGAGAGAGAGAGAGAGAGAGGGAGAGAGAGAATCCCAAGCAGGCTCTGCACTGTCAGCATAGAGCCTGATGTGGGGCTTGAATTCATGAAATGTGGGGTCGTGATCTGAACTGAAATTGAAGGTCAGACACTTAACCAACTGACCCACCAAGGTGCCCTTAAAAAGTAACTTTTTTGAGCATAGGTCCTATACTACATAGGAATGCTCTTTCATTTTTTTTTTTTTTTTAAATGTTTATTTTTGAGAGAGAGAGAGAGAGTGAGCGTGCGTGAGTCGGGGAGGGGCAGAGAGAGCGAGGGAGACACAGAATCCGAAGCAGGCTCCAGGCTCCAAGTAGTCATCACAGAGCCCAACGTGGGGCTCAAACCCATGAACCATGAGATCATGACCTGAGCTGAAGTTGGATGCCTACCTGACTGAGCCACCCAGGTGCCATGATACAGGAATGCTTTTAAAAGGAAATTCCTAGTGGGGTGTCTGTGTGGCTCAGTTGGTTAAGCATCCCACTCTTTATATTGGCTCAGGTCATGATCTCATGGTTCGTGAGATCGCCCCGAGCTCCATGTGGCTCCGTGCCGATAGCAAGGAGCCTGCTTGTGATTCTCTTTCTCCCCTCCCTTGCTCTCTCTAGCTCTCTCTCTCTCTCTCTGTCTCTCAAAATAAATAAACATTAAAAAAAAGAAAATTACTAGTGATGGTTGTGTTTTTATTATTAAAGTCAAAAACTGAAAGTTAAGCTGGTTTGCTTTAGGTGAGTCTTTCAAAATATGTAGAGAGAACTGTTAAAGTTGTAAGATCATCTTTGACATGAGCAACAAACTAAACACTAATTCCGTCACTGTAAAGCTCTTGGTGAAAATGGATGGAGATAACTTTTTAGTAATTGTTTACAGTCAAGATGCATAAAGAGGGCAGTTTTATTGGATTTGGAAAATACAGACAGAAAAAATTTGTCACATTGCTAATAACATAGCTCTTATAGTACTTAATTGTGTAACTAGATTAAGAAATATAATTGGCCTGGACACCTGGATGGCTCAGTCAGTTAAGTGTCCGACTCTTGATTTCCGCCCAGATTGTGATGTCCCAGTTTGAGAGTGTGAGCCCCGCATCGGGCTCTGTGCCGACAGCACCCAGCCTGCTTGGGATTCTCTGTCTCCCTTTCTCTGCCCCTCCCCTGCTTGCTCTCTATCTCTATCTCAAAAATAAACAAACATTAAAAAAAAAGAAATATAATCGGCCCACTTATCAGCTCAATGATCTAAAAAGTGAACTGCTGTACAAATAGTCCAGTTTATACCACTGTTATAAACGGCCTTATCATATGCCAGACTCTTAGAGTAATTACTTTCTTATGATTCTGTCTTTGTTTAATAAGAATATGTTTTTGAATCTGTGTAATATTTAACGTATAAAGCCTGCGTTATTTTGAAGTCGATATTGAAAACCTCTAAACTTCTGACCTTGAATAGAATTTGCTATGTATAACCATTACGTGCAGCTGGTGGATTCAAAATTGCCTGTTCTGGGACTCTGCTTTGTGAAACACAGTGTGTTTTGGACACGAATGCATGGCAGCTGACATTTATCAAGGATAACAGGAGCCTTACTCATTTTCACATTTTAGAGTAACTTTGAAAGCTTTGCGTGTGCACACATGCTCAGCATATGTTCCTAAGATTTAAATCTATTTTCCGTTATGTATTAATGAAACCAAATTTCAGTCTTTAATGAGCCTCAACATTAAACTTCTATGTGAGTACACAAACATCTAAAGACCAATAGTGTAGGGAATTTAATCCGCTCCCATAGAATTTTATCTCTCATACTTTAAAATTATTACACGTAAAAATGTACCTACTGTATTCTAGGTAGCACTCTTATTACGTAATGTGGTATTTGGCATTTCTTTCATTCTCCTATAAAATTTGGGCCTAATGTAGAAGACTGGATTGTAGAAATTATCTTTTTCTAATCAACTACTGGTATATTGCTCTGCTCTTTGAAAAGATTTTTATAGACCTAGTTATTTTACAGGAGGGTGACATAAATAGAATTGGAATTGCATGATTTTTATTCTTGGTTCTTACCCTTTTAAAATTTTCCTTAAAAATAGATTGCGATAATATTTTAAAAAGAATTCTAGAATAAAACTGAAATTCCTGCGTTGGCAAACTTGTTAATTAAAATAACACCTTTTAGTGGTTGATACGGGTTTCAGGCACTGCTACCCTTCGATATATTGATATGCCGGTCGCACTGACTGGCTGCAAGGTAACAGGAGACATGCCTTGACTTCTGAAGATAAATTGGCCGTGCACAGCTGTGATCCCACTGTCTTTTCCTTTCTAGATGTGGTTGAATAGTGTAAGGCCTTTGATACCTGGGTCCTGGGTAGTAAGTTGAAATTTGGTTTTTTGTGTATGTGAGTTTTCACTCGGGCTTCTGATAAGCCTGTCTTGTGGTGTGAAGGTACCACGTAAATTGTGGATGTATTTTTACTTAAATAGCTCTCTCTGAATTTGAAATATAAGAAGGTTGAGTTTCAGTTTTTCCCCCCATTTCCCTTTTGGCAGTTAAAAAGGAAGCCATTCTATTAAGAGTGATAAATAGTGAAAAGAATTTCAAATTTAGGCTAGTTAAGTTGCTAAGTGACTTTTCTTAAACATTTATTTTTGAGAGCCAGAGACACAAAGCACAAGCAGGGGAGGGGCAGAGAGAGGAAGACAGAATGGGAAGCAGGCTCCAGGCTCTGAGCTGTCAGCCCAGAGCCCGACGTGGGGCTCGAACTCATGACCTGCGAGATCAAGACCTGAGCCGAAGTCGGACGCTTAACCGACTGAGTCACGCAGGTGCCCTCTAAAGTGAAATGTTTTTAACTTTATTTATTTATTTTGAGAGAGAGTGTGCACAAGCAGGGGAGGGACCGGGGTGGGGGGTAGGAGAATTCTAAGCAGGTTCCACGCTGCCAGGGCAGAGCCTGACGTGGGGCTCGATCCCATGAACCATGAAATCATGACCTGAGCCGAAAGCAAGAGTCATATGCTTAGTCGAATGAGCCACCCCTGTGCCCCCTTGGTCATCTTTCTCAGATCAGTTTTCAAATACATTTGGGAATTTTTCTTTACAATTTGCATCTTAAATAGGAAATTTAGCTTTCCCTTTTCTTTTGGTGCCCTCCATGTGTCCCCTTCTCCCTGGCCTGGCACCCTAGCTCTTTTTTTGTCACCTCCCATTTCCACCCTGCCTTCAGTCTAGGTCCGGGTTTCCGTTCTGAAGTATTAACTGTGGTATCGGAGAGATGCGTGACTCTTTCTTCTGCTGCAGGTTATAGTTTGATATAATCAGTATTGTTACTGACAGTCATAGCTTTTCTTCACCTTCCTTTTAGGAATTTTTTGGTTTGGATTTTATCTATGAGCCTTGCGTTTGGTCCTGTTACCTTGTGCATGATTGGATTTCCCGACTGCTTTTGCTAGTGTAGGTCCTGAATTCAGTAGGTTGAAGGAGTCATCAATTCATTATGGTACATTTGCTCTTTGTCTTGGTCCACAGGCATATTTTTTATGTTTCAGCATGTTTGTGTCCTCCAAAATTAATAAAAAATAATATCCTTTGTCATTATTATATTTGGAGTCTTGTTCTTTAAAATATTTATTTTAATTAAGTTTTTAATTTAATTAATTTTAAAATTCTAATTGACTTTTGAGAGAGAGAGAGACACAGAGTATGAGTGGGGGGGGGGGGGGCGAAAAGAGAGGGAGACACAGATTCTGAAGCAGGCCTCAGGCTCTGAGCTGTCAGCACAGAAGCTACTGTGGGGCTTGAACTTGTGAACTGTGAGATCATGACCTGGGCTGAAGTTGGAGGCTTAACAGCTGAGCCACCCAGGTGCCCCTTAAGTTTTTTATTTTAATTCCAGTATAGTTAACATACAGTGTTATATTGGTTTTAGGTGTACAATATAGTGATTCAGTAGTTCTGTATGTTAGTCAGTGCTGATCATGATAAGTATATTCTTTAACTCCCATCACCTATTTCACCTACTGCACACCCCCCCCCCCCCCTCCCCTCTGGTAACCATCAGTTTGTTCTCTGTAGTTAAGAGTCTGTTTCTTGGTTTGTTTCTCTCTCTCTCTCTCTGTCTCTCTCTCATTTCCTTTGTTCATTGTTTTGTTTCTTAAATTCCACATATGAGTGAAATCATATGGTATATTTGTCTTTCTGATTGACTTACTTCGTTTAGCATTTTTGTTGCAAATGGCAAGATTTCATTCTTTTTTTTATGGCTGAATAGTATTCCTGTGTGTGTGTGTGTGTGTGTGTGTGTGTGTGTGTGTGTGTGCGCGCGCGCGCGTGCGCGCGCGTGTGTGTGTGCGTGTGTGTGCGTATATACATACACAGCACATCTTTTTTTTTATATATAATTTGTCAAATTGGTTTCCATACAACACCCAGTGCTCATCCCAACAAGCGCCTTCTTCCCTCCCTGCCCGTCACCAACTTTCCCCTCTCCCCACCCCCATCAGCCCTCATTTTGTTCTTAGTATCCAAGAGTCTCTTATTTGCCTCCCTCCCTCTCTGTAGCTTTTTTTTCCCCCATTCCCCTCCCCCATGGTCTTCTGTTAAGTTTCTCAAGATCTACATATGAGTGAAAACTTACGGTATTTGTCTTTCTCTGACTGACTTATTTCACTTAGCATAATACGTTCTTTACCTTCTTTATCTGTTCTTCTATTGATGGACATTTGGGTTGCTTCCATAATTTGGCTGTTGTAAATAGTGCTGCAGTAAACATGGGGTGCTTGTAATTCTTTGAATTTAGTGTTCTTGTATTTTTTGGGTAAATATTCAGTAGTACGATTACTGGATCATATGGTAGTTCTATTTTTAACTTTTTGAGGAACGTCCATACCGTCTTCCACAGTGGCTGTACCAGTTTGCCTTCTCATCAGTAGTGCACAAGGGTTACTTTTTCTCCACATCCTCACCAACACTTGTTGTTTCTTGTGTTTTTTATTTTAGCCATTCTGACAGGTGTGAGGTGATATCTCATTGTGGTTTGAGGTGCATTTCCCTGATGACGAGTGATGTTGAGCATCTATTCATGTATCTGTGGGCCATGTGTATGTCTTCTTTAGTCATATGTCTGTTCATGTCTTCTGCCCATTTTTAATTGATTAGTATTATGTTTCATTTTGAGTTGTGTGTAAGTTCTTTATATAATTTGGATACTGACCTTTTATTGGATATGTCATTTGCAGATATCTTCTCCCATTCAGTAGGCTGTCTTTAGTTTTGTTGATTGTGTTGTTCTTTGATGTGCAGAAGCTTTTTATTTTGATGAAGTCAGGAAGTTCTTTTTGATTTCACAGCATGGCCTATTTATATAGACTTGCAGATAGTAGGTACTGAAATGTTTATTAAATGAATGTATGGAGGATCTTGAGAAGCTGTACCAGTTTCAAACCTTCAATCCCAGTCTTAATCTAGTACAGTGGTTCTCAGAGTGTGGTTCATGTTCCTTTGGGGAGCGCCTGAGAACTTTTACAGGGTCCACACAGTTAAAACTATTTTCGTAATAACCCATTATTTGCCATCTTCATTCTGTTGGTGTTTGCACCGATGGTGCAAAATCAGTGGTGCAGAAAACTGCTGACATCTTAGTTTGAACCAAGGGAGTGGCACTACCAGACTGTACTAGCAGTCTTTACATTCTTTACTGCCATGCACTTGACTTAAAGGGAAAAAACATTTCTCACTTAGGATTGCCCTGCATGATGCAGCAACATTGGCTCATTTCATTAAATCTTGACTCTTGGGTACCGTATTTTTAAAATTCTGTCTAGTGAGAATGGAAAACATGTGGAAAGCACTTTGCCTACCGAAGTATAATGGTTATCTTGAGGAATAGCCCTTGTGTGGTAGGTTTGTTAACCGAACTGGCCACTTTTTTTTCATGGAATACCATTTTTACATGAAAGAATGATCAACAAGCTATGGTTATTGAAACCTGGGTATTTGGCAGTGGTATTTGCCTGGGTATTTGCTCAGAAACTGAGCAAGATGAACCCATTACTTCAAGGAAAGCATGGTATTTGGTAACAAATACTAATGGTATTTGTTGACAGTGATAAAATTTGAGTTTTCAAGTGAAAATTGTAATGTTGGTAAATTTGAACATGCCACCATGAGTGTAACAGCTTCTCAGTACTAAAGACTTTCAAGATGAGACTGGTGGTGGTATTAATATGATGGAGATTTTGATATTGTATCATGAAATACCACTATTTGAAAATATCCTTGATCAGTGAACTGATATTGTTAAAATGACGATGTTTGATGTCACAAAATCATGCCTGGGTAAAAGATTTGTTCAGAGTGCAAGCTAGGGGAGTATATTTTAATGTAACAGCATGAAAGGTGGTCAGAATGGTTTCAGATTTCACTCTGCAACTAGCCTTTAAGAAAGTACTTGTCGAGTTTTAGCATAATACCAATTATTATCTACAATAATTTGCAAAAGGCTATTGAGATAGTCCTCTTTTTAACATGAGTACATGTCTCTGAGCCTGGATTTCCTTCATATGTTTTAGTCAGATGAACATTGCAGCATATTGAATGGAGAAGTAGGTAACTGAATCCAGTTATCTTCTTTGAGTCAGACATAAGAGTTGTAAACATGTAGAAACAGTACCATCTCTCTCACTGATGGTTTTGTTTCAGAAAATTTATTTTTCATAAAAATTATTTGTGAAAAAAATTTTTTAATGTTTATTTATTTTTGAGAGAGAGCGAGTGAGCAAGTGGGGGGAAGTGCAGAGAGAGAGGGAGACAAAGAATCTGAATCGGACTTCAGGCTTTGAGCTGCCAGCACAGGGTCCGATGTGGGGTTCAAACTCACGAAATGGGAGATCATGACCTGAGCCAAAAGTCAGATGCTTAACCAACTGAGCCCACACAGGTGCCCCTGAATTTTTGTTTTTTGAAAGTTTACTTGTTTATTTTAAATGAGGGCGGGGGGAGGGAGGGAGGGAGAGGGAGGATGGGGGAAGGGTTCTCTCTCTAGAGAGAAGTCCAAGCAAGCGGCACGCTGCCAGCACAGAGCCTGATGCGGGGCTCGAACTCACAGACTGAGAGATCACGACCTGAGCCAAAATCAAGAGCCAGATGCTCAACTGACTCAGTCACCCAGGCGCCCCATGTTTATGAAATTGTTAACACGTAATGGGTTTGTTTCGAAATGAATTAATGTTTCAAATGTTTGTAAGTTTTAATTTTGAATATGGTAGATATTAATAGATATAACCAACATAACATTTTAAAAGCTTTGGCGTCCCCAGTTTTTAAGGTGTAAAGGAATCCTGATATCACAGAAGTTGAGAATCACTGATGTAGTATTTGGTTGGAGCTCTAGAGGCATTTGACTTAAACCTTTCACTCTGCTGTATATATTTGTTGCTTTGAAGCACGTCCAATTCCTGCTGTGGTTGTCTCTGTTCTGATGACCTACTTAAACAGGAAGGGGTCCTGAGCTAATGGTAAAATTTGGCCATTTTCAAGGACACACAAGTCATTACCCCGAATCTTACTTCTGGTAGTAAGAACCAGATTGACTGCAAAGGTTAGGACTTTGAACAGTTGTATAACATTGAGTGCTATGTCTGATACACAGTGTTCCTGCTTTTGAATTAACAGGTCAGCTTTAATTTTCCAGCAGAGACCTTTCGTAGCACATAATACATTTTGGGATACTCTACTTACTATTTTGTTAGTTTTGGACACTGGGTCATTAGCGTGTTGAAGGCAAAAAACTTGTCTTTATTTTATTTTATTGTTTTATTTTAGAGAGAAATGGAGCATGTGAGTAAGGGAGAGGGGCAGAGGGAAAGAGAATTTTTAGAATGCTCCACACTCAGCGTGGAGCCTGACGCAGGGCTCCATCCCACAGCCCTGGGGTCATGACCTGAGCCAAAGCCAACAGTCGGATGCTCAGCCAGCTGAGCCACCCAGGTGCCCCAAACCTTGTCTGTTTTGATGAACAGTTTATCCCAAGCACGTGGCATAGGGAACGCAAACTCCTTTGTCTGTGTAAGTGGACAACATCCAATATGTTGGAGAGTGATCACTTAAAATTTTTGTCCTCTAGTTTTATTGAGAAATAATTGACATACATTACTGTGTAAATTTATGGTATACAGCTTGATGATTTGATGTACGTGTACTGTGAAATCGTTACGATAGGTTCAGCTAATATCCATGTTCTATATGATTTATGTATATTGTGAAATCATTACAGTAGGCTCAGCTAATATCCATGTTCTATAGAAACAGTAAAAAGAAAAGAAGGAAAAATTCTCCTTGTGATGAGAATTCTTAGGAGCTAGTCTTCTTAACTTTCCTAGGGCAGTGTTAGCCCCAGTCCTCTTGGTGTCTGTTACAGCCCTAGTGCTTAGTGGCCAGTTGAGATGCTTGCTTGGTGGTTGGTTTTAGCCAGTATAGAGGTATGCATGGTTTTACAAGAGTTCATAATTAAATTTTTGCCTCCAGTGTTCTTCAGCAGTAATGAGGCGCCCCCAGTCTTCATTTAATAGACACGTGTAGGCTGGTTTTGTGAAATACAGAAAGAAGCTCTTTAAAGTCATGAGTCATAAAACTGACCTTTGAACAGCAGTGAATAAAAAGCAAGCTATGTTTTATTTAAATTATTTGAGTGATGCTCTTTTTTTTCTGTTCCTCAGTATTTTATATTCTTTCTTGCTGCAAATTTCTTTTCTGGAACAATCATGACCTAGAGGCACAGATTTTAGCTTCACACAGTGTTACTATATACATTAGCTGTATTTTGAAGGGGGTTTATTTAAGGAGGCAGTTTGAGGGTATTGTTCAATTTAGACTTTGATACTTTTTAAACAATTGTACCAGTGTTACCCCACCTTGAACAGGTATAGTCCTTTAAAAAGGACTTTTTTGAATTTAAAGTTATTTAGGCTAGGAGTGGAATTATAATTGCTGAAGGGTAGTACGCTGTGAGGTCAGAAAAAGAAAAAAGACAACAGAAGCAGCAAACAAGGACTGAGTCACAGACTAATCTGCGGTAAAGATGATGCCCCATTCAGGAAGTCTCATGAGTCAGACTTGCCATGTTGTGTCACTAGCATTCGAGAACATCTGCTCCAATATCTTGGCTTTATTAAAGATGTATTTTTTATTTTTAAGTGATCTCTGTACCCAGCGTGGGGCTCAAACTTAACAACCCTGAGGTCAAGAGTTGTATGCTCCACAGACTGAGCCAGCCAGGCACCCCTCCAGTGTCTTTGCTTTTAAAGAAGGAAATCCAGTTAAGATGGGTTTTAGCCTTGATACATCTCTCTTTTCCACCATCAGTATTTTTCTTTGAAAAATTAATCCAAGTTCCATATTGTTAATTTTTATTATGTCAGTGTCACAGGTAAACCCTCTGTAGCTATTTTATGTTTTTGATATTGGTGTCCAGGGCTCACTTCAGTACTGTAGGGGGAGTGTCTTGTTACTTTCAGGTTTTCATTCCGCAGGTACTGCAGTTTGGGCGTATCCGGATTGCCCACTGACCTACAGTTAGCATTCCCCGTTGCTTGCTTTCATTGCTTGCTTACTGCCATTTCCTGTAGCAGCTTTGGTTACTCGGTGGCTAATGTCTGCTCTTAAGTTTTAAAATTTCTCCTATATCTTTTTTTTCTTCTCTGAAGCAGATATAATGGGTTAGGAGAAAACAGGGCACATGATCCTTTTTACATCTTTATTGCTTATTAATTGAATTTATATCAGGTTTTATTTCTGCTTTCTGCAAATGCCCTTCTAACTCATCACTGCTCATCTTGATCCAGGTGCTTTTTACTAACATTTACCTCAAGGGGGCTAAAAACTTAGTTTCTCTCTTGTCCTCTCTTTCTTTGCAGCTTATGTTTCATTATATGCCAAGAGAGAACCTTAGGTATAAATAGTTTTTTTTTTTTTTTAAACATTTATTTATTTTTGAGAGACAGAGACAGAGTGTGAGCAGGGGAGGGGCGGAGAGAGAGGGAGACACCAGAATTCGAAGCAGGCTCCAGGCTCAGAGCTGTCAGCACAGAGCCCGACGCGGGGCTCGAACTCACAAACTGCGATATCGTGACCCGAACCGAAGTCGGACGCTTAACCGACTCAGCCACCCAGGTGTGCCCCTAAATAGTTTTGATGTAGAGATATTTACGTCTGTCAAGGAAAAATTAAACCACAGATCCAGAAGTAAAACAGGATCATAAAGAACCACCACTGTGTGTTTTACCTAATATCTTTGCAGGCGGATATCCTCTGCAGAATCTTCTAAAAGATGTCTGTGTATTCTTATGCTTTTGAATCTTAGGAACACAGAGATAGCTCTGACAGTAGCTCTGTTTTCCTGTTTCTTCCCACTCACACTAGTGGGAGAATGTTGTGAATCTCTAAGTTGAGGATAACCTGAATAGTTCTGGCTAATTTGTTATTTGTCTGAAACCTTTTAATTTGTTGTCATATGGGCTATTTGTAACTATTTGTTTTTCACTGGAGAACAGAATTCTGTCGCTGAACATACATCTTTGTTTTTGGTATTGTCCCTTGCTTGCTTTGTATTGTTTTTCATGCTCACATCAAACATATGAATATGTGAGGTGTGATTCTCCTCAGAGTTAACAGGTGATAGACTCTTTAAAGGAGACGAAAGTTTATCTTTTAGTAAAATTGAGATTCAGCTCTCAAGTTTGATTCCAACAAAGCTCCGTTGTCTTTTCATTGTGTCATAGTAAGTCAAGTGAAGGATTCATACCCTTGAGTTTTATTTCAATAGGCAGCTTGGAGCCACTGTATTTGTTGGAGTGGGAATACCCAAGTGAAAAAGAAGCAAAAATGTTCCACAGAGTTTTTACTATCCCTCCAGCCCCCCTTACGTATTTTCTGTATTTTAAGGAAGACTGCAGAGTTGGTCAAAACTGCCACTGAGGGGATGGCAAAGAAAAGAGCAGGAGTTGGATGGAGAACCAGGGGAATGGTGGGTAGGAGCAGTAAAAAAAGAAAGAGGAAGGAGTTTGTAATAAGAGTCTTGTACAAGGTTTTTTTTTTTTTTCTCTCTCTCTTTTTTTAAGTTTATCTATAAAAGAAAGTTTCAGGTAATCTCTACAATCAATGTGGGGCTCAGACTCATGACCCTGAGATCAGGAGTCACATGCTCTACAGACTGAACCGGCCAGGCACCCCTCCTATAAGTTTTTGTAATGGTTTGGAGCTTGCCGTATAGAAAGTGGAGACAAAAAAGTGAACAGGAATAGAACGCAGCGTGTAAAACAGTGTAGTAAAAGTATGAAAAGTGCATCAGGATAAGGAAGGGAAAACTTCGTCTAATTGGGAGAAATTGAATGGTTTCCCTCGAGGCGACAGTTGAACTTGATCTTGAAGGGTGGATGAGTAGGAGTATTCTAGATAGAAAAGAGATGAAAGGGAAGATGTAAAAAGAAATGAATGACTTAAAAGCAAAACAGGAACTATTTCAGCGATCATCCTTTGTCAGAACCTCTCAGCGTAGGTCATTTGGGAGCTGCTGCTGGGGGTGGGGGTGGGGGTGGGGGTGGGGGTGTGCTGAAGAAGTATGGCAGCATGTTTTTTAGAGTGAAGCTGAAATCAGGTTTACGCAGCTCAGGTTAGATCTGAGAGATTCAGTGCATTAAATTGTAGGGTCAGTCTTACCTTTAAAATAACTAAAGACTTACCCAGGTAGTTAGTACGCTGTCAGGAGAGAGTAATTTGATTTAGATGGAATTGGCGTGCTTAACTCCCTCTGCACAGTGTATATTGGTGAACTTCAACTCCTTTGCTTCTGTGGAGGTTGAGAAGTCTCTTGGCAACAAGCTTCCAGTTGCAGCTCACCTGCTTTGGCTAATTGGTATGCCCAGCTCTGGTAGCAGAGCCTCTGGAGAGTTTGTGTTTGAATTCAACTTCATCAGGTTCAAACTGGAACATAAATGTGAAGGGGCTTTGGGCTCAGCCTGTGGATTGAGAATGAAAAGGCAGGACGTACAAAGGGAGAAGAGAGAGTGAAACCTGTGGATAAAATAGCTGTCAGCTTACACTTGGATGCTTTTCAGCTTAATTTGTATATTAAAAATAGGATGTTTTACTCTATGGTTCTCTGCCAGCCCCCTTTCAAGTTAGCTGGCAGGATGAACTAAAGACAGGAGAAGAATGACCAGAACCTGAGAGCATACCCTTTCTGTCATATGTCCTTACCAAGGTAGTTTACTGTAGACACTGTTCATGTGCCTTTTCTTAAAAAAAAAAAAAAAAAAAAACAACTGTAGGCTGGTAGGTTTCCTATCAGCTCTGTTCCCATGACACTGTGCAGTGCCTTCATTTTAATACTTACCAAACTGTGTTGTTACAATCATTTATGCTTTCCTCTTGTGCTAGCCTGAGAGTTGCAGCAACGTATGCTGTCATTCGTCTCTGTTTCCTGGACCTGAAGTGGTTCTGGGCATGTAAGTGTTTGAGCTGAAATGGAATTAGATTGAAAAATGGATTGCATTAGGTAGTTTTTTCTTGATCCCGCTAAATAAACATAACAGGTTATCAGCAACAAAACAAAAGGACATTGCCAGTTAAGTTTAACTGAAACTTTCCCTCTCTTTTCTCTCCTTGTCTCCTTTCAGCTCTTGTCCTCTTTGCCAGGGTTGAATTAAAATATAAAAGTAGGAGATACTCACTGGAAGAGGCATCCAGTTGATGAGGAAGCTTTCACAGTGGTTCCATGTTTATGACAACTCCCACCCCCTCCCCCATGGTCTCTTAAACACACACGGGTCACCAGATAAATGGCCCTCCGGGGGTGGTCTAATATTAACCATAACCCTTTAGATTGAAATAAAACCTTTAACTTGATATTTTAGAAAATACAATTTTGTAGGATTAAAGCTTTAACTAGTGGTGACTGTGTACTAAATTGTCTCAAGTAAGAGTGTCAATTTGGAGCTTTTAGTTTTGCGTAGTGATTTATATATATATATATATTTGTATATATTTATATGTTTAGAATGTCTCATAATTTTTCCCAAGAGCAATTTTTTCCCCCTAATTGGATTGAGCAGTCTCTGCTTCTACATACAGCTTCAAGTGGTTTTCAGTAAATCATTCCAAATCTATAGTTGTTGGAAAATTTTCCTCAAGTTACTGTGATTCTCAAGAGACACCCAGAAACACTCCCTAATTACCAAGTGGATTTAATCATACCTTGTGTAAGTCAGCCAAACAGGCCTGATGAATAAACTGAATTACTGGTGGGATAGTCAAAAGTTTTTGGCCCCAGCATTTAACCTTAGAAAACCCAAGAATAAGACTATTTTAGGGTATAGTTCATGCTTTTCTGATCTCAAGTTTTCTTCTTGCCGTTTAAGCCGAGACAGTTGATTTCAAGTGGAAGTAAGGGTTATGGTTAATATTAGGCCACCCCCGGAGGGCCATTTATCTGGTGACTTGTAGACCAGTGGTTAGTTCTGGGGACTTGAGAGGAGTAACAGCATTAGTACCTGTTGAGTTGGAGTGGCTCCTTGCCTCTGCCCCTGATCCAGCATACCCACAGACCCTGAGTATACGACGTCTCAGTGTTCTTACTGATGAGCTAAGAAGTTTTCTGGGTAACCGGTTGGAGATGGTGTGATTCAAAAAAAAAGTTTATTTCAGTGAGGGATAAAATGCCCAAGGAACATATGATACAGATTTGTTGGTCTGAGTCCTAGTTATGCCATCCAGTATCTGTGTGTGATCTTTGGAAAGTTATTTAGTTGTGTACTTATCTATAAAATGGGAATAATAATACATATCTTCGAGAGTCATTGTGAGAGATTATGCAGAATATGTGATATGCTCAGCACTGTACTGCCACAGAAGTTATCCCCTTCCCTTTCCCTTATTAACTTAGGAAAACTGAAATATTTTCGTTGGTTTCTGTGCCATTTGAGATTTACTGGGTAACATATCATCCCATTTTGGCGTGGCTTTTCTTAGACCCTCCTCCGCCGCACCGCCCCCTCCTCCCCCCCCCCCCCCCCCCCCCCCACTTGTGGCTTACCTAATGGGCGTTAGCACTGTTGATTGGTATCTTTTCCTTTTGGACAGGAATACTTCCTGTATCCTTGTGCATCTGGCTAGTTGTACACAATCAAGATTTTTCTCTCGTCTTAACTGTCAAATAACCAAAAGGAAAACTAGTTGATGCTGCTCAGTCATACACCCAACATTATCGTGACTTTTGAGTGACAAGTAAAATTCCCTTTTTTTTTTTTTTTTTTAATTTAAAAAATATTGTAAAAATGGCTCAAGGATCCAGATGGCTGTGTTCACATTGAAAGACTGAATACGTTTTGGGCCTTTGAATTCTGATTCAATGAAAAGTTCTCCACTGTAGTCCTTTTAGATACTATGGTGTCAGGGGCTTAGAAAAGCTTCTGTGATGGGATTGCATTCTGCCTGGAAGTGCGGTTGAGGTGGACCTCCAGCTTAATAATCAGTCGGAGGACATCTCTTCGTTAGCAACTTCAAAGTCTATCTGTGGAAGTCATTATTGGATTTATGAGGGGATTTCAAGAGTTACTTGGGCAGGTATATATTGTGTCTTAAGTTTCTACTCAGCTGTGGAGATGATCTTTAATTGTAGGGAGTCAGAACTTAGAAGGGGCTCAGTATTCATAGACGGTTCTTATCAAAGATACTTTGGGACTCTCGTGCTGTATTATTTCCCCTTTGAATGTTGATTTTACCAACTCCATATATCCTCTAACCTAGATGGGTGATAATTTAAGATGTAAAAATGTAAGCTATACAGTTACTGATTTATGTTTCTTAACTTTTAGTTTTTTTGGGGGAAAAATTATTCATGGGCCTAGTATGTAATGTCTTCTCTCCTCCCACCTTGGTTCTTGACTACTGACTGAAAATGGTCTAAATTTAGGACTAAACATTGACCTTTCGTACCTTAGAAAGAGTAATTTACCAAAATAGATAATGTGTCCCCTCAGACAGTTTTGAGTCCATCTTTGCCAGCGAGAAGTGGGCAGCAGGCTTGGCAAGTAAAACAATGCTATTGACAATTTTTATGTTTGTGACGAAGATTAATACCAAATAAACAAAACTATACATAAAGTATTTGTCATAGTCATTTGTGCTCAGGAATAATTGTATTAGCTGTTGTATATGCTGAAAAGTATTTTTTAAGCAGAAATAGTTATAATTTTTCATATTGAGCATTTTCTTCGTCATAATGAAATTTAGGAGATATATTTGCTGATATATTTTTTTGTTATTTTAACATATCATTCACTCTTGGAAATCATGTGGTCTTTTTTTTTTTTAACGTATTGTGCAATAAAAATCTCCCCCCCTTTTTTTCAATATATGAAGTTTATTGTCAAATTGGTTTCCAATCCCCCCCCCCCTTTTAAAGTTTTTATTTATTTTGAGAAAGCACGAGCATGCACAAGTGGTGGAGGGACACACACAGAGAGAGAGAGAGAGAGAGAGAGAGAGGGAGGGAGGGAGGGAGGAAGGAAGAGAGAATCCCAAGCAGGTTCTGTGCTGCAAGTGTGGAGCTCACTGTGGGGCTCAAACTCATAAACTGTGAGATTGTGACCTGAGCCAAGATCAAGAATCCAATGCTTAGGGGCGCCTGGGTGGCTCAGTCGGTTAAGCGGCCGACTTCAGCTCAGGTCATGATCTCGCGGTCCGTGAGTTCAAGCCCCGCGTCGGGCTCTGTGCTGACAGCTCGGAGCCTGGAGCCTGTTTCGGATTCTGTGTCTCCCTCTCTCTGACCCTCCCCTGTTCATGCTCTGTCTGTCTCTGTCTCAAAAATAAATAAACGTTGAAAAAACAATTCTTTAAAAAAGAATCCAATGCTTAACTGACAGAGCCACCCAGACACTTCAAAGCCTTTTTTTTTTTTTTTTAAGTTTATTTATTTATTTTGAGAGACAGAACGAGTGCACGGCCCATGCATGCATGGAGTGGGGTGGGGGGAGAGAATCCCAAGCAGGTTCCACACTGTCAGCCTAGAGCCCAGCTCGGGGCTCAAACTCACAAACTGGGAGATCATGACCTGGGCCCAAATCAAGAGTCAGTCGCTTAACTGACTGAGCTACCCAGACACCCCTAGGTATCATGCAGTAAATGTGGTGTGGTTCCAAGGTTTGTTCATGTCTGAGTAAGAACTAGAAAAGAAATTGGCAAATCTTTTCTTTAAAAAAAAAAAAAAAAAGAGAAATATTTTATATCTTAAATAACGAAACCTTCATGGTTTTTACATTAGAATTTAGCGTTAGTACATTGCTGGATAATTGCCTTTGTTATTTAGAGGTCAGTGGATTCTGTGAAAGAGTAAATTTGGTGACACATAGACTAGACAGTCATGCACATTATAGCTTGTTGTTGTGCCACATGAGGAGAAAGAGCCACGTCTGTATACATGGACACATGTAGATATATTTTTGTTTCTCCCAGAGCACATAAAAATTGGCTTAATGTGAATGACTTGGGTGCATTTCCTGTTTATACTGAATGTAATTATTATTGATTTCTTCCATACTAAGAGATTGTCATGGTTTTGATTCTCTATTGATACAATCTATGCCTTTAAAACTCATTTTGGTGACATCCTATATCAAGTGTAGAAGTGAAAATTTTAAAAAGTTTTAACTTTGGGGCACCTGGTTGATTCATTCGGTTAAGCAACTGACTCTTGATTTTTGGCTCAGGTCATGGTCTCAAGGTTTGTGGGCTCCACGCTCATAGCATGGAGCTTGCTTGCTTGGGATACTCTGTCTCTCCCTCTTCCTGCTCCTCCCCTGTTCTCCCTTTCCACCACATCCACCCCCCCCCCCCACATGCACACTTTCTCTCAAAATAAATAAATAAACTTTAAAAAAGTTTTAACTTTTATATAGATTAGAATGAAGGGAATTCTAAAGTATGACTTATTAAGTTGAGTGTTCTGTTCATGCAGTATTAACTCACCACCTATTACATGCTAGGCACCTTACACTCTACTGGAGATTCAGCTTAACAGCAAAGAAGGGTGAAATAATACTGAAAATATAGAATAAATTATGTCTTTCAAATGAAAAAATACTATTTATTCACTAAATAGTTTGCCATTGAATTTTGGGTATTCAGTTTATGTTTAACATCAAAGTAAGGAAATAATATCCAGAATGTGGAACAGATTTTATGTATATTACATAATGCATATGTATATATAACATACATATATTTATACAAGTATTTTAGTTTTTTAAATTTTATTTGAGAGCAAGCGAGGGGGCTGAGGGACAGAGAGAGAGAGAAAGAAATCTTTTTTTTTTTTTTTAATTTTTTTTTTTAACGTTTATTTATTTTTGAGACAGAGACAGAGCATGAATGGGGGAGGGTCAGAGAGAGGGAGACACAGAATCTGAAACAGGCTCCAGGCTCTGAGCTGTCAGCACAGAGCCCGACGCGGGGCTTGAACCCACTGACCATGAGATCATGACCTGAGCCGAAGTCGGCCGCTCAACCGACTGAGCCACCCAGGCGCCCCAAGAGAAAGAAATCTTAAGCAGGCTCCACATTCATCATAGATCCTAACTCAGGGCTCGATCGCAGCCCTAGGATAATGACCTGAGCCAAAATCAAGAGTCATATGCTCAACTGACTGAGCCACCCTGGTGCCCTGGAAATAGATTTTATATATACATATTTTTTCCTATTTTATTTATTTTAAATTTATTTTTAATTTACATCCAAGTTAGCATATAGTGCAACAATGATTTCAGGAGTAGACTCTTTAATGCCCATTTAGCCCAATCCCCCTCCCACAATCCCTGTTTGTTCTCTGTATTTGAGTCTTTTATGATTTGTCCCCCTCCATTTTTATATTATTTTTGCTTCCCTTCCCTTATGATCATCTGTTTTGTATCTTAAATTCCTCATATGAGTGAAGTCATAGATACTTGTCTTTCTCTGATTAATTTTGCTTAGCATAATACCCTCTAGTTCCTTCCATGTAGTTGCAAATGGCAAGATTTCATTCTTTTTGATTGCCGAGTAATACTCCATTGTATATACAGACCACATCTTTATCTGTTCATCCATCGATGGACATTTGGGCTCTTTCCTTACTTTGGCTGTTGTTAGAGTATATTTTTAACATAAATGTTATTACTCAGGCGCCTGGGTTGCTCAGTTGGATGAGCATCTGACTTTGGCTCAGGTCACGATCTCATGGTTCATGGGTTCGAGCACCGCGTCGGTCTCTGTGCTGTCAGCTTAGAGCCTGGAACCTGCTTCCGATTCTGTGTCTGCCTTTCCCCCACTTGTGCGTGCGCTCTCTCTCTCTCTCTCTCAAGTAAACAAACATTAAAAAAATAAAAATGTTATTATTCACTGAATAGTTGGCCACTCAATTTAAAAATAACTGAGTGAAACAAATACAAAATTTGTGTTTTGAGACATAGCTAAAACTATTTTTCTGTACTTAAGGACTGTTTTATGAAAATAGGAAATAAAAACTGAACATGCTTTAAAAATATTTTTATTTGGGAATAATTTTAAACTAAAATCAAAGTTACAGGAAAAAGAATAGAATTTAAAGAATTTAAAAGTGTCTCTTCTACCAGGTTTTATCCAGTGCCAGTATTTTGCTACCCTCCTTTCTCCCTCTCCTTTGCTTCTCCTGTTCCTTTTCTCACTCACCTAAAATGGCCTCTACCATTGGAGGGCCATTTACATACATAATGACTCATTTGCTGTAAATATTAAGAATAAGGATAGCTTCTAAGGCGTCTGGGTGGCTCAATCAGTTAAGCGGTCGACTTTGACTCAGGTCACGATCTCACCGCTGGTGGGTTCAAGCCCCGCATGGAGCTCTCTGCTGACAGCTCAGAGCCTGGAGCCTGCTTCACATTCTGTGCCTTTCCCTCTCTAATGCCCACCACCATCCCCCGCATTCTGTGTGTGTGTGTGTGTGTGTGTCTGTCTGTCTCTCTCTCTCTCTCTCTCAGAATTAAATAAACGTTATATAAAAAAAAAAAGAATAAGGATAGCTTCTTAAATATGTACAGAATTCAACTTCAGTAAATTTAACATTGATAAAATAATCCTGTCCTCCATATTTTAAATTTGTCAGTCGATCCCATAATGTGCTTTATAGCATCTCCCCTCTCTAGGACAGAATCCAGTATGGGATCATATATCATATTTGTCATTTCTCTTTAGTTTTCTTTAATATGGAATATTTATAGACTCTTTTATTACATTGTCATTTTTTTTTTTTTTAATTTATTTTTGGGACAGAGAGAGACAGAGCATGAACGGGGGAGAGGCAGAGAGAGAGGGAGACACAGAATCGGAAACAGGCTCCAGGCTCTGAGCCATCAGCCCAGAGCCTGACGTGGGGCTCGAACTCACGGACCGCGAGATCGTGACCTGGCTGAAGTCGGACGCTTAACCGACTGCGCCACCCAGGCGCCCCAATTACATTGTCATTTTTGAAGAATACATTTTTTCTGGCATTGTGAGATCTGGGTATGCTTTAAAACCATAATATTAAGCCACTATTAATCAAAGATATTTTAAGTTCTGGGGCACCTGGTTGATTAAGCGTCCGACTTCGGGTCAGGTCATGATCTCGCGGTCTGTGAGTTCGAGCCCTGCGTCAGGCTCAGTGCTGACAGCTCAGAGCCTGGAGGCTGCTTCGGATTCTGTGTCTCCCCCTCTCTCTGTCCCTCCCCTGCTCACGCTCTGTTTCTGTCTTTCCCCAAAATAAGTAAACATTAAAAAATTGTTAAAAAAAAAAAAGGCATTTTAAGTTCTTTACTCTTCTTTTCCTTTAGCTTAATGTTGTGAGGAGAAAAAGACTCTTGGAAACCTCTCTGCCTTTCAGCTTTGATTTTACATTTTACTACCAAACTTCTAGGTAGAATGAATTTTATTGGTATTTAATTCATACCTACAGTATCTGTACAGGTGATGTCATAATCTAGAACTCTTGGTTAGTGATTATGTGGTTTTGATTTTTTAAAAGCTATGCTTTTTAAGTTTCATTAGCATCCTGTGTGAAATTTTGCATTTTTGTCTCCTCTCTCTCTGTAGTATTGTGCCACCTAGTGGAAATTTATGTCCTTCAGTATATGTCTAAAAATCTAGATGGAATGCAAGATGCATTTTAACATACTGAGAAAAAGTTTGGAAAATTCGAACTTCTTGATTGACTTGGAATTCTTTAGAACAAGGATTGTCTTCCGAAATAAGAATTTAGGACAAATAAAATTCTTTGTACGTGAAGGTTTAGTAGAGGTCTTAAAATTATGAGCTGCTGACTGTTAAAACACTGTTACTGTTTCAACAAGAAACACCCTACGTGGGGTGGGGCGCCTGGGTAGCTCAGTCGGTTAAACGTCTGACTTCGGCTCAGGTCATGATCTCGCGGTTCATGGGTTCGGGCCCCACATCGGGCTCTGTGCTGACAGCTCAGAGACTGAAACCTGCTTCAGATTCTGTGCCCCCCCCCCACCCTTCCCCCAATTGCGCGTGCGCGTTCTCTCTCTCTCAAAAATAAACATTAAAAAAAAAAAAAAAGAAAATAAAGAAACACCCTTTGTTATTTTCATCATTGAAACCTTAACCAAAACATTATATTTCCATCAGTCGTTACTAAAATGATTGTTGCTATTTAGATACCATGAAAATCCCCCCCCCCCCCCCTTTTCATTGTGCATCTACTCTCCAGGCCTCATGTAGTGGGGCTTACAGATTATTTACATGCTCTAAGATTAGTTTTCAAGTCATAGAAGAAAAACACAGTGGGTAATAAATATTAATGAAATAGTTTAAAGGAAAGCAATGTGCTACTTTGAAAATAGCCTGAAAAAAAATGTAGACATGTATCATTTGAAGACTCCTTACCAAGTGACAGGATAAGCTCTAATTTGTCCTTAGTTGGGTATAAATAAAACTCAGGATTTTTTTCTTATTTTCATTTTTTTTTTATTTGAGAGAGAATGAATGAATGAATGAATGAATCTTGAGCAGGCTCCACGCTCAGAGCAGAGCACAAAATGGATGGGGCTCCATCCCACGACCCTGGGATCATGACCTGAGCCAAAATCAGGAGTCTGATTCTCAACCGAGTGAGCCACCCAGGCACCCCGAGGATTTTTTTTTTTTTTTGAGATTTTATTTTTAAGTAATCTCCACACCTAAGGTAGAGCTTGAACTTGGGACCCCAAGATCAAGAGTTGCATGCTCTACCGACTGAGCCAGCCAGGCACCCCAGGATTTTATCACTTGGAAAAAGTTGATGGTCTCTTTTTCTTGTTATTAAATATGAAGAAGATGCCTTCCTCATCCTTTGAAGTATTCAGAGTATTCAACATACACATTTTTAGTGGGACTTGAGAAACATTTTAGT
Source organism: Panthera pardus (assembly GCF_024362965.1). Taxonomy (NCBI): domain Eukaryota; kingdom Metazoa; phylum Chordata; class Mammalia; order Carnivora; family Felidae; genus Panthera; species Panthera pardus. Next base: position 13,657,755 of record NW_026526821.1, on the reverse strand, counting down.
TTTGGGGTTTGACATTCTGCAGAATTAAACTAGAATATGAACTTTTGATGTTGTCTTCAGGGTACTCATGTATAATTAAGAATATTAAGACTTACCTAACCATTTAGGGAAAGTAGTTCTGAATTATAAGATTCAACCATTCAAGCATACAACATGGGTATTTTACAATGTTTTCATCTTATCATCATTCTTTCCTAGTTGCTGATGTATAGTCACAATGAGCGGATTAGGAGAAAACTCCTTGGATCCACTGGCCCCTGATTCACGAAAACGCAAATTGCCATGTGATACTCCAGCACAGGGGTAGGTCGTTTATTTCCTGATCCTTCACCAAGGTCTCCTCCCCCTACCATTATTTTTTTGACTTAAAACGAACATTTTAGCTTTCTGTTGTTTAAATTCTCAGGTAGATTTTTGTCTTTGCTTAAATAACATGATTTTGCTTTGAATTAAGTAGAATGGCACAGTGATCAGATAGACATCCTTATGATATAATAGAAATTTTATTGGTGATTCAGATAAAAGTGAGTTAGTCCAATAACTAACACTTTTGAGGTAGTGTGAAGCATTTCTTAGTGAAAGAGGTAGGTAGGAGTCAGGAATAGAGCATCAAGATTGTTGCAAATCAGATTACTCTTTAAATTCCTGTAAGAAGATGTTGTAATTTGATATTTTGGCCTTTGTGAGGTTTCATCGTCCTTTTCCTGAATAAAGTTTGCAGTTTAAAAAATAGAAATCTAATGTTTCATGCAATGTTACGCTAGCCTTTTTAGTATTTGCCAAGGTCACTATGACTTGAGTTTTAATGTGATTCTTACAAAGTAAAAAATGGCTTATAAGCCTTATGTAAAACCTTGTCATTAATAAGTAGCTAACACTCTTTTTGTTATTATTTGTTGTTTTACTGTCTCTTTGATGTAAAGACTGTGTATCCTTATTTTCTGCATGATCAAACAGAGGCTAAGTGTCCCCAAGGCCACCAGGCTAACCAAAAGGTAGACTTGAATTTAGGTTTGCCTGAATTTCTGCTGTATTGTACTTCTTCTCCAAGATGAGTTTTTGATGGTTTCTATTGGCTAAATTTTATTTGCTTATGTATGAAGGTGCTGGTGATTCTGCTCCCGGCGTTTTTTTGTGATACGTACATTCATGGCCTTCTCTCCCCCCCAATCTCTCTCAGTCTTACCTGCAGTGGTGAAAAGTGGAGACGGGAGCAGGAGAGTAAATATATTGAAGAACTGGCTGAACTTATATCTGCTAATCTTAGTGATATTGACAATTTCAATGTCAAACCAGATAAATGTGCAATTTTAAAGGAAACAGTAAGACAGATCCGTCAAATAAAAGAGCAAGGTAATACAAAGTAAGAAAAACACTCCAATCTTTTCAGAAGGAACTTGTTAACTATGTTTACATTTGCCTTTTTTGCTACCTTGTTGCTCACGTGTGGGCTAGTGGGACCTGTCCTGTGTGGGATTGGACAAATGAGTTGGCCAACTTAGTACTCCTTGAGAAATAGTTAATAGAGCATTAGAAAGAGGCCAGTGTTCTCACCCTGTCCCATGTTAGTTGCCTTTCAGGAAGCCATGGGATAGTACATGTAGTAGTGAAAGAAAATTAAGGGTATCTTCTGCCCTCCCGGGTAACTCAAGTTTTAAGATTAAAAATTGCAGAATTGGTTTCTTATCAGGAAATGTTGTGTATGTGCATATGTATGCGCGTGCGTGTGTGTGTGTGTGTGTGTGTGTGTGTGTGTGTGTGTGTGTGTTCTGGGGACTGTTTGGAGGTGAATTTGATCTGTAACTGATATTTGTGATGTTTGTAGTATTGTCTTCTGTCTTTTCAGGAAAAGCCATTTCCAATGATGATGATGTTCAGAAAGCCGATGTATCTTCTACGGGGCAGGGAGTAATTGATAAAGATTCCTTAGGGCCACTTTTACTTCAGGCAAGTACATTATACTCGTGAGGAATTTTTAAGACTTAAGAATCTGCTTTTTGTGACGTGCTTAAACATTGTTTTGCGAGTAGTTGTCCTCAATAGGTATGATTCGCCTATAGCATGTTTCTCTCGCTGTAAAGCAGGAGACGGGAACAGAGAGGAGGCTCTTCATAAAGTGCAACTGTTAACTTGTTTTTGTTTCAACTAGTTCGCTTCAAGTACTTCTCAGTTGCTGGGTTCAGTTCTTCTTTGTAAATTCTCACCAGGGAGTGGGGTGGCTCCTGTAGCTTGATTTCGTATCAAATGGAAAACCAGGAAGTGCTAAGGATATTTCATTTTTAAAAACTCTTTTCAAGATGTAATTCTTCAAACATTAGAGTAGACATTCATTCAGATTTTATGTTGGCTGTATCTATCTTTTTTCCCTCAAATTCTTTTTATTTTAATTCTTTAAATACAATCCTATAGTAATTGTGCTGTGTAAATAGAAACGGCTGAGTGGCGGCTAATAGTTGTTTGCAGTGGTTGTTAAATCACTAGTAGTTGTAAAAAATTCTGTTTAGTGCTAAGGCTGGTGCCTTTGATTGGCCAAGACTGCCGTGACAAAATATCACAGATTAGGTGGCTTAAACAACAAGAATTTATTTTTTAAAGTTCTGGAGGCTGGAAGTCCAAGGTCAAGGTATTGGCATGCTTGGTTTCTCCTGAACCCTCTCTGCTTAGCTTGTGGATGGTTGCCTTTTCCTTGTGTATTCACATGACCTTTTCTCTGTGTCTGTGCACCCCTCGTATCTGTCTTCTTCCATAGGAACATCAGTCCTATTGGATTGGAGCCCTAGTCTTATGACCTCATTTAACCTTAACCCCATAACCAGGGCCCTGTGTCCGAATATCCGCATATTATAGCCACATTGAGAGTTAGGGCTTCAACATGTGAATTTGGGTGGGGGAGACAGTTCAGTCCATAATAGCCCATATTAACCTATCCCACTTTAGGCATTGGATGGTTTCCTGTTTGTGGTGAATCGTGATGGAAACATTGTATTTGTGTCAGAAAATGTCACACAATACCTGCAATATAAGCAAGAAGACCTGGTTAACACAAGTGTCTACAGTATCTTGCATGAAGAAGACAGAAAGGATTTCCTTAAAAACTTACCGAAATCTACAGGTAGTCTTTTAATGTGTATTTCCTTTCTTAATTTTGTAAACACTAAAAAAAAGGTTTATTTTTGAAGGAAGGGGGCAAGTTGGGGAGGGGCAGAGAGAGAAGGAGACAGAGGATCCGAAACAGAGCACAGAGCCCCACGTGGGGCTCGAACTCATGAACTGTGAGATCATGACCTTGAGCCGAAGTTGGACGCTTAACTGACTGAGTCACCTAGGCACCCCTGAATTGCCAGCTCTTTAAAAAAACTTTTTTCAATTTGTTTTCCAAAGTCAATGGAGTTGCCTGGACAAATGAGACCCAGAGACAAAAAAGCCATACTTTTAATTGCCGTATGCTGATGAAAACACCACATGATATTCTGGAAGACATCAACACTAATCCTGAAATGCGCCAGAGATATGAAACAATGCAGTGCTTTGCCCTGTCTCAGCCTCGAGCTATGATGGAGGAAGGGGAAGGTAAGATTGACCACATGTTTGAAATGTTTTTCAGACAGCAGCCAAATTTGTAGTTCTGTGATTTCCATTGTTGTATTCATTGACTGAATTCCATGTCCTTACTTGTCTATTTGAGAGATCTGTCCAAAAGTTAAATGTAATCCTTACCTGGTTGAATTTGTATTGTAGATTTGCAATCCTGTATGATCTGTGTAGCACGTCGCATTACTACAGGCGAAAGAGCGTTTCCCTCAAACCCCGAGAGCTTTATTACTAGACATGATCTTTCAGGTAAAAACTTTGTGTATGTGTGTATATACATTTTGTTCATTTGAGAGTTATTATGAAAGTTAACAATTTTTGTAGCCTGCACGCTCATGTAAAAGTACCTATACCCATTGTAGTGAATGCTTTGCATAGATTATTTCTTACGTTTCTTTTTTTTTTTTTTTGAAATTTATTTATTTTGAGAGAGAGAGAGAGAGCACGTGGGCGCGGGCAAGGGGCAGAGAGAGGGAGAGACAGAATCCCAAGCAGGCTCTTCACGGTCAGCGCAGAGCCCAAGTGGGGCACAAACTCAAACCGTGAGCCGAGACCAGGAGTCAGATGCTCAACCGAATGAGCCACCCAGCACCCCCATTTCTTATGTTTCTTATGCAACTCTTAAGATTCAGTAAAACCCTTGGCATTTGAGTTGGGTATATTTGACAGTTAAACTCCCTCAAATAAACAAAAAATAAATGTAGAGACACCTAGCTTTCTCTCCCAGTAGCATTTGAAATCAGTGTATTTCTTTTCTCTAACTTCAAACCCATTTTTCATAAACAAGTTTTCAAAAATACGATAATTTAAGAATTACTGGGAGTAATTTTTGATATCAACATGAGCTTCAGACTTGGTGTGCCCTTTTTTGACTATGGGAATAAAGACTTAAAGCCAGTTTAAGTGATCAAGCACATAATGAAATTAAATCTAGTTGCATTATTATCTGTATTCACCTTCGGGTTTGCTCATGCGATCATCTAACCCTAAATGGTGATGTCAAGGCTTGTCTTGTAGGTGCCATCCCAGAGAGGGAGCAGGTCGGGCGGCAGAGATTGAGTTCCTTGTCCAACATTAGATCCTGGGTGGTAAAGAATTTGCAGTTGGGTCTGCCTGATGTCAAAGCCTGTACTGTTTGCTTTGTGTGCACCTTGTGGACCTGCAATAAGTAATTTGATAACATGGAATAGGTTTAAGTATACATGGGGTGCCTGGGTGGTGGCCCAGTCAGTTCAGCATCCAACTTTGGCTCAAGTCACGATCTCGTGGTTCGTGAGTTCGAGCCCCACATCAGGTTCTGCCAGTGGAGCCTGCTTGGGATTCTCCCTCCCTCTCTCTCTCTCTCTCTCTCTCTCTCTCCACCCCCCTCTCTACCCCTGCCCTGTGCACACACTCTCTCTATCCCTCTCAAAAATAAACTTGAAAAAATTTAAATATACGTAATATACCTATAGCTATTACATGTGCATATATATGTATATGTTACGTACACATACATACATAACAGTATTCTACTCTTAAAAAAAAAAAAAGCTATTTTTGTAGTTTTCAGTCATTTTATGCCAGGCTCAGTTACCTGTCTTGAAGCTGCTTGAGATTAATTTCCACAGATGAAAAAAATAGCAAAAAAAGCTTTTTTGTATACTTAATTGACAGTCTGTTTACACTGACAAATATTATCTTACATAGGAAAAATTTTTTCTTTATTAACTTACTTTGAGATAATCAAACCTGGTGACAGAAATTTTTATGTGAATTTTTACCTTCTAGAGTGGTTCTTACTCTGTACCTATTATGCTTTGGCAGGCTAAATTTTCTCCGTGAATAACAATATTTCACATTTTATAGCTGAAAATACTAAATAGAACATCTTTACTCAAGCAATTTAGTGAATAGAACCTTTAAAATTATCTCATTAATGTCTCCTCTTATTATAAAAGGTAGAAATTACCAGGCAGGCAAAGTGAAATCCTTTTGTTTGGTTCACATCTGAGAGCCATCTCACCATAGCCAGCATTTTCTGGTTGCTGTCTCTCCTTTCATAGGAGGTTTCTTGCCCTCCACAGAATATTTCTTTTGGACTCTGGAGAGATTTTATTCTCTGTCCCAGATGTGAACTTTTTCTGAGCATCTATTTTGTGTTTGTCATCTGGGTGTCAGAGCTGAGCTCAGAGAAGGGGTTGAGGACAGGCCATCTTTATTCTGGGCACAGCACGCAAACGTTTACTCTTCCCTGCAGTGCATTTGTCACTTCTCCCTAGGTGGGACTCCCCCCCCCCGTTATTAAGATTTTTTTTAATATGTCATGAAGGGTCTGGATTTTACACAGATTCTTAACTGGGGACTCTGTCCATGAGCTCATCCACCGTTAGTACCTTTCTCATCCCCAGCAGCTTTTTCAGAACCATCTTACGCCGTGTGTTTTCCCAATCCAAACCTGATTTTCTTCAGCATTTTTACTTTTCCGACAAACACATCATGGACAGGGTAAATAGATTGGAAAGCCTTTTCTGTATCTTTCCCAGTCTGTTGGAGATCAAGTCATTAACCACTCCTTTTAAGTCATTTGTCTGCCCCTCTTGGGTCAGGATTTCCATCACCTTCCCAATTTGGTGGGCCTGTTAGTGCCAAGCATAAGAGGTTGTCTGGGTCTGAGTATTGCCTTTTCAGTAAGGCATATGTGGAACAGGCAAAACAGCCATTGATTTCTTGATACCAACATGAGCTTTCAGTCATAGTCTGGCACTTTTGGCTGTGGAGCATATTTTGTCTTGGGCATCCGTGTCCCGAATGTTGATCACACGGTTTTTGCCCAGGGCATCCTCAGTAATTATTTTGAACTTTTAAAATGTGACGTCAACATTCTGGGGACCAGTAAGGCTCACTTCAGAAGCACAGTTCTTGAGGCCATCAGAGACCATTGTGTCCGTCGACAGAGTTCTTATGACCGATGTTTTCTGAACATTCCTTTCACTGAACATAGCGGGTGCTTTCTCCTCATATGGCTCTTTCTTCGACAATGGATCGACTATTTTCTTCTTGGCTCCTTTTGCCACATTTTGTTAGGTGTTTATTCTTGCCAATGTTTATTCTTGTCCTAATACTGCTCAGAAAGTGTTGAAAGGCCTAGCCATTTTTTTAAAGGGCCATCTTCATAAAACCTTTAATTTTGTAGTGTTTTTGAGTTGTATAAATTTTGTCTCTCTAGTGTATTTGATGTTAAACAAAAGTTGTCAGAAACTTCCAGACTGGTAGAAATGGGTGTTTGGTTAACCTTCCTGTTTAGATTTTAAGTGTCCAAAGATGCAGTCACCTCTCAGATGAAAAGAATTATCCCTGCTAGCTGTGTAGGTAGGTATTTTCATAGCTGCAGGGACAGACCATCTTCAAAAGAACAATTTTACTGGTAGGTGTTGTTTTTTTCCTTTAATGAAAATGAACCTAAGGTTATCTGGCCATGTTCTATTCTGTACATTCAGAAAGTGAAAGGAGTTCTGTGATACTCTGTACAGGAGGACATTTAATGTAAGAATGTCCTGTAGGACTGTGTCCTTAAAATATATCCAGACTGTGTCTGGATATAGCAGAGTAAGCAGAGCAAAGATTTGGTGTCTTTATTTGAATCTTCAGAGCTAAGCCACGCAGTCAGCGTGCAACCAGTAAATACTTGTGGGTTGGATTTAACTCTTTATTTTCTGTTTAACAGGAAAAGTTGTCAATATAGATACAAATTCACTGAGATCTTCCATGAGGCCTGGCTTTGAAGATATTATCCGAAGGTGTATCCAGAGATTTTTTAGTCTTAATGATGGTCAGTCATGGTCCCAGAAACGTCACTATCAAGAAGGTAAAGAATTTTGAGGTTGATTCTTGGCCTTGTTTGTTTTTGTGTTTGTATATGGCATAAAGTACGTACATGGCTGTAGTTGCTGTTCTGTGCATGTGGGGCAGGAATTCTTTTAGCCTGCTTGTAATTTTGGTGCAGGTCCAGTCTTTTCCCTGGATTTTCAAAATGTGGCACTTGAAGTATATTTCCTTTCTCTCCTCTCTTACATGTGTCTGTTTTGCCAACTGTAGTCGCTGGTAATGGTGTATTTTCCCCAACAGCTTATATCCATGGCCATGCAGAAACCCCGGTGTATAGATTCTCATTGGCCGACGGAACCATAGTGACTGCACAAACCAAAAGCAAACTCTTCCGAAACCCTGTCACGAATGATCGGCACGGCTTTGTCTCGACCCACTTTCTTCAGAGGTAATGATAGATTCCTGCATCTCCTCACATTAAATGCAGCGCTGTTCTCAGGGTGCCTTATTATTAATGTAAAAAGCAAGATTTAATAGAAAAAGCAGAGCCTTTGGATTTGCTGAAGTGAGTTTAGATTCCTGGGTTATGATATATTTTTTAAGGTTATATTTGTATGTGAAAATGAGGATTTGCTCATGAGTTACTTCCTGGGAAAGCTGGGGAATGGGAAGGCCTAATGGATAAAAGAACTATCTAATGTGACTACCGCTGTTCCCTTTCATTTCTTTTTTTTTTTTTTTTTTTAATTTTTTTTTCAACGTTTTTTATTTATTTTTGGGACAGAGAGAGACAGAGCATGAACGGGGGAGGGGCAGAGAGAGAGGGAGACACAGAATCGGAAACAGGCTCCAGGCTCCGAGCCATCAGCCCAGAGCCTGATGCGGGGCTCGAACTCACGGACCGCGAGATGGTGACCTGGCTGAAGTCGGCCGCTTAACCGACTGCGCCACCCAGGCGCCCCAGTTCCCTTTCATTTCTGATGATGTGTTACCTTGCTTCCAGGGATTGCATTTAAAATTTGAAAGTAGACTCCAAGCAAAACTGAGAGTTTCTCTTGTTGTTGCTAGTGGTAAATGAGCAACACGTGGAAAAGCAGGATATTTACCCATTAACGACCTTGCATAATTTGCAGGTACCTCCAGGTTAGCCCCTAGATGTGTGGCGACTCTAGTGAAGTCCCGCCGAGATTCCAGTTAGTGTAACTGTTGGTCCTCAGTGCTGTGGTGGTGGTCACTCCTAGATTTTGTGGCATATTAAAAAGTATTTCACTGGGCTCGTCATAACTGATCAATATTTAGGTTGGAATTGGTACTAAGTGTTGGAATGGTGCCTAGGAAGTGAAGTTCGTGGCACTTCATCATTAAAAAATAATCTTGAGTGTTTTAATGCATGCTTGTAGTGTTTAAAAAAAGTTTTTTTTTAATGTTTATTTCTGAGAGAGAGACCGAGTGTGAGTGGGGGAGGGGCAGAGAGAGAGGGAGACACAGAGTCTGAAGCAGGCCCTAGGCTCTGAGCTGTCAGCACAGAGCCCGATGCGGGGCGGGAGCTCACAAACCGTGAGATCGTGGCCTGAGCCGAAGTCGGTTGCTGAACCGACTGAACCACCCAGGCACCCCACATGCTTGTAATATTTTTTAAAAAATTGTTTTTTTTTAATGTTTATTTCTGAGACAGAGACCGAGCATGAGTGGGGGAGGGGCAGAGAGAGAGGGAGACAACAGAATCCGAAGCAGGCTCCAGGCTCTCAGCGGTCAGCACAGAGCCCGACGCGGGGCTCGAACTCACTGACCACAAGATCATGACCTGAGCTGCAGTTGGACATTTAACCAACTGAGCCACCCAGGCACCCCGCATGCTTGTAATATTTTAGTGAAGGTTTGTCTTCTTTCTTTGCAGGGAACAGAATGGGTATAGACCAAACGCGAATCCTGTTGGACAAGGCATTAGACCTCCAGCAGCTGGATGCAACAGTTCGGTAGGCGGCATGAGCATGTCGCCGAACCAAGGCTTACAGATGCTGAGCGGCAGGCCCTATGGCTTGGCCGACCCCAGCTCCACCGGGCAGATGAGTGGGCCTAGGTATGGGGCTTCCAGCACCATAGCTTCAATGAACGCTGGGCCAGGCATGCAGTCCCCATCTTCCTATCAGAACAGCACCTATGGTCTCAACATGAGTAGCCCCCCACACGGGAGCCCTGGCCTTGGCTCCAACCAGCAGAACATCATGATTTCTCCTCGTAATCGTGGGAGTCCAAAGATGGCCTCACACCAGTTTTCTCCTGTTGCAGGTATTTGTGTTGGCATTTCCGTTTCTTTATTGTTTACTCTTCAGTAGTCCTTCTCTTTTTGTTCTGTTGCAATTCTTGTAAAGTCAGTTCATTTTCTAATAGAGTTAAGTGGCATTTTGTTATAGCATCTGATAGTCTAATTCTTGCCTTAATTTTTCTCCACATCCAGGTGTGCACTCGCCCATGGGATCTTCTGGAAATACTGGGAGCCACAGCTTTTCTAGTAGCTCTCTGAGTGCTCTTCAAGCTATCAGTGAGGGTGTGGGGACTTCTCTTTTATCCACTCTGTCTTCACCAGGCCCCAAACTGGATAACTCTCCCAATATGAATATAAGCCAGCCAAGTAAAGTGAACAGTCAGGATTCCAAGAGTCCCCTGGGCTTGTATTGTGATCAGAATCCAGTGGAGAGTTCAATGTGTCAGTCAAATAGCAGGGATCACCTCAGCGACAAAGAAAGTAAGGAGAGCAGTATCGAAGGGGCAGAGAATCAGAGGGGTCCTCTGGAAAGCAAAGGTCATAAAAAATTACTGCAGTTACTTACCTGTTCTTCTGACGATCGGGGTCATTCCTCTTTGACCAACTCCCCCCTGGATTCAAGTTGTAAAGACTCTTCCATTAGTGTCACCAGCCCCTCTGGGGTCTCTTCTTCGACCTCTGGAGGAGTGTCCTCCACATCCAATATGCACGGGTCACTGCTGCAGGAGAAACACCGGATCCTGCACAAGTTGCTGCAGAATGGGAATTCACCCGCGGAAGTAGCCAAGATTACCGCAGAAGCCACGGGGAAAGACACCGGTAGTGCGGCGTCTGGTGTGGAAGGAGGCGTCAAGCAGGAGCAACTGAGTCCTAAGAAGAAGGAGAATAACGCACTTCTTAGATACCTGCTGGACAGGGATGATCCCAGCGATCCGCTCTCTAAAGCACTGCAGCCCAAAGTGGAAGGAGTGGACAGTAAAGGGAGTCAGTGCAGCAGCAGCTCCACCGTTCCTAGCTCGAGTCAGGAGAAAGACTCTAAAATTAAGACCGAAACAAATGAAGAGGTAATTTGTCTGTTTTCCAGCTTAGCCATTGTGGTTAATCCTTGCATTTCTGTGTTAGAAAGACAGTATGTTACGTGCAAAACCCTATCTTCTATTTTAGGTTTATGTGATGGAAGTTATTCTCGAGCTGTCGGTTCTTTGTAATTCTTTTGGGCATCGTGAAGTGTAATGTGACGCAGTTTGGAAAGAACCAGATGTGGGTGTTTTAAATGTGGCTATAACTTGAACCAGTTGGTAGAGAATTTGAAAATTTTCACGGAGGTTTTGTTGTTGGAATGAGAGGGTTGGGTCATGTAATGGTATAGTAGAAAGAAATGGGGGGGAAAACTTAACACGTTAAGTAACAGAATTTTGATTTTTACCTAAAATCATGTTTCCCTCTGTACATGATCTCATTCCATATAAGCGTTTGTCAAACTCTGACTCCTCTGGGAGGTGTTAATGTGCACCTGAGAAAATTAAAGTCTTGGGGAAGTCTTGCTGTTAGGATGTCTATTTAATTTTTGTTGAACCTAGTGCTCCAAATTTATGGACCAAGAGCTCTTTTTATTTATTTTTTTATTTTATTAAAAAATTTTGTTTAATGTTTATTTATATTTGAGAGATAGAGACAGAGTGTGAACAGGGGAGGGATAGAGAGAGAAGGAGACAGAATGTGAAGCAGGCTTCAGGCTGTGAACTGTCAGCACAGAGCCCGACGCGGGGCTTGAACCCATAAACCTCGAGATCATGACCTGAGCCGAAGTCAGATGCTTAACTGACTGAGCCCCCCAGGCTGCCCCAGAGCCCTTTTTAAAGCATGCCTGTGAATCTTTTGTCGAATGTCAGCTTGTTGCCTTTGTTACTAATCATACTTGTTTTGGAAGGTATGTATAGAGGCAGGCCTCTCTGTCAGCTGATGATCCTGAGTAACACTAGCTCGAAAATACCTACGGTTTGAGAATTAAAGTTCCAGTGCAGATTTAAAAATGCCCCTGTTGAAAGCACTTCCAAACCCAGAGATTTCTTTCAGTAGTTAAAACTATTCTTCATTTCAAGGAAGAAGATTTAGGGTGGGGGTCTAAGTAAGCTAGCCTTTAAGTTGGGCGTTATCATTTCCGGTAACTTGTATTTTACTTGTTCCCGTTTCATTTGTGTTCTTCTGATGAATGTGTATGCGTATATATCTAGTAATGCACACAGGTTAATTAAAAAAAAACTTTCCCCCCCCCAGGGATCTGGAGATTTGGATAATCTAGATGCTATTCTTGGTGATCTGACTAGTTCTGACTTCTACAATAATTCCGTATCCACAAATGGTAGTAATCTTGGAACCAAGCAGCAGATGTTTCAGGGAACTAATTCTCTGGGTAAGAAAGAACTAGGTTTTATTCTTGCTGCCTTTTTAACGTTTCTTCGCACTTGTATGTATAGTTAACCCTTGAACAACACAGGTTTGAACAGCACATGTTTATTTACACACGTGTATTTTTTAAAAATAAATACAGTACAGTACTATAAACATTTTCTCATGGTTTTCTTAATGTTTTCTCCATTTTATTTTGAGAGTGCAGTATATAATACATATGACATACAAAATATGTGTTAATTGACTTATCAAAGTCTTTTGGTCAAAGTAGATAATTAATAGTAAGTTTTTGGGGAATCAGAAGTTGTATGGATTTTTTACTGTGTTGGGGGCTCGGTGCCCCTAAGCCCTGTGTTGTTCAAGAGTCAGCTGTGCTCTTACACTAAGATTGGAATCTAAGCATTTTTTTTTTAAGAGAAAGAGGGCAAGCATGTGTGTGTGCGAGCAGTGAGGAGGGGCAGAGAGAGAATCTTAAGCAGCTTTATGCTCAGTGTGACGCAGGGCTCAGTGTCATGACCCCGAGGTCGTGGCCTGAGTTGATGTCAAGACACTCAACCAACTGAGCCACCCAGGTGCCCCTAATTAGCATTTGTAAACTTCAAAATGCATACTCTACCTCTCAGCTTTGAATACTAATTCGTAGTGCATATGTTTTAAAAAGCGTTCTGGACGTTTTTCTATTTTTAAAAATTCCCTGTTTCTAATTAATATACCAGTAATCCTGGAACTTTTAGGAAAATGTTCATCATTGGTTGCTCCAGATGAGTACCAGGTACCTGAGCATCTATTTTTGTGAGGCATAGAGACTTAAATTAAAAAGCAACTAAAACTGTAGATAGAAGCCTGTCCTGAGACATTTCTGGAACCTGGTTATCTAGCTGGGAGACTTCTTTAGTGTTTGCTGATTCTCCCTCGGCCTCTCTTCCACAGCTATGTGGTTTCCTCACTCATCAGTTTAACGAGGGTATATTACAGGTATCGATCAAAAAAGAGTAATTCACAGTTATCAGGAATGGTGATTATTCATTTTCGATGGCACTATTTCCTAAACTAAAATGGAAAGATCAATCAAATGGATTGGAAACAGTAAAAAGTTAGGAGATTTTGTATTTCATTCCTTGTTTGACTAGAGGGCAACTTACCTGGTTATATTTAATTATAAAATTTTAAACAGAATCCACTTAAGAAGTTCCCTTAGGGAAGAACCTCTGGCAGTTTGAATGTTGCTAGCAGTTGTAATATTAAGCGAAGCGGAACACAAATGACCGTATCAGGCCGCAGAACGATGCCCTAGTACAGCAGCCAGTGCTGGGACTCTTGTTTTCTACTGGATTTGGAATACGGGGTTTTTGTCTTCTTTTTCTTCTTTGTGCGCGCGCGTGTGTTTAGTGTTTATTTTAGTAAGGGAAAGTCTCGTGTGGGTGGTATTGGTATTGATGTGTTGTCCTTGATTACTTATGTACTGAATTGTCAGAGGACATTTTGTATTGTGTATTTGTGTTTCAGCAGGTTTGAGGAGCCCACAGTCTGTGCAGTCCATTCGTCCTCCGTATAACCGAGCGGTGTCTCTAGATAGCCCTGTTTCTGTTGGCTCGAGTCCTCCAGTAAAGAATATCAGTGCTTTCCCCATGTTACCAAAGCAGCCCATGTTGGGTGGGAATCCAAGAATGATGGATAGTCAGGAAAATTATGGCTCAACTATGGGTATGTTATTTCTAATAAGTATTTATGATTAAACTTTTGGGAAAAGCAAATTTAGAATACTTAAAGCCATTTAAATAATTGGGATTAAGTAATAGGTTTATGAGTAACAGTAGCACAGTAGTTCTTTCATAAGTCTCCTTAATTTATTCTGTGGCTTGGTTTTTTAAGCTCTTTAAAAAATATTTATTTATTTTGAGAGAAAGCGAGAGAGAGAGAGATTATGAGAATGTGTGCATGCGAGACACGAGCGAGTGGGGGAGGGGCAGAGAGAGGGAGAGAGAGGATTCCAAGCAGGTTCTGTGCTGACAGCACAGATCCCGATGTGGGGCTTGATCCCATGAACTATGAGATCATGACCTGAGCTGAAATTCGCCTAATGCTTAACCGAACGAGCCACCCGGGCGCCCCTGGCTATTTAAACTCTTAAGGAAGCTTTCGGTCTGAGACCTTTTCTAACTTGTAATGAATACATGGCAACAGTTGCCCATCAAAAAATGTCTTTATTTATTTACTTATTTTTTTAAAGTTTAATTTTAATTTTATTTTTTTTAACGTTTATTCATTTTTGAGACAGAGAGAGACAGAGCATGAACGAGGGAGGGGCAGAGAAAGACAGGGAGACACAGAATCGGAAGCAGGCTCCAGGCTCTGAGCCATCAGCCCAGAGCCCGACGTGGGGCTCGAACTCACGGACCGTGAGATCGTGACCTCAGCTGAAGTCGGACGCTTAACCCACTGAGCCACCCAGGCGCCCCTCAAAAAATGTCTTTAAAAAAATAGTCTTCATAGTTGGCCAGTCCTATATTTAGGATGACAAAGCTTTTATTTTATTTTTATTCTTGGTTAAGTTCATGTGTAATGACGGTACTTACACAGCAAGGATTTCATGATAATCTGGAAAAGACGTAATCATTTCTACCTGTTTTAGGTGGACCAAACAGAAATGTGACTGTGAATCCGACTGCTTCCTCGGGAGACTGGGGCTTGCCAAGCTCAAAGACGAGCAGAATGGAGCCTTTGAGTTCAAACTCCGTGGGAAGACCAGGAGCGGATTACAACGCTTCTTTACCCAGACCTGCAGTGAGCGGCTCGATGCCCACGTTGCCCCTTCGGTCCGCTGGCATCCCAGGTGCGAGGCCGGCGTTGCCGCCACAGCAGCCACCACAGCAGCAGATGCTTCAAATGCGTAAGCGTCCCCTTCGCCAAAAGAGAAAGTGAGATGACACGGGGCGGTGTTTGCTCTTGCCTTCTTTGAAAATGCATCCCCTCTTTTTCCTCCACCAGGGCCTGGTGAAATTCCCATGGGAATGGGGGTCAGTCCGTATGGCCAGGCAGCACCGTCCAACCAGCCGGGTTCCTGGCCAGATGGCATGTTGTCCGTGGAACAAGGCTCTCATGGGACTCAAAATAGGTGAGGCTTTATTATGTGACTCTGTAGAAGATGTTAGCATTGGATTATCTAGAAAATGCTCAGAGCACAGGAGCAAACCTGAAAGAGAATGAGAAAAACTCACTGTGACCAAGGTGCCTGGTTGCCACCTGGGCATTTCAGGGATGATGGTGAAAGTGCACCACAGCACTCTGTTTCTGTGAAAGATTGTGTGTCTTCTGTTTTTGTTTAGCTTGATCAGTGACTCATTTGCATGAAAGAAGCCACCTGTCAGTGTCAGTTCTGCCTTCAGTTCTGCAATAAAGAAAAAATGGCTTGATCTGTTGGGGGGACAGTGGTGTAGCTTTGTGCGTTTATTAGCTTCAGTGCTTCTCTACCCAGTGGAGAACAAATAGCCTCGCCACAGAATTTTTCCTGAGGCAGAATGAGTATCTAGGTCCATGCCCTTCTGATGTGTTGGAGGGCTATGGCACCGTATTGTGGGTAAATGGAATTTGTATTGTACTTGTTAACACGTGAGCTCTGTGGCCACGGGGAACAAAAAGTTATTTTGGCAGGTCCCAGGCTCAGTTTGCTGATGGTTGAACATTTGTGTTTTTTTCTTTTTTTCTAGTCCTTTGTGGGTTACTTCAACTTAACAAATATCATAACCATGACCACCTCTGTTCTTGTATGATCTTGAGACTAGCACCCTGTTCCATCCTCCTCAACCTCTGCTGTCCCCTAAATGTGTAGGGATCTAGCAGTTACCTTTGGTGGTGGGAGTGTGTGCTAGGCATGTGTAAGCTAGATGTGGTAACTGTAGATGGCCTGGCGGAAGGTTAAAATTGTGGGCCTTCAATTTAAGTTGGTGACATTTGCTCTTCTCTCTTAACCAACCAAGTTGGTTTATTGTTTCTACTTGTAATAATTAAGGTATTACTGTATATTAAAAACGTGTGTGGTGAGAGAGAGAGAGAGAGAGAGAGTGTGTGTGTGTGTGTGTGTGTCAGTAAGAGGAAAAGCACCACTGGCATTGATTGCAAGTCTCTGTTTAGGCCACTTCTTAGGAATTCCCTGGATGATCTTCTTGGGCCACCTTCTAACCTGGAAGGGCAGAGTGATGAACGAGCGTTGTTGGACCAGCTACACACTCTCTTGAGCAACACAGATGCCACAGGCTTGGAAGAAATTGACAGAGCTCTGGGCATCCCTGAACTTGTGAATCAAGTAGGTAGCATTAACATGGAAATGGAAGTGTGTAGGTGCACACGTGTGTGCATACATTCATGAAGCCATGCACAAGAACGCCTGTATGTGTTATCTTTCCGATCACTTGTGTTACCTCACTGTGTTCATGGAGAGTGATGATTGGAGTTCCTAACCCTCACAAGCACTGTGCTGTGGCCCACGTGGATGAAGACACACACAGTGTGGACAAGCAAGTGGTGAAACAGATACAGAGCATGATTATTCTTTTAAATCTTTTTCAGTCTGTTGGGCAACAAAGGTGCTTGTTTTATTTATTTTTTTAAAGATTTGAGTAACCTGTACACCCACCGTGAATTTTGAACTGAAAACCCTAAGATCAGGAGTGTCATACTGTACCAACTAAGCCAGCCAGGTGCCCCAAAGATGTTTGTCTTAAATTGTATTTTGTTGATTGCAAGATATAACGTATTTTATGTTTTTTTTTATATGTGTTTTAAAAATAGTTTTCTGATGGAGTTTTTCTTGATATGCAACAGTACGTTATTTATGTAGGTTTACTTATTGATTTATTGATTCTTTCATTTAACAAATATTTACCTTCTATATGCCAGTTAGTGTTAGAGGCTGAGGGGAAGTAGTGAACAAACGAGTTCCTGCTCCCGAAGCTCACATCCCACTGGACAGGCAAGCATCAGGCAAGGAGCCACCTGGATAGCAGCAGACACGGTAGGGTAGAGATTAGCAGGAAAGGCCTAGGACACTAGGAGACTATCGTAAAAGAACCTTTTCTTGGGGTGTGGACGGGGTGTCCAGATTTTACTCAAAAAATGCCCTCTATCTGAGCTACCATTTGAAGGCTGTTAACTTGTCTCCTACGTTTAAATCGTTTTCCCAGTTTCTTTTCAGTGGGGACTTGTTTGTAGTTTTGTTCTTTAGTTTAAAAATGTTTGTGTTTTCAAGTCCAGGATGATGAGATGAAGAATTACTGGGGACTCGAGTGAACGGTCAGGAAAGCTTTTTCTGGGGAGATGGCATGTCAGTTGATGTTTGAAGGGTGAGTTGGAGCCAGCTCAGAACACAGCGAGGGGGAGAATGTTCCATAAGGGGTATGGCTAACTCAAAGGTCCTCAGGCAGAGAAGGGCTTGGGGGTTCAACAAAGTGACTAAAAGTCCACGAGAGAAGGGGAGGGATTGCTGTAGGATGATGTTGGGGAGGAGAGGTCAGTGGAGGTTAGGTTCCACAAAGCCATCTTAAGGAGTCTTCCATTTTTCTGCTATATTGGGAAGCCATAAAAGATTTTAAGCAGGGTAATGAAGAGATTTGCTTTTCTTTTTTGTTATTTTTAATTTTAATTTTTTTTAAGTTCATTTATTTTGAGGGGGAGAGAGAGAGTTGGGGGGGGGAGGGGCAGAGAGAGGATGGGTACAGAAGATCCGAAGCAGGTTCTGTGTTGACAGCAGAGACCCCCATGTGGGGGTCTCGAACTCATGAACCGTGAGAACATGACCCGAGCCAAAGTCAGACACTTAACCGACTAAGCGGTCCAGGCGTCCCTAATTGTTATTTTTGCCAAGTAATCTGTGTTTGTAACTTTGAAATGATACAGAAATATACTCTTTGAAGAATCATGCACATTTACCCTAGTCAGAGATAGTGAAACTCAACTCTTTATTTTGAGAATATTCTAAGTAATATGCTTGTGCAACTGTCCTTCATCAACTTCAATCTGTATCTGTTGATTTCCTGATAGGATAGTTGACTGTGCATTCATAGTCCCTTATCTGAGAACTTGGGGCTCAGGAATTTTGGGATTTAGAAAGATCAAGTGGTGCGTATGTGCCACATACTCTGTGATGCCCCTGGTGGAGTTTTGAGCAATATTGTAGTTTTAGGCAGTAGCCGGTCATCATACATGCTAATATTTTTATAGCAAAATAGTCACCCCAAATGAGACATCTAGAGATTATGTATTGCTTCATTAAGTTCAGATCAAGTTTTGCTATTAAATACATTTAATACAGATGAAAAATTGTGTTGCTTTTTTTTTTAGAACTTTTTTTTTTTTTGGATTTTTTTTTGGAATTTCAGATAAATTGTGGATCTGTATTTAGCTCCCCTTTCTCCACATCCATACGCATTACATAGTACTCCCAGAATAATTATGTCTTTTGTTGTTAAATAGGTGGTCAATATTTATATTAATTTGACTCCTTGCTGAGCCAGGTATAGTTTGTATAGGATTTTGGTTTTGGTTTGTCTGATTTTGAGTTAATTGCCCTTTTTTTGTTTGTTTGTTTTTTGTTTTTGTTTATTTATTTTGAGAGAGAGAGACAGAGAGACAGAGACAGCATGAGTGGAGGAGGGGCGGAGAGAGGGAGAGAGAGAATCTCAAGCAGGCTCTGCACTGATGCGGGGCTCAAATTCGTGAAACTGAGAGATCGTGACCTGAGCCAAAACCAAGAGTCAGATGCTTAACCGACTGAGCCAGCCAGGCGCCCCAGCTGCCTTCCTTTTTGATTTGCTTTGTTTTTACACATTTCTGATCCTTTCCAAATACTGCAGCAGAACTGTAAAATTTCTCTTAATTTTTTCTTCACGTATTCAGACACATTTTTAGGTAATTCTTCAGTTCCTTGCTTCCCTCTTGTGATTCTCCGTTGGTCTGCTTTACTCTGTCCTGAGAGGCAGGTCTAGACGCTTTTCTGTGTCAGATCTCCCAGCTCTGGTCCCAAGTGGTTTTCCCTCTTGCTTTATTCCTTTGTTTTGTTGAAACACAGTTTCTGTTAATTTCTCCACCCCACTGCATGGGATAAAGTCTGAAAATATCTTTTATTCCACTCTCCTGCATTAAATTTTGGGTTGAAAATAATTTTTTCTTAGCATTCTGAAAGAATTGTTTGATAGCTTTCTGGCATCCATTGTTGCCATTGACTCATAGTCAGTCTGATTCCTGTTTTTATGTGTGATTAGTTTTTTCTGTTTGGAATTATTCAGGAACTTTTTCTCTGAAATTGCAGGAAGCCTTATCTTGGTATGGGCCTTGTTTCATTCATTCTGCTGTATATCAAGTGCACAGATAATCTTTTTGGTTTGGGGGCATTTTCTGTGTCCTGTCTTTTTTTTTTTAACTAGTGAGTTTTGTTTTCAGTTCCTAATACACTAGTGTTTTCATTTTTTTAATATAATTTGTCAAATTGGCTAATGTACAGTGTGCACCCTTGGTTTTGGGGGTAGATTCCCATGGTTCATCAGTTACATACAACACCCAGTGCTCATCCCAACAAGCACCCTCCTCAGTGCTCATCACCCATTTTCCCCTCTCCCGCCCGCCCCTCCCCCCGCCATCCACCCTCAGTTTGTTCTCTGTATTTAAGAGTCTCTTGTGGTTTGCCTCCCTCTCTCTCTGTTTGGTGACTCGTGAGTTTTAATTGCATTTGTTAGTAATGAGGCTGAACATTAGTAAAGCTTACAGACATGTCATTTGGTATCATTTCTTTAATAATTTTATCTCTTCTGTTTTTTTCTTCTTGGGTGTTGATTGACATGTTGGGTATTACACTGAATCTCTGTTTTTTAATCTCTATTTTTCTTGTCTCTGAGTAACGTTTTATTTGAGTCACTTTCATGTTGAAAGCTGTCTTCGTCAGATATCTGGTGATCCTTGGCTATCTTTTTATATTTAAGTATGATGTATTAAAAAGGATCAGTCGTCACTGAAAGTGGTTGGTCAGGGGCTGGCCCTTTTATTTCAGGACTCCCCAGAATTCAACATCTAGAGCCATTGATGCATCTCCCCTCCTACTCCCACTTTACAGTTTTTCTCACCTGGGAATTTATTACCTGATTGTATTTTGGGAACTGGGCTGGGGGTGCGAGTAGATGATACCATAGTATTAAGATATAAAATTATAAAAATAAAAATTTTACTAGAAATCATAAATAAGACTTCCTGTTTTCAGGCTCTGCCTACCCTTGCCCTCCGCTGTGCCTGGTGTCCCAGAACTGAGGTTGCCGAGGGAGTAGGTGGAAAGTACGGCCATGTAGCTGTGCGGAGTCGGGGGACAGGTGGAGGGCAGGGAGGTGGCTGCCCCCTGCTCTCTGCCCAGATTCCTCACCAGCCCCGTTCGAGCACTTTGCCTGAGCCTCTGCCGTCCCAGTGGAGCCTGTCGTTGGCTCGGTGTCTTACGTGTGTTTTTCTCCACAGACACGTTAGTGCCTACTTTCTCTCTCTCTCTCTCTCTCTCTCTCTCTCTTAATTTTCTAATGTTTTATTTATTTTTGAGAGAGAGGAAGAGAGAGAGAGAGAGAGAGTGGGAGACACAGAATCCTAAGCAGGCTCCAGGCTCTGAGCTGTCAGCACAGAGCCTGACTTGAGGCTCGAACCCACGAACCGCGAGATCATGACCTGAGCCAAAGTCGGACACTTAGTGAGCCACCCAGGTGCCCCGGTGCCTACTCTCTTGAGTTGGTTACTCCTCTCTTTTCCTGTCTTGCAAATACCTGTTGAAATATTTATCTTGTTGCCTTCCTTATTCTCGTTGTTTTGTGGATAAATACTACCTTTTAAATTCTTCGCTGGTATTTTAGTAGAGTTAGCAAGAGAAGGGAGGTAAATATGCATGATCGATCCATGTTTCACTTACAGTGTGGTTTACTTTATAGAAAGATATTTCAGGTGGCTCTCTGGGGAGGGGAATTGGTATGAGGGGACAGAGTAGACACATAGATGTCAGTTACTACAAGAGTCCAAGAAAGTGTCTTAGAGAGGGTCACAGCTGTGGAATGGAAGAAGGGAAGGATGCATAATGTGTCCTGGAAGAAAACTGACAGGACTTGGTGGACCGTGTATGCACACACGTGCTTGGAAAGGGAGAGGGGGGCACCTGGGTGGCTCAGTCGGCTGAGCGTCCGACTTTGGCTCAGGTCACGATCTCACAGTTCGTGAGTTCAGACCCTTCATCGGGCTTGCTGCTGTCAGTGCAGAGCCTGCTTCAGATCCTCTGTACCCCTCTCTCTATGCTCCTACCCTGCTCACGCTTTCTCCCAAAAATAAAACATTAAAAAAGGGGGGAGAATGTGAGGATTCCAGATTGCTGGCTTTAGTTCTGGGCAAATGGTGTTGTCATGTTGCCATGAGGGAAGATTGGAGGAGAATTGGGTCTTTTGGGCGAGGGACTCTTTGGAACCACTACCTGTGTTTTCTACACGTGAAGTCTGAGATGCCTGAGACATCCAGGTAAAGATGTTAAGTAGCCATCTGCGTAAGCAGAATTAGAACTCGGAGACACTTGAGCCGGAGGCAAGTTCAGCAGTCGTCACTAGTAGATGAGGAGACCAAAATAGAAAATGTAATGAGAGGAAAAAGGTCCGAGGACTGAACCCTGATGATCTCTTAACATGCCTCCAAAGGGGAGATCAGGGGGGTAGGGAGATTGAGGGTGGTGTCACCGTCACAGTGGGGTGAAGTGTGTTTTGGGACGAGACTGTTGCCTGCATGCTTGGCCTTCTGTGCCCGTGGATAGGACGGTAAAGGTGAATGCAGTATCTGACAGGCTCTTCTTGTCTTAGCGTGGCAGCTCTTCCCTCCTGCAGAATTCTTTTTTAGAACATTTTTTAATGTTTATTTTATTTTTGAGAGAGACAGAGACAGAGTGTGAGCTGGGGAGGGGCCGAGAGAGAGGGAGACACAGAATCCGAAGCAGGCTCCAGGCCCTGAGCTGTCAGCACAGAGCCCGACGCGGGGCTCGAACTCACAGACCGTGAGATCATGACCTGAGCCGAAGTCGGATGCTTAACTGACTGAGCCACCCAGGCGCCCCTGGAATGTTTGTGTCACTGCTTTTGCTGTCAGCTGCTGGACTTTATTTTGGAGACATTCTTAGCATGCAGAGAGGTGATGCCGGCACATAGCAGGCACTTACAAATCTTGTTGAATGAATGGGTTTCTTAACAGTCCCTCTGGCCTGTTAAGGCCAAATAGTAGCGAATGACCACCTTTAGGTTTTGTGTATGCAGCTAGCAGTAGCCTCGGGGGATATGAGCTTCTGTTGATTTGCCCTGTCTCTACCAAAATCACTTCTAACCACTGTCAGAAACATTTTTGTATGAAATTGTGTGGGAATCAGTTGATCCCTGTGGTTTTAATTAGTTTATTTTGTACTTGGCTTGGTCTGTGTTGGTACAGAAATGTGGTCTGGAACAAATAGTCTTTCTCCAGATACTTGAGTGTCCATGTGAGACTTTGAGCTAGGCACTAGGACACATCTGTGAAAAGATGGGTCATGATCTGGATTCTTACAGACTTCAGACAAGAAACTTGATTTTGCCTTTGGAATTCTGTGACATCCTTGTTCGTATGCATTGACTTTATGTTTTACCTTCCTTGGAGCATTTGATTTCTGTCGCTTTCTCAGATGTACTTCATTGTTCATGTATGTGTTTAATGTTTTAGGGACAAGCTTTGGAGTCCAAACAGGATGCCTTCCAAGGCCAAGAAGCGGCAGTAATGATGGATCAGAAGGCGGCATTATATGGGCAGACGTATGC
Source organism: Panthera pardus (assembly GCF_024362965.1). NCBI lineage: Eukaryota > Metazoa > Chordata > Mammalia > Carnivora > Felidae > Panthera > Panthera pardus. The sequence goes on along the minus strand of NW_026526821.1, from coordinate 13,634,847 downwards.
AGCACAGGGGCCTCCAATGCAAGGAGGCTTTAATCTTCAGGGACAATCACCATCTTTTAACTCCATGATGAGTCAGATGAGCCAACAAGGCAGTTTTCCTCTGCAAGGAATGCACCCGCGGGCCAATATCATGAGACCTCGGACAAACACCCCCAAGCAACTCCGAATGCAGCTTCAGCAGAGGCTGCAGGGCCAGCAGGTAACCAGCTGTCCCTTGTCAACTAAAAGCCCTTTTGTTTCGACTTCTCTGTAATGTTTTGTTTGTATAGATGTTCCTTGTTAGGGAGCGGTCCTGTGGGAGTTGGATAAGATTGTTCTGTTGTGCAGGTTAAAAAGTAAAAAATGTCAGGATTGCCCTTGGAGGAGAAGAGTATTTCTTGATGGCTTCATTAGTTTTAGAGATAGATGATTTTTTTTTTTTAAGTTTATTCATTTTGAGAGAGTGAGAGTGAGTGGGGGGGTGTTGGGGGGGTGGGCAGAGAGAAAGAGAGGGAATCCCAAGCAGGCTCTGTGTTGTCAGTGCAGAGAGCCTGATGCAAGGCTCAGACCCACAAATCATGAGATCGTGACCTGAGCTGAAATCAGGAGTCAGACGCTTGACTGACTGAGCTGACCAGGTGCCTTGAGGTAGATGATTTCTATTTTACTTATTTGTTTATTTATTTACTTACTTATTTGCTTATTTTTAAAAAAAAATTTTTTTTTTAACGTTTATTTATTTTTGAGACAGAGAGAGACAGAACATGAACGGGGGAGGGTCAGAGAGAGGGAGACACAGAATCTGAAACAGGCTCCAGGCTCTGAGCGGTCAGCACAGAGCCCGATGCGGGGCTCGAACTCACAGACCATGAGATCATGACCTGAGCCGAAGTCGGCCGCTCAACCGACTGAGCCACCCAGTCTCCCCCTTATTTACTTATTTTGAGAGTGTTCATGCGCACATGTGCTCCCACACACACGTGCATATGCACACACACAGTGAGGGAGGGGCAAAGAGAGGGAGAGAGAGAATCCCGAGCAGCCGTGCTGTCAGTGCGGAGTCCGACGTGGGGCTTGATCTCAGGAACTGTGGGATCATGACCTGAGCTGAAATCAAGACTTGGACGCTCAGCTGAGCCACCTACGAGCCCCATGATTTGCACATTCGTTTTATGGAACCTCTGCTTTCTAGGTGTTTTGTGAAACTTGAGCTCTCTTAACATTCTAAGATAAGATTTCTCTTTTTTATTGTTTCCTTAATGCCCAACAAATCTTTTAAAATTTAATTACTCACATTGTTTGTGCTGAGTTAGTGAATGTGGCAGAACGGAACCATGTAAGCAGCTGAGTGAGTGTGGAGTCCAGCGAGCCACAGACTGTGCTAGTGCCTCCACATTCCTAAAAGTCAGCGTAGGTACCCTGAGAAGCTGTGCTCATACGTGCATGGTATCATTTGGCTTTTCACCCCTTCTTTCCTCTAAAAGTTACCTGGGAAAAGCTAATAGAAGAGGAAGTTCATTCACTATTAGTTTGAGCAAGTTAAAGCTATTTCCCTAATGACCTAAATAATTCCAGGGAAAAATCTCACTTTATGAATCCTTCGAGTTTCTTTTGAAGATCGTCTTTTTTTTTTTTTTAATGTTTGTTTATTTTTGAGAAAGTGAGCGCCTGCGCAGAAGCGAGGGAGGCGCAGAGAGAGAGAGAGAGAGAGGAAGCACAGAATGTGAAGCAGACTTCAGGCTCTGATCTGTGGCTCGAACCCATGAACTGTGAGATCATGACCTCAGCCAAAGCCAGGGGCTTAACTGACTGAGCCACCCAGGTGCCCCAAAGATCGTCTTTAAGCTGCACAATTACACTTTTACTTTTCCTCCTGACGCCAAATAAAGCTTCAAATGCTTGCCAAGGACTTTTCAGCCTGAACTTTTTTGAACACAGGGCTTGAACTCACGACCCTGAGATCAAGACCTGAGCTGAGATCGAGTTAGACGCTTAGCCGACTGAGCCACCCAGGGCCCCCCCCCCCCCCTTTTTTTTTTTTTTTAAAGATTTTACATCTTTATTTTTAAGTAATCTCTACACCCAACGTGGGGCTTGAATTTAGAACCCTGAGGTCAAGAGTTGCATGCTCCACTGACTGACCCAGCCAGGCCGCCCTCAGCCTGAACTTGTTTTGAAGTGTTTGGAAGCGTGCGGGTTCCGTGTAGATGTGACGTGACCAGGTTAACGGGTTGGAGGTGGCATCGTGACCTCTCCGGGTGGTGCCGAGGATTTGGAAAGCTGTTTGGGGCTCATCGACATAGTTAACTTCCACCCTAACCGGCCTGTCTCTCCCCAGTTTTTGAATCAGAGCCGTCAGGCGCTGGAAATGAAAATGGAAAGCCCCACTGCCGGGGGTGCTGCGGTGATGAGGCCCATGATGCAGCCCCAGGTAAATCCCCAGGTGAGAACAGACCTCTCCAAGTGCATTGCTGTGGGGCCTGCTCCACGACTGGCCCTCAGTAAACGTGTGTTACAGCAAGTTTCTGGTGGAAGAAATCATTCCACGATCTCCTCACACTCCCTCTTCCATTCTTCTGTCTTGCTGGTGATGAGGAAGAGTCAGGAGGAGAGGTTCTTTTATTAAAACTGCTGTTTTGTGTTTTCTAATTAATTCCCTTTGTGATCATTTGCTGTGTTGTGAAAACAGCTATCACTTACTTTTTAGGAATTCAGTAAATCTGGAAACTTCTGTTTCTGGGTTTTGAAACCACGTGCTCGCCGGGTAAAATCTGAGGTTATAAGAAGAAAATAAATAATACATAATCCTACTCTCAAGGATCACCTCTGAGATGACCTGTTTCCCATAGTGGGAAGGATGATGTTCAAGTTCTCTGTACCTCCAGCCCAAGGTGGAGACTGTTCTACGGTATTAATGTGCACGAGGCAGATGACCACCCGGAAGTCCTCTACTGTGGTTGGAAATTCTGTTCATAATTACTGTAGAGAAACAACCCACTGTGAAATGCCCAGTATTTACTGTCTTAAGCCTGCTCGGAAGTACTTTGACGATAACAGTTTGAGTAAGCTGAGTTAGGGTGCCCTCCAAAAAGATGAGTTTGCTTTTTGGAGATGTTCTCTTCTAGCTGATGGGGCCCAGATCAGCTCTTTGGTTCTGGGCTTGGACCATGTACCTCCGGACCCTCCAGACCGCTGCTCCTAACCCTCCGTCTCTCCCTTCAGAAGCTTTAAGGAGACTATACAGGCCCTTTCTGGGGTAGATTCCTGATTACCGGAGGGTAACCCCATTCTTTTGGGGAGTGCTCTGTTGTGCCTCCCCTCCTCCTGCACTCTTACTGCTGCCTTTTTCCTTCTTGTAGTTTTATTTCATATTTTCTGAAAAGTTTGTCCTCACATTCTACCCTTCAGTGTTCTCTCACTTTGAGAAATGTTTTCTGTGTTAAAGCTTGACGACTCGCCTGAACAATTTCCAGGTCCCTGTTCTGCACCTCGTCGCCTTGCCGGAACGCCTTTACCGTGATGAGAAACGTGCATTTTTCCTTTTTTGTGAAGAGAGGCATCGGGTGATTTTTCGCACCTAATGTATTGTGGTGGTACTACGTGTATGGAATTGGCTGGTTCTGGCTCTGTGTAATTACATTCTTTTTTGGGGTATCAGCAGGGTTTTCTTAATGCCCAGATGGTTGCCCAGCGCAGCAGAGAGCTGCTCAGTCATCACTTCCGACAGCAGAGGGTGGCCATGATGATGCAGCAGCAGCAGCAGCAGCAGCAACAGCAGCAGCAGCAAACCCAGGCCTTCAGCCCACCCCCCAACGTGACCGCTTCCCCCAGCATGGATGGGGTCTTGGCAGGGCCCGTGATGCCACAAGCCCCTCCCCAGCAGTTTCCATACCCGCCAAATTATGGTAAATTTGACAGCGAGAATGTCTTCCCCGGAGTGACATTACTAAGGTCATAAGATTCATAGGTCTGTTGCATGTTAAACACAAAATCCTATTTACTCCCTCTGTTAGTCACAAGGAAGACAGAATTAACTAAAAACAACAGAACAAAGGATATGGTGACCGATGAGGCAGACAAGGGACAAGCAGAGGCCGGATCAGATGAAGAGTTTTGGTGATATTCTGAAGGCAGTGGGGAGTCACTGAATGTTAATAGACATGTTTGCACTGGGGAGAGGTCATCGGGCCTGTGAGGCATGTCCGTTAGAAGGCGAGAAGAGAGAGTGGAAGAAGGGAGGACAATTAGAGCACCCCAAACAAGAGATGATGGTCATGCAGCATCACAGAGGGGGTAGTCCGAATGGAGAGAACCTGATTCGTTGAAAGAAACACACCAAAATGTTTCTGGTGGTGCACAGGTGATTGTAATTGAGGTAGATGTTCTATCAGGGTTAAGCATTTTTATTTTTTTTCAGCTCTTGTTTTTTCAGCTCCCCATGTCTTGATTTGGAAGAAAGACAACCCCCCCCCCCCCCCCCCCCGCCAATATGTCCCATTGTGGTAGAACTCTACAGTCTGAGCCCTTGGTCATCCCCCCCCCCCCCCCCCCCCCCCCCCATATATGTCCCAGTGTGGTAGAACCCTACAGTCTGAGCCCTTGGCCACAAAGGAGGGCTGGGTGGGCTTCTGGGTTCCTCTCCTTGGTGACTTGGGTGTATTAATTACAATAATACACATTACCTTTTCAGGTCAGTCTTTGAGAGAGACTAGGAACACGGTAGGAACGGGGATAGAGGTATCTTTTGGGGAAATCATATTTTCAGTGCACTCCTGCCAGCTTGGGACCGAGGGACAGTGATGTGAACAGCAGGAAGCGGCATCCCTTTCACACAGAAATGTCCATGAAGTAACAGCTCTTCAGGTGACCCAGATGCTTTCTGCAGTGAGCCCCTTCCTCCAGTCTTGGTGGGAAGCAAGAGGAACTGGCAGGCAGCATCCTGTGGCACTTTACATCTTGTCTGTCTTACGTTGCCCCACGTTTAGAAAAGAACATAAAGCTTCTATAGACAGTTGATACTCTAAGGAAGATACCATTTTCGCATTATAATTTCTGCTTTTTCTTCTTTTTTTTTTTCGAGGGATGGGACAACAGCCAGATCCGGCTTTTGGGCGAGTGTCTAGTCCTCCCAATGCAATGATGCCCTCAAGAATGGGGCCCTCCCAGAATCCCATGATGCAGCACCCTCAGACCGCGCCCATGTATCAGTCCTCGGAAATAAAAGGCTGGCCATCAGGAAACCTGGCCAGGAACAGGTGAAGAACAGAGACTTGAAAAGCCATTCACATTCTAGTGCCCAGAAATTCAGGAAATTAACCTCTGCATTTTTCTGTGTGGATGGAGAGATCAAAAGCCTGTGTGGATGGAGAGATCAAAAGGCCTGGGTTCATCTTAGAAAGTGTGGTATTTGGCTCATCCATTGTGAGGCTTCTTCCTCCCCTACGCATGCCTGGGAAGCTTTGATTGCACACAGCTGTGAAACCTAGAAGGCAGGCAGGCAGTCAGGGAATCTTCTCTCCCTCCTGTTCTCTGCTTAAGTACAGCAACGTTTGACAGTTGTGATGGTCTCTGCGTGCATGTCTGGTGTTACTAGAATGAGCCAGGAGGTAATTTCACACTTCTTTTTACAGCTCCTTTCCCCAGCAGCCGTTTGCCCACCAGGGGAACCCCGCAGCGTACGGTATGGTGCACATGAATGGCAGCAGTGGTCCCATGGGACAGGTGAACGTGAACCCCATGCCCATGTCTGGCATGCCCATGGGTCCTGATCAGGTATGGGGCTCTAGCCTGAACTTTTCTCAAAAAATTTTTCCTTTTCTCTTGAGAGAACCCAAACTGCAACTGTAATCTAAAGGTCCTCGGCAGATTTTTAACTTGGGCGTATAACTCAGAACTACAGTGGTTGAAAACACTTGTGGTTTGAAGGCATTGGGCCATTAAATATGTTTTCGGTAATGTGAGATCTAAGGAATTGGAGTCAGCCAGAGTCAGGTTGCAGGCCATCATTATAGACCTGTGGATTCTTCTGTGTTGTGCAGAGCATATGTTTTACTCACGTGTCTTCTGGTTGCTAACAGAAATATTGCTGACACTTCTACACCTCCAAGGAAATCACTGTAGAAATGACACTGCACTAGAACTATTGGAAGTAAAGAATCGTCCCACGCACCTGCCAGCTCTGAAGAGGGAACCAGCTTTGATCTCTGGGAAGGGTATTCCAAGTGATGTCATTGGAGCAGGACTGGGTTTGAAATTGAAGTGCGATGTCTACCTGTATTTTTCCTTCTTCTGTGTATCATGGGATTCAAAACAAATATTTTGCTGACATTCTGCCTCTTAGGGATGTGATTCTGGAGGTACGGAGTGTTACTGATCACAAAACTCTGCTGTGTCCCTTCTTTCTGCCTGTCGGTGTTTCAGATGAATGTGGGCGGGCTAGAGAACACCGGAGAAGTACGGCGAGATTAGGATGTCTGGTCTCTCTGTGGCAGACAGTCCCAGCCCTCACGTGTTCTTGTCGCTACCAGATACTCCGTGTTCCCACCCTCTGTCCTGAGAAGTTGGCTTGTCCTATACTGATCGTGTTGAGTTGCTCCAATCCTGTTCTTGGTTGTCCTGGACTTTTTCCTAAGTAGGAATTTCCTCTGTCCCTAACGTCCTAGAATACTTCGCCTCCAGAACTGTCCTTGATGTCCTGTGGCTTTGCAGAAGGGGAAATGACAGTATTTAATTGCAGCAGTAGCAGTTTTTTCACATGCTAATGTGCAGCTGAGTGCACTTTATTTAAAAAGTAACGGATACATGCAATATTCCGGAGGTCTTGAGGAATGGCGAACCACATTCCCGCCCGGTTTTTGTCTGAACGAATCAGTTGGACGAGAACTATGATTGTTTTGTCGTCGTTGAGAGTACCCGTGTCACCCTTTGCCTATATGGTAGAGCAATAATGCTTTTTGAAAATAAACTGCAGAAACCCAAGGCCAGGTACTGCATTCTGAATCAGAATTTTGCAGCGTTTCTGTGAATAGATTCTCTTTTGTAAATACGACCTTTAAGATATTGTATTATGTAAAATATGTATATACCTTTTTTGCAGGTCACGGCAACTCAATTTTTACAGAGTTTGTGAAGCTAAATATTTAACATGTTGACTTCAGTAAGCTCAGTGTGGTGAGGCTGCAAACAGAAGAGACAGCCCCTGAATTTTTTGGCCTGGGGGAGGTGGGGGGCAGTGGTCTGCAGCTCCCTACCTCCCCCCCACCCCGCCCCCCTAGTGTTAGATGGTTCCCTATCAGTCTCTTAATCTTAAATGCTTTCGAAAAAGATCATTTGTTTAGATGTAGGCATTTTCAACTTTTAAATTCCTCTACCAGAACTAAGCACTTTGTTAATTTTAGGGGAAAGAATAGATAGGGGGAAATAAACTTAAAAAAAAAAAAAAAATCAAGAATTTTAAAAGATCAAGCGATTTAAAAAAGAATGTTGGATTTTAAGCAGTCCATAAATTAATAGCAATTCATAGTGTTTTGTTTTTTAATTGAAATACGTTGCCTTTCATCGGTTGTAGGAGTTTCCGTAAGGTTTTGGTTGCTAGGACCCAAATCCCCACATTGAGATCTCAGGGGTTGAACCCTTGATGTGTGGTTTCCGGTGTCTGCTTGGCTGTCTCATCACTGAGATGTGTTCTCGTCCCTGAGAACTAGAGGAGCCACACGGTGGTTCCTTAGGGAGCTCAGCCTCCAGGACAGCCAGGTCGTCGAGCTCCAGAGCCGGAGTCCAGCAGAGCGAGTCCCTTTGCACCCGCTGCCCCTGCCCCTTTGTGCTGCTGTCAGGCTTTGACTCTTGTTTTAGTCCGTTGGGGATAGAGAAAAAGTCCATTTAATTCCTTCTATCTGGTTCACTTTATTAGCTTCAAATAGCTGAGTGAAATTGGGTTTTAAAAATGTCTTGTGAATTTCAAAGGTGTCTGCTAGCTTTGGTGTCAATTTCCTAGCAATAACTGAGAGCCAGTTAATTTTTATTTCATACATGTTTAGGCAATTTTTCTAGGTGTCTCTGAAGGTAAGATCATTTCATTTCTTTGATTTCTGTGTAAGTAAAACCTGTATTTCCAGAACCACCAGTGGAATAGGTTTGGGTTTTACACCGTCTCCCCCACCACCCGGTTAAAAATAAATCTAAGATTGAAAATCCATCAACTTCCATCATAGTGGCCTGTACTTTTTAGATAACACATTCTCCTGTCTGGAGACAGAGGCGTAGCTGAGTAAGAGTCTGTCTTAATAGTTACAGCCGTGTCAGGTATCTGAACTTTCCTCGTTTAAGTCATGGGTGCGTGGAGAGAAACAGAATGGTGCTCTTACCTTTCTTGACTTTTAAAAAGTAAAAAAAAAAAAAAAAAAAAAAAAAAAAGTTTTTTGATTCTTTTCCTCAGTCCCAGCTCCAGGCTAACTGGAAGGCAGCACCCCTTTTATATGGGAAAAAAAGAAAGTTTATTATAAGTTTTTATATTTTCTACTTGTTCATTTTATTGGTGCAAACTTAAGAATTTGATCTTTCTTTTAATAGATGCTGTCTTTTGAAATAATTTGTTTTTACCTTTATTGCCCTTTTATCTTTTTTGGATAATTCTCTTTGTACTCTGGCTGCCTACCTCTCCTCACCCCTACCCCCCACTTTTCTAAACCTTGGTATCCGTTTCATCTGCTTTTAGAATGTGTGATATTTCCAGTACCTACTTTTTTGCTGAATCCAAAGATATATAAATATAAATATATATATATATTTTATAAAGATCAAAATGATATAAAGGAGACACGTTTCTTCCTTTAAGAAAACAAATAGAAATTCATTGTGAATGTTCATATTATGCCACTTTTCTAAATTGTGCATCTTGATGGAAAGGTGTAAATATCGATCACCAGGACTGCTTAGTTAATTGGTATTTAATATCTAGGTGAGTTGGGGGTGTGTGGGGGGGGGTAGTACAGAACATACGTGCTTGCCGTCTGGATGGACTGCCCGTTGTCCATATGCCTGTCTGGTTCCAGGAGTTTGATTCACAAGTGGGGGGGCATCACAGGCATGAAGCCTGTAGGACAAAACCCTTGCTTCAGGAGGAACAGGAGTTGCTGTTCAGCTCGGAGGCCAACTGTTTAACAATAACGAGCAAGGTGGTTTTTTCTTCTCTGTCTCTTGCCAATGTGTGGAATTTCAATGATGGAAAGGTCTTTCTGAGAGCAATATTTAAAATTCTCAGGAATTGACGTATAGTATTGAGAATGAATTTAGTTTCAATCAAGTTTACATTAAATGTTGGTTTTAAAAATCTAAATCATTCTTTACACTGCAAAGAATACAGACCACATGGGATAACTTATGAGATGGACTGCTTTGCTGATCATTTCGGATGTCACTGTAAATAAAGGTTTCTATTTAAAATTGAAGCCCAAGGGCTTGTCTCTTTGTTTCTTTTTAAAGTCTCTATTCGAGTAAAGGGGAAAAGAGAAGGTTAAAGAATCCTGTTTCAAATAATCGTAGCAGTCTCTCTAAGGTTAACAGAACTCTTGAGAAGCATGGAGCTGCCCTTCTCAAAGGTGAGCACTTCGGGGTCATTTCCACTGTCTGGTGAGAAGTATGTCACATTGGGTGGTGGCTGAAGAGGGTCCTCCTGTTTCTTGCCCCTGGCCTCTGACCGCTACCTTCTCCAGGCTTCACTAGCTAGCTGGTGCACAGAGAGGGGTTGGTTAGGGTGAATCGCTTTGCTGTCGATTAACGTTTTTTAAAGAATGAGGTCCTAAAGCCAGTGTAATGCGACACTTACCTGTGAGGTCCCTGAAGTAGGGTCAATTGTCATTAATTTATGCCCATCTATTCCCCCTCTAAAAAACCCAAGGTGTCTCCTTTGAAAAAGGTGTTGACCAGTAGTATCTTGAATGCTTTTTTAAAAAAAAACCAAACACACCAAAAAACTCCCAAGAACGGCCTTTTACAAAATGTCAAAGGTTACCTCATACCAACTGCTGGTCGTTGGCTGGGATTTTGAACATTGTATGACAATACTCAGACTACAAAATGTCTTTACAAACACAATTTTGTGAAAACCGGGGACATACATCGACTTCATTTCTTTCCAGTACTTCGAAAAACATCAGTTCTGGGACAGATCACAAAGAAATACTAGGAGAAATGGTATCTGGTCGGGAACAGAAATGTCCACAACGGCCGAGGGGTTTTCTTCACTGGCCGCAGAGCGTTTACTGACCCCACAACTCTGGAAAATTGTGTTTTCTTACTAGATTCCCCTAAGAGTTCCCACGCTGGTGGCATGTAAATAGTCACATATGTACAGCGAAGTCCGTTTCTTCAGAGGCGACCTGGGTTGTGGTGCTAAATGAAAGTCCCTTCTTTTGTGCTGTTGACTCGGCCGTCAGCTCTGCACCACTCCCAGCGTCTGCAGGTTGCTCCTGTCCTGCTTTGTCTTCGTCCTCCTTTGTGACAAACTAAAAGAGGAGGAGGGTTTAAAAAGGGTTGTTCTTCCCCCATGATTGAAAAAAACAAAAACAACAACAAAAAACTCCAGTGACTTTCACCGTTGGGGGAAGTTTCCAAGAAAATCTCTCTTTCCCTTGTCAGCCTCTCAGAGAGGGTTAGTGGTGACCGTTTGATATGAAAATGCATTTTGTGCAGCTGGTGAGGTATAATCCAAAGCAAAAGCAGGGCAAAAACGGGCTTCCTGAAGTTAGCTACTGCCGACAGTTCTCTTCCAGAGTGTGCCGTGTTGACTGAAAGCAAGTCCTGTGAGCGCAGGCGGCCCGGCCAACGGCGCAGGCCCGCCTGAGACTGTCCGTGGTTTTCATTGTCCGTACGATCAGCTGGTGCCTCTGGTTGGGAGGCCCTCGTGTGCTTCTTAACCTTCCCAGCCTTCCCACAGCTGTCCCCTGTAGAACAAAGCAAACTCCTCTTAGCGTCTGATTAACCCCAGAGGCGGCATGACACGGCGATCAGCCCTGAAGCCTAGAACCCTCTGCTTCGAGGCTGCGGGGAGGACCCTTCGAGACCCCTCAGAATGGGCTTGCTCCCACCCGGTCATCCAGGCTTTTGGCTCTGGGCTCACACGCTGGTAAAGGCACTGAGGACGTTCAGATACAGACATGGCAAATGCTTAGCCGGCCCGTCCTATTAAAGCTACAGAGGGGGGTTTATATGCATATAAAGGAAGAAGGAAAAAACAGACCAGAAGTTGCAAATGGCAGTGCACCAAGGGGGTCTGATTGCCTGCCTGGCAACTTAACATCAAATGAATTGCCAATGTTAACAAAAAATCCTGACCCATAACTGCGTTTTTGGATTTTCACGATGAATTAGAGGGTTCAAGCCGCCTCCCATCAGTGCTGCTCCCCTTAGACTAGAGGTGACCTTTCTAGGCTGCCAGTCTCGGCCCTCTACCAGCCTCTCTGGCGCTGGAGAGAGATGTCGTGGCCTGGATATTTCAGGTGCCCCCTAGTGAGGCCGCCCTGCTGCTGACATGGACCAGGGGACCCTTCTGCAGCCACAGCCTTGAAGACGTCGGGCGGGTCGGACATTTAAATGCTTCTCGACCTGTACGGACTCCCTGGAGTTTACCAAGCACAAGTTACTCTATGGAGAACAACAGTGTATGAAACACGGTACTAATCTGAAACACGGAAAGACTCCCTGCTCCCTTCTCATGACAGCAGCAGAGAGGGTTACGAAAGAAATGGCATGCACACAGAACGCGGCCAGGCAGACCAGCTCTCCACCGGTAAACTGGTTCCTCAACTCACAGCGATTTGGAAGAAGGTCTCTTCATTTCTGGCCACTTTCGACGCTGAAACTGCCTGTGTTTTTGGGTGTCAAGAGGAGAATGGGTGTTAGCCTCACCGAGGAAGACCGAGTTCCCCCTCCCTGGTGGGCGAACCAGGCCCCTGGCAGACCGGAGAAAGGGCAGGGCCTCAGCCGCACACGAGCCACAGAGGTTAGACCAGAGACGGGCCAGGATCGGGGAGCTGTCCCAGGCTATAACAACAAAAACGGATACCTGTATTGTTCATAGCTTCCGCCATCTTTAAGCCCTGAATGAGACAGAAATGAGCGAAACAGAGACATTAGGGCAAAGGTGGCACAAGTAATGACAAACTTTGTAACTGCCTCTTTTTAAAAACATTTTAGGCTTTTTGACGGTTTTTTTTTTCTGATGTGGATAGCGACCCCCAGGCAGACAGAGTGGCTGAATCCTGACGTGAGCTTGCCCTGAAACTTGTCGATTGCCTGTACTCTAATGTCCTAGCAGCTTTAGGACCCTCCTGTATCTATTCATGACCTGGGTCACGGTGGGGGAGGCAGGTATGGGCAGGGACACCTATGTGACAGGGGACAGAAGGCCATGGGCCTGATAGAGGGGATGGGGGGGAGAGCCTGGGTCTTGGCGCTCAGCGAGGTTCCTGGAGAACGAGCAGCGTGACCAGGTGTGTGGGTTTGGAATCAGTCGACCTGGTCACTTTAACGGTGATGAGATAACGATCATAGGACACCTAGCCCAGTGACTGGCACATGGCGATAAACGAGCGATCGGGCTTCTCGTAAATGCGGCCCTTGGCGGACCCTAGTGATCCATCAGCTGCTGGGGAGGATTCGCCAGGTTCACCCATCAGACTAGACGTGACCTCCTACCTCCCCACCCCGCGGCAGCCCCGCTCCCTACGGGCCCCGCTGCGGAGCGCCTGCTCACCCAGGTCCATGTTTCGAGTCCGGGGGTTACACTGCTTGTAACCCTTGCAGCTCCGCAGCTCCATGAGCTGCACGTGCAGCTGGTTGAGGACGTCCCTGTCCAGTGTGTTCACCGCGTTCATCAACTGGTCGGAACAAAAGGTCATCGATATGGTGAGTGCAGGGATCCCCCCGGCTTCACCAACCGGGGGACTTCCCTCGGGCGGCGGGGGGAGCGGAGGTGTGCTGGGATGGTGACCTTTATCCTGCCGGGGCTGGAGTTGGGCGCAGTCCGCACTGCCTTGTGCCTGCAGCCCCTCCAGGCGCTCTCCACCCGCCGTGTGCTTCACTTTCCTGACCAGTGGCTCCAGGAGCTCACGGTTGCCCTGTGGCTCTAGACCTTCATTCACTGCCCCGCCCCCCTCCCCGCCCCTCTCCTCTTGACTGCAGAGCGGCCACTTGGTGATGGGTGGGGGAGGGGGCCTGTGTCCTTGCCTCATCTGGGAGCTACTGGTGAGGGACCTGCCGTGCTTTGACACCCCCTTTGTAAAACATGGGCACGACCCACCTAAGGAGAAAGACCGGGAGCCGTATGGTAGTGACAACAAAGAACAAGAGCGTGGAGTTGCTGGCATTTAAAAATCAGGTTCCCTATAAAGCGACTGCAGGCTTTTGTTGAAACGCAGATCGGACAGTACCGAGGCCACACTAGTGTGAAGGGCCCCGTGGGGACCGTGTGGTTCAGAAGGGACACGTGCAGTCCACTCGCCAGAGGCTTGTGGCTCCTTTTGTCTTACATGTTCTGGGCCACTTTGGTCACAGACGTGTTCCGATGATTAAATACACGGAAACACTTAAGACGGTGCCTGTGAGCGCTGGCTGTGTCCCGTTATCTGTGTGGTCCCTGCAGGCGCCCAAGTGTGCAGGGTTTGCTCTGATCCTGGGGGCCCCCAAAGCCCTCCAGTTCCAGGGGTCTTCGACATAAAGCCTGTGTCATCACCCCCAGGTGCCTGAGTTAGAGGGGGAGGCTGTACAGGACCCAGATTACAGGGGCAGCAAGATGGAGGGAGAGGGCCCCGGTGTGCATCCAGTCCCTTCAGAACTCACTTCTGCCTCAGGGACTCCGTGGGACTTGAAGATTCACTGTCACTTCCTCAGGGGGCCCAGCCCTGCGGCACCTGTGTGGCCCACGCCCCCCATGTCTCCAGCCTGTGAGGTGTGTACCTGGTAGGGGTCTGTGTTGAGATCAAAGTACTCCAGGAAGCCGGTTGCGAATTCGCAGAAGAGGAAATTGTGGGTCTCGTTGATGGTCCGCATGCACCAGTAGGTGTTGTTGTTGGCGCTGGTGCAGGCACAGAAGGGCCCCACTGCCAAGGGAAGGGACAGCGGGCCCAGAGTGAGCAATTCCCGCCTGGGACGGGCTCCCTCCCCGGGCCTCTTTCTGTCTGGATCTGGAGCCCCTGCTGTCAGGGAACCCACCCCGAGAGGCTCCGGGCTGGGGGCCAGCGGTCCCCATCCTGCCCCCGCCTGCCCGCTGGCTCACGTGTCCAGAGTGGTGCCGTCTGCCAGTGCTGGTTGTCGTGTGTGAAGCACGTGAGGCCCGGCATACTGCACGTGTCGTTGTTCTGCAGTCGCTTGAGCAGCTTGCGAAGTTTCTTCTTGCGCTTCTGCTCCCGCAGCAGCCACACCTTGTCCTTCTCCTGCAGACCCTTCCTAGGGGCACACAGGGCCACACCCCTCACACCTCCCTCGACCCCCACCTGCAGCCTCCTGGGGGGCCGTGACCCCGAGCCTCTGCTCTTCCTGCCCGGAGCCGGATGCGCAGCCAGCCGGGGAGGGGCCCCCAAGCGAACGACCCGAGACCGACCCCCACTGCTGATCTGAGGCCCCCTTGCGGCCTGCTCGGCGGGGCTGCAGCACCTCCTCCAGCCGCGAGGGGGCGCCGGAGAGCCACTCTGGGAGTCCCGCCTCTTCCAGGGCTGTGCTGACCTCCCAGCAAGGGCCAGGACCTCTTCTGTTCGCTTTATTAGCTCCCCTGAGCCTTAAGCCGCCCTTACCTGAAAGGATGCAGACTGGAGCCTTTGTGCTTGAGGCGGCCTTTGTGCTGGGTGTGGTAACTGTAACAGACCAGGGCAACTTGTGTGTGTGTGTGTGTGTGTGTGTGTGTGTGTGTGTGTGTGTGCGCGCGCAGCGCGCGCGCAAACCGCGGTGCCCTGGGGTCCCCGTCCCACTTTCTGGGGGCAGTGCTGGGGTGGGAACCATCCCTAGCGCGGCAGCTCCCTGGCTGGCTGGCTCCTTTCTGCAGATGCCAGCTGGGGCCCTGGCTGAAGGCCTCAGGCCAGGCTTGGAAGGTCGGGGTGGGTGTCCGTTAGCGGGGACTGGAAGCTGCGCCTGGCTCCCCATGGCTTCAGCCTTATCATCTCCAGGTTGGGGGGCTCCCCCAGGCCCGCGCCCACCTCTTGCCGGCTCAGGGCCAGCCCCAGGGGAACCCGTGTTTTGCAAGCCTCTTCCGGAAGGTGGCAGAGACTGCGGATGCGCCGAGTGGAGCTGGCGCCACCGGCCACCTGTGGCGATTTCAATTGAAATAGGACCCCAAGCTCAGTTCCTCGGTTATACTGGCCACGTTTCAAGAGCTCAACAGCCACGTGTGGTTGGTGGCTGCCCTAGCGGACAGCACAGATGCAGCCCAGCCCGTCATCACAGCAGTTCTGCTGGACGGTGACGACCCCCCCGGGCTGGGGTTCCCCGAGCTGGCACTGTGCACCTCGGGCCACGGGACTGTTCGGGAAGGGCAGTGGGCGGAGTCTCCTTCCCCTCCCGGAAGCCGGCCCCACACAGCGAGCGCGCTCCTCCGACCACAGCGCCTACGCCTGGCGTCTGGCTGGCCACCTGAGGGCGGTGGTGTCGGCCCAGGGGACAACGGGCACCTGAATTATTACCGATTTTTCCCCTTGCTCTGAGGGAGGAGATAGGGATCTAAAGATAATGCGAGGAGTCACAGAGGGGAGGCTGTGTGTCCCCAGGAGGGGTCCTGCAGGAGCACTAGGGGCCTTCCCGGGGTCTCTTTGCTACTCACCTGATTTTGTGACAGTCACATTCTTCTGGCCGCTTTTTCTTCAGGTGGCCTCGGACTTCCCTCAGGTTCTTAATTTTGTTCTGCAGGGTTTCGATCTGGGGCAGAGAGCAGGCAAGGGGGCCGTGAAACTCTGGGGGGCTGGGTGAGCAGGGACGGCCTGGTGGGGTCCCCGGCCACCGCCTGCACTTGTGGCTGCTGAGGGGTCCTTGGTCCCTTCCACCTGCTGAAGTGACCAGGCTCCCGAGAGCTGGCTGAGCCGGGAGGACCCGTCTCCCCCCCTGGGCTGGCGGAAGGGCTGAGGGTCGTGTGAGCATCTTAAAAGCAAGAAGGGGGGTGAGGTGAGCACGCTGCCCCCTCCCCGAAGGTTCTGGGGAAGTGTCGCTCCCGGGCCCGGCCTCGCTGCCTCCCGGATGTGGCTGGTGGCCCTGCTGAGCTCGTGGTGGTGAGAAGGTGCCCCCTGCCCAGACCCCCCTCACCTCGTGGTCAATGTGCAGCTTGTGGTCTTTCCAGGCCTGCAGGGACTGGTACAGGCCCAGGTCGCACTGGACCGTGTCATTCTCGAGGATGTAGCACCTGCCCGGGAGAAGGGGTCACGTGTGCCGCTGAGGGGGCCGAGCCAGGGGCCCGAGGCGGGGGCGTCCCTGCCAAGGCCCCCCCCTGCCCCCTCCGCCCCCTGCCCTCCGCCTGGACTCTCACCGGTGTGTGACTTTAATGGGGTTGGGGGCTGAGTAGTCCGGGAGGCCCCCCGTGCCGCTGAAGTCTCCGGGGTCCTTGTCGTCCGGATCCTCAGGGGCCCCCGGCCAGTGCCGCTTGGTAAGGTTGCGGGACTGGGGTGCGTCGTCCAGGCCTCTGTGGTGCACCCCGCCATCCGCCTCGATAGCCACTGAGCGGACGGAGCGGTTCCGGGCGTAGCCGGTCTTGTACTCTGTGGGCGTCAGCGGGTGGCTGGGTGAGGGGGGCTGGGCAGGCTGGCTGGGCTCCCTGGGCCGCGGACTATTGATCCGGACGCTTGGAAAGGACCCCCGTGGGTTCAGTTGGGGAAACAAGGCTCGGGGCTAAGGAGGAAGAGGCTTGGGATAGTCCCCAGAAAGAGCTGAGCGTGGATACACACGGCCTATCCGCGTGATGGGATGTTTGGCGACAGAGGAACACAGCCGTGACGCAAGCTACCGCGTGGGTGGGCGTCATGCTCCGCGAACACGGCCACACGTGCGAGGTCCCTGTCGTGTGGGCCGATTTGTTTGGAATGTCCAGAGTAGGTAAAGACATAGGCACCCAGAGCAAGTTAATGGCTGCCATGGGATGGGGGGCAAGGCAGTAATGGGGTTCCCTTTCCGGGTGATGGAAGGTGTTGGAACTGGATGGAGGCAGTGATACACCACCCTGTAAACGCTTCTGAATTCCATGCTTCTGAGTCGTAGACTTTAACTTTGTAGACTTTACCAATTTTACAAACTTTTAAAACAACGGTAGTCTTTAGGTTTGTAAAAATGGTAAATTTTCCGGTGTGTGAACTTTACCTCAATAAAAAAAAAAAAGAAATGAAAAGACAGGATGTGGATATGAAATCATTCAATGAGGAGACTGAATCGGTTACTCAGAAACTTCCCAAAGAAGAGAAGTTCAGGGCCAGATGGCTTCACTGGTGACTTCTACCAGATATTTCAAGAAGAATTAATACCAGCCTTTCTCAAACTCTTCTAAGAAACCAAGGAGGAGGGAACACGTCCAAACTCATTTCACAGGCCACCATGACTCTGACACCAAAAACGGGCAAGGACGCCACAAGACAGGAGAATTACAGGCCAGTTTCCCTCACGGACACAGATGCAGAACCTCTCAGCAAAAATATTAGCAAGCCGAATTCAATACTACATGGAAAGGATCCTACACCGTGATAAAGTGGCCTATTACTCCCGGGATGTGAGAATGTTTCACCATCTGCCAATCAAGCCATGTGATACACTGCATTTAACAGAATGAGGGAGGAAAATCGTGTGATCAGCTCAGTGGGTGCGGGAAAAGCATTTGACAAAACTCGCCAGCCATTTAGGATAAAAAACTGATAAGAAGGAGGTTACCAGCCAAAATGTATAAAAACTTATACAACTCAATAACAAAAAACCAAAAACAATCTGATTAGAAAATGGACAGAGGACCTCAACTGACCTTTTTCCAAAGAAGACATCCCGATGGCCAACAGGTGCATAAAAAGGTCCTCGCCATCAGGGAAATGCAAATCAAAACCACAAGGAGATATCGCTCTACACCTGTTTGAATGGCTATCATGAAAAAGACCAGAAATAACAACTATGGCGAGGGTGTGGAGAAAAGGGAACTCTGTTGGGGGGGAATGTAAGTTGGTGCAGTCGCTGTGGAGCACAGTATGGGGAGTCCTCAAAAACTAAAAACAGAACTGCCATACGATCCAGCAATTCTGAGAGTTTTCTCTGAAGAAAACGAAAACACTAACACAGGAGATCAGTGCCCTCCTCTTTGCTGCATACTGTTTACAACGGCCAAGACACGGAAACAGCCTGGGTCCGTTGATGGAAGAACAGTACAGAAAACGTGGTGTTGGTGTGTGTGTGTGTGTGTGTGTGTGTGTGTGTGTGTGTGTATGTGTGTGCGCGTGCATGGGTGTGCATGATGGAATACTATTCAGCCATAAAAAAGGATCAAAATTTGCCATTTGCGACAACATGGATGGACCTCGTGAGGTATTATGCTAAGTGAAACAAGTCAGAGAAAGACAAATACCACCTGATCTCACTTCTGCGTGGAATCTAAAAATAAACCCCAAACAAGAAAAGCACGAGCTCAAAGATACACAGAACAGACTGGCGGCTGTGAGGGGGGCGTGGGGTCAGGAGTGGGCAAAATGGGTTAAGGGGGTCAAAAGGTACAAACTTCCCGTTATAAAACAAGTAGGTCCTGGGGATGTACCCTACAGGAAAGTTGCTAAGAGAGCAGATCTTCAAAGTTTTCATCACAAGAAAAAAAGTTTTTGTAATTGTACGACGATGGCTATTAGCTACTTACAGTCATTTTGCAACGGAGGCAAATATCGAATCGTTATGCTTCATACCCCAGACTAACACGATGTTCTATGTCAACTACACCTCAAGAAGAAACAGAGACGCTAAAGAAACCCCATTAATTTGAATCGGAAAAGGAAAAAGCTAGGTGGCGGTCTCCTGGATAGAAGAGAGAGCAGCGTAGGGAGGTTTCTCAGCTTTTCTTAGCTTCTCTGTTTGGCCAGCAGTGAGCTGGATGCTGTCCCCAGCCAGGCAGCGACATGGGGTTCCGCGGCATCTTTCCACGTTCTAAGTCAACGACTGAAAACTGAGGGTGTGCGGGCTAAAGCCAGAGCCCGGATTTCTCGCATCTTCTATATATTAAAAGACAAAATTATTTTCTGAGAGAGAGAGAGAGAGCGCATGTAGGGGAGAGGGGCAGAGGAAGAGAGAGAGAGAATCTTAAGCAGACTCCATGCTCAGTACTGAGCCCGATGTGGGGCTTGATCCCAGGACCTTGGGATCGTGACCTGAGCCAAAACCAAGAGTCAGACACTCAACTGATGGAGCCACCCAGGTGCCCCTAAAAGACAAAGTCGATCACGTTGCTAACACTGGAGAAAAACGGGGGTGGTGGTCATGCAGGAGTGCAGATTTCCAGCTTCTGAAGCGAAAACCACAAAGAAGTGCCTGCCTGCATGGCGCCCACAGACCTGCACGGTAGGCCCAGGCAGGAGCTGAGGCCGCCCCTTTAGACGGGCGGTCTCCTCTCCGTCCCTCAGGTCTGGCTCTGTCACGCCTCACGACTGTAACCCCACTGGTCTAAACGCACATCTTTTTGGAGAAGGCCTGGAGCTCCGCACGGCCCGGGGCTCTGCTGGGTTCCCGAAATGGCCACCAGGTGGCGCCCAAGGCACAAGAACTGGGCTGGAGGCGGGCGGCGGTGGCCTCCAAGAACCCAGGATGGGACTCCCTCTCCAGGGGGCCCCGGGGCCCTGGGCTCCAGGATCTGCTCCTGCTGTCCCCACCCTTGGGGCAGATGTTTCTATCTTTCAGTTCTCAGACTCCTTCTATCAGAATCACCTGGGCCAAGGGATCTGGGGGCCCAGATCCAGGAGAGGCATCTCTTAGCACAACCTTGGGCCTTTTCTGGCCCCAGGCAGCCCCCTCCGTGGCCCTTTCCTCTCTGGGTTAAGTCTCCCTGAGGCCACGATACCTGGGCCCGTGATGCACAAAATCTGAACTGGTGTCCCTGTGGGAGGTCACGCCTGCCCACGACGGCCGTGAGACAGACACACACCGGGTCCTTTCTGCTCCTTTTGTCTTGCTTGTGCAGGAATCAAGTGCTTTGTATCTTCCCACCTCCAGCCCCAGCCAGAAACCCAAAGATTCCCCACGCTGTGGCCTAAGGGCTGAGTCTGACCCTCTGCCCGGGTCTGTAAATAAGCTACCGAGCCCATGGCTCTTTCCTGGCTCCAGAGGCAGGACTGAGAGGTCGACAGGGACACTATTGAGCCTGCAAAGCCTCAAATATTTGCTCTCTGGTTCTTTACGGACAAGGCTGCTGGCCCCTGTGTGAACCTCTGCCTGGACTTGAAGCCCCGCCGCTCGCTCTCCCGGTCTCCCTAGCGGTCCTTGTTTCCATGCTCCCACAGGGGCCCCTCCCCCCAACCCCGTATGCTGGGCACGGAGGGGCCTGGTAACCCCGTGGCCGAGGGCATCGGCTCTGGAATCTGGCCGTCGGGTGCCGGTGCTGAGCAAATGCGTGCCCGCGGACAATGCGGCTAACTCCTGAGCAGCTGTGTTCCCACGACGGTCCCTGCCCTACAGGGCTGTGTCGCAGGGTGACGCGAACGGAACCGGTCACTTTCTCAGCACCGGGAAGCTGGCATCGAGCGGCCGCTCTGTGGTCCGGGGACCCCGCAGCTGTGACATCCTCGTCCAAGGTCGCAAGCCGGGCCCATCCGCCTCCCCGGGGCTCTCCGGGGCTGGGACCCACAGGGCCTTCGTGCTCCTTCTTCCCAGACCTAGAGCCTCAACCTCTTACTTCTCCCCGCTGAGCTCTTACTTACACGCCCGCCAACCGCCCACCCTCTCCCTCCTGGTCACGTCACTCTTTTCACTTCCTCCACGAATCTTTCACCGACGGAAGTGGTCTTCCCGGACCTCGTCTCCTCCATGAGGCCCGATCGGCATCTCTTCCGGCCGCTGGCACGTGATAGGGCTGCAGATTCGCCGGGAGCCTAAGCGAACGCCCGCCGGCCGCCTGGGCCCATCGCCAGCGGCCCGCCCTCCGCCCCGTTCTGAGCTGGCTGGCTCCGCCTGGCTTCCTCCCACCACAGCTGGCATGTCCGTGGACCAAGGCGCGCTGGGGTCCGAGCTGCTCCAAACTGGGGCTTCTCAGCCTCACAACTGCTGACGTTTTCAGGCCAGATACTCCTCTGTTGGGAGAGACTGTCCTGTGTGTTGCAGGGGGCTTGGCAGCATCCCCGGGGTCTACCCCCAGGGGCCAGGGGCATCCCCCCATCATCACACAGCTGCGACAGCCACAGGAATGTCTCCATATTGGGGACCAAACTGCCGGGAGGCTGAGAAGCCTGCTCCGGGCCGGCTGCTCACAAGGGGTCAGGAGATGCCTTTGCTGGAGGCACCGGCAGGAGGAAGAACGTGGGGCCAGGGGATGAGGCTCGGGCCCCCAAATTGGCCGCGTGACCCGGGCTTTCCTGTCCATCCTAAGGAGGGTCACCCGCCTCTGTCCCCGGGTTGCCGCGAGGTACACCGGAGACAGGACTTGGACGTTATGCCGAACTCGCGTGGGAACCTGGGCTGACTTGAGTCTCGGCTGTCTGGGTGCATTTTCTTTCCTCTGAGCATTAACGGGGGCGGGGGGCGGCGGTGCGGGGGAAGCTTAACTGAGTCCCAGCTTCTCATATTGTTTAAAGATCATGGGGGCGCCTGGGTGGCTCAGTCGGTTAGGCGACCGACTTCGGCTCAGGTCACGATCTCCCTGCCTGTGAGTTCGAGCCCCCGGGTCGGGCTCTGTGCCGACAGCTCGGAGCCTGGAGCCTGCTTTGTACTGTGTCTCCCTCTCTCTCTGCCCCTCCCCCACGCATGCTGTCTCCCTCTCTCATAAACAATTAAACTTAAAAATTAAAAAAAAAAGATCATGCACCGGGCCGTGGGCCAAAGCGAGGAGACGTCGGCTGCGTAATTCAATGTGGAAGCCAGTCGTCTTGTTCGGCTACAAAAGATTAACTCGGCAGCCACGAAGCAGCCTGAGGGGCAACGTGATGGGGGGCCGTCAGGGGAAGTGCTGTTGGAGGCAGGAGCACGGAGGCAGCCCCCTGCTTCGCTTCGAGGGCGTCCTCTGCCGAGGCTCGGCGGGGGGGAGGGGGCTGTGGGGACCACCGAACCCCCCGCCTCTAACTGGCAACACGGGAGCACCATTCAAGCCTTGAAAAAGGAAGGAAGTTCTGACCCAGGCTACACCCTGGATGAGCCCTGAGGACGTCGTGCCGAGTGAAAAGAGCCAGTCTCGGGAGGACACGGCATGTTCCACGTACACGAGGTCCCTAGTGCGGTCGGACGCACAGAGATGGAAAGGCCAAGCGAGGTGGCTGGGGCAGGAGAGCGGGGAGGGACAGTTACAGTTTCATGGGGACAGAGTTTCGGTCCGGCAAGGTGAGGCAGAGCTCCGGGGGGTGGATGGGGGTGACGGTCACACGCCCACGTTGTGCACTTAGAAATGGTTAGAATGATAAACTTTATGTGTGTTTTGCCCCAGAAAACAAACCAACACAAAACACCTCAGAACTACAACCTAAGTAGCTTGGCTGTCCTTGGGTCGGGGGGCCAGAGGAGTGGGTGGCATGGGAAACTGCCCAGCTCTGGAGGGGACACTTCTGGCCAGAGACCCAGGCCTCTGAGCGCGTTCAAGGCACAGGGGCGTTCTTTCAAGGGGGAGCTGAACCTCGGAATGGGGCTGTGACTGGCCCAGAGTGACGGGAGTTTTGCAGGAGGATCCAAGGGGACTTGGGTTCCACCTTGCCTGCTCGTTGTCCTTCCTCGGCCCCTGCTGGGAGCGAGCCATGAAGTCTGGGACGGCTCTCTCCGTTGGGATGGGGGCTCTTCCCCACTCGTCCACACTACAGTCGACTCTCATTATTGGAGGCTGTTCTATGAGGTCACCTGAACCCTGAGTTGGCCGATACCGTAGCACTGCTCCCAAGGGGAAACACGGGGTTAGGTTCCCACCAGCCTCCGGTCACGACATTTTGGTCCACTCTCGGCCTAAGGCCTTGTTTTATGCGTGTTCCCATTTAATATATAGTGTGGTTTCTTTACCACCGAACTCAAGGCCAACAGCACGGAATCTCGTGCCTGCAGGAAGCTCATCTGACCCCCGTGTCTTCTCCTAGGGGTGCCGCTCGGCCTTCCCGTACTTATGAACCCCGTGGCACTTCGGCACCAGGCTCGGGGGCCGCGGCGACTCGTGAAGCCGCCAAGCAAAAGCACCAAGTCCAAGAACCGTGACGCTAAATGCACGGGTGAAGGACTTGCCTGCAGCACGAGAGCTGAAGCCCGAGTCCTCCTCAGCTGGGAACGTGCGTGCCGGGGGGACTCAAGAAGTTCTGCCTCCCCACACGTGCCGTGAACGCCCGAGAAAGCACCCCGCGTACTGATTTGGGGGGCTACGAGTGAATCTGAGACATGGGATCCACAAGTAATGGGGACTGAGTGTATCAGGCGCTCTCCCTCCAAGTCCCGTCTGGAGCCCGACCTCTGCTTCCTTCCCCGCCGCTGTCCGGTCCCAGCACCACGGCCTCTCGCCAGGCCTCCGCCCGGTCTCCTGACGGGCCTCCGGCTCCAGCCCCCCGTCCCCTCACGTGGCCCGAGCCCCCATCCCAACGGCTGCCGGAGGAACCCTTGAAAACACAAATCTGATCCCGGCTCTTCCGCTCAAAACCATCCCGTGGCTTCTCGTCTCAGAGGAAGGGCTCTGAGGGGCCCCTCTCCCGCCGCCCTCTCCCCTGCTTCAGCTCCTGCTCTCGGCACGCTACCAAATGGCCTTCCCCCCTTTAGTCTCGTCCCGGAGGGCCGCCGGGCACTGGCATCCGCGTCTGTGGGGCTGGGTGAACGCACAGACGGGGCTCCCCAGGCACGATCGCGCCCCCCCTGCCCCGCTCCGCCCCCGGGGCCGCCACACTTACTCTTCTTGAAGAACTTCTTCCTGCGCCCGGCCAGGCTGAGCTTGTAGTCGCTGCCGGCACAGAGGCAGGCGTCGCCACCCTGCCCGTAGTACTTGGGCACCAGGTTGGAGAGGGCCCTGCCCCCCGGCCGCGCGGGGGCCTTGCACCTGTGCAGCTTCAGCTTCCCCGACGCGTCTTCCACGCACTGCCACTTCTGCGAGACACGGCGAGGGCCTCAGGCTCCGCGGCCGCGACCGCCCCGGAGACGTCCCGCTCCCCGCCGCCCTCGCTGGGGCCCCGGGACCGCCGCTGGCCGCTCGGTGCCCCACAGACACACGTCTGTCGTGGGGGGAGCACAGAAGGGGCACCAGGGCCGACACTTGGTGGCTGGGCACGAGCCCCAGTCACAGGGAGGTCCCCCAGGGGAGCACCGGGCCGGCGAGAGGGGGTGGCTGCTGAGGCTGGGGTCCGGGATGCCCCGGAGCGGTAGCTGGGGCTCCGGACCGATGCCTCCCCCGGCTGGTCCAGGGCCCAGCCCCCACCCCCAGCGCTCTCTTCCTTTGGGGTAAAGCAGTGCGCCCTGATAATCTGTTCTGAAGACGCTCATGCCTGCCGCTGCCCTGGGACCAGCCCGACCTCCCGTCTGGGCGGGGGACAGATGTGCAAAGGGGGGGAACGTGCCAACACTCCGGGGGGACAAGGGCCCTTGGCTCAGCAGCTCACTCCTTGTGGCTCGGAACTGAAACTGGAGCCCTTCTGGGATGTCCCCAGCACGCAGCTCCGGGAGGCCAGGGGTTTCCGCTGGGGGCATTCAGGGCCATCGCTCCAGGGCCTGGATCAGCGCTCGGCAATGAAGGGACCGGCATAACCCAAAGCTCTTGTCCCGAGGCACAGACTGGCTTCCGCAGCATGGGGAGGGCTCTGGGGCTTACGAGCAAACGGGGTGGGGACACGGCCACGGGGATGGGCCTCATTCTGAGTCTGGCGATAAGATGGGGCCGCCCCCGCATGTGAGAAACGCACCCAGCCCGGCCTCGGCCTTAGAAGGCCACAGGCTATGGTGAGCAATGGGATCCAAAGGCCCTGGTTTTACTCGTACTTATGGGCGCAGTGGGCACACATCTCCAGGCCCGAGTTACTGTGGGGGGGGGCGGCGGGCTCAAAGTACCAGCCGGCAGACTGAGGCAGGGACACACGCCCCACACCCCTTGAGCCGGGCTGCCCTGCCTGCTTCTCAGTTCCTCTGCCCTCCCCTCCTCTCCCCTCCCCAGCTCCCCCGGCCGTCTAGGCCTCAGAAAAGCCAAGTTCAGACTCTTCCAACATCACTCACAGCCCCTGCTATCTCTAAATACTATCTGCTCGTAATTTTCTTAATCTTTCCCTCGCAATCAACTCACTTTTTAAACACCTATATTTATTTAAAAAGGCAATTTCCTATTGCTCCTATAAATGAAAAGCCGGCCTCACTGGCTGTGCGGGCCCGAGGGAGGAGGCCCCGGCCTGGGCTGCAGCGCGGAGGGCCGGCCCCTGGGAGGGACGACGGAGGGCAGGAGCCCCCAGGGCACCAGCCACACGGCCTCACCTGTCCCAGCTGCTCGCACGCGGTCTGGTACTCCGCCCGCTGACACAGGTCTTTCACGCGCTGGTATTTGGGCAGGAAGTTCTCCTCCTGAGCTTCCACCTTGTTGTCCCTCTTGTGAAGCAGTTTGCTGTGGGGCAGAGAGCGGGACACGCGGCTGGCCGCTGCGCTCGGAAGGAGCCCGCGGCCGCCCGGGGGGCGGACCCCACGCAGCCCGTGTGATGTCACCACGGAGGGTGCAGGGACGGTCACGAGGCTTAAGACACGGGAATTCGCCAAGAAGCCTCCCAAGTTGCAGGAGAGTCGGCGACACGTGAGAAAACGTTCGGAGCATCGCACGGGCAGGAGCACAGGTCTGAAGGGTCCACGTGGCCTCCAGACTCAAATTCCGTACGAGGCCCGGGGACAGCGAACGGGCTTCCTCCGTGTCTAGGGGGCCGTGGACACGTATCTGAGCAGGGATAGTAAGAGCTGTGGTCTCTCTCCTGCCCCGGCAGTGAGATCTTCGATGCCACCGGTACAGGGGGCGGGGACGCTGCCAGGAGCTTCCCGGGATGGGCAGGTGGGGGGCCCTCAAATGCCCTGGGCGGGGGGCGGGGGGGGCCTCTGGGACCTGGCACTTACCCTCTCTCCACCAGGAAGGAGTCCCGCCAGACCCTCACCTTCTTCTTCAAGTGAAACCTGGAGGAAAAAAAGCCCACTTTCACCTTCCCATCGACGTGGGGGCCTCCCACGTCCCCCAATCTCCGGGAAGCGGGGATAGTTGGGGTGCGTGGGCCCAGCTGGGCGCAGGAGGGGCCTGGGTGCTCACACCCCACACTGAGCTGAGCTACATCTCCCCCGGAGCGGAGATATGGGTCTGAGGGTCCCCCCGGGGCAGAAGTGGCCGGAGGGGGGCTAAGCTTGTCAGGTCTTGGGGGGGGATTTCTTCTTTGATCCTTTACAGTTGGGCGGTGAATTTGAGTGTGGGTTTCCTGCAATCTCACTCTATTGCCACGTCCCAGGGAGAGGCTCGGGTTGCCGGAAGAAGGTTCCATCCTGCCCCCGACTCCCAGGGGTCCCGGCTCCCAAGCCAGTGCCCCAACTGCTGCCCCAGATGTGCCCATTTTATACCCGTACAGCTCAGAACACCTCACAAAGGAGGAGGCTCAGTGGAGGTGGTCCCCCCAGAGAGCAGGCGACGGCACCCCGCACGGCTGGAGCTGCTGAGCTGCCTTCGGGCGCAAGCAGGGGCTTCCGCCGCCGTCAGCACTCTGGGGCCATCAACCCGGAGGGCAGTCACGGTGCCGGCCACCAGATGTCGCCGTGACCACGCCGGTGGCCGCGTCCTCCTTTCCCGTCCCCACCAGACCCCGCTCACCTCCCCACCGGACTGGTTTTTGTTCTTGTTCACGTCACTGCCTCCGGGACACCTGGGGACGTGTTCCCATCGTCCCACCGAGCACTGAAACCTTCGAGCTCGGGGAGGAGGCGTCAGAGCCTCTGGCCGGGAGACCTCGACGCCCAGACTTGCAGAGAGACCTCTAGCCAGTCGCTTGCTCTCTCTGGGGTCCGGTTTCCAACCCGGCAGAACGGGATGCTAGTAACGCCTGCCTCACTGGGTCTTGTGATGATCAAAAGGGCAAGTCCCCCTCCTCACCGATTCACCGGCCGCTCCGTGTCCAGCAGCTTGAGGATGGACTTTCCATCCATATCCGAGGGGATGTCCAGACCTGCAATGTCCAGGATGGTGGGGGCCAGGTCGATGTTGAGGACGATGTGGGGGTTCCTGAGGGAGGCGGGGAGAACAGGGCTCGGCCACCCGGGCAGTGGTGCCCCAGCCTCGCTTGGGGGAAGGGCGGCTGGAGGGACAGAGGTCGCCCGTGGCTCACGCCCCGAGGGTGGGGAAGCGGTGATCTCCTCACTCGCCCGCACCCCAGCCCTCCGGGCCCCCTTCTGCGGCCCCAATTCAGCCGAGCCCCACCTTCTGCGCACTCCACACTTGCCGCCGGGTACCCGGATTAACGGGCCTCCACTTGGCTACTTCGGCTGGCAGTGCCCTCCCTGCCTCCCACCGCCTGAACAAAGGACACCCGCCTTTAGGAGCCGCTCTAGACCCTGGTCCTGCCCCCAGACCTGTCTCCGAAACCTCTCTGAGGCAAACACTGGCCCTTTGCTATTCTTGGCCAGGCAGGTGTCTGGCCTCAGGACCTTTGCTCTTGCTGTTCCCTCTGCTGGAATGTTCTTCCTCCAGATGCCAGGGTAGCACTTGCCCCCAACCCCTGAGTTCTTTGTTCAGCAGTTACCAAGGCAGCCCGGGCCAGACCCCGTGATCCCTGCCCTCCGGTGGTCACACCTCTGCGTGATCCCCTCCCCTCAAGGGTGGGCCAAACCAACGGCAAGGGCGATGACGGTCCCAGCGTGGCTATGTTACCCGACATACGGCTTCATCCTGCCGGCTGTCCCTCCGCTGTCTACTTGTCTCCCCTGGCCGTCTCTGAAGGTCACCCACCCCCAGCGAGGACGCCTGGCAAACATTCTGGGAGGCGGGCTGCGTGACGTCAGGTCCGCGGCTTGCACCTGAACAACCTCGTCAAGTGGGGAAGCCGGTCCTTCCCTAGTCAGACTTCCAGCCCTGTCTTGCTTTCAGCCTCAGCGGACGACCAGGCTGGGCCCAGACTTGTGACCCGCAGACACGGCGAGACGGGACGCGTGCGTTCTTTTCACTCGCCGAGTTTGTAACGACTTGTTATTGCGTCGTAGATTAATACCAGGTCCTTCCTGAGGACCCCTCCCGGCGCTCCTGTCCCTTCCCTGAGGCCGTATCATCCCCATTTACTATCTATTTTAGTCATTCATCTGGCTGTCTAGTCCCCAGTTAGAACCCAACTGGAAGACAGACACTTCCATCCGTCTTGCTCCCTTCTGTATCCCTAGCACTTCTGCACTTAGAATACACAGTAGGTGCTCAATAAGTGTTCGCTTAGTGACTTTCGTTATGTATCTCTGCCAGACATCTGTCACCTCTCCCGTCTCCTGTTTCTACCTGGTGGTGTGCCCGGCGTGGTGGTAAGTGATTTCAGGGATGTGCCCAACACAGGGGTTGGCCCCTGTCGCATGAATGACGACCATGGGAGAGCACTTTCCATCAAGGCGGCCGGGGATCCCGACCCCATCCCCTGGGGCTGAGGGGCAGGGTCGGGGTCCTAGGGTTTCAGTTGCCTTTGACCCCTTCCTCCGGAGCGCAGCACCTTGTGAACCCCGGAGAGGTAGCCAGGTGCGGGGTGCGGCTGCCTGGTAGGAGGGCTGGGAGGCCAGAGTAAAGCCTAACGACGTAACCAGTAGGCAGGGGGAGCTGGGAAGACTGCTGGGCAAGCAGGTGCCACGTTGAATGTTGGCAACGAGCAGCTGAGGTGGCATGAGGGGTGTCCAGCAGGCTTGCTCCCCAGGACTGGGGTGGGACGGGGACGATCGCTTTTCCTACGTCCCTCTTGGTGGTAACAGTGCCCCGCCCCATTCAGATTCCACTACCTGATGTCTTTGGCCTGGTCACTCGAGGTTTTCTATCACCCTGGCTACGGTGATTGGTTCAGGGATGGACACGTGACCCACGTCAGGCTGGTGAGAGTCACCTTAAGGCTTCTGTTCAAATCACTGTTTCGTTTCCTACACTGGATGGCTGAAAGTCATGGTGAGTCTGCCACCATGAGGGAAAAGCCTGCCTGAGAATGAAGTCAATTCAAAGGAAGCTGGCTGAGGGATGGAAAATGAAAGCTTCCTGACATTATTGTGTGACTGCTGGATCCAGCCATGCCTGAAGCCAATGGAGCCTTGGACTTTCCAGTTACTTTAGTTCCTGCATTCTTTTTTTTTTTTTTTTAAGTTTATTTATTTATGTATTTGAGAGAGAGAAAGAGAGAGAGAATCCCAAGCAGGTTTTGCGCTGTCAGCACAGCGCCCGACACAGGGCTCAAACCCACGAACTGTGAGGTCATGACCTGAGCCACAATCAAGAGTTGGATGCTCAACTGAGCCACCCAGGCACCCCCAGTTCCTGTATTTCCTTTATCTTATAATTACCTTTTGGTCTTATCTGGTTTCTGCGTACAGCCAAAGGTGTCCCAGCCTCTGGCCCCAAGCCTGACATTAGCACTTTCTC
The DNA here is from genome assembly GCF_024362965.1 of Panthera pardus. NCBI lineage: Eukaryota > Metazoa > Chordata > Mammalia > Carnivora > Felidae > Panthera > Panthera pardus. The sequence goes on along the minus strand of NW_026526821.1, from coordinate 13,605,140 downwards.
TCGTCCACATAGGGTATGGTTTTGGGTCCTATCAACCAGATCGGAGACTCTGAAGCTGACCAAACCCATCATGTCAATGCCTGTAGAGTCTTTAGTGGGTCAAATTCTTTCCATTTACAGGGGTGGCTCAAGGTTTCAGAGACGCGGGAACAGAGAGGCTGCGGGGCTTGAAATCCCAGCTCCTTCTCTGATGTGTCACGTGCCCTCGGGCAACCTCACCTCCCTGTGCCTCAGTAGACAGGGTGACAGTAACATCCACCCCACAGGGCTGTTGGGATGCTTCCATGAATTACACGGCTCAGACCCGGGCTGCAGAATAAGGACTGGACAGCACCCCTGTTATCCTAACTCTCCTTCCAGGTGGGGACCCTGGGAGCCAAAGGCGGAGAGGAATGTGTTGAGGCAGGCAAAGAGCCAGGAGCCTTGCCTTGAACCCACACACCCACCTTCTAGAACTGTCACCAAGCTTTCCTCCCAAGGGATGGCAGTCAGGCCAGATAAGCGCCTGAAGGGCAATTTATCTGCATTTCAAAAAAACCATCTGAGCTGGTCTCCAACAGCTGCTGCTGCGGTTACCTGCCTTTCTAGAGCTCCCTGCCCCAGATGCGGCAGTTTCCTGCCAGAATGTGTCACCTCCAAGGTCAGCCCAAGGAGAGGGCCGGCTGAGGGCCCACAGGGTCCCGGAGGAAGGATGGGAGGGAGACCGGTTCCCTCTGTGCTGTGGCCAACACCCCCCGACTGGGGCGGCAGGGTCCCTCCCTGAGAGCCACCCCAAGGGTCACCAGGCCCCACAGAAGTCAAGGTGGCCTTCCCGCACGCTGGCGCAGCACACGCAGCCCGGCCCCGATTCCCTGGCGCTCTGCCCGCCACAGACCATCTGTTTTCACAGGTGCTAACGGCCCCCGGTCTCTCCCTCCCCAGCAGAGGGGTATAAAATGTGCCGGAACCCACCCCGGGTGACATAATCACCGTTTCGCTTGGCACTGAGAGGCTCGCCTGCCCAAATAAAGTGCCGCCCGAGGGAGTGGCTTGGGGCTAAGCGGTTGGGCCACCTGCTGCTTGCCCACCCGGTGGGGGGGCGCGGGGGGGGGGCGATGGAGGCCCCGGAGGTCTCCCTGGAAGAGGGGGGCCCTGGGGCGTGATGCACTCACAGCGAGCCGGCCTCCACGTTGGGGCCCCTCACGTAGAACGGGACCCTGATGTCAAACTCGTACGGCATGGACTTGCCCTTCACCAGGCCGAACTGGCCGATGTGGTAGCCGTGGTCCGCGGTATACATGATGTAGGTGTTGTCCAGCTCGCCCGTCTCAACCAACATGTTGTAAATCTGAAACGCGGGTGGGCCGGTGAGGGGCGCAGGGAAGGGGTGCGGACGCCCTGCCGCCCGGGCCCTCTCGGGGGGCGGAGAGGTGCCTGTGCTCTCGGGCTGTCCCTCCCGTTTCAGGCCCTCCCTGCACCTCGCTGCTCAGCGGGGGTCCCCGGGAAGGACACGTTTATAACCGCAGCCTCCCCACCTCCTGTCACTTGCTGCCCCCCCGCCCCCCTGCCTTCTTCACAGTGCTTCTCCCATCTTGTCTGCATGATTGTGGCTCGTCTGTCCCCTGAATTAGAAGGTGAGCTCCGTCAGGACAGGGACTATGGTCACCTTGTTCTCTGCTGTATCCCAGGGCACTGGCCATTTGGCCAATGCTGCTGAACGAACGAACGAACGAACGAACGAGTGACGCCGGGCCGTGGCCTGGGGCAGGTGCCGGTGATGCTCGGCAGGCCTGTCCCACGGAACCTTCCGGAGCGTCGGGACCTGTGCTGTCCAACATGGCGGCCACCAGTCCCGCGTGTCTACTGAGCCCCTGCCCCGCGGCCAGTGCGACTAGGGAGCTGGACTTTAAACCGTCCTGAGTTCAATTACATTTAAATAGCCACGGACAAATTAAAAAAAAAAAAATCTCCACGCAGCGGAATATTACTCAGCCGTGAAAAGGCAGGAAGCGTGGATACGGGCTGCCACACGCACGGATCCACCTCGAAGAGGTGATGCCGAGTGGAGCAAGCCAGCCACCGACGACCACGCAGCGTGGGATTCGACTCACGGGAAACATTCGGAAGACGCAAATCCACCGTAAGTTAGCGGTGGCCTACGCACCGAGGGTGAGGGGGTCCCGGGGGATGACGGCGAAGGGCCGCGGGGCTTCCCGCTGGGGTAACGGAAACCTTCTGGAATTGACCGTGGCGGGCACACAGCTCCGCCGACGTATCAGGACCGCTGAGCTGTATACTTGGAGTGAATCGTAGGGGACGTGCGTTGTATCTCAACTAAGCTGCTCAAGAACGTGAGCTGCCGTGTCACGCGGCTGCCGTAGCAAACAGAACAGATCCCGCACCGGAGTTTCACGGAGGCAGGGCCGTGTCGGGGCGGCTCAGGCCACCTCCCCGGGCCCGCGGCCCTGCCCGCTCCTCCCGCCCCCGCTTCCACTCCTGTCCGGCCAGGCCGGGAGCCGGGGAGGACGGGGAGGCTCCGGGGCCTGCACGGTGGCCGCGGGCGCGGAGGGGGCGGGGCCTACCGTCTCCATGGAGTCGTCCACGGACATGAGGGTCTGTAGGCGCTTTCGCTGCAGCATGTTGGTGAACTCCATGTGGATGGGCTTCATGGGCCCCGTGTAGCGCATGATCCAGTGCTTGTCCGGGTTGGGCGCGTAGTTGTAGCTCGGTGTGCTGGGGGGGGGGGGGGTCAAACGTACAGCCAGGTCAGGCGGGTGGCGGGCGTGGGGCCCACCCGCATCCCCCGGGGCCCCCAGACCCCCTCCCTCGGGTGAGCAGTCTCCTGTGCCGCGTGTGCGCCCGTCCGGGGAAGCCGTGACGCGTCACGGGCTCCGCTAAACCTCCGTCGCTGTTTCTCCAGCGGGTGCTGTGCCCGTGGGCGGGCCGGGGGGTCACCCAGTGTTAAGTGACCCAGGGCCACGCGGTGAGAACGGCAGCGTCTCCCGGTCGGGCCCTGCCAGCCCTCCCGCTACATCAGGGCCAAAGTCACAGGCGAGCGCGAGTCCTCTCACAGCTCCCCGGAATCCACACGGCTCTTTTTTTCAGCAGGGGAGAGGCTCACACCCAGAGCCTCCGGCAGGCCAGGCCCCCCACTCAAATTTCTCAGCCTTGCAGTTGATTTTTCAGTTACCCCGGGCAACTGCCGAGCTATGGCGATTAAGGCACGACTAGGGAATTTCCTTTTGCAATAGATTGGGGTTAAAAAAAGAAAAGAAAAGAAAAGAAAAAGGAAGTTGGCTACAACGTTAGGTCGAGAATAGTCATGCGTGTACGGGGCCCCTGGACGTACGTGTGTCATAATTATTCTTCCCGTTCGCTCTCTTCTCTCATTTACTGAAGAGGGAACAGAGGGTCAGAGGAGTTCCGGGGCCTGCCCACAGCCTCCCTGGGCAGGCGGTGGAGCCAGGGGACTCCGTGATTTCTGCTGAGTGGGGTCCGCTGGGACTAACGATCACCGGACAAGGAACCATACTCTCTGACTTCTACGGGGCACTTACGCTTGCCACACGCTGGGCCCGGCTCGAAGGGTTCACCGCCTCCTGCCGTCTAACACTCAGGGTCCTAGGGGCGCGTGCTGTGCTTATTGTCCTCGTGAGAAATGAGGAGACTGAGGCCCAGCGAGGGCCTAACTTGCCAAAGGCAGAAGAAGCGGGGCCGGAACTCCAGGACTGGATATGGTCACTTCCTGCCACAGTGACACGTGGGCCCGTCCAGAGACCCTCCTATCCACGCGTGCTCGGGCATGACTTTTGCCAAGACACTCCTGCTGGAGGACGTAGCAGAAAAGTCCCCTCCGGTCTGGTCTCACCCTCCCCAGTCAAAGCTGAAAATAAAGTTGGGAGTTTCCACTGCCTGAAGACAAAAGGCTTTTCAAACCGGCTATTAAGGGGCCAAGGGGCTGCGCGCAGGGAAGAGGCTGTGTTTGCGGAGACGGCAGAAAGCTCGCTGACGTCTCACCTGCCCCACCAGGACCTTCCCAGCGTCTCGAATATCAGATATCGTTCGGGGAGAGGAGTTATGGAGACCGTTGCTATGTAGAGCGGGGGGCGGGGGGTGAGTCATAAGTCTTGAGATTCCTTCTGGACTTTGCTTTGAGTCCCTGGCTGGTCTCCCGCCGCTAAATCCAGCCCAGCCCCCCAGCCTCCTTTGATTAAGAGCAAGGCCTCACCGTCCTGTGGGCCGGCTTAGGGCCTGACCCGCATGTAGAACATTCCCAGGAACAAGCCCCCCGCCCCGCCCATCCCCCACGCAGAACGAAGGGGGCTGCTGGGGGCCAGGGCTGCGCGGACACAGCCTCAGAGCCGTTTGGCCGTGTGGGAAAACTGTTCCGGAAGGCCCAAGGGGCCGGATTCCAGGACGTGATTTTGAGCAATCATCCCTGAATCTATTAGGTTCTATTAGGCTGGGTGTCTGCCCTCGAGAACAGGAGAACAGGGAGGAGTGGGTCTGTCAAGAGTCTGCGGGGGGGATGACTTCTGAAGGCCTCTCTCTGGAGACCTCTTCTGGAGGAGGATGTCAGAGCCAGGAGGCGGCAGGGCCTGGGGCCCCTGTCGGCCAATGCCAGTTTGCAGGTCCCCTGCATAAGGCCAGGCTCCTCCGGGGAGAGAGCCACACTTTCTGAAGGGCCCAGCCGTTGGCTGAACAAAGAGGGGAAAGCCTCAGCTCAAGACTTTGAGCCCTGTCCACAAGAGCCTGGCTCCCACGGGTTATAAAAGGCCTGTGAACCCACGATCAGATGCCACACCTCAAAGGAAGCTCTGGGGGCTGGTGGGGGTTGGGGTGTCTTTGCGTGCGTGCGTGTGTGTGTGTGTGTGTGTGTGTTTGTGCATCTATGTGTCTTCACGTTTGTGTGCACGCGTCTGGGTGTAGATCTGGGCTTATATGCCTGTGTATACGGGTCTGTGTAATCTGTGTGTACGTATCTGTGTCTGTGTTTATGTATTTGTGTATCTGTTTGTAAATCTGTGTCTGTGTGCTTCTGCGCATGTTTGCGTATCTGTATCTTTGTATCTGTGTGTGTGTGGGTATCTGTGTCTATAGGTGCCCGCGTTTGCACACGCATTCATGTACCTTTGTGTGTGTGTGTATGTGTGTGTATATGCGTGTGCACCTGTGTACGTATCTATTTGTATCTTCGTGTGTCTGTGCACCTATTTGTATCTTCGTGTCTGTGTACGTGTGCGCGTGCCTGCTGCGTGTATCTGTTTGCATCTCTGTGTGTTTGCACAGGTGTGTGCAGCAGGGGGCGGGACGTGGCCCTGGGCAGGGGGAGGGGGCCGCACCGCGTCAGGCAGCACTTGCGGGAGCCCACGGGGACCACTGCAAGAACACGACACCAAACTTGAGTGGGTGACAGTCTGACAGGAGCCTCCCGACAGAAAGATCTGCAGCTCTGACCCACCAGCAGGGCCCTGTCCCCTCCCCCCCCCCCACTCCCTGAGACTGTCATAATTAAATACCCCAGCTGCAGAACTTTCTGGGTTTTGGTTCTAGTTAGGAAGTGATTATACCCCGGAGATAAGAGAGCCTTCCCAAACAGACCCCTCATAAGGCGAGGGGGGTGGTTCTGGGTAAGTAATAGCAGGCGTTACTCATGTTCAATTTCTGTAATTTCCATTTCAAAGGGGAAATAAGCGAGCAGGCAATGTCAAACCACCTCGTCCAGGGCCGCTGGGGGGGGAGGGAAGCCAGAACCTCTCTTAAAGGAGAAGCTGTGGAAGCAGGGTGTGCCCACCCCCCCAGCCCCCAAGGTGGGACTGAGCCGGCCACGCCCCCTCCCACAAAGGGGAGCCGCTGGAGGGGGTGGAGGTGGGGGGCGGGAAGGGCAGGCAAGTCAGGTGTGCAGACAGGCGGTGCCGCGGCCGGAGGGGTGAGCTGGGCGCCGCAGCCCCTGGAACGCAGTTCGCCATCTGTCCGACCGTCCTCCCCAAAGACCAGGGGGATCAGGAGGTTAACACACCGCCTCATCCTCTCGGAGCCACGTCAGGGCGCTGTCAGAAAGTAATTAGATGCGAAGGGCACACATCCTGATCGTAATGAAAATTAAACGCCCGGAATATTCAGGCCGATTCCAAAGTGCCCTGTCCTTGTCGCCCCAATGTCGCAGCCAGGGCTGCGGCATATCACTGCTAAGCGGGAGGTGGTTTGAGGCAGAGGAGGAGAGAACTTTCCAGAGCGATTTACTAAGCAGCTGGAGGGAGGAGGACCGGACAAGAGGGCAGAGAGAGAGGAGGTGTGACTGGGGGCGGGATTCCAAGCTGGCTCTGCCATTTACCAGCTGCCAGTCACCTTGCCTCTCCATGCCTCAGTTTCCCCCTCTGTGAAATGGGAATGCCAGGTGCGGTAGGCAGCCCGTGTGACCAATGGAATACGACACAGCGATGGTGTGTCCCTTTTAGATTAGGTTCCAAAGGACCCCGGCTTCCATCTCAACCTCTGTCTACCCCAGGCCCCCCAGTCCGTTCCTCTGTCTCTGATCATTTGCTCTGGGGGAAGCCAGCTAGAGTTGCCATGTCGTGAGGACACTCAAGCCACCCTGGTCGAGGGGCCGCCGTGCGAGTGAGCCCCAGGCTAGCCTCAGGCGGCTGCAGCCCCCGCAGACACCTTGATTAGAACCTCGGGAAACCCTGCACTAGAACCTTCCGGAGGAGGAGGCCGCTCCCAGATTCCCGACTCACGGGCGCTGTGAGGTCGTGCACGTTTGTGACTTTAGCTGCTCAGTTTCAGGGTAATTTCTTCTGCAGCAAGAGATCACTAGCATTTCAAGGGTCGTTGTGAACGTTCAGGGATTTGGTGTCACCTAAAGGACTGAGCACGGAGCCTGCCACACAGCCCACAGCTCAGTAAAGGCTGGAGAATATGCTCACAGCCTGACGAGGCTATGGACGCCTTCTCAAAAACCACGTTTAAAATGCACAGGGTAGGGGTGCCTGGGTGGCTCAGTTGGTTAAGCGTCCGACTTCGGTTCAGGTCGTGATCTCATGGTTCGTGGGTTCCAGCCCCGCGTCGGGCTCTGTGCTGACAGCTCACAGCCTGGAGCCTGCTTCCGATCCTCTGTCCCCCTATCTCTGCCCCTCCCCTGCTTACGCTCACCCCCCCCTCCTCGCCCCAGATAAATATAAAAAAAAAGTATAGCATAAAGTACACAGGGTTATGAAGGAAGCCTATTATACTGCAATGCAGTTCTATGCACAGACCCCTCGGGGGAGGATGAGGGCCCCGAGGGAACAGCACTGCCACCTGCTTTGGTCTGTTAGCCAGGCTGGCTGGCTTTGCACCCGGTTTCCCCACAGAAGAGCAGCGGGTTCCCGGATTCTTTGAACCAGGAGGATCAGAGCGAAGGCAGAGCTCTGTCGCTGCCATCACCGTCCCAGAGCCCGACCCTCCCACCTTCACGTCACCCGGCGGCTCGGCAGGCAGGACGCCGAAGCTTACATGTGCTGGGACGCGTTGGGGAAGAGGCCTGAGTACTGGGGGGCGGAGTCCTCGGGGCCGTGGGGGGCCGCGTGGCTGATGACCATCAGGACGGGCCTGTGCGGGTACATCTTCTTGGACGTGCGGAAGAAGCTCACGCTGTCGTTGGTGATGAGGTCCGTCAGGTAATCCTGGGGGGCAGGGAGAGACAGGAGAGCCAGTGAGGAGCTGAGCACCCGCCCTGAGCACCCGCGGTGTTAGGTGCCCAGCGGACGCGCTCGGGGCACAGCGGGGACCCAGACAGACAATCCCTGCGTTCCTGGAGCCCATCCTAGGGGCAGACAGACGATAAATGAGCAACTACACGGAACGTCGAATGTTGCTGATGGAGAAGGAGAGAGGGGGTCGGGGAGGATAGGGGAGAAATGGCAGTCTGTCAGTCATTCACATTAGATGCTGAAATAATACCAGCTCGCACTTTTGAGTGCTTATGGTATGCGAGGTACGGTTCTGTGTTCACTTCTGTTAGCTCGTTGAAATCCCCGTGTAACCGTAGAAAGTAGGTGTGGTGATAATTCCTGTTTTCCAGAACAGGGAAGTTAAATGAATTGCCTGATGTCACACAGCTGGTAAGTGTTGCAGCCACGCCTCCTGAGTCTTGGTTCCTAAGCCTGAACTCCTTTCCAGGCTCCAGAAAGACCACGAAAGACCCACAGGGTGGGTACATCCCTGTGTTCCTGGCGCGCTGTGCTGGGGGCAGGGGCAGCTGACCACGTGAACACGGAAGCAAGATAGTGACACAGTGTGACGGACGAAGGAAATAAGCCGTGACCGAGGAGCCGGAGTGGGGGCGTCCTTTGGCAGGGGCAGTCAGGGAGGGCCTCTTGGAGGGGGTGACACTGGACCTGAGACCTGAGTGATGAGGAGCTGGATGTGGGGAGATTTTTATCACCCTCGGTTGTCTGCCGGGATCCTTGAGGGCGATTTGCTGGGCCTACTCTCAGAGATGCTGGTTTTTAAAAGATATATATTTTTAACGTTTATTTTTGAGAGAGGGAGAGAGAGCATGCGTGGGGAAGGGCAGAGAGAGAAGGAGACAGCAGATCTGAAGCAGGCTCTGTGCTGAAAGCAGAGAGCCCGATGCGGGGCTCAAACCCACAAACAGTGAGATCACGACCTGAGCTGAAGTCAGACGCTCAACTGACTGAGCTACCCGGGTGCCCCAGAGATTCTGGTTTAATTGGTCTGTGGCTTTCTTCAGGCACTGGACTTTTAATTTTCTTTAGTTTTATTTTTTAAAGTTTATTTGTTGAGAGAGAGAGGGAGAGGGAGAGGGAGAGGGAGAGGGAGGGAGGGAGAGGGAGAGGGAGAGAGAGAGAGTGTGTGTGTTCAGGGGAGGGGCAGCAAGAGAAAGAGAATCCCAAGCAGGCTCCACGCTGTCAGCACGGAGCCCGATGTGGGGCTCGAATTCACAAAATCATGAGATCATGACCTGTGCTGAGATCAAGAGTCAGATGCGAGCCACCCAGGTGCCCCACACATATTAGACTTAAAAAAAAATTTTTTTTAACATTTATTTTTGAGACAGAGAGAGACAGCATGAACCGGGAAGGTCAGAGAGAGAGGGAGACACAGAATCTGAAACAGGCTCCAGGCTCTGAGCTGTCAGCACAGAGCCCGACGCGGGGCTCGAACCCACGGACGGCGAGATCGTGACCTGAGCTGAAGTCGGACGCCCAACCGACTGAGCCACCCAGGTGCCCCCACGTTGGACTTTCAAAAAGCTCCCAGGGATCCTGATGTGCAGCCAGGACTGAGAATCACCCATCTAGAGGAAGAGCTCCAGGCGGAGGGAACAGCAGGGACTCCAATGCAGGAACTGAACCTGTTCGAGGACTCTCAGCAGGAAGGAGCAGAAAAGCAGAGGCGCGCAGGGGGTCTCCTGAGAGTCAGACCTGCTTAGACGCCGGGCGGGATGAGAGGAGAGGGGGAAATGTAACGAGCAGGAACTGGGGGCTTTAAAAGCTCAGCTATTAAGGGCTCAGCCGAGAAGCTGAGATTTGCCTGAACTCTTCAGCAGGACGGCATACAGCGGGCGTGCCCGTGCGTCTAAGACGGGCCTTCAGGGACGCTTGTACTCTATACTAAATGCACAGGGAGAGTCACTGCAGTGGCGTTCATAAAGCAAAAACGTATCCCCGTGACCAGCAACAGGAAGGCGATTAATGAAGTAAATGTAATGCTGTGCTGTGCAGATGTTACACAGAAGCGAATTCGTAGCTACTGAGGTGGAAACGTGTCCAAGATACGCTGTTAAGGGAAAGAACAAGCTACTTTCAAATCCAGGAAGATCCCACCTTTTTGTGGGAAGGGAGGGAGGCGGGGTGGGGAGGGCGGGGGGGGGGGGTGGTGGAGAGGAGAAGCCAAACCCTTAACTTCATATGAGCACCAAGGAAGAATCTAGAAGGACAGATATCAAAGTGCTACCTGGGGTCTGGGATAAAACAGAGGGGGAGAAAGCCACTTGCTACTTGGTGTACTTTTCCCAAAATACTTTTTATGAATAGTCCTGGGGAGTTATCTGTAGAACCTATTATATAAAAGTAACATTATAGATCACCTAAATCCAAGAGTTGCTGCTACAGTTATGGAGCATGACCCGAAGGCGCAGGGAAAGTTCTTAAAATGACAAAGGTAACTGCGGAACCAGCAGGTGGGTCCGCTGTCTCCGGCTGGTGGGGAACCGTGGGCTGCAGCTACTTGCTCTCCATAGTAACCCCGTCTTCACTGCTGGATTTTGGAACTATGCGCCTACTTGGCTGTGATGAAACATGTTTTTAAAAAAGCTACTGTGGGCGCCTGGGTGGCCCAGTCGGTCGAGCGTCCGACTTCGGCTCAGGTCGCGATCTCCCGGTTCGTGAGTTCGAGCCCCGCGTCGGGCTCTGTGCTGGCAGCTCGGAGCCTGGATGGAGCCTGCTTCGGATTCTGTGTCTCCCCCTCTCTCTGCCCCTCTCCGATCGCCCTCTGTCTCTCTCTCAAAAATAAATAAACGTTAAAAAAATAATGAAAAAATAAAAAGCTACTGTGGACATCCATTCCCAGGAGAGACATACGGCGCCACGATAGGGCATCCGATAAACAAACTAGAGCTACCTGGGTCCACACGCACAAACCTGACAGACCTGACCCTGGGTGAAGAAAGCAGGCTGGAGGACACGCACGGTACGATACCGTTTATATACAGGCTAAGAACACAGAAAACGATGCTATACAGTGTTTGAGACGCTTGCCTATGTAATAAGCGCATCCATAGCAATCAGCAGGAGACGGGTGACCTTCCTGGGAGGGGGCAGGCCAGGAAAGGGGCTCGGGAGGGTAATACGGGGCCCCCGGAGCCTGTGATATTCCACGTTCAGAAGCGTATGTGGTGTCATTACCGTGTCTGACTCTCAAGGCTGGCATGAGGGTCTCGAGCGCTAAGAGGCGCAAAGCTCTTGGCACGGTGCCTTGCACGTAGCCGGCCAACGTTATGCCTGTCTTAGCGGTGCGGCAGCCTTTCCACATGCCTGACAGCCGCCCACCTTCCTGGGTCTCCTCAAAGCCACTCCTGCTCTAGCTAAGCCCCTGCTGATCCCTGATGGCTGCAGCAGGGCACCCGCGATGACGTATGACAAGCTGCACACCCACCTCCCAGCCATTTGTGTGGACCGAAGGGGACGCCACCCGTACTCCAGGGGCGGGTGGTGAAGCCCCAGGCTGGCCAACGAGGACACGCCATCTCTCCGGCCACGGTACTTGAGCCGAGTCCAGGTGTCGGAGGGACGAGGGGACCTGGGCCAGGCGGTGGCATGGTCCAGTCCTGGCTGGGAGCAGATTCAACAGACAGGATGTGTCCGTTGGCTGGCTGGGGGGGGCGGGGGCAGTGGGCTGGCAGTCATTCCCACCCCCCCCCACTGCCCCCTGCCCCACGGTTTCTGGCTGGGGTGAAGGGAATAGAGATGGGGGTTCAGGAGAAAGAGAGTGTCAGGGTGCGGGCGGGAGTGCTATATGTCCAGTTCTGGACAAGTTGAGCTGCCTGCCCGGGTCAGTCATGAAGAAGACGTGAGGGAGGTGGGCTGTTAACAGGAAGGGTAAGACAGGTGCGAGGACGAAGCAGGCTGGAAGGTGAATTTTCTAGAACCTGGAGACGAGCCGACAGACGATGAGGAACTCCCCTCTCTGCCCCCCTTCAGTCGTGGGCCAGGCCCATTCCCGCTCTCCAGGGGGAGGTGCTAGACTTTCCCCTGGTGCACTCCTGGCCAGGTGCAGGGGGCTGGGGATGCCAGGTTCTGGGGACTTGGCTCCTACCCAGAGCTTAGCAGCCAGAGCTGGGTCCTCCTGTCTCCCCTCCCCATCCTGACCTCCTGCTGACTTTGATCAGTAAACCAAGAGGAACCCAGTACTTCGGTGGGGATCGCTAGCCAGGACTCTGGGCAAAAATGTCCAATGCCAATGGGGGTGTGGGGTGTGGGGCGTGCTCCCGGGCTCCGTGACAGCCTGGCCCCTCTCGTTCCCGGCCTCGTTCCTCAGGCGCGGCCTCTGCCGCTCTCGTTTACGTGCTCACTCAGCAACTACTTGTTGGGTGTCTGTTCCCAGGGTTCTGGGCTTCCTGTTAAGGGCTGGGGCTGTGGTCACAGGTCCCTGTCCCCATGGTGACCACAGTCCTGTGCGGGGTGTGGGAAAGCATTCTCATCAGCGGTAAGAAGGCGGCAGGGGACCTGGGAGGGACAGGGAGGTTTTCGCTCACTTAGGATTACCCCTGGCTGCTGGGGATGGGGGGACTGCAAGGACGGGAATGGGGACCATGGCTGATGTGACGGGAAGCTCTGCCCGGACAAACGTGTCCCATGGGTGCCTCCTGGGAGATCTGCCCACGGAAGCCTGTGGTTCTACCTCTTTTTGAACTTGGGTGAGATAAGCCAGCTCACCCCAAAGCTCTCAGGGGCCCTCCCCAGATGGGAGTCTCCTGGCTTCCAGAACTAGTTAACTGTTCTGCTTGGGAAGCCCACTTGTGGGCTGTTTTCGGGCTGTGCCTTGAGACAGATGACTGTGCCCCTGAGACCTGGTTTGAGGGGCAGGGCGGGGGTTGGGGGGGGGGTTGCCCGCACCCTGGCGCAGCTCTCGAGCCCACCTCTCGATGTTTTCTCCACTTGGCAAGTCAACCTTCTGTAACTCCGGGAGGGTCTCCTTTTCTGAGCCACTGGCTTCCTCCGTCTAAATTCTACATCATAATGTGGACACTGCACCCTCTACAGCCCCTTGTGTTCAAAAGAGGTTCACGTCCCTTTAAGGAGCAATCATATTTCATGAAGCTGAGGGCTCTGGAGTCAGCAACACTGGGTTCACACCCCGGCTTTATCACCTGCTATCTGTGGGCCAGCGGCTCGCCTTTCTGCCCCTCAGAAAGCACCTTTCCGCCTCTAAAACATGGGCCCGATAACAGTCCCTTCTTCAGATGGTGGGAGCATTTCACACGGGAATGAAGCACTTGGCAATACACTCAGAGCCAGACCTCAGGCCTTTGTATTTTTTGTCTGCTCCATCGTTCCCGCCCTTCCCGGGGCCCCAAACAAAATTACTGACGCCTCTGGGGTGGTTTACACCAAGCATCAACAAACCTTTTCTGTAAAGGGTCAGAGAGGAAACATTTGAGGCTTTGCAGGCCGGAGGTCTCATTTGCATTACTCACTGCTACTGTAGCAAGAGAGCAGCCGCTGGGTAAATGAACGGGCCTGTCTGCGCTCCAGTAAAACCTCATGCGCCAAACTGCAAATTTCAAGTCAGTTTCACATGTCAGGAAAAGAGCGCTGGTCACATGTTGCTCTTTTTGTAATTTTCCCCCCAGCTAGTTAAGAATGTAAAAAACCCTTCTAAGCACACAGGCTGGACAAAAACACTTGGCGGGCAGGACTTGACCCATGGGCGGGAGTTCAGAGAATGGATTTGGAGGCCAGATGGCCTAGGCTCGGATGATACTGCTTTACCACTCACTAGCTGTGTGGCCTAGTTCCTTAGCCTCTCTGTGCCTCAGTTTCCTCGTGTGCTGGTTGTGAACAGTAACTATGGTGAGACATACATGGGCTAATTCAGGTGGAACGATTCCAACGGTACCTGGTGCACGTTAGGTCTAAGGGAGCGGGAGTCATTATTCCTCAAGAATCACGCGGCTGTGTTTTCCACACGAAAATGAAAACGGTACAAACAAATCTGCTTCCCTTTGATTACTCCTCACACCCCTGCTTCCAATCTTGGCCCCTTTGGGCCTTAACCAGGAAGTCTTTTTTTCAGATGCATTGTTACACGTGTTAGAGTATGGCTTTATGCATCTTTTTACATCAGTTGGATCACACTGTGTATATTTTCTTTCTTTCCTTTCCTTTCTTTCTTGGCCCCTTCCCTTCCCTTCCCTTCCCTTCCCTTCCCTTCCCTTCCCTTCCCTTTCCCCTTTCCCCTTTCCTTTCCTTCCATTCATTCCACATGGCAGGGAACAAAGCAAAGTCACACGCCTGCCTTCATGGCCTTGTACTCTAATGAGAGGAGACAGATGTTAACAAGTGACCCAGGGATACACACAGGTGTGGTGCTCACTGCGGGGGCAGGAGAGTTGGGGTGCGATGCCCTGGGCTCGGGGTGCTCTAGGAGACATCTGAACAGGGGCTTACAGGAGCTCTCTCCGCAACCCGCTCTTTCCATCAGCCCCGTGTCCAAAGCCCTTCTGATGGTGTTACATACAGATCCCCTCATCTTTTTCTAGAAATCCTCCAGGGTAGGGTTCCTTTGTGGTCTTTTAATCATTTCTTGCGTTGGTGGCCCTCGTGGATTTCTTTCAATAACAAAGCTGCAACGAACAACTCAACGGTCCCAACCTGCATAGAGGGAGGCTTCTCCACGACAGAAAAGCGCAAATGACAAAGGGCGGCTCAAAGGGTGGTCTCATTCGAGTTTGCAGAGACCGCTGTTCCTTAGGGCCTTTCCACCACCTGACCCTCATCATTCCCCTCTCCCACTGGTCCCGCCTTCTCTGGTCCTCTTTGGTGATCAGTGCGTGTGCCACATCATTCTTTTGTCATCATCGCTGCCTCTCTGCCCACCTGCCATCAGGACCCTTTTCATGGCATCCAGCCTTGGGATTAGTGACTCAGAACAGAGACCTCAGAGGGCCTTTGAGGCGACCTCCGGAAGGACTGTCACTTCCTCCCGAGCTGGGCCTCCTGCTGAAGCCACTGAGGGCAGCGACACACAGGCATCTCACTCCTCAGAGTGCTGGAGCAGGGAGCCCCAGGCAACTCCGAGCTCCCTCTCGCTCTCTCCCAGTGCTCTGGCTCCCACTACCTGCTGCCCGCCCCGGGTCCGAACCCTGGACCTGAGCCAGCTCTGACCCCAAAGGGGCCCCCGTCCCTCTGTTCCCAGGCCTCTGGGAACAGGGAGCCCAGGAATCCTCCCACGGGGCTCATTCACAGGGGAGATGTGTCTGTGGCAGGAAACGGGGTAAGTAGCAGCCACTGCATGTTCCGTCCTCAGCCCCAGAGGGACTCTGAGTCTCCCTGGATAACTTGATTACAGGGCTGCTCTGAGACCAGGCGTGGACGTGGTGAGGAATTTTAACAAGGACGGAGTGGAGTTTTCTAGGTAGTGGACGATGTGCTTGTGCTGTGTCTGGGAGGAGAGAAGCAGCGTGTTCAGCCCCAAGACACTATAATCTGTATTTCTAATGTACAAATCCCCCCATCAGGACTTTGGAATCAATTCACTCAGAGGTAATGGAGGCCTGAGACCCAGGGTGAGGGGGGAGGGCGCTGTCCAGGCGATGTCACCCGTGGTTGCTGCCACCAGGGCCTGAACGATCAGACTCAGTAAGGGGGACACACGAGTGGTGATCCTTGGTCAAAGGCAGGAGGGATCCCCAAGTGTGCAGTGTTTCCAGAAGAGGAGCGGGATAGGGCGCTTTTAGGCCACTGAGCATCCCACCCATTTTCATTTGGACTCTATTCTCAGCCAATGTTCCAGGGTTTGGCTCCAGAGTGGGGCTCCTGCTGTCCCTGCCTCTGGCTAGGGAGTGGGGCGGGTGACTTACAGCCCATCAAAACACTGCATCCCCTGGCCACACCGATCGGTCCGGGGACAGACATGTGACTGAGCCAAGAGCCAACGAGATGCAGTGAGATTTGCTGGGAATCCTGGGAAGGAGACTCCCTCGCTTGCAGCTGGGCAGGAAGGTGAAACGTGGAAGGGCGGCCATATTGCTACAAGGGGCAGGGAAAGCGAGGGGGGAGGGTGGGAGAGGGAGAAGGGGGAGGGGCGGGAGGGGGAGAAGGGGGAGGGGGAGAAGGGGGAGGGGCGGGAGGGGGAGAGACCATAGATGGTGCCGCAGAGAAGAAAATAGAGCTTAGAGGAGAAAGAAACCACTGCCTAAAGATTCTGTGTGAGCCCCTGGATCCAGCCGTGCCTGATGCCGTTACTGCTGGACCAGTTAAATAAGCTGACGTTTCCTCTTCATTTGAGCCATTTTGAGTTGAGTTTCTGTTCACAAGCAACGGAGAGAGGCCGGTGTGATTCAAGAAAGGATAAATCCTGTAGTTTGGGGCCCTTGGGGAAGGATTCACAGAAGAGAAGATGGGTAAAACTTGGAAAAATCCAGGGCAGGAGAGCACTAGCAAAGATCTGGGGGTGCTTGTGAGAACGGACAAGGCTGGTCTGGTTGACCTGGCTCGTATGGAGCTGAAGTGGGCAACGGGGCCGATGTGACGGTGTATGTGCGAGTGCGTGCACACACGTGGGCCCATCACTTCACAGTTAATAACCCACCTCCACATCCCAGGCTGTGAAGGCCTGATCTGGTTTTGTTCATCCCTGGGTACCCAGCACCTAACACAGTGCCTGGCATATAGCAGATTCTCAATAAATACTTGTTGAGGGAATGAACGAATGACATGACCAAACTTGACTAGTCCGCTCACGCCTCTGATTGCTGGGGATTAGAAATACTACACAGAAAACACCCAGCACGGGGGCGCCTGGGCGGCTCAGTCGGTGAAGCGGCCGACTTCGGCTCAGGTCACGATCTCACGGTTCGTGAGTTCGAGCCCCGCGTCGGGCTCTGGGCTGTGTCTCCCTCCGTCTGCCCCTCTGCTGCCTGCACTCTGTCTCACGTCGTCTCAAAAATAAATAAACGTTTGAAAAAAAAAAACAAAAGCCACCCAGCGCAGTTGCTTGGACCCTAATAGGCACTCCATAAAAAGATGTGCACGTTATTAAGTATGTACCAGTGTGCCCACTCCCCAGATTTGGGAACTGAGGCTCTTAGGAGTAGGTAGCATATCCAAGGGCACATGATATGTGTCGAGGCGGGGCTCTGCACCCCAGTCCTCCACCTCCAAGACGGGAAGTCACTGCCCGGTCCCCAGAGGGCGGTGGGCAGAACAAGGCAGGGGGCCGCCAAGGCTGTACATCCACGGGTCAGGCACGCTTGATTCACGCAGGAGTCTAGGAAATTCGCCGCCATTGTTTAAAAATCAGGAGATCCGCGGGGCGCCTGGGTGGCGCAGTCGGTTAAGCGTCCGACTTCAGCCAGGTCACGATCTCGCGGTCCGTGAGTTCGAGCCCCGCGTCAGGCTCTGGGCTGATGGCTCGGAGCCTGGAGCCTGTTTCCGGTTCTGTGTCTCCCTCTCTCTCTGCCCCTCCCCCGTTCATGCTCTGTCTCTCTCTGTCCCAAAAATAAATTAAAAAAAAAAAAAAAAAAAAAAAAAAGTTGAGAAAAAAAAATTAAAAAAAAAAAATAATAAAAATCAGGAGATCTCACAGGAAAAAAAAAAAAACACGTGTCGGTTTGTAGCTTCTGCTGAAAAATCAGAAGACCTGGCCCTCTTGGGCCCACGTTTCTATGCAAGAGTGACAGGCCCGATGGACGTTGGCTGCCCCCTCTTGGATCCATTCTTTCTAGTCCCCAACACCCACCTGCCGTCTCCCCTACCCCTGGCTTCCCATCCTGTGTGTGTGGCTCCTGTCCCCTGCCGACTTCTGCCTGGCGGCCTTGTGCAGCGATTCAGAGAGAGACCAACTAGGGAGGGCGGTCATCACACTACCCCACAGAGCCGCGGTTATGACACTCAGCCAGGCCCAGGGTCAGTGGCAGTGAGCGTGGGGAAGAGACAGGGAAGGGAAGAATGTGTGGGGAAAGAATGGGTAACTGTGGGGGGGGGGGGCACACGAGCTGGCTTAGAAGATTTAGTTGGGCCAGGAATATTTGCTCGTCTCTGGATTTTTGTTTTTTTAATGGAAAGTTTGGAGGAGACATCACTGTCAGTCCCCCCTCCTCCTCCCCCTCACTTAGGCCAAGAATCAGCAAACTCTAGCCCGTGGACCAACCACTGCCTGTTTTTATAAATAAAGTTTTCCTGGAACGAGCCATGCTTACTTGTTTACACATTACCTGCGGTGGCCTTCATACTACAACGGCAGGCTTGGGTCGTTGCCACAGCGTCCGTGTGGCTCGTAAAGCCTAAAATATTGGGTCCGTGGCGCCCTAGAGAGGAAGCTGGCTGTCCTGAACTGCTACGCATGGGGTATCACTATGGAGAAAGGGCTTTTCTGGTCACCTTCACTTATGTGATCCTCAAAAATCTTTCTGGTAAAACCATAATGAAATGCCACGATACCCCAGTAAAAAAAAGACAATACCCGTGCTGATAAGCACCGTGGAACAACGGGAACCCTTGTAACATTTCTGGCCGTAAACCGGGAACCTACACTGGTTCAGCCACGTAACCTACCGTGTATCCCAGCAATTCTAGGCCCCAGGAGAAGAGTCCGTGTGCCTACCCAAAGCCCCGGGAGAGGATGTTCCCGGCAGCCTGACTCCCAAGAGACGCAAACTGGAGACCACAATGTCCCCCGGGTGCGAACGGACACCTACCCCCCCATCCCCGCAAGGGAACGCTTCATAGCAGTTCCCGCTGATTACGTGTGGCCACACGGGTGACGGTCACAGGCGTGACGTCAGGTGGAAAAACCTCAACCCGGGAGAGCACACAGCACACGATTCCATTTACGCGAGGTTCTAGAACAGGCGCAGCCAATCCATGGTGACGGAAGGGTCGCCTCGGGGGTGGGGTCACCCACACACGACAACGGGGCTGGATCTCAACGTGGTGCGGAGCCAAGGAAGCCGGATTCAGAATGAACGTGCCACACCGTGCGTCTGCGGGTGGCTGTCCCCGTGGGGGGACGGCTGGTGGGAGGGGTTACACGAGGGGGCTCTCGGGGCTGGCGGGGGCGCGCTGCTTGCTGACCGGCCTGGGCGCTGGGTGCACGCGCCTGCTTGGTTTGCGAAAATTCACGGATTGGTACCCTCTGTGCGCGCGCTTTCTGCCAGAATGTTCTGCCCCGGCAGACTGCGGACAACGCTTTCAGAGACTGTTACGCGAGAGATGAAAACACCGAGATGATACGCGTTGGCTGCGCGAGATCCCTCGTCTAGGGCAGGGCCACCCTCCAAAGCCAGGCAGTGGAGCTCCCGGGTCATGTTCCGCGCTGCGCCCCACCCCACCCCTTCCCCACCCCCCGCCGAGGGGGCCACGCAGGACGTACCTTGGAGTAATCGAAGCCGTGTTTCTCCTTCACCCCGTTCCGACAGAGCGTGTAGTTATAAAAACGGGAGTTTTTCAGGAGGCCGACCCACTCCTTCCAGCCTGGTGGCACGTAGGAGCCATTGTATTCGTTAAGATACTTCCCGAAGAAAGCTGGAGGGGGAGAAGGGTCAGGAGGCCACGTGAGAACACGGTCAGCAAGAGCCTTGTCTGCCACCCGACCACCGTGTCCCCGAGGTGTAAAAGCGGCGCTACCCCGAGCCACCGAGCCCTTGGAAAGCAGGCGAAGCCTAAAATAAAATATATAGGATTAGAGAGCGAGTAAATTATTCTGAAACGTAACTGTCCGAGCATTCAAAGAACGTGCCATCCAGTAACCCGCCCTCTCAAAACAGCTGGTAAAGGGCCTTGGGAAGAATAATAATTTCACAGTGGTGACAAGTGAGAATATTTTGTGCCATCTGCAACCAGTGCCGTGGGGCGTGACGAGATCGGTGACTCGTACGGCGACCAAACGACAGATCCTCTCGGCTTACGGTGCGTGGTCCACCTTCCCCGCCCAAGGCGATGCTAAGCGACGGTGCAGGGTCCATAAAAGTAAGAGTGCGATTCTTTCCCGTGCAGGCTTATGGGCCCCTCGAACCCTGCCTGCGACACGGGACCAGAACACAAGAGCTGACGTTAGAAAAGAACGGTGCCGATTGTGGCTGGTGATGTGGAACGCGGGCCCTTTATTCACTGCCTGGGCCACGCGGGCGACCCTGGCTGGCGGCGTCTGCTGAGCTTGAGCGCGCTCGCACCTTGTGCCCCAGCGATTCGAGCCCTGGGTGTTCGCTCGACCGTAAAGCATTCGTTGGTTCACGAGCGTGAGCAGGACGCGCGGAGCCAGTCGGAAGCCCGTCAACCAAAGGGGTGGCTGAATCCACTGTGGATGTTCCCGTCGCGGGATGTCGCGTTTAATAACACAGACGCGTCTCGGGGCGCCTGGGCGGCTCGGTGGGTCGTGTGCCTGACTCTCGATTTCGGCTCCGGTCAAGATCTCGTGGTCGTGAGATCGAGCCCCACGTCGGGCCCTGTGCTGAGCATGGAGGCTGCTTGGGATCCTCTCTCTCTCTCCCCCTCTCTTCCTCTGCCCCCCACCCCCGACTTGCGCGTGCGCACGCTCGCTCTCAAAAAGAAACAACAACCCAGACGCGTCTCAACCACCTAATCGCGTTAAGAGAAATAAACCAGATATGGAACAACGCACACCACACGGTCTCATTCAGAAGATGCTCCAAAACGGGGAAAACGGACGTACGGTGGAGGAAAGCAAGCGGGCAGGGCACGCCTCCCGGGGCACAGCCTCGTTCTCTCTCTCTCGCTGCAACGCGGGTGCTTCGGCTGGTGAAACCCCACTGAGCTAGACGTTCAGGAGCCGCGCTTCCCCGCGTGCACGTTCGACACTGGCCACGGAGCTTAAAGAAAAATGACCGTGATTCACCTGGAAGGGGTACACCAAAAAACCCTCGGTGGGGGAGGAGGGAGCAGACAAGATCCTCTCGGTGGTACTTTCTTGTTCTTTTTTCTTCTCAGCGAGCGACTGGGAGTTTTAAAAATTACAACCGATAAAGCCAGTTTGAAGTGACCGTTTCTCCAGGGACAGAGGCCCTATGCCGGCTCTCTCCTTCAGGTGAGGACACTGGGGCCTCGGAGACACCCGAGAACCAGCACTGAGGGCTCAAGAGTGGGAGAGCTGGGGCTGCTGAAGCGGGTTGCAGGGTGCCTCGTGCCGGGCAAAGTGCGAGTGTTGGGCAGGTGCCTGCTCAGAGCCGAAGATGAGAGGAGACAGACGGGGAGGCGAACATCCACAGGAGAAGGAGTGGCCTGGGGCCGGGCTGTGCTGGCAGCAGAGGATGAGACGACCCCCCGACCCCCCCCCCCCCCCCCCCCGCAACCTGGCTTGGGTCGGGAGAGCGGGGATAGAGCTGGAGCCCTCCATGGGGACACTTTCCTGGAGACCTGGCAGGTAGCTGGGACCGCCTCGGGGTGGGAAGCCCCCTTAAGGACCCGAGCAGCCAATTCCCGAGTCCCCGTGGCACAGGACAAAGGGACGCACGTCCATTCAATCCTCCCCTGGCACCAGCTGGGCCAGGAGGCTGAGGAAGCACCTCCTGGAAGGATCTGGGCACCAGAGGAGGTGAAAACAGGAAGAGAGGGTCCCGAGCAGCTTCAGGGTAAGCCCAGGGTGGGGCCTCCCTTTGTGTGGCTGGGGGGCAAAGTGGACATAGAAAGAACCCGAGCTTTCCGGGGAGGAGGGGCAGGGAAACTGGCCACTGGGCTGGGAGTCCCGGGTAACATCCGATATTCAGAGAGTAAAAGCAGTTAGGAAGGGGCCCCTGGGGGGCTCAGTCAGCTGAGCGTCCGGCTTCGGCTCAGGTCACGATCTCACAGCTCGAGAGTTCGAGCCCCGCGTCGGGCTCTGTGCTGACAGCTAAGAGCCTGGATTCTGCGTCTCCCTCCCTCTCTGCCCCAACCCACTCTCATTCTGTCTCTGTCTCTCTCAAAAATAAACATTAAAGAAAAAAAAAAAAGCAGTCCGGTGGCGGGCGTCCACTTACACAGCGACTGTGCGTCCCCAGCGGGTGTCAGGGCACAAGGACTGAGATGTCGGCCGGACCAAGGGGCGTCAGCGTCCAAGGCCCGGGCGAGCGGAAGGCCTGGATTTCTCCCTCGGAAACACGGCATGTTCAGACACTCGCGGCCCTCCCCGAAAGCAGTGGTGCTCAGCCAGGGGCGGCTTGCCCCTCAGGGGACACTCGGCAATGTCCACAGACGTTTTCGGTTTTGTTACAGATGGGGCTAGGATGTGCAACCGGGCATCCAGGGGGCCGAGGCCAGGGATGCGGCTGAACATCCCACGGCGCTCGGGAGGCCCCGCACCAACCATCCCGTGTAAAATGCCTACAGCCTGCGGGTGAGAAACGCGGACCTAAACAATTCCACCTGCCACCCGCACCTGTCCCCCCTCCTCAGCAACAGAACCACGTAGCGAGGGCTGAAAAGGCCCCTAGAGATCAAGTACCGTCCAGGAAACAAGGTCTGCTAAACCTCAGTGACCTTACTCCTCACATTTGATGTGATGTCTTTCCATATGCGGGGAGCTCTACTCTGATAAACCCTGCCGGCCCCTCTCCCCTCTCTCCTGTTCCTCCTCCTTGGGGAAGAATGACACACGGCAGGGGTCAGCAAACGTTTCCTGCGAAGGCCCCGACGGTCTACCTTAGGAAGAGAGTGAAATTTTTTTTTTTAAATTTTTTTTTTTAACGTTTATTTATTTTTGAGACAGAGAGAGACAGAGCATGAACGGGGCAGGGTCAGAGAGAGGGAGACACAGAATCCGAAACGGGCTCCAGGCTCTGAGCCATCAGCCCAGAGCCCGACGCGGGGCTCGAACGCACGGACTGCGAGATCGTGACCTGAGCCGAAGTCGGCCGCTTCACCGACTGAGCCACCCAGGCGCCCCAGGAAGAGGGTGAAATTTAAGGAGCTCCCCCCCACCCTCATGGAGCCCCGGCACTTTCCATTCGTGACAAACACTGGGGAAGTTTCCCTTTGAAGACACTGAAGTAAAAAGCGTAAAACATTTGAGAGGAAAATCTTCAGGAAATAGCAAATCACTGTACCCAGGCCTGGTGGAAGCCCATGGAAACTGCTCGGTTTGGGGTGACACTGCCCTGAGCACATGTGGATTCACATATCTACACCCATTTATTAGGCCCCGATGGTATGCCAGGAGCCGTCCCAGGCGATGGCAACACAGCAGTGAATGAGGCCACCAGAATCCCTGCCCTCTTGGGGTGGACATTCTAGCGGGGGAACTGTGATCACAGAGGTGATGCTGTTGGTAAAAACAAAGTGATGAAGAAATTAAAGATGGTGTTCCAACAAAG
This sequence comes from Panthera pardus, assembly GCF_024362965.1. Classification (NCBI taxonomy): domain Eukaryota; kingdom Metazoa; phylum Chordata; class Mammalia; order Carnivora; family Felidae; genus Panthera; species Panthera pardus. The sequence goes on along the minus strand of NW_026526821.1, from coordinate 13,582,132 downwards.
TGGCTAGAGATGGGCCCCGGCAGGCACCAAGGGCTTGAGCAGTCAAGGAAGGCGGCTGAGGACGAATCAGGGGGAATAGGAATACAAGGGAAACTGCTCTAGACAGAGAAAGCGGCAAGTCCAAAGGTCCTGTGGCAGGAACAAGCTTGGAGGCATTTGAGGAACACAGGGAAGCCACGGAGGAAGGGAGAAGATGACGTTACAGGGTAGAGGGACCAGATCGTGAGCAGAAGCCACAGGAGGCATGATGGGGAAACTGAAAAGGGCCCACACGTCCCCTGAAATACTATACATCAGATTTTACATGTTGTGTGCATTTTCCTGGAATCGGGACACGTTCTGAAAGCAACCCAAGACCTCAAGTAGCTTCAGAAACATACAACTTCCCTCAGGTTCACCCCTGAAGGGTGAACAAAAGCCGCGGGAAAAAGGCACCCTGAATCTCCCTGCTGGGAAAACTGGGTTCTCTCCTAGGTCCCCCAAACCCTGGCTTGGGATCCTATGGTTTGTCCCTGAAGATCTGGACCAAGGTCTTTCTGATGAAGGTGCAGCTTGGAATGCTAAAGAGCTTCAATCTTGGCCCGGCCGGTGGGATAACTTTCTTGGAGGGGGGCCGCCTCGGGAAGCCCACCCCTGCCCATTATCGCCCAATGCCACGGGTGTCAAAGTGGCCGAGGCCATTTCCTCCGCTGGAATGCCCTCTTTCACATCTCTCTCCTCTCTCCAACCCCCAACTCTTAAAAAATCCAGAAAGAGTTTACTATTCAGGCTCCACGAGACCCTAGAAAACAGGGCTTCAGTCAAAGGCTTTTAGTGCCAAATTAGATTTTGCTCTCATTTGATTAGATTTCCCCCAGGCGGTTTTTAAAATGGTTATTCTGGTACCAGTTGAGGTGGGAGAAGCAAATTAGCGTGGGCCCTGGGGCTCCGGGGCTGGGAGATACAGCCAGGAGAATGAGCCGGAATTAAAATCAAGATTAAAAATACAGCCCATGTCCTGGCTGGAGCCCCGAGCGTTTAGCTTTCACGGCCTGGACGGCGCAAAAGAAAGAACAACCCGGGGGCTGGTGTGGGGGTGGAATAACTTGGCAGGCAGGTTAAGAGGAATTAAATGCCAGGCCAGGAAAGGCCACCGATAATGTGCTGGCTGACGCCGCCCCTCGGGAGCAGGCTGGCATCCGTTGAAAGGATGGAGCGCTCACTGCCTCCCGCGTACCAGGCACAGGGTGGAAATTTACCCCTGGAGGTGGAGACTTTTATTTTGCCTGCTTGATCCTGACTGTGGTCCTTTGGGTACCACTACTTCCTTACTTAAGTCACATGGGCTGATCTTAACTCCAGACGCCAGGGTGGCAGGCATAATCTCAGCTGGACCAATCAGAGGACTACATTCCCCTGGCTACCTGTCATTGGTTCAGGGCCAGGCATGTGACCCAAGCTGGGCCAATGAGGGTGAGCCCTGGGACTTTGAGGGAGCTGCCGGAAAAGGGACGTTCTTGGAGATGGCTTAAAGCTGATGGGGACATAAACTTGAAGCTGCTGGCAGCCATCTTGCCACCAAGAGGGGGTGGTTGTTCTGTTTGCTTAATTCAGTTTTTCAGTTGAGCTCTCGCACTTGCAATCAAAAGACCCAAGGAAAAGCAGATGAGACGCTTAGCGGAGAGCAGGGTTTGGCAAAGCAAATCTGGCTGCCACCTGTTTTTGTAAATACTTCTACTGGAACAGAGCCACACCCATGTGTTTATATAGTCGTTACGGCTGCGTGCACACTACGATGGCAGAGTTGACTTGTTGCAACAGAGACCGTGTGGCTGCAAGTCCAAAACATTTACTCTCCGGCCCTTTGTAGGAAGGGATTTTCGACCCTTGGTGTTATGAGCAAAATTCCTTGTGCGGGGTGAGGGATCCCTCAGGGATTGAAACAGGGCTGTGTTTAATCTGGAGAAACAGGTGCCAGAAGTAGACTCTGAACTGGGCCAAGGCAGCGAGGGGGCTCCCGACCCAACGGCAATGACAACAAGAACAGAGCAGCCAGTCACAGGCGGTCCTCGCCTTGCGTGGTCCCGATACACGCAAATGTCACTTTCCCCAGTTCAGTCTCCCACCACGTGGTTCCGACTTAGCCACCGAGGCTCATTAACTGTAACTGCACAAGGTGCACACGTGGCTACTGGCCCTCCAGTCCACCAATCACTGTGTAAGGAACACGCACATCAGGACCAGGGGCCGGTCACGTCATTTCTTGCAAAGTCTGTCGGTGACCGGTCCCCGTGCATCTGATACTCGGTTCACGCACAGACAACAGAGCGCGTGGCTGGGTTGCCTCCCTGTCTCCTGGTGATACGTCTACAAGACCCCTTACAAAAGTGGATTGTCGAAGAGGAGAAGTGGCCAACAGAGATGAGAGACAGCAACCAAGAAATGAAAAGCTAGCTGAAGTGGAAACATGAGGGGAAGGGAAAAGGAGCCCGAGAGGAAACGAAGCCGACCATGGGGATGGTCGACACGCACAGGGCGGGAAGCTCTCCATTTGCAGCCAGACAGCTCAGTCACCGATACAATGTGATCACGACAGAAAGGGTGCAGATGTCCCAGAGGAAGGACGCCAGCAAAAACACTCCACGTTAAAGGGGCCCTCAGATGGGGCGCCTGGTGGCTCAGTCGGTTAAGCGTCCGACTTTGGCCCAGGTCATGATCTCACTGTCTGTGAGTCTGAGCCCCGCGTCGGGCTCTGTGCTGGCAGCTCGGAGCCTGGAACCTGCTTCCGATTCTGTGTCTCCCTCTCTCTCTGCCCCTCCCCCACTCATGCTCCGTCTCTGTCTCAAAAATAAATAAACATTTAAAAAAATAAAAAAAAAAGGAATAAACATTAAAAAAATTTTTTAAAAAAGGGGGGGCTTTCGGAGATACATTGCAACACTGAAAGCTGTGTGTCCTTGGGCAACTAGTTTAATCTTCTGATGCCTCAGTTTCTCCATTTGTAAAATGGGGAAGGTGACAGTACCCATGTCGTGGGTTTGCTGACCGAACTAACACACACATCTGGGCACACCACGTGGTCTCGTGCTTCGCTTTATTTTTATTATTCAAAAATTTTTTTTTAATGTTTATTTTTGAGAGAAAGAGAGAGACAGAGTGCGAGCAGGGGAGGGGCAGAGAGAGGGAGACACAGAATCCCGAGCAGGCTCCAGGCTCCGAGCTGTCAGCCCAGAGCCGACGCGGGGCTCGAACCCACGGACCGTGAGATCATGACCCGAGCCGAAGTCGGAGGCTTAACCGCCTGGGCCACCCAGGCGCCCCACGCGCTTCGTTTAATTGTGCTTCACAGACACTGCACGTTTTACAAATTGAAAGCGTGAGGAACCCCGAGTCCAGCAAGCCTACTGGCACCCTTTTTCCCCAACAGCATTTTGCTCATTTTGTGTCTCTGTGTTGCGTTTTGGTCATTCTTGGAACATTCCAAACTTTCTCACCGCTGTTACATATGTCATGGTGATCTGCGATCAGTGACTACGACTCACTGAGGGCTCAGATGATGGCGAGCATTTTTTAGCAATATTGTTAAATTAAGGTATGTGCGCTGCTTTTTTTTTTATTAAAACAATTTTTTTTTTAACTCTATTCTTTGTGAGAGACAGAGACAGCGTGAGTAGGGGAGGGGCAGAGAGAGAGAGGGAGAGAGAGTGCACCCCAAGCAGGCTCCCTGCCATCAGCACAGAGCCCGATGCGTGGCTCGAACTCACGAAACCGTGAGATCACGACCTGAGCCGACCCCAAGAGCCGGACGCCTAATGGCCTGAGCCACCCAGGCGCCCCCAGGCACTGCTTTTTTACGACACTATGGCACACTTAATGTGAACATCACTTTTCTACACACGGGGAAACTGAAAATTCCTTTGGCTTGCTTTAGTGCTCTGTTGGCTTTGCTGTGGCGGTCTGGGACTGAACACGCGACATCTCTGAGACATGCCTGTACTGCTCAGACCCGGCACACGACGTAGGCCCGCTAAGCGTTAGTTTCCTCATGACCAACGGGTCCCCCTCCCTGCTCCATTAATACCTTATTTAATAGAGTCCTTGCAGAGACCGATGTCAAAATCCACCCTCCCTCGCCGCCAACTTTAAAGGGATTTATTAACCCCCAAGTCCGTTTGAAACCCTCCCTCCCGGTCCTGCCGGCCGGGGCAGGCGGCCCTTCAGCGGAAAGCTGCTGTGCCCGTTCCCCTCCCGGCTGCTTCCTCCATTTGTCTGAGTTAAGTGCTGCTGGGGAGCCATTCAGAGTCTGATGGGAGAACCAGGCCCTTCTGTTATCTCTCCCAGCCCTGAATCTAACTGAAATTGCCTCGTCATAATCGCATTTGTGGTCTCTAAAAGCTGTGTGTTGCAGGGACTGGAGACTGAGATTAGCTGGCGGTAAACCCGGCACAGGAGGGCAGATGAAAGCATCGTTTTGGATACGGGGGCGACGGAGGGTTTCTGCAACAGGAATCCTGGGGGCATCTCTCTGTGCTGCACCCTTGAACCTCAGGACAGCCACGAGTTAGTCCGCTGTCTGGGTGACGCGGGAGGCGACACAGAATGGCCGAGAGCGTGCCTCTGCAGCCAGAGTCTCCTGGTCTGTCACCTCCCGATTGTGGAACCCCAGGCAAGTGACCTCACCCCTCTGTGCCTTGGTGCACAGCAATGACAGCAAGCCACTGCCTACCGTCATGCGGGGGGAAGGAACCAACAGGTGTAAGGAATGTGGAGAAGTGCCCAGCAAGCGGGACTGGTGGGACTTAGAGTACCCACTGCCAGTGGGGAGCTTTCTCCCGCCCCTCGTGGGCCATCTGGATGGAGCTGTCAGCCGGGCTGTTTTAAGGACACTGGCGTCTCCCAATGCACATTTGTCCCCACACCGTCTCTCCCCACAGCCTACATTAGCAATAATGGATAAACAACTATGAGTCGAGATATTCCAGAGTTGACTGGTTGAATCATGCTACGTTTCGTGATTTACATTCAGATCTAAATATTTCAATGAATGTTTATCCATTTTGACTTGGGAGTTTCCTCCGTATTTTGGAGCAAACATACCCACACATGCACGAATACACACGCACACGCCTTTCCTTCAGGGAACCCCTGAAAAGCCACAGCCACCGCATCCCTGGTTCTTCCCAAATACAAAGGTCCCAGATGTCAATCAGGGTGCTCCTTCCCACCTAAGGGGTGGGTGTATGGCTGAGCTTGGCCAATCAGACTCTACTCTGGGACTTTGCATCTTGAGCTAGGAGACTCAGAGGCAGAGAAAGGGTTGGAGGTTTGGAAGGCCCCCCGAGGAGACAGTTGCTCAACAGCTGCAACCTGACTCCCCAGATCCCGTGTTTGGGACTCCGAATAAAAGAGGCAAAAGGCCCTCAGGGTGGGAAGGTCTCAAAAGTGATGGAAACGTGTCTTGCTTCTTTATCCTCATTTCCTCGCTCACAGTGGAAACGGCCTCCCCTCATCTTGCCGCGTCCCTTTTTGCCTTCCCGTAACGCAGTCACCCCCAAACAGCCAGGAAGACCCTTCTGAACCCGAGACCGCTCTTGCCCTCCCCCTTCAGGGCCTGGCTGCCCGCGAGTGTCGCTACCTCTGCCCCCGTCTCCCACCGCTCGCCCCTCTGCTCCCTCCGTTCTAGCCACTCCCGGCCTCCCGTTCCCTAAAGCGCGCCCAACGCACTGCCACCCCAGGGCATTGGCACCTGCTCCTCTCTCTACCTCAGACATGCGCCTGCGCCCCCCCTCACGTGGACTGGCTCCTACTCACTGGGATGTCTCAGATCAGATGGCACCTCGTCCGAGCAGCTGGCCCGGATCGCCCCACCTCAAGGTCCCCATCCTCCTGTGCCGGGCTGTTTACCTTCTCTGTGGCCCTCAGTACTCTCTGAAATCACCCGTGGGTGTTTGCTTCCTCGTTTATCATCATGTCCCCGGGCACGGGCCCCTTCCGGGCGCTGCGGTACCCTCCCGTACCTGGCCTGGAGCGGACACATAGTCACAGCTGCTGACGAGGTGACCGGGTCAACGGTTTTGGGCGTGAGACACAGGCCACACAGCTCAAAGCTGCCGCTGACCAGGGTCTCAAGCCTCCCTCTCTCCCGTGTCAGAGTACTCTTAACAAGGATCGGGCCAGCTGGGGCGAGTGCTCCCCGGGGACACCGGGCAATGTCTGGAGACACTGTGGGTTGTCCCAGTTGTCGGATAGACTGCTGCTGGCCTGACAAGAGACGCGCTAACCACCCTACCGGGCACAGGGCGGCCCTCACCACAGACAAGGACCCGGAGCTCGGGCTGAGAAACCCTGGGCTGGGTGCGGGTCTCCAGTGATGCAGGGGCGGGGGGTGGTGCAGTGTGGCCCTCAAGGGCCTGGTTTCCGGAGTCGGAGGGCCTGGGTCTCCTGGGGCAAGTGAGTGCCTCTCTCTCAGCCTCGGTAATTCCATCTATAAAATGGGAACGGCAACCAATGAGATGATGTCTGGCCCAGAGTCCCTAAAACAGAAGCCGCTTCCTTTTTGGGGGTTGAGCTGGGGATGAAAACACAGGTCTCTGGAGAAATGAAAATAGACACGAGAGGTGACACCATCTCGGAAAAATAACCAGGCCCCTCCGAGACTCTGGAACGAGCCTGGGCGAGGATGTTTATGCTGCACAGAGCAACGGGCCGGGCACGACCCACATCTATTGGCAAAGATGGGCCGGAGCACAGAGCCGAGCCAACGACGCTAAGCGACGTTTGAGCAGTTTGGAGAGGCCAGCGAAACATGAAGTAGAACCCTCTGGAAAGTCCATCTTGCCCAGAACAAACCACTCCATCTCACACGCCAGGGGTTTGGTCTCTGCTTCTCGTGACACCTTCCACGTTCCAGACGTCTGTGGGCCTCTTTCAGGTGTTTCCCCATTTTTATGTGTCGTTTGGATGATTACAAACTTCATTATCTACCTTCAGGTCAACTCGTTTGGTGCCCAACAGGCGGATCAGGCTGGACTCTTGCTCGGTGCCCTGCACCTGCCTCTCTCCCGACATTCCAGCGAGTGCCAGACTCTCCAGGCCACACGCCTGCCAGGGTCTTTGGCTCCTCTGTCCCCACTCACGTCCACCGACGGCCTTTCACGGAGGCTCGCCCTTCAGCATGGACCCAGGACGGAGCCCTTCCCGCATCTCCCGGTGACCGGCTTGGGGTCCCAGCCACACCTTCGCCCACCTGGACCCTGTCGGAGCCTCCTCCCTCGTCTTCTGCCACTGTAGCCACAAGGCATCTGATAAATCACAAATCCGATAAAGCCACAGCCCTGCGTGAAACACTTCAGTGGCTCTGTATCACACTCTCACTAAAATCCAGACTCCTTGGCACGGCCTGCAAGGTTCCATGGGATCTGTCTTGCGTCCCCTCTCTGGCCTCATCTCCCTCATTTTGCCTTGATCCATTCTCCTCCAGCCACAGCGGCCTCCTCCTGTCTTCCCAGGCCCAAGTTCATTTCTGCCTCAGGGCCTTTGCCCTCGCTGTTCCCTCTGAAGGACCCCCTTCCTCAGACGCCTGCCTGGATCGCTTCCTCACCTTTTCCAGGCACTCGCTCAAATATCACCTTCCTGGGTTACATCCCAAACCACCCTATTATAATGGTCTCTCCCTACCCCGGTGCTCCCTCTTCTCCTCGCTTTGTTTCTCCGTGGTATTTCTGCCCACCTGACAAATGCAACTGTCTTCTGGTTTTTATCACCTGCCTGCCCAACGAGAAGCATCAGCTCCCTGAGGTCAGGGCTTCCTGCGTGCCTCGTTCCCGCCCGTGTCCCCGCATCTAGAACAGAGCTTGGGAAGCAGTGAGACCTCAACAGACGTTTGCGGCACAAATGACCAAATGACAGACCCACCGAACACCCAGGTTATAGGAGGCGGGGGGGAACCACACCCCCCCGGGGTAAGAGCAGATTCCCGTCGCCCATCACGCGGCTACATCATCTCTGAGTGGAGAAGCAGGGAGAATTCTTACATCACTGTGTTTCTGTTTGATTTCGTGGCATCTGTTCGATTGAATCTGGATCCATTTAATCCACGTGGGGCAGGACTCACTGTGGGGTGCCCTGCAAAACTGAGGAAGAGCCCAAGGCCAGGGCCAGTCAGCAGCCCCGGTCCTCGATCGTTCGGTTACCAAGGTCCCTTTAGACTCTTAGTGACTCTGAACGATTCTTGAGGACCCCCATTAGCTACCTAGCGATCTCTACCATGTCAGAGAACTGACAAGTCTCAAACACATTATCTAAAAATGGTAATAATAAACCTACTTGTTAGTATGTGTTTTTTTTTAAACGGTAAGCATTTTAGCAAAACAAAATAAAATCAGTGAGGAGAGCTGCACTGTTTTACATTTTTGCCAGTCTCTCTGGAGTCCAGTTTAGCAGAAGACAGCTGGATTGGAGTGGACAGGTCTACTCCTGCGTGCAGCCTGGTGAGATATGTTGTTTTGGTGATGTTTCAAGAAAAGTCCAGCCTTGCTGGATACGCACACAGAAAGGAGAGGGGTATTTTCGTGCCCTTTTTAGAGAACTGTGGGTATGTTATGCACCCTCAGAGAACACTGCAAACTGGAAGCAAATAAGGGTGAAGGGCAGATCCTGTCTCCGTATCATCAAGAAAATGGTTTTGGGTCCAGGGCTCCTGGGGGCACACTCTGAGAACCGCTAGGTTAGAGGATGACGATGTTCCACGACGACCCAATGAGACAGACGCGGTTTTTGTCCCCAGTTTACAGCCGGAGGAACTGAGGCATAGAGAGGTGAAGTCCTTTTTGTGCCCAACGTCCCACAGCTGGTGAGTGGCAGAACTGAGACTCAAACCCCGGGGGGCTGTCTCCACGCTACCTTTGCCCCGCATCCCTGCAGGACTGTATCCCTGCGGGACCACGTCTCTGCGGGACCACATCTCTGCAGAATGGCACGTCCCGTCACTGTCCCCCGGGTGGGTGGGTGGGGGGCAGGGACAAAGGCAACAGCAAGTGGACTGCTCGACAGCTGAAGTCAGGCACAAGGACAAACGGACCCTGTTATCCCAGAGACCCTGCTCCTTAACAGGCCCCCGACTACCCTCTCCAGAGCGCCTCCCGCTGGAATTCCAGGCGGGACAGAGATTCCCACACCCAGTTCATTCCCCATGAACTCTCCCAAGCTTTATCTGCCCGTGGGCTGCTGAGGGAAGGCCATTCCCAGAGCCCGAGGGCCTGGCCTTTCTCAGAGCGTCAGCATGGGAACGCGGGGCGGAGCCAGACATCATCCCCGGGACTCTTGCCAGACGTGTGGGGCGTGAGGGGTGTTTCTATCCTGGGGGGTAGTCGGGCGTGAGGTTGCGTATGGGGGGGCTCTGGACCTGACGGCCTGGGTTTAAGTCCAGCTATTCTGACCTACCAGCTCAGTCTTCCCAACCATAAAATGGGGATAATAATATGCCTGCCTGACGAAGTCGTTGGGGAGCGTTCAATGAGGAAACACAGGGAAACTGCTCCCACCATGCTGCTCGCCGTTCGTAGTTTAACATTACTTATCAGGATGTTACATGTGCATGCATTCATTCATTCATTCAACATTCAGAAGAGCACCGCTTTTGCTCTAGGCTTGGTTCTAGGTACCAGGGACACCACCGAACAAAAGGAAGCGTGTGAACAGCTAAAACCACACCTTCGTGGCGCTTATGTTCTAGGATTGAGGACAGTATGAAGCGGGGAGGCGGGACCCCCGGAGGCTGTCACCGTGATTCAGGAGAGAGGCCGGGATGGTTGTAAGCGGGCGGGGGTGGAGGGCTGGGCTGGTTTCAGGCTATTTTTGGAGGTGGAACTGCCAAGGTCTGTGGATGGATTAGATGTGGTGTGGGAAAGGAGAGGAGTCAAGGACAGTTTGGAGGTTTCTGTCCTGGGCACCAAGGACACCCGTCATCATCTAGGAAGGGGGCGCCGCGGGAGGGGCAGGTCCTGTGGTGGAGGTGACGAAGAGCTTGGGGTCTGCCACGTTAACCTTGAGGTTCTCGTTAGTCGGTTAGCGGAGGTGGAGACAGAGGGCATCTGGAGATATGCGTGCGTTCAGGTTCAAGGGCAAGGTCTGGGCTGGGAGTAGAAACGTGGGAGGGGTCAGCATTTGGACGGCATTTAATACCATGGAATTGAATGAGATCACCTAAGGAAGGGGTTCTTAATCTGTGGTTCCTGAATTTGGATGGAAAAACTACATGTGTGTTTGTTTTCATTATCCCCTAACTAGCATCTCCTTCAATAAGAAATGAAGGTGACAAGTCACAGTCACAGTAGTTAGTACCTGTGCCTGGGTCCCCAGAAGTCCGATATTTTCACATCGCATTCCAATGAACAGACCTCTCAAACTATCATTGAAGCCAGCATTACTATGAAATCATGCGAGTTGTAAGGCCTACCAGTTATCTGCTCAATAACCACCACGTCATGTCACTGAACGTGGGAAGAAACATACGTATCACAGTTCGACAGTATTGTGATGAATGTATTTTGACATAACTGGCTTCCTCTGCAATCCCGTGTATTTTCTTCTTCGCATTTAACTTTGAGCGTATTCTGAAAAGGGTCCGCACAGATGCCAAGGGGGGCACGTGGCTCTCCAAGGGGTAAAATCCCCAGTTAGGGAATGCGTATTGCAGGAGAAGAGGGCCCCGGGCTCCGGAATAAGGGGTCAGGATGGGAGGACAGCAGCCCCGCGGACTGGAGAGAAGCTGCAGGTGGGGTAGGAGGAGAACCAAGCGGGAGGCCGGATGTAGGAAGTACTTCCAGGAGTTTGGTGGGATCGACCCAGCTCATGCCGTCAAAGACGACAGTGTTTCTTTCCCCAAGACGAGCGAGAATCCTGCCCACGGTCCCCGCCGGGCACTCCAGCTTCCAAAGTACAGTTCAGCCTCTCCCTGGCCCAGCACTTTGAACGGATCTAGGAATGTACTCAGCTCAGTGATTTCCCAATCGCTAATGTATGCGGGAAGGGGACGCACTTTTTAGGATCCCATGCCTGCAACCTTCCCTCTGCCCTTGGAATACATCACATCCCTTTCTTCCTCCTCCCCGGGGAGAGAGTGTACATCATTTACCACCTGGCACAGAAACTCAAACGAGATTCAGTTGCTCTGGTAGAGGAACGAAACGGACCAAGGATAAGAGAAGGAGAGGTGTGTGGGGACCGGAGGTTCTAGCCTTGCCTGTGAACTCCCACAGAGTCGGCCGTGTCACCCCAGTGCCCATTTGCTTCTTCTCCGCAGAAAAAGTATTACTAGCTGGGCACAAGGCTGCCGGGGCGGAGGTGACATTCTCAGCCTCCCTCCCAGCTGGCTGTGGCCATGATCAACTTTTGGTGGAGACATGGGTGGGAGTGGTGGGAGTTCCCACAGGAAGTGGGTGTGCCCCCCCCCCCCCCGTATTTCCTACTTCCGGATGTGGGCGTGGTGAGCCGTTTTGGACAGGGGCAGTCCCCCGGGTTGGTGGGGCAACATCGCAGACTGTTATCATCCCTGCGCTGTTAATGCCCAGACCGTGGAAGGAGAGAAAAATAAGCACCTACCACCTCTAAACCACTGTTCTTTGGGGACCAAAGCACCCTCAGCTGTACCTGTATCCTAACAAATATTGGGAAGGGGGGGGCGGGGGGAGCTGTGCCCCAGATCCAGCTGGCTGCTGCCATCTAGTAGTGGAGAGCAAACCTTTCCTGCAAAGGGTCGGACTGCAGTTCTCACTTTGCAGCCACATGGTCTCCACTGCAATTATTCAATTCTGCCACGATAGAGTGAAAGCAGCCATAGACAATACGTAAATGAAAGAGCTGTGTTCTAATAAAACTTTATTGATAAAAACAGCTCCCAAACTTCTGTGGGCTATAGTCTGCTGACCCCTACTGTCTAGGAATGTTGCTGATATTTGGCAAGATCAGCTATCTATCATCTACCTACCTACCTACCTACCTATTTTTAATATTTTTTTGAGAGAGAGAGAGGACGGGGCAGAGGGAGGGAGGGAGAGGGAGAGAGGGAGGGAGAGGGAGAGAGGGAGGGAGAGAGAGAGAGAGAGAGAAAGAGAGACAGAGAGAGAGAGAAAGACGGAGAGAGAGAGAGAGAGAGAGAATGAATATGAATCTGAAGCAGGCTCCATGCTCAGGGCAAAGCCCAACTCGGGGCTCGATCCCATGACCCTGGGATCATGACCCGAGCCGAAATCGAGAGTCGGACACTCAACTGAACCACCCAGGCGCCCCCTCTGCCCCATTTTAAAGCAAAGTATGGAGGCCGAATGTTTTGCTGAAATTTCCAGATTAAAAAAAAAAAAAAAACCACCTTATAATTCAAACAGAACATCTTCGGGGTTGAAGTGTGAACTCAGGCTGCTGGCTGCCATCTTGCAAGACCCACATGTAGTCCCAAGGGGCGCAGAATAGAAGCCGAGCTGGTCCAGGCTAAGGTTCAATCCCACCCCTGTCGCCCACAAGACGGCTCTGAGTTGTGAGACCTTCACCATGCACCGTGTGGCTTTTAGGGGCTCCTGATCTGGGCAGAGGAAAACAATCCCTCTAACTTTCTGGAGGTGGAGCTGGGGTCTCCTGAGGAACAAGTGATAAGTGAGAAGGAAATGCTTTTGCAAACTCTAGAACGCTATAAATATTAGATGCAAAATGCCACAGGACTGAAGTCTTTGTTTTTTTGGCAGACAAATTGGCTGAGGAAGCAGGGCTGGGAAGATATGCCTTAAATAAACCCTGAGCCCCAAAGCTCTTAGGGCCGGGGCGTTTCTGATATTCTGTAACCAGATCTTTTTAACTTTGGGCTGCTCGCAAGGTTATAACACGGGTCTCTTTCTTCCGCTTTTGAAAAGACACCAAACGCGGACTGCTGCACAAAGTGATAAATCAACGTTGTAAAAGTTCTGGATGCCAGAGATGGGATCTGGCTGAATGGAGAACTGTGGGAAAAGGAGGTGAGGAAGGTGGGGGCGTAACTACCCACGAAGGAGGCATCTTGTGCTGGAAGCAGAGAGCTGGGCAACATGCCCTCCTCCCACTTGCCCCTTGAGGGGGGAAGCCGGATTTGGGTTTCTGTAGTAGATACTTGTTCTATTTTTCTGCCCAGCATCCATTCTCCTGCCTTTTAGTAACTGTGCCTTCTGAGGTGCATATTCTAGCTCCCAGCTCCTGGGCAAGGCATAGGGTGTCCCACCTCCCCTGGCCACCGTGATTGGGTAGAGAAGAGGCACGTGACCCTGGCTGAGCCAATGAAAGCCTCCCCTGAGACTTTCGCTGGAGCACTAGGAAGAGGTTCTCTCTGTTAGCCATGGTCGCTGTGCTGGAGGGGCGGGGTCTGTGAGGGCCATCTTAAGGTCACAAAGGAGAACCTTCCAAGGAATAAAGTTAAGCCAGATGAAAGAAAATCCGAGAAGCAGAAAGATGGGTTCTGATGACAATGTTTGAGTATGGGGACTCAGCTAAGTTTTCCTGAACTAATTGCACTCATATTTCTGAATGCTGGGAAAGGGAGACAGTAATCCAAATTCCATTTTGTTCTCATTTTCTGCTTCAAGCCTAAGGCTGAAGCGTCATCCGTTCATTCAAATCTTTATTGGGTACCCAGTACCTGCCTGGCACTGTTCCTGGATATGAGGATACAGTATGAACAAAACAGGCAAGAACTAAATTCACAACAGCCGAGATAATTTCAACGGGATGATAAATCCTACAAAGGACATAAAGCAAGGTATCATGATAGAGGCTGACAGGGGTTGGGGAGGGCTAATTCACGCAGGGAGGTCGGGGAAGCAGAAGGGATCTGAGTGCTGTTAGAAAGGAAGAGAGGTAGGAGATGTGGCCAGAGAGGGGAGCAGGACGAGGTTGTGCAAGGCCTTGGCAGCTTTCATGAGTGGTGAGTTTATTCTAAGAGAGGTGAGCCAGGGGAGGGTCTCGCACGGGGAATGACATGATCAGAATTCCATTTTCCTCTTCTTTCTTTCTTTTCTTTTTTTTTTTTTTAACAACTTTTTGTTTTTTAACGTTTATTTATTTTTGAGAGAGAGAGAGACACACACACACAGAGCACGAGCGGGGTTGGGGCAGAGAGAGAGGGAGACACAGCATCCGAAGCAGGCTCCAGGCTCCGAGCTGTCAGCACAGAGCCTCACGTAGGGCTTGAACCCACGAACCGTGAGATGGTGACCTGAACCGAAGTTGGATGCCTAACTAACTGAGCTACCAGACGCCCCAGAATTCCATTTTTCAAAGCTTCCTTCCTCTTGATGCTGGGTGGGGAGGAGAAATAGCTAATGGCTGGGGAGAAGCAGGGGCAAGGAATAAGCAGAGGCTGAAGGCTGCTGCCTGCCATGTCCCTTCACTCCTGCACGCCGCCTGCCTGTTTCTGGTGAGGTCGCTGCTATCGAGGAAGACTGAGCTGTTGTGGTTGGAGAGGTGGAGGGCGGGCTGCCTGGGCCTCGAATTAAATGCTGGCCTTGGCCGCACACTCCCTGGGAGGGCCGTGCATGTCCAGCAGATGAAGCCGGGGGCCCATGCATGTCCTGGAAACTTGACGAGTTGGGCAGGGCAGGCTCCCCCAGCACTAGGGACAGGTTTTATCACCGGCCGAGTCAACATCAGCAAGGGCTGTATTTGAAAATCTTTCTGCCCCTTTTAAAGCATGGTTTTGTCCAGAAGGATGGAGCGGGTAGGGGGTGGGGAGGTGGGGAGAAAATCCACAACAGACCCTCAGAACAAGGCCTGGGGAGACTGTCGATCATGGGATATTTAATTATCACCTCGGAGGACGCTGACACGAAGCTGATCCTTCAAAGAGCGGCGCTCAATGCCATTAGGCTGATGTCCATTTCTATGACAAGTATTTTGTAACAGTCCCTTACTCTCCTGGAAGAAATCTACACGTAACAAAAGCCACTTATGCACATCATTTCCAAAAACATCAATACGATGCTCTAACTACAGTCTATAAGCAGAGTAAGAGGAAGGCAATTTACACCAAAGAAAAATTTCAGCATGAGCTTCTGAGCACATCCGTCAAGGAGAGGTGAGGGAATAGTCTGGGGCTTGGACCGAGACGCAGATTCGGAGGAGCGTGAGAAACAGGTGTAGACTGGGTGGGCCCGAGGCAGGGGCCATTCAAATATTTTTGGTGGCCCCGCCCTCAGCGCCGAGATTTTCAGTAATATGGCATGACTCCTGGAAAAGTTTTGTACTGAGGTATGATAGTCCTTCCGTTTACTTCTCACTTAGCTTCCTGGACAATTCAGAGTGTTTACGTATAAAATGGATTTAGGGTTAAGGCTCAGATCACAATAAACGTAAAAGAATCCCCTCATACGATGATCTGGCGGAAGATTCAGAAGCCACGAGGAGCCCAAGGCAACATGGGAGCCCCGTGGGGCTCTCCTGCGCACAACAGGCCATCGAAAAGTCTCTGGTTGCTGCCCCCCCAGGAGGCCAGCAGCATCCCCAACTTTTAGAACCACCAGAAACGCTTTCATAGATTTGAGCCCCTAGGGGGCAGTGTGCTCCCTTGGGAACCACCAGGTTAGAAAAAAGTTTGCAAACCCGTGGCCTGTGGGCTGAATCCATCCCACAGGTGTGTTTGCTTTGGGTTTGCCTGGTGTTTTTATTTTTTTAATGTTTATTTATTTTTGAGAGACAGAGAGAGACAGCATGAGCGGGAGAGGGCAGAGAGAGAGAGAGGGAGACCCAGAATCTGAAGCAGCCTCCAGGCTCTGTGCTGACAGCTCAGAGGGGCTCGAACCCACGAACCGTGAGATCATGACCTGAGCCGAAGTCGGAAGCTCAACCAACTGAGCCACCCAGGCGCCCCTATTTTATTTTTTTAAAGTACAGCAAACAGTCCACATTTGAAATCTGGACAATTTCACATAAAAATCTGGGTACCATACTTCTGACGAATCAGAAGATCTGGCACCTCTGGGCCCACCCATCATCCAATGGGCACATCTGGCTGGGCTGTGGGGCGGTGCCCCCTTCCCCACCTGGCCCCTCTAGACGCTGGACTTTGGTTTCTCTGGGTAGAAAAGGGGTCACACAGACCTGGCAGAGAGCAGACCCCTCTTCGGCCTTGGGCGGGCTGACGCGTAGGGGTGCCCAGTTTCCCCTCCTTTGCTGAAAGCCCTCCTACTCTGATCTCCCCCTGCAACAGCACAGAGGGTTCTGCCGGAAGTGATCTGTTGGCCAAGGGCTGGGATGTGCCAAGTGTTCAGAGAATGAGGACAGGTGGGCCCACAGGCCCCAGCTTGGAGCCCTCCCGTATAGCTGCCCTTGGTCCTGAAACCTGACCCATGACCCAGCCACAGGATGGCCTGGGAAGGCCTGGAGAGGAAGGGCAAAGGAACCAGATCGCCGTGCTCAGACTTGAGGGGGAACAGTACAGGAAGGAGGAGAGGCAATCGCCTCAAAGGCGTGTGTGAGCATTAAGGTAAATCACGTAACGCACCAGGAGCAAGGTCTGGGCATGGCCAAGGCTCGATAAGAACAATTCGCATTTTTTTCTTAATGAAAAAAAAACTTCCTTTTGAGAGCGAGAGAGAGTGCACACACACAAGCGGGGGAGGGGCAGGGAGAGCGTGAGAGAGAATCCCAAGCAGGCTCTCAACCACGCTCAGTTTGGAGCCAGATGTGGGGCTCGATCCCCCGACCGCGAGACCACGACCCGAGCCGAAACCAAGAGTCGGACGCTCAACCAACTGAGCCGCCCGGGTGCCCCAGAACAACTTGCCTTTTAAAAATCACTGTTGTCATTCTTTTTATATTCTGGAAGGTTTGCGTGCCCCCCTCCAAAAAGATTTTGCTTGAACGACACGCTACCCCGAGGCTGTCCTACAGAACCTTTTGCGATGATGGAAAACGTTCTATATCTACAGCATCCAATCTGGCACCCACGTGCACCCACTGGGCACTTGAAACGCGCCCCGTGTGACTAAGAAACAGAATTTTTAACGTGATTTGTTTTTAATTAGCTTAAAATTAAATAGTTCCCAGTGGCCGGTGGCTGCCATGTTGGGCCCAGCAGCTCTAGTGTTGGTCCTTCTAGAATGTTCTGGGGAGTTGCAGCTAGGACCAGGGAGAGGCTGTGAGAGGTCACACTTAGCCTGAAAACCCTCTCAAACTCTTGGAAGCTCGGTAGGTAGGCTTTAAACATCCATCGAGCGTAGTCACCCTGCCTCTCACTTTTATTCGACTTCCACGACTCTTTCAACTGCCCACCCAAGTCAGAGACTCCCTGAGTGAAATGGGAGTTAGAGACCCCGGTGAGCAGAACCAAAGCCACTCGCCGGCGGGCTGGGCGGCCGCAGCGCTCCACACCCAGGACCACAGCGGACCACGAAGGGGGAGGCAGCGGGTTTTCTGAGGGTCCCCGCTTGCTTGCAAGGTTTCCGCGTTTAACTCAAGACTCTGTAGCTTTGCACGGAGGTCAACGCGTCGCTGTGGGGATTAAATAAGACGGCGTGCACGGAAGACCCCAGCTGATGGGGGCTGAATCGGGTCCCCCAAAATACACGTTCAAGTTCTAACCCCAGGTGTGTGTGAATGTGACTTTATTTGGATATAGGGTCTTCGTAGATGGTCATCAAGATGAGGTCATTAGGGTGGGCCCTCGCCCAGAGACTAAGTGTCCCGAGAAGAGGGGAATTTGGACACGGACACGCACAGGAGACAGGAGAAGGCCATGTGAAGAGAGGGACCCTCAGGGAGGCGGCCACGCGAACACAGAGGCAGGGACTGGAGCAGTGTGGCCACAAGCCAAGGAGCACCGGGGACTGCCGGGGCCACCAGGAGCTGGACGAGGCAAGGAAGGATCTTCTCCGAGAGCCTTCAGCAGGAGCGAGGCTCTGCTGACACTTGATTTAGGGCTTCTGGCCTCCAGAACCGTGAGAGAATATATTTCCGTTCTTTGAAGCCACCAGTTTGTGGGGCTTTGTTACAGAGGCCACTGGAAATCCGTACACCAGCTCCTGGGCAGGGACAGAGAGAGAGCTCCCGCGTCGGTCGGGGGCAAACAGAAATTCCACCCACCGGCCTCACTCCCAGCCCTTGAGAAGTTGGTAAGCGTGACCATCTGTGTCTTTCCTGTGGCCCCCTTTCTCTTCCGGCCCCAGGGAGCACCCCCCAAAAGTGTGGGCACTGGTCACCTGACCCTCAAGGGTGGAGTCCTGTTAAAGGCACCGCATAACTTACACGTATACGTTGTAACTCCACTGCACAGATGGGACACTGAGGCACAGACGGGGAAACTGAGGCCCAGAGGGGGGCGGGTCTCAGCCCAAGGCTACAAAAGAGTTAGAAACAGAGCCGAATTCTCTAGACTCCTGCACCAATGTTTTACTTGTTTTGAAACCTAAAGGTCTTGGAGAAAGGGAGTGACCGCTGAATCGGGAGTTTAAAGACAAATGTGGGTGCCCTGGGCCAGCCTGGGCCCTGGGGGGCTGCCTGGGAGCCTCGTAAGGTGGGTCTACTTTGAGGGGCAGTCACACCCCCAGGCCGGAGCTGGGGGCAGCTGGGTGAGGGAAGAAGGGACCAGTGTGTGCACGCGTGTGTGAGCCCGCTTGAGGGGAGAGGAAGGGAGCGGGGGCTCAACCAGGAGAAAGGCCAAGTGCAGAGAAGGCCGCCATTGTGAAGGCAGGACAGCTGCACCAGGGGCCCAGAGGACGCTTCGCGGGAAGAATCCGAGCCCTTTCTTCTCTGTGCGTGTGCAGAAGGGCCAAGAAGAAAGGAGGAGGGGCCGAGATGGTGGGATGGGGGGGTGGGGAGGAGAGAGACAGGAGAGAAAAGAGAGAGCATAGAAAGCTGGTGGAGGGTGGGGGTGGGGGGGAGCTGCTGGCTCTGGATGGAATTTGCAGACTCATCCATGATGGTCCTGCCACGATTCCCCAAGCACCTATGATGGGGCAGGCCCTCTTCCAGGCACCAGGATGCGGGAGAAGACAGCTCAGGTAGTCCCTGCTCCCAGTGAGCTGACATTTCAGAAGGGAGGTAACCAGTGAGATCAATGGCGGAACGCATGTTAGTGGTAGAAAGGGCCAGAGAGATGGATGAAGCAGGGTTCGAACCAGGGTCCTGAAGGGGGGATGGTGACATGTTCCAACTTGGGAGGCTGAACAACAAATATACAGATATATGTTACGCGCTGACAGGAGCTCTGAAGGACGATGAAGCAGGGTGAGGGGATGAAGAGGGGAAAGGAACCCTCTTGTGGATGTGCCCCCCTCCACAGCCGGTGCATTCTAGAACACAATGAGGGAGGGGCTGAAGGCTCACCACCAGTGCCCACATCTCTACGAACGTCTGTACCAGATGCTAGAAGCTGGGCATGGACACAGCCTCAGAACGGCCAGACTCAGATGGCAACATGGAAGGAGAAGGCGTGACCCCCACGAGAAGACAATGGACACTTCTGTCTAATTTGCCAGAAAGCGCCAGAAAAGGCGTCCCCCCTCACCCGCAAAGCAGCGGAGTGGAAATCCGTGACTGCCACCTCTATGCGTTTTTCCTCCTCTTCGTTCCCACAGCCCTCGATTTATTTCCGCTTTGCCAGAAATTGCCAAATCGCTTCTTGGCGTGGAGGTGCCAATGTGCATTCCCACTGCTGATGTGTGGGGTTTCCTGTTTTCCCACATCCCCTACCCCCCGCCCCCCGCCAGACTTTGCTGTGATGGGGCCTCTGAACATTGGCTATGGCCATTGTGGGCTTAATTGGCATTTTACTGATCACCAGACAGGTTGAGCGTGTGCTACCAATTTGGATCCGTGTGTACAACTTGAATGGATCAGCTTATCCATCATGACGTTCATGGGAACACTGGTCTGGGGGAGGTTGTGCGATGCTACGATGCTTGTGTAACTCATCACCATCCTCAGAGCTAACAGCGCTTAAGGGCTTACTCTGGATCACGGTTCTAACGTATTTGATCCTCACAAAACCCTACGAGCTGAGTAACATCCTTAGCCTTAGTTGCGGTAACCGAGACTAAGAAGTTCAATGACTCGTCCAAACTCACTCAGTTAGAAAGCGGAATCAGAAAGGCTCTTAACGACAGAGAACAAACGGAAGGTTGATGGAGGAAGGTGGGTGGGGGATGGGCTAGCTAGATGGGTGATGGGCGTTAAGGAGGGCGCTCGTTGGGATGAGCACTGGGCGTTGTATATAAGGGTTCTACTCCTGAAACCAATGTTGCGCTGTATGTTAACGAACTAAAATTTAAATTAAAAAATGCCTATTCAAAAAAAAAAAAAAAAAAAAAGTAGTGGAATCAGGATTCGAACCCAGGCAGAGTCCTTGCTCTCAATGGCTTTGTGAAGAGTGGGGAGGCATCTCCTTCCACGAACGCGATAGAACTCTGACTCGTGGGTAGGTAAGAGAGCACGGTCGGGCAGCTGACATGGGCTGAAAGTTAGGACCGAGTGCATTTTGTAAAAACCGAGGAGGCAATTCATCCCTTTCAGGGTGTTTATAATTGAGCTCTAGGTTCCCGGAGAAGCCAACACACAGAAACACCCGTGAACAAACTGCTGTTTATCCCGCTTTGCCTTGCTCACTTCCTGCAAGACACGGGCTAGCAGAAAGCACGGGGATTGCAAAATGAGCTTGCAAATCTTGTCAAAGAGGCAAGGTTTTGTGAAATTAATTAAAGGGATGCTGGAGGACGGCTCGAAGCACACGCAAATCCACTGACAAAATTCTGGTCTATGAGGTAACTGAAGAAGAGACTGTTAGAAAGGATGGGGAGTAGCAAGTACTTCACAAGGGGGAGATTCAGGAGTCAAAGGATTAAGAGAGGCCCTTGCGAAAACCGATCCAATCCCGAATACTTCTGCAAAAATGACCTGTTATGATGTTGATCTCCTGTACTCAAAAGAGTATCAGATACACAAGTGGCTGTGAACCGTTACTGTACTTTGATTTTAATCTTCCCCCAGCACCCCTTTGCTTCTCCTTCTACAGGAAAGAATTTCTAGCTGGGAATATGGTCACCCAGCATGAAGACTGCCCTTCCCAGCTTCCTCTGCGGTCACGTGTGCTCGTGTGACTTGTTTCTCATCAATGAGGTACAAGGAAAAATGGAGAGCAGCTGAAACTCTGATCAATCTAGGAACACCTAAATATATGAAGCAAATATCGACAGATCCAAAGGGAGAAATAGACAGCAATAAATTAATCGTAGGGGACTTGAATGCCCCACTTCCGTCAATGGATAGATCATCTAGACAGATAATCGTAAGGCAACATTGGCCTTAAATGACACGTTGGACCAGATGGACTTAAGATTTCCAGAACATTCCATTCCAAAGCAACAGAACACACATTCTTCTCGAGTGCACATGGAACATTCTCCAGGATAGATCATATGTGGGACCACAAAACAAGTCTTAATACATTTAGGAAAACCGAAATCAGATCAAGCAACTTTTTTCCTACCATGATGGTATGAAATTAGAGATCAATCATGAGAAGAAAACTGGAACATTCACGAATGTGTGGAGCGTAAACAACATAAAACGGAACAACCACTGGGCCAAAGAAGAACTCAAGAGAAGTTTAAAAAATACCCTGAGACAAATGAAAATGGGAATAAAACATCCCAGAACTTACGGGATACAGCAAAAGCAGTTCTAAGAGGGAAGTTCATAGCGATAAATGCCAACATCAAGAAACCAGAAAAATCTCAAAGAAAGCACCTAACTTTACACCTCAAGGAACCAGGAAAACAGGAACAAACAAAGCTCAAAGTTAGCAGAAGGAAGAAAATAACGAAAATCACAACAGAAATAAGTAAAATAGGGACTAAAACAACAATGGAAAAGATCAATACAACTAAGAGCTGGTTCTTTGAAAAGATGTACCAAACTGACGACTCTTTAGCCAGACTTACCAAGACAAAGAGAGAGGGCTCAAATAAATAAAACCAGAAACGAGAGATGTTACACAGAAATACAAAGGATCATTAAGAGACTGTACTATGGGCAATTATACACTCACAAATTGGACAACCTAGAAGAAATGGATAAATTCCTAGAAACACACAATTTACCAAGACTGAATCATGAAGAAATTGGAAATCTGAATAGATCACTTACTACTAAGGAGATTGAACCAGGGATCAAAAACTTCTCAACAAGCAAAAGTCCAGGACCAGACGGCTTCACTGGTGAGTTCTACCAAAAGCATTTAAAGAAGAATTAATATGAATCCTTTTCAAATGTCTCCAAAAAAACAGAAGAGGAGAAAACACTGCTAGACTCATTCCATGAGACCAGTGTTACCCTGATACCAAAACCAAAGACACCACAAGAAAAGAAAATTACAGTCCAATATCCCTGATGAACATAGATGCAAAAACTCTCAACAAGATATTAGCAAATGGAATCCAACAATACATTAAAAGGATCGAATGGGATTTATCCAGGGGGAGCAAGAACAGTTTACCATATGCAGATCAATAAATGTGATACACCACGTTAACAAAGTGAAGGATAAAACCGTATGATCATCTCATTAGATGCAGAAAAAGCATTTGACGAAATTCAACATTCATTTATGATGAAAACTCTCAGCCAAGTGGGTATAGAGGAGAAGTACCTCAACACAATAAAGGCCACATAGGATCAGCCCACAGCTAACTCACTCAACAGTGAAAAACTGAAATCCTTTCTTCTAAGATCAGGAGTAAGACAAGGATGCCTACTCTTGTCACTTTTTTTTTAATGTTTTAATTTATTTTTGAGATAGAGAGACCGAGTGTGAGTGGAGGAGGGGCAGAGAGAGGGAGACACGGAATCTGAAGCAGGCTCCAGGCTCTGAGCGGTCAGCACAGAGCCCGACGCAGGGCTTGAACTCACAAACTGTGAGATCATGACCTGAGCCGAAGTTGGACGCCAAACCGACTGAGCCACCCAGGCGCCCCTACTCTTGTCACTTTCGTTCAATGCAGTATCGGAAGTCCTAGCCAGAGCAATTAGGTATGAAAAAGAAAGAAAAGCCATCCACATTGGGAAGGTAGAATTAAACTCTCACTATTTGCATATGACATGATATCACACATAGAAACCCCAAAATAACTGTTAGAATAGACAGATTCAGTGAAGGTGCAGGATACGAAATCGATACGCAAAAATCCATTGTATCTCTATACACCAGCAATGAACTATCAGAAAGAAAAATGAAGAAACAATCCCCTTTACGATTGCATCAAAAAGAATCAGATACCTAGGAATAAATTTAACCAAGGAGGTGAAAGACCCATACGCTGAAAACTGTCAGATATTCATGAAAGACACTGAAGAAGACCCAAATAAATGGAAAGATATTCTGTGCTCATGGATTGGAAGAATTAATACTGTAATATGCCCACAGTACCCAAAGCAATGGAGATTCAACCCAATCCCTATTCAAATTCCAGCAGCATTTTTCACAGAAGTAGAACAAATAATCTTAAAACTTGTATGGAACCACAAAAGACCCCAACTAGCTTAAGCAATCTTGAGAAAGAAGAACAAAGCTGGAGGCCTCATGCTTGCTGACTTCAAACTGTATTACGAAGCTACAGTAATCAAAACAGTATGGCGTTGGCGTTAAAACAGACACACAGATCAGTGTAACAGAACAGAGCCTGGAAATAAACCCACACAGATATGGTTAACTAATTGACATCAAAGGAGCCTAGAATATACAATGGGGAAAGGACAGTCTCTTCAATAAGTGGTGCTGGGGAAACGAGCCAGCCACACAAACAAAATGAACCTGGACCCCTGATGTCATCCACAAAAACGAACTAGAAATGGATTAAAGACTTGAACACAAGACCTGAAACCATAATGCGACATTAGTCTTGGCGACGGTTTTTTGGATTTGACACCAGAAGCAAAGGCAATTCATGACAAACATAAATAACCGGGACCACACCAAACTGAAAAGCTTCTGCACAGCAAAAGAAACCATCAGCACAATGAAAGGGCAACCTGCCGGACTGGAGAAAATATTTGCAACTCTTTTATCTGAAAAGGGGTTAATATCCAAAAGATATAAAGAAATCCTAAGGCTCAACGGCAAAAACACAAACAATTAGTAAAAGGCAAAAGATTTATACGATCTGAAGAGAAACCAGAGTATTAAAAACACAAACAATTAATCAAACAAGGGGCAAAGGATCTGAATGGACATTTTGCCAAAGAAGACATCCAGGTGGCCAACAGGTATGTGAAAAAGTGCCGAACGTCACTCATCATCAGGGAAATGCAAATCAAAACCACAATGAGATGTCACTTCACACCTGCCAGGACGGCTGTTATCAGAAGGACAAGAGACAGCAAGTGTGGGTGAGGGTGTGGAGAAAAGGGAACCCTCGCGCACCGCCGGCCGGGATGAAAATCGGTGCAGCCACAACGGAAACACTACGGAGCTTCCTCACGAAATTAAAAACAGAACTCCCATACGATCCAGCAATTCCCCTTCTGGGGATTGATCTGCAGGAAATGAAATCGTGAACTTGAAAAGATATCTGCACCCCTACGTCCGCTGCAGCATTATTTACAACGGCCAGGACATGGAAAGAAGCTAAATGTCCGTCGATGGCTGAATGGATAAAGATGTGGTGTATGTAGACAAGGAACGATCATTCAGCCGCGTGAGTGAAACCTTGTCATTTGCAACAACAAGGATGGACCTTGAGGGCAAGATGCTAAGTGAAAGAAGCCAGAGAGAGACAAATACTGTTATGATCTCGCTCATATGTAAGAATCCAAGAAAAGAACACTGAGCTCGTAGATACAGAGGACAGATTGGCGGTTGCCAGTGGCGGTGGGCAGGGCTAGGGGTGGGTGAAATGGGTGAAGGGGGTCCAAAGGTACCAACTGCCAGTTGTACAATAAGTAAGTCATGAGGACACAAGGTACCCATGGTGACTACAGTCAACGACACCACACTGCATATGTGAAAGCTGCTAAGAGAGAAATTCTTAGAGGTTTTCATCACAAGAAATTTCGTAACTATGCGTGGCGATGGATGTTAACTAGATTCTTTGTGGTGTCCCTTTCATAATATATACACACGTTGAATACCCCAAATACCCCAAACTAATATAACGTTAGACACCAATTATATCTCATTCTCAGAAAAGCAAATGGTTGAGTCTCTGGTCAATTTGTGGAGCAGGCCCACCAAAGAAGCACGGGCTTTTATTTTTTAATTTTTCTATTTTTTCCCAATATATGAAATTTATTGTCAAATTGGCTTCCATACAACACCCAGTGCTCATCCCATAAGGTGCCCTCCTCAATACCCATCACCCACCCTCCCCTCCCTCCCACCCCCCATCAACCCTCAGTTTGTTCTCAGTTTTTAAGAGTCTCTTATGCTTTGGTTCTCTCCCACTCTAACCTCTTTTTTTTTTTTCCCCTTCCCCTCCCCCATGGGTTCCTGTTAAGTTTCTCAGGATCCACATAAGAGTGAAAACATATGGTATCTGTCTTTCTCTGTATGGCTTATTTCACTTAGCATCACACTCTCCAGTTCCATCCACGTGGCTACAAAGGGCCATATTTCATTCTTTCTCATTGCCACGTAGTACTCCATTGTGTATATAAACCACAAATTCTTTATCTATTCATCGGTTGATGGACATTTAGGCTCTTTCCATAATTTGGCTATTGTTGAGAGTGCTAGAAGCACGGGCTTTTAACTGCAAGCAATAAGTGATTGCTCTCTTGGGTCTCATACACAGCCAAACGTAAATCCAACTCAACCAACTTTGCTAAATACCTGTGAGAATGCAGAGTTTAATGTGCCTAAAGACCCAGAAAGAGCAGCTGACCACTGGTCCTTGGGAGACTAAGGTTGTTACACGTTCTAACGTGAGTCATACCTATCAAATTCATCTAAGAGGAATTTTCAACTCATTAGTTTCCTGTCATTTTCCTCAATCAACCAACAATGACCAGCATAACTAACATTATTAGTGGTATCTTTAAAATGTTTTCACCTTAAATAGCAACTTAATATAAAACTCAAGTCAGAGCTTCCTAGCTGCCAGGGCAAAGAGGGAAAGTATACAGGGTACATAGCGCTTGCTATTTAATGACCAGGAGCACATCAGGCCATCAGAACAAACAGGCATTTTCAGGGTCCTGAGTTCTGAAAGTCACGCTGCAGCAGGGTCTCTTGTACAGAGAGGCATTCTAACTGTAACGAATAAAATTCTCAGGGACCGTTTTACGAAAAATGTAAATGATCTGTGTATGGCTATTTACGCTGGGACGTTATGATCCCAGTCTTCACTGAAGCGATACCGAGTAAGCATAGTTGGATGAAAGCAAGTCTTTGGGAAGACAGCTTTTCGGCGATGTGTGCAAATTCAAGAACGAAGTTTGGGAAATCAATTTTGAAGAACATTTATTATTGAAATAGTTCCTTTTCTTGTGCCAGCTGTATGATTCTAAGGCATTAGTCACCGGTTCCCACCAGGAGCGCCCACGATATCACAGGGTATGTGTTTCCTTTCAGTGTGAAGGATGCTCCAAACTTGCTTTGAATTCCCACGGTCTTCGGTTTCCATTTTGGTTGTGTCACAAGCACCCCAACTGAGGACTCTGGGCACATCTCTTTTCCGGGCTGCAGTTGTCTGGCTATCAAATAAGGGTGTTGATGAGAACACCTTAGGGTCCTTACTGTTCTTTTAGCATCCAAATCGGAAGTTTTCTACACAGACCTTTCAGTCAGATGTTCTACAGGGGGTCTGTGAGCTATACTCTGCCTTCAGACAAGCTTTTGTTTGGCCCACGGTGTACATTTTTTAAGAAATTGATGATGGCAACGTTTTTTTTTTTTCCCCTTATATCAGCATATTTCAGCTACACATTCAGGTTAGAAATATGCGAAGATTGGTACCCCTGGGCACGAATGGCTATAATTATCCGGACCGGTGTAGAAGATGCCCCTTTCCGTAGGTGCCCTCTGGTGTGCTGCGGGACCCCCGTGTCCTGCTTCTTTATTTACATGCAGGTCCCCACAACCAGCTGCGCGGTGGCCCGTGCTGACCTCTGACACGTGCGGCTTTCTGCAGAGATCCAGGAACCAACCAGCTTATGCGCATGGGATGGAGGCCTTCTGAGTTCTCTCAGGAGGCCCCGCTTTCTGGGTGACCCTGGCAGGAGAATCAGTCCACAAGAAGACGCACCTTCCTCTTGTTCCCCACCCCGACGTGCCCCGCCAGCCACATGGGTATCCCAGGGAAAGCACCCCCAGCCTGGAAGGCTGCTTCATCTCTGAACTCAGCTGAGGGAGGCGTCGATCCCTCCCTCCTGTCACTCCCCCGGAAACAAGCCCCTGGTCACTCGGACGCGACTTCTCAGGGTGGCAGCATCCCAGCCGCAATGTCTGATTTCACGATCGCCTCGCTCGGCTCTCAGTGGGGAGTGTTTACTTTTTCAAAATTCAATTTAATGGAGTTTTGGAGGAATTTCGCATGGTGCTAGAGGTAAGTGTTTGTAATTGTGTCTTTGCCCCAGGCCAGCAGCCTGACAGGTGAGCCTTGGGAACCGACCAAGGTACCTCCTGCAAGATAGACCGGAAGGCCTAATTGCTCTGTATCCATCCACGATACAGCTCTGCAGCACTGACCACAGGAGAGGTGGGGCGTGCTGGGTAGTGTAGACGGCCAAGTGTAGACAAGCCGTCCATGTCAGTTTCCCGGCCATTCTGCAGAGTGGCCACACAGTCCCACACGTGCTCCTGTCCATTTTCCACACCAATTTTCATCCCTGCCTCCCACCCCAATGTTCTTCTGGAACCTTCTTCCATGCTGATGGTCTGAAGTCAATAAACCGGTCCCTAACATAACACATGGTGAATACAAACTCACACATAAATACTTCTAGCCTCTCTCTGTATTTCATATTTTAAGTGGACTCATTAAAAAAATTCAAATTGCTTTGAAAAGGTCACGTTCTTTCACTACTATAGGCAAATCATTTTGTATTTTTCTTTTTTTAATATATTTTTTTATTCTTTTTTTTTTTTTTTTTTTCTATTTTAGAGAACAAGGGAGTGAGCTTGTATGAGCGGGACAGAGGGGGAGGGGGAGGGGGGAGAGGGGGGGAGGGGGAGGGGGAGAGGGGGGAGGGGGGAGGGGGAGGGGGGAGAGGGGGGGAGGGGGAGGGGGGAGAGGGGGGAGGGGGAGGGGGAGGGGGGAGGGGGAGGGGGAGGGAGAGGAAGAGAATCTCAAGCAGGTGCCATGCTCAGCGTGGAGCCAGAGGCGGGGCTCAATCCCACGACCCTGGGATCACGACCTGAGCTGAAATCAAGAGTCGGACGCTCCACCTGCTGAGCCACCCAGGCGCCCCTCGGGTCGTATTTTTCTAGGGCCCACGGGCATAAGCGAACGCTTTTAAGTTAAAATGAAGCGGTCCACGGGCTGCCTGACGTCATCTCCAATCCCTGCAGTACAGGGTCCACACGCCGGTCTGAGGTCGGGGCGCCTGCGCGCCCGCCTGCCCGCCCGCGGCCCCCTGGCTCCCCTTACCTGTCCGGTAGCCCGTGCTGTTGAGGTACACGGCGAAGGTGCGGCTCTCGTGCTGTGCCTGCCAGGAGGGCGAGGAGCAGTTCTCGTTGTTGGTGTAGGTGTTGTGGTTGTGGACATACTTCCCGGTGAGGATAGAGGAACGCGAAGGGCAGCACATGGGCGTGGTCACGAAGGCGTTGACGAAGTGCGCCCCACCCCGCTCCATGATGCGCCTTGTCTTGTTCATCACCTGCATGGAACCTGCAACCAGGAGCCAAGGTGAGTGCGGCCGTTCCCAGCTGGTGCCCGGTGGGCCATGCGACCAGTGGGGACAGGCGCTGAGTGGTTCTTAACCCCATCCCTGGGGAGGGGGTGCATTTTGGAAATCTCTGGGGACACATGGGGGGGGGGGCACAACGGTTAGTTGTGAGCATGGGCCCGCGAGGCACTGTGGGGTAGTCCTGTGCAAGAAATATCCTGGGTCCCCAGTCCCGCTGCGTGCTCATGGGGAGCAGATAAAAACCTGTTTGTCATACATATAAACAAAACATCTTTTTTTTTTTTTTTTTTTGCAGGATATTAATATGCAGTGTATTTATTTTTTTTTTTGGTAAGCAACCACTATGTAAACGAAGGGAAGATTGTACTTTGTTTTGTTTGGAACTTGCCCAAGAATTGTTCGTTTTTATTGAAATCTGGTCATGCCAACCCACCTGGCTCACCTCCCTGAACACTCCTCTGCTCCTTTGTCCACACGGTCCTTCTAGTTTGGAATCTACTTCTCACCTCTCTCCAGACTCAGCCATCGGCCAAGCCACACCTCTTCCAGTGATCACACTGGCTTCTGATTCCCTCGAGCGCGTCGTATGCATGCTGCAGGTGTTATTAGGGCTTAATCGCATACCACTAGGTATCGTGGCTCCGTTCGCGCCTTTTCTTGTTCGTGAGTGAAGCCGTAAGCAGCGAAAGGCGCTCAGGACGGAAAGGAAACTAACGTGCAGGAGACCTACTGTGCACAGGTGCTTTCCTGGTCACTGCTCCGCTGAGGGCCCCACGAGGGCAGAGACTGCGTGCCCTGCTCCGTGCTGAATTCTCAACGCCCTCGTGGTGTGATACACAGTAGGCACTCAATGAACGTTTGCAGAGTGGATGTGCAAACCTATGGCCGGTATCAGGATATTTAGTAGGGTTAGGGAAATATTCAAGGGAAATCCTTTCTCTCTTCCTCCTCCCACCCTCAGGTTCCTTCCTTTTCCTTAGAGTTCTTAGAGTCTACTGCGGACTGAGTGATGCAAACTCTCCCCCACCCTCCATACGTCCTCGTCGTCACCCTCAAAACCTGTGAATGTGACCTTATTTGGAAAAAAGCGTCTTTGCAGGTGTAGTTAAGGATCTTGGGGGGAGATTGTTCTGGATTACTGGGGTGGGCCCCAAATCCAATGACAAGCGTCGTGTAGGAGCCAGAAGGGAGAAGACACACAGACACGGTGGGGACGGCCATGTGAGGACCGAGGCAGAGGCTGGAGGGACGCAGCCACAGGCTAAGGAACTCCCGGGGCCCCCGGGAGCTGGAAGAGGAAGGAAGGATTCTCCTCTAGAGCCTTCGGAGGAAGCATAACCCTGTCGACACGTGGATTCCGGACTTCTGGCTTCTAGAACTACTGAAGAGTAAGCCAATGCAGTCTACCAGGCGTTTGGAGTTTTTACTGGAGAGGTGCCCAGCCCAATCACCAACAGCCCCTTAGAGGTTTTAACAAAAACTAATCACTCTCACCTCAGCACTCTGTCCCTACAGGCGAAGAATGAAAAGGAGATTTATATGGCTCTTTTATCCCATCTTTCTGCCAAATAGGGACGGAAATAGAGTTAGAGCTTCCCTGAGGCAAACATAGATCATATCTCCTCACTATTTAAAACCATCGGATAGCTTCCCGTGGCACTCGGAAGGACACCGGAATTCCTTACTGTGGCCTAAGACTCTTCCAGACTCTTCCAGACTCGTCCTTGCTGCCAAGCCACCTCCCATGTTCCTTTGACCTCATCTCTCCCCTCCCCCTTGCTCACTTGGTTACACTGGCCTCCTCATGGTTTCTCAAATGCTCCACTCCCATCCCTGCCCCAGGATCTTTGCACTGGCTACCGCTTCTGCTGGGACTCTTCCTGAGACATCCCTTTGTTGGCTTATCCCATTTAGTCAGATCTCAACTCGACGTCACCTCCTCAGCAAGGCCTGGCCAGCCCCCCTGCAGCACTTGAGCTGGTTTTTATAGGGGAGGCCCTTCTGGGACCAGGTGTGTTTCCTGAGCCTCTTGGCCAAGGCTGGCAGCGGTGGGTGGAGGAAAGAGCCAGCTCTGTGTGAGGAACTGAACAGGAATTATCAGGCCCGGAACCGTGTGAACATCTATCCTCAAGGTCACACGCCCTCCAAGAAGCCCCAGGGGACACAGTTGTAACTGCAGGCAACTACAAGGTTGCTACCAGGTACGACACCTCCCTCTGGAGGGGACAGATGACATGGGCTTTCCGAGGTCCAGCCTGCGAAGCCAGCAGGGCACAGTCTCAGGGTTCAGCCGAGCCCTGGGGCCTCACCAGCCTCGGGGCCGCTCCTGGCGAAGGGTTTCCGGGAAGGCCTCCCACTCGCCGATGGGTTCTTTCTACCCTGAACTTTTACCACGAATCGAGACATCGGAGTCCCGACGACACCCGAGGCCCAAGCCTGAACACTAGCCACGTCCCCGGCTCGCGGCCTTTGCCGGAGCTCTGCCCTCTGCCTGGAGCGCTCCCTCCTTCAGGTTACTGAGCAAAAGTCAAGTATCTCAGGGGAGGCCTTCCCTGGCCCAGAATCTGGGAGGGATTTAGGCCTGCTTTGTTTGCCGTTACATTCCCAAGCCTAGAACAGTGCCTGGCACAGAGTAGGTTCTCAATAAACGTCTGGAAATTAACAGAAGATCTGATCTTACTGTTTGAGGTTTCTATAGAACTCAGGAGCCCCAGGTGGTTCGTATTCCTAGACATGTGTGTTTTGCGCAGCGGGTTCGAAAACTCTGCCTTTAAAGAGCATGAAATCCATCCCGCGTTCTCTGGTTTGCTACCCTAGCCACGGCTCCTTATGGTCCCACATCCCACATCTGCCCATTCACGTACCCGCCAGGCGCCTGAAGGCCTGGGTTTGGCAGCGTCCTAACATAACTTAGTGGATGAGACAGGTCCAGCTTCTCCGTGGGGTAGAGGGCAGTGTTATCGGTCAATAATAATCGTTATGCTCGCTAATATCGCAATGGCCGAGTGCCGGCTGTATGCACGGCTGGGCATGTGTTATGTGCCGTGTTACTTAATCCTTTCAACAGCCCTTTTGAGGACAGAGAGCGAAATGCCCAAAGCCACACGCCTTTGGAAGCGTGATGTGAGGGCTCAAACCCAGGCTTGTCCGGCGGGGACGGCGGGTGCTTGGAGTCAGGTTCAAGAAACGTACGGTTCACACCGCACGGGAGGCAGCGTAAAGACACCCAGGAAACGCACTGAGATCCCAAGCACTTGGTCAATTCTCGACCTCAAGGAGGCTCGGAAGAGTCCTGGACTGGAGGCTGGGTCCCCTGGTCATCCCAGAGGTGACTTTAGCTGGCACACCAGCGGTGGGAGCAGCACGGGGGCACATCACCAAATATCAGGGACGCCAGCCGTGGGCAAGTGATTCCCTCCACTACTGATCAACACAAAAGGTCAACTGGTGTGGTCACGTCCTTAACACCTACACAATTCCTGCCTCAACGGGGAGTGAACCAGTCGCCTGTCAGAACGCTCAGGGGGCAGCAGTATTGGCTTGTATTTAGTCGACTGGTTTAGTTTTCCTTTCCTTAGAGCAGTTAATCCTGGCTTCTCTCATTTAGGGTAGCGGAATCTTGTTCTTTTCTTTTTTTTAATATTCTTTAAAAAGAGTTTCTTAATGTTTATTTATTTTTGAGAGACAGAGAGAGACAGAGAATGAGCAGAGGAGGGGCAGAGGGAGAGGGAGACACAGAATCCGAAACAGGCTCCAGGCTCTGAGCTGCCGGCACAGAGCCCGACGCGGGGCTCGAACCCACGAACGGTGACATCATGATCTGAGCTGAAGTTAGACGCTTCACTGACTGAGCCACCCAGGTGCCCTGAATCTTTTTCTTAAACACACACACACACCAATTACAGCTGATTAACGGAAGTCCACGGAAGGGGCTCCCGGGTGGCTCAGGTTGAGAACGGACTCTCGATCTTGACTCAGGTCGTGATCCCAGGGTTCGTGAGTTCGAGCCGTGCATCCAGCTCTGTGCTGACAGTGCAGAGCCTGCTTGGGATTCTCTCAGACACCATCAGTGCCTCATACCCTAACCCGAGCTCCTGCTGCCACCTGCCCCCTCATGCCTCCTTCCCTTTCCTCCAGCTACGTGGGCAAAAATCTAGCTACTCCTTGGTCCCGTCTCTCTGTTCCCACATCGAATCCATCAGCAAAGCCTGTCCGCCATCCGGCCCTGTCGCCCTCCTCCCTGGGCATCCTCTCTCTTCCGAATTAGGTCAGCTGCTTCGCCTCCTCACTGGACTCTGCCCATTTATTCTGCACGGAGCAGCCAGAGCGCCTCCTCTCCTTGGCACCCTCTGGGGCTCCCACTCACCGGAGAACAAAGTCTTGAAGTCCTCCACAGGCCTTCCTGGGTCCAGACCTCGTCCGGCAGGGGCCTCGTCTCCGCCCTCAGACCTGCCAGGCCTGCTCCTGCCTCAGAGCCTTCACCTTGCTGCTCCTTTGCTTGGAAGGCCTTTCCCCCTGAACCCTGACGGCCTGTGCGATCACCCCCTTCTCGTCTGTACTCCCTGCCCCTGACAGTTGAGACCCCTCCCTTGTTTTTTAAGTTTCTGACTCCATAACTGTCATTTGTAACTAACCACAGACTTTTACACACTTACATATTTATCTTGCTGTCTGCCTGCGCCCGGTCACTGAGGCCTCCCAGCCCCGAGGCCTGGAGCGGCCCTCGGCACAGGGTCGGTGCTCAGTAAGTATTCCTCAAAGGAATGAGTCCAGGGCCCTCCAGGCAGAATCAACTTTTCGCTCGCTCTTTACAAACTGTGGGGAGAAAGGACGGGGCGGCTGGTGGTGAGAACCCGGCCCATCTGGGTCTCCCAGGTCTGCAGAAAGGACAACGCTGGCCCCCCACCCGGCCTGTCAGACCCTCCTCCAGGAGGCAGGAGGCCGCCACCTGGAGAACAATTCCCCTGCAGTCAGCAGCCCCGAATGCCGCACTGGCAAAAAGCAAAAGCCCGTAGAACCGTTTCTTTCTCTTTCTTTCTTTTTTTTTTAAAATGGGCTCAGAACCAGGGTCTCAAAGCGCTTCTGTCTCCACCGTACTATTTCCGAGGAGAGGAGCGATTGCCGCTCTCGTCCAGGAGTCCCCGTGCGTGTCTGCTCGGTGTGCTCGCCCCTGCCCACATGAGCCGGCTGCAGGGGAGCCGTGTCCATGCGCCGCTCAGGTACGAGGTGACGACGCCCCCAGAGGACAGCGGCTTCTGTGCCCGAGCAGCACTACCATGAAGCCTCCCCGTGGGGACAGTGACCTGCTTTAGCACAACTGCCACAGCGATGGGGCTCTGTGCGTCCACATCCGGAACACAAAAACATGTGATCTAATCTCGCCCAGCCCGGCCCTCAGGCAGATGGACCAGTCTGATGGGGGGGAAGAAGCTGGAAGACGCGGCCGCACAGAAATAAAAAGGCCAGTTTTCAACACGTTAAATGAAGCCAGGCCGGCCAACCCAGACTCACTCTGTCCAACACAAACTTGGGACGTGCACGCAAAAACAGGCCCGGTTTCCTTCTGTGATCAAACCTTCCAACCTAGCTGGGCCAGGGGTGAGGTCACCTGACACCTCTGTGTGACTCTAATGGTCCCATCCCACCCATGAGATGGCCCCACCCACGTTGGCCTTGACGCTTATCTGGCGGCCCCTTTCTGATCGCTTTCTGGGGCCTCCTCGGTAGACCACCTGTGCTATTATTTATCCTTATTTGATATTTTTCCTTAAAGCGACTTAAAATTTAAAAAAACAATTTTTTTTAACATTTATTTATTTTTGAGACAGGGAGAGACAGAGCATGAACAGGGGAGGGGCAGAGAGAGAGGGAGACACAGAATCTGAAACAGGCTCCAGGCTCTGAGCTGTCAGCACAGAGCCCGACGCGGGGCTCAAACTCACGACCTGTGAGATCATGACCTGAGCCGAAGTCAGATGCTTAACCGACTGAGCCACCCAGGCGCCCCCCCAATTTTTTTTAATGTTTATTTTTGAAAGAGAGCGAGAGAGAGATGGGGAAGGGGCAGAGAGAGAGGGAGACACGGAATCCGAAGCAGACTCCAGGCTGTGAGCCGTCAGCACAGAGCCCGACGCGGGGCTCGAACCCACAAACCGCGAGATCATGACCTGCGCCGAAGTCGGGCGCTGACCCGACGGAGCCACCCAGGCGCCCCTTAACGTGACTTGAGACAGATAAACTTGAATCTCAACCCGAGTCGCTACATGAAGTTCTGTGCCTGATATGCTAATCAAAACGTTTTTTTTTTTTTTTTGATGCACATGAAAATAAGTTTGTAAGTAGTAAAATCCATGCTTTTTGACTTGTCACATGAGACAACTCGTGCCTTACCTGTCGTAGAAAGGCATCTGGGAAACGCTGAATTCGTTTGCTCTTCTCAAAGTCTGGGTCGGGGCAACCACGACCTCTAGGGAACGAGCGGGTGCCGGGGGCTTGCAAGATTCAAAACTGACTCAATTTTTGCCCCTTCCAGGGCTTAGGTGGTTCCCACCCACTTTTTGCCCTAAGGGCCTGTGTCAGCTGGGGGCAGAAGCACCCCACGGCCCTTTAAGACAGACTCCTGTGGCCCCCAGCGTGGGTGGCAGGGGAGGCACTGGTTTTGACAGACGACTACTGCAACGATGTTTGTTTTCTTAACGTTACAGGTCAACAGAGTCTGTGATGTGTTCTCGCCTCGAGAGAGCAGTGGCAGGGAGATGGGATGTGGGGAAAAATAAAGCCCCGGGGTAAACCCAGGGTCTTGACCGAAATCAGCATTTTCCTTTAACGGTTTTTGCAATTTGTTTATGTTTGAGAGAGAGGGTGCGTGCACAGGTGTGCGAGCGGGGGAGGGGCAGAGAGAGGGGGACAGAGGATCCGAAGCGGGTTCTATGCGGATGGCAGAGAGCCCGATGCAGGACTTGATCTCACAAACCGCGAGATCATGACCTGAGTCGGAGTCTGATGCTTAACCGACTGAGCCACCCAGGTGCCCCTTCAACCACACTCTCTAATCACCCCTGACCCTCATCTGGACCTACTGAGGCAGTCACTCCAACTGGCTCCCGGCTCCCACCCTCGTCCCCTGCAGTCCGTTCTCCACCTGGTGGCCACAGGGCTCCTTTTAAAGCGTTAAGTCACACCATGACTTCCTTTGTCAAACTCATCCAACGAGCGTCCATCTTGCTTAGAATAAAACCCAAAGTCCCCCCCCCGCCCCGGCCCCCTTTGGCCCAGGAAACCCCATATGACCTGGACGCTGATTCTCCCCAAGTACAACTTGTACCTCCGTCCCCCACTTGCCCTCTGCTCCGGCCACGCTGACCTTCTCACCATTCCTTGAACACGCCAAGCACGCTCCTGCCTCAGGGCCTTTGCACTTGCTGCTCTCGCAGCCCCGAGACACACCCCCTCCGCCCCTCCCTGCCCCGTGGCATCCAGGTCTTTACCAAAACTGCCTCCTCAGGGAGGCTTTCCCTGGACCGCGCTAAGCTCTCTCCTTCTTCCCCTTCTTGCTCTTTGAGAAAATGTTCTCAGCAGATACACACGCCATAGAGGACGGTTGCTTTCGGGTGAGCCCTGCGAATGGTGGCTGGGGAAGGCTACTTTGGTTTTGAATCGTTTGAGTATTTGAAGGTAAGGCTGTATGGTTCATATGATTTGAAATACTTTGGAGGCTCAGGGGGGAGGAGAGGACTGACTGCAAACAGGCTAATCCACGAACACTCCAGGATGTGTGTCGCCTTCCTATCTGTGCCTTTCATTTGGGGAAAGATAATCTAATCGAGCAGGGGCCTTTCAGCAAGGACCTCCCCGTATCTGTGGAGACCACAGGTGACTCTGAACACAAAACCGGAGGCCACAGTCAGAAAGCCACAGGCAGGGCCTGCCCACGAAAATGTTTGGTTATGCTTTTTCCAGCGTGTCAAGATTCTGGGACACCGGGAGGGGGTCCAAGAGTCCGACTCATTTCGCACACCGTCTACGCAGAGTCAGCATCGGATGCCACAGGTTAAGGGCTCAAGTCCCGCAAGGGTGCCCCACTCTCCCCGACTCCCCCTGCACGGACGCTGGCCGCAAGCCGGGGCTGTCACCTGTGCTTTGACCGACAGGCCACAGAGTAGCAGTTCCAGTGACCTCCAGGGAAACACATTCACCTGTTGGTTAAAGGACAGGAAGCAGCGGCCAGGCGCCCTGGGCAAGGTCTGGGGGCGGGCGGTGCTTGCAGAGGCATCGTTACAGAGTCCCGATTGATCAAGTCCTCGGCCCCGGGGCTGATTCAGCCTCCAGCCCCCTCCGCCAACCCTCCAGTCACATGGTCCAGGGGTTCCCAAGCAGTGTTTTCTCCTCTCCTGGGGGTTGAAAAGCAGGAGCCGAAGGGCCAGCTGGCATGGGGCCAGGCGGCGGGTGAAGGGGCCACGACCCACGTCCTCTCCACATGCCATCCTTCTCTGAGCGATTCTTCTCTCACCCACTTATGTTAAACGGGTTCCGCTGCTCCATACGTGTGCGGGTGTAACCCACATCAGCACGCTTCTGTTCTGGACGGAACGCGGGGCACGACCCCCCGCCCCCCGCATCTGTAGACTCTGCGTATCAAAGAGCCCACGGAATGAAGTGTGATCTGTCCTATTAAGTCACTGACTTTCTTGGGGCCTTCGTTTCCCTTCTGTCAAAGTACAGCCCGGGAACAGCTTTAGGTATAAGGTTTCCTTTGACGGTGACATTCAAGGACGATTCTCGAATACCCTCTGTCATCTTCTGCAGTGTGCTGGGAAGGGCCCCAGAGGCACATGGCCTGAGTTCAATTCCTGACCTCGCCGCTTCCTGTCGGCCACATACCCTGGTGCAAATGAGTTACCACCCCCCCCACCCCAAGTACCTTGGTGTCCTCGTGGGCAAAGTAGGGAGAATAAGAGTGCCTCCTTCCCACGGGATGTTCCAAAATTTAACTGAGGAAAATACGGGCGAAGCCTCTAGTGCAGGACACGGCATATGAAAACGCTTAACACGCGGTAGCTGTCGAAAGTTTTAGTGGCTGTAGCTCCCAAGTACTGTGTCACACCGAGTTCACAGAGTGCCTCTGGACACATTCCGGTCTGTGCGCTCGAAAGCGTTTAAAACATTAACTAATTCTTTTTTTTTTTTTTTTAATTGGGAGATTTCACATCAATCCAGTTTTCTGGCTTGGCTTGAAAAAATACAGAGATCTGGCCTTGCTGGGTTCACAGTGAGTGGACCTGAGTGGCAAAGGCCCGGTCTAGAAGGGCCGCGCTGGTTCCCTGCGCTCCCCACTCCCCACATTTACAGGACCTGCCTGGCCCTGGGGGCGCTGGGTTTACAACCTGCAGCTGTTTCTATTCCAGGGGAAGGGACCAGCTGAGTAAACCTTCAGAGTAACACTTACTATGACCCAGAGCCCTACAGAGGGCAGGCTTTAAGAGGGGGAGGAGAGCTGCGGGTGTGGGTGCAGGCTAGGACAGAGCCTTGACCCGGACAGGCAGGTGGGGGAGGGGGAGGGGACGGGGGAGGGCCATCAGCTCGGGCCACAGGTGGCAAAGCATCTGTGTCCTGTGCTGCCCTGCAGCCACCAGGCTGGAGTACCAGAGGCAGCCCTTATCCGGGCCTCGAGTGTCCCCGGAATGCCCGCGATGTCACCGGATCAGACTGTGAGCCGCCTGCCCGTGGCAGACTGTCTAACCACCACGGGAGGCTGGGTCCCATCAGCCCGACCGCCCGGAATAGCTCTGTCCCCAGCAGGCGGGGAGAGGGAGGCCGGGGGATGCGCAGCAGTGGAGGCCACATCTGGGCAGAGGGACCCCACTGTTTCCCGGACAACGACATCTGTGCCCGGATGTGCTCACCGCTGTGCCTCCAACTCGACCCAGAATAACCGCGCCGGCTGCCAGGGCCCTGCTGCTCGGGCGGCTTTTCCTCACGGCGGCAAAGGGGGAGCCGCTCTGGACTCCGCAATCTTACAAAACAGAAGAGGTTTTTTTGTCTTTAAGTTTTTATGTATTTATTTTGAGAGAGAGAGGTAGAGACAGAACATGCAGGGGAGGGGCGGAGAGACAGGGGGACAGAGGATCTGAACTGGGCTCTGTACCGTCAGCACAGAGCCCGACGCGGGGCTCAAACTCACAGACCGCGAGATCATGACCTGAGCCGAAGTTGCATGCTTAACCGACTGAGCCACCCAGGCGCCCTGGGAACTTACAAAATAAAGTCAAATGCTGTTGCTGGTTTTAGCTACGAAAAGCCGAGGCTCGAAATCGGTTCCTAAACCCAGTATCAATTAAGCAGATGTCGAAGACAGCCGTGCTAGAATTTCATTAATGAACATCGGACTGTCAGAGAGATCATGAAGTGAATTTTTCCTCCTCTGCCTTCTGCTCCTTCTGGCTCTGAAGCCTCAGGGAGGAAATTCTGATATATTCCTTCTCAGTGGAGGGGAGGTGGCCCAGAGGCCCTGGAAAAAGGTCACTTTCCAACCAATCACCGGTCACTTCCTCCCTGAGGAGCTCCACCCACAGACTGTTCCTTGCCAGAGGCTATTTATGCAAAGTCCGGGGTGTTTTGCCCACTTTTCGTCCTGTGCCACACGGAGCCAGTCACCTGGCCACCAGCCTGGTGGTGCTGTGTGCCAAGCAGCTTGATGTCTGTCCTGAGCCTGAAAACCTGTTCCTCCTCCCCCAGTGTCCCCATCTCTGTAAATGGCACTACCATCTGCCCAGCGGCTCGGCCAAAACCTCTGAGTGATTCTCTGATTCTCAATGCTCCTTCCCTCCGCCTTGCAATCCGTCCACGAGCCCTGCCTGCTGACCCCCAAAACAGAACCCGCCCCCCCTGCCACCGCCTCTCCAGAGCACCCACCGGCTCCCACCCGGACAACTGGTCTTCCTGATTCTGATCCGGTCCCCGGGCCACCGCCCCTCCACCCGCAGCCAGACTGAGCCACCGAGAACACGAATCACGCGTACCTGACCTGCTCAGAACAGCTCAGTGACCTTCCATCAGCCTTAGAAGAAAATCCAGACCTTCTCCCATCATTCTCCCCCTCATTCCCCACGTCCTGCTGCCCTCCTCTAAGTTCCTGGCCAGTCCATTCCTGCCACAGGGCTCTTGCAGTTGTCCTTTGGCCTGGGATGCTCCTCCCCCAAATTCCCATGTGACCACCTCCTTCTGGAGGTGCAGGTCTCACGAGTGCCCTTCATACAACTGCCTCCCCCATCCCCCACCACCCCCATGCTAGAGGTGCTACCCCTCACTGGGACCCTTGCTCCTGATCTGGTGTGGGAGAGACCCCGGTGGCCTATTGATGTAGGTTTCCCTTTCTTAAGAGGCTCTGATTTCAACCTTTAATGCACTGAGCTAGGAAATAAATACATTTCCTAGACGCTCTTGTAGCTAAACGTGCAAACGGTCCTCGCTTTGGCCTTCTAGATCAGTTCCGTGCCCAGTGATCCAGACCAGCGAGCTGACCTGGATGGGTTGCACCCACAATTGTCTTTACCCTCTGGCTTTGGGCTGGATTTGGCCAATGGGGGGGGGGGGGCCCTGGTGGAAGATCAGCAGAAGCAGAAAGGGATGTTGGGGTATGGATGTCTCCAACACTCTCCCTGGGGAATCAACAGAGGGGGACGGCTCCTGTTGCGGGGGGGACTCTCTGTGTCCCAGTAACCATTTGCCCCCTCATCCCCTTGGCCTTGGGGTGGGAATGGCTGCAGTGTTACTAAACAGATTTCCCCATACTTTAGCAGAATCTAGTTAAGCCCTCCTTGAATAATCCAAATTTGAGTGTGCCCCACATTTCTTGCTGAGATCATGTGGCTAATTAAATAAGTTCTGTCTGTGTTGTACGTGATGTCTGGAATGAGGTCCTTAAAGGGAGCCGACTTAACTTGAAGTCCATTCTTTTTACCCTTTTGCTTCCTCCTTCTCTGATGCCTGGAACGTGGCTCTGATAGATGGAGCTCCAGCAGCCATTCGGAACCATGAGGTGACCTTAATGACAGAAAGCCACACAGCAAGCATGGCAGGACGGAAAGGTAGAGGAGCTTGGGTGCCTGATAACCTTGAAGCCACCATGCCAGCCCTGGAATGCCAACTTCCAGATATTTCTATGTGAGGGAAAAGCAAAATTCTATCTTGTTTAAGCCCCTGTTATTTTATATTTTCTTTTATATGCAGCCAAACCTAATCCCAATATATTTAGCTTCCAGAATTTAA
This sequence comes from Panthera pardus, assembly GCF_024362965.1. NCBI lineage: Eukaryota > Metazoa > Chordata > Mammalia > Carnivora > Felidae > Panthera > Panthera pardus. The sequence continues at coordinate 13,541,035 of NW_026526821.1, read as the reverse complement.
GTATCTCCCAAGTGTTGCTGAATTTAAAAAAAAAAAAAAAAAAGGTCTTACAGGAATGTGCTTGGCAAGTTGAACACCAGGGTGGGTCTAGATGAGCCTTTCTTCCTCCCGAGATAACCTGCAGCCACATGTTTTTGTAACTCTGGTGAGAAATGCAAGAATGTCAGGGGTTGGTGTCTTAGAGAGGCCAGGCTGGGAGTTACACTGATCTGCTGTCCGGAATCTGGGCACGCTGTCTCCTGGGCTTTCAGCCATTTGGCCCCTACAGAGTGCCCAAGCCTGAAATTTAGAATTGATTTCTGGAGATCAGTCTGCAGTACAGGGAGTGGTTTCCTCGTGTTCACAGATGTAAAGTGGAAAACAAGGGCCTGGCCAGAAACCCTCCCAAGCCTTTCTCTCAAAAGCCTGCCTCTCCCACACGGCAGCCGTCGGGGCCGGGGGCCCCCACAACTTTCCAGATCACAGATCCCCCTGGAAATCTGGTGAGGGTCTTGGACCCAGTACAGCACACACAGGCACGCAATCTACACACAATTCTGGCCCCCTCCCTGGTCGTCCCTCGCTCCCAGCCCTTCCGGACCTGGGCCTCTTCCCCGAACTCCTGACTCTGAACGCTGACTGCCTTGGACAGTTCCTTTTGATTTTTCACAGCCTCTGCCACTTACTAGGTCCAGAAGCAGAATGAGCTCCTGACCATCACTCTCCGCAGCTCTGTAAACAGAGACTCCCTCTTTGCAGTCACTCAGGCCAAAACCTTGGAGTTATTCACGACTCTTCTCTCCCACTCCACATCAGGCCCATCAGCACATCTTTTTATTTTTTTTAATAATTTTTAAAATTTTATTTATTTTGAGAAACAGAGCAGAGGAGGGGCAGAGAGAGAGGGAGAGAGAGAATCTCAGGCAGGCTCCGTGCTGTCAGTGCAGAGCCTGATGCAGGACTTGAACTCACAAACCATGAGATCATGACCTGAGCCGAAACCAAGAGTCGGATGCTTAACCAACGGAGCCACCGGGCACCCCGTTAGAAACGTTTTTTTAAGTGTTTATTTTTGAGAGAGAGAGACAGAAAGACAGAACGTGCGTGCGGGAGGGGCAGAGAGAGAGGGAGACACAGACTCGGAAGCAGGCTCTGGGCTCTGAGCTGTCAGCAAAGAGCCCAAAGCAGGGCTTGAACTCACAAACCAAGAGATCATGACCTGAGCCGAAGTCGGGCGCTTAACCGACTGAGCCACGCTTATCAGAGCACATCTTACCAGCACCACCTGATAACTAGGTATAGCATCGACCCCCCTCGCCCCACCTCTGGTCTGAGTGGCCATCGCCTCGTGCTTGGACTCCTGCCGTAGACTCCGCACCGGGCTCCCTGCCCTCACGACACCCCTTCAGCTCATTCTCCATATCATAGACAGAGGGGTCATATTAACACGTAAGTCGGATAATGTCCCTCTTCTGCTCAGCGTCCTCCATTGGTGTATCGCTTACAAAGTCAAAATCCTCCCTCCCTCTGGTTCAAAGACCCTGCATGGTCCACCCTTCTGCCATCACCCCATTACCTCTCAGAAATCACCACTTCCTGGACGTTTGCTCGCATTGCCCTGTTGTCCTGACCTCTTTGCGGCTCTGAGCCTGGCAGGACCCCTTTGTCCCTCAGGGCCTCCGTCTCCCCTGTTCCCTGTGCCTGGAATGCTCTTCCTGGGGGAACTCCCTTCACTGGCGTCCTCACCTTCTCTGCCCCAATGTCCCCTTCTCAGTACAGAAAATCATAACTCTCTTTCCTTCTCCTTGCTGCCTTCCGTTCCTTCCTTTATCCCTCCCACCACTTTTCACGATCGTAGGCACTATAGACTTGTAAATCTTTTTTATTAACTCTCGCACTAGTATGTAAGCTCCATAAGAGTAGAGATTTTGCCTCTTTTGTTTGCTGCTGGATCCCCTTCAGCACATGGTAGGTGCTCAGTGAGTATCTGTTGAATGAATGAGTCTGGCCTGCCCTTTGAACCAGCACCCTGCTTTGGAGAGAGCCCTGTGAGCGTGCCCTGGGCATTTCCTGAGCATTGGCTGTAGGGTTGGCACCTGCCTTCTTCTGGCACCAGTGCTTGGATTTTTCTTTAGGGAAGAATCACACCTAACTCCCTCTCCCAATCCTCATGGCTCATGTGGGGTTGGCCCCAGGCCTGACGCCAGGGATGTGCATGTGACCCAGGCCAGCCAGTCACTGCATTCCACGCACCCCTCCGATGGTTCGGGGTCGACCAGCTGTCCCGGAGAGCACCAGCCCCAAGATACTTCGTTTGGGGACATTTATTGGTACCTGTGGGAGAAAGACCGTCTCTTTCTACAAGGATGGCTTGCTGTAACAATGCGGGTCTGGTGATGCCAGGTGGAAAGCTGGGTGGAGGGTGAAGCCAATTTGGAGGAGAGCTGAGTTTGCAGGGATGGATTGATAGATGAGAGCCAGACAGAGCTCTGGATCCAGCCATACCTGAAGCTCAAAATACGCTTGGATTTTTTATTTACACGAGTCAAATAAACTCCTTTTTTTTTTTTTTGTTTTGTTTTGTACGGTCAGTCTAGTTGGAATTGGGTTTCTGTCACTCATCACTGAGAGAACCCAGACTGACAGAAAGGGGTTGTGATACGTGTGTTTTTATAGCCACTGGAACACCTGTTCCCATGGTATTTTACAGCCCTCCAACAGTATCACCTGGCTGCCTTTGTCACCCCAAACGGCACAATTCTGTTCACACGGTCTGAAAACCAGTAATCTGAGGGGGCACCTTGTTGCTACCCTGCGTGGACCCTCAGGAGATCAACAGTGGAAAATCAGTGCCAGACTTTCTGGGGTGTGGGGGTCTGTCTCCGCAACCCTCGGGCACAAGAGCTCCCATATTAGTGGGGCTCCAATATGAAAAGCCTGTGACTCCCACCTGGCAAGTCCTTCCCTCTCCCAGCTTCCATCCGACTGGGTCAAGGAGAACGTCTCGGGGACGTGTCACTGCCCGCGCTCTTTGTAACAAAGACACGCCAGCCTTGTGGGAGGCCGACTCTTGCTGAAACGTGAAAACACTGCTGTTCTCACCGTGCCTGCTTTTGCAGTGACCTTTTACAAAAGACAACGGGTCCCGGTTTCTCACTTACGCTCATAATTGAAGGCTTCCTTTAAAAATAATATTTAAGCTTCAGAAAGCAAGTCCAGTTAAGTAAAATCTCAAATGACAGGACAGACGGGCCGGGGACGCTGCAAATTTTCTCTCGCTCTGTCAGGACCGCGTCTAACTCATCGAGCCTGCCTGAGCCATGAAGGCTCACCATGGTTTGGCTGGATCGAATTAGACCAATAAGCCTTGGTAGGGTCTGTCAGTGCCACAGCCTATCTGACCGAACGACACGTGCAAACAAGACTGGCTCCTGTGTGCTTCTCCTTCTCTTATCCTTCTGGTAAAGAAGGCAAGCCAAGACCCCGCCGGTCTCCAAGGATCACCCAAACACAGGGATTTTACCCACTTTGAAAGTGGATTGAGAACCAAGGCTACTTACTGACCACTGTGCCCGGGAACCAGTTCCCCTGGGCAGCCGGCACTTCTGAGTGACAGCTCGGGGAAGGGTGTCAGATGCATGTGAGAAAAGAGAAAATGAACGTACAGCCTCCCCTCCCCCTGCCCCAACCTCGCAAATCAGGACACAGGACGAGCCCCTCTTCTGTCTGGGTCCCGTAACGGTTCTCTCAACCAGACCCTAATTAGGATGGACGGCTGTTCTCCACCCGGGACTGGAAGGAAGCCTGGAATTAGCTCAGTCGAGAAGTCTTCAGCCCTGAGAACCATCAGAACTGCCGCACGGATGAGCAGAAAATAGCAGATGATAAATTTTTTAGGACCACCCTCTGTGTGCCAGTTGTACTAGACTGTGAGATAATGTGCTGGCCTTTTTGGGAACATGCATTATTGATCTGGGTCTGTCTAGTGGTTTATAAAAAGCCCACCATCCCTCCCCCCCCCCCCCACTACCACCTTCCCATCCCTCACCTCCTGAGAGCTGCACAGCCTCCTTCAGAAGCCGGTTCCTGCTGTGGGAGGGGTGGGGGCTCGAGCGTGGAGGGAAGGTTTGCACCGATCTCTGCAGGGTGGTGCTGCTGGGTGGGAGCTGACAGACGCCAGCTCTAAATGCCCCCAATCCACTTCCTGGAATTTATCTTTCAGAAACGCTTGCTTGCGTGCGCGAAGATGCATGTAGAAAGGCATTCCCAGCAATGATATTTGTGACAGTGAAAACCAACTAACACACACGCTAACGATCTAGAAGCCACCCAACAGCCATTCGAGGAGACTGGACCATGGGGCTCTGGGCTTAGATCTTGTTTGGCCATGCTCTGGCAGTGTGGCTGTGACCCTGGATAAGTAACTCCATTTCCCTGTGCCCTAATCGCTCCCTCTGTAACCCCTGCTCTCCTCCTTCCTGTGTCCTTATCATAGATCCCTTTTTTCTTTTTTTTAAATAGGCTTCACGCCCAGTGCAGAGCTCAACGTGAGTCTTGAACTCACGACTCCGAGATCAAGACCTGAGCTGAGATCAAGAGTCACCCAGGCAGCCCTGATCCTTTTTTTTTATATTTGCATATCCTCTTGGTTTCACTCAGGAGTCACAGATGTAAACTTATAATCACTTGCTGACACGTAGCTTAGCTGGACGTGTTGCTCCCAAAAGTGGCTGTTCAATCGCTCACCTTGGTTCAGGCCCCAAATCTAGGAGGTGCCCTTGATCTTCCTCTTTTCCGTAGCCCCCACATTCAACCATCCACTGGTGCCTCATTGGTGCCACTGCTCCCACCCTGGTCCATGCTCCCGTCATCACCTGCCCAATTCGTTCATGCCTCTGACTGGGGCTACCTGTCTCTGCTTTTGCTCTCGGCAAGCCAGTTTCAACGCAACGGCCAGAGGGATCTTGCTGGAATCTAAGTCCGCTCACGGCCCCCTGCTAAAGGCTCCCTAATGCATATCCATTTCGCTAAGAAGAAAACTCTAAACCCTCGTCATGGCCACAAGGCCCCTCATGACCTGTTCTCAGTCGACTCCTGGCCTCCTCTTTCCACTTCTAGCCCGGCTCCCTCCAGCCCACAGGCTTTCTCCATCTGTCCGAACCTGCCAAGTTCATTGCTAACTAACATAGCGTCTTTGCCTTTGCTGTTCTCTTGACCTGGAATGCCCCTTTCTCTCTAGCTCCCAGCACGGTGCACTGCACAGAGTGGATGCTTAATAAATTATCTGCTGAATGCATGAGTGGACGTTCCCGGAGTCTGGTACTCCCGGGCATGACTACCGTCGAGGGGCCCCGTGAAGCAAGACCATTGTGCTCTGAGATCCAGGTGCTGTCTGCAAAATTCCCCCAGAAACAAAACTTGCATCCTTATGGCCATGACCTATGGACTCCCCATGGTTATCCCACACGTTTCCAGCTAAATGCTGCTGGAGAGATAGGGATCATATGTGTGAAATTGTCAATAGAAGTTCTGGGCTTTGATTGCTTCCTGGCTGCAAGTTCTTTTTGCCCTTGATAACCTCCCGGAGAAAAATCTATACTTGTAATCATTAATACAAATCATTATAAGGAGCAGCTTGGATGGATATAAATCACCGCTTCTTAGCAGTTAAAAAGACTCGTGTGTGCTTTTAATAATGGATCCAGTCATGCTTGAGACTTGACCACATTCTTAGGTTTGGCTGCAAAGGCTTTAAATTTGTTGCCACCAGTAATATTCAAACGTCCTTTGACAGTGGATAGAGGCTAAAAGCCCACCCCTCCCCTGGCCAACCACTGGCACTCTTGACCGCAACCCATGACAGCCTCCAAGATATGGCTCCAGCCTCTCTCTCCGGTCTCCTATTCCATCCCCCTGCCCCAAGCTCCAGCCCCATCTGGCTCCTCACTCCTGCCTCAGGGCCTTTGCACATGCTGGCTCCCTTGCTTAGAAGTCTTGTCCCAGATCTTCACAATACACAGCGCTGATGGTTCGAAGGGAAACTACAGAAGCAAAATGCACAAGGATGTGTGCTGTCCAATACGGTAGCCACAAGCCACAGGTGGCTACCGAGCACCCGAAAGGCGGCTAGTCCTAAATGAGACGCGCTCTTGCCAAGAAGTAGACGCCAGATTTCAGAAACAATATAAAAACTGTAAACGATCTCATTGACGACTTTCTGTGTTGACTACATGTTGAGATGATTATCATTCGGACAGACGAGGTTAAACAAAAGATGTGATTCATTTCACCTGTTTTTCAAACTTCAAAAAAAGTGTAGCCACTAGAAAACTTTAAAATTATTTGTCATTTGCATTCGTGGCTCGCATTGTATTTCTCTAGGGCAGTTCTGTATAGGGTTTACTGGTGGAGAAACGGAACCCCCAAAATCAGTGAATTCGGGGGGGGGGGCGGGTGGAGAAGACACAAGCTAGGGAGAAAGAAGGTTTACCCTGGGAAAGCCCCCCAGAGGTAAGCTGGAAATATAGGTAGAGTCCCCCCGCCGCCCAGGAGAGCAGAAGGTCCAGCTAGGCTGACCTGTGGACGGCTCACTCTTGGTGGCCTCATTTGTGAGGCTTCTCCTTGTGCAAGGAAACACGTGGTGGGCGAGAAAGGCCTCGTGCAAATGCAGCGCCCGCAGCTCAGGTGGACCAGACGGGAGGGTTTACGCAGTGGGGCAAGGAGCGGCCAGGGGTGCTCGCGTGGGGGATAAAGGCGCTGAGGTTGTGAGCTCAAGGGGCCCTGGTCACAACTGGCTGTCGGTCCAAGTGAACTGAACCCCGGCGAGGGTCCCCGTCCTCACCCGCTTTACCCGGAGCCAAAGCACTGCCAGGGGAGGGAGTCCCGACCAGAGTCGGCCAAGCTCATCCTCCGGAGGCACCATCTTTGCGAACAGGGTCGGGTCACTAGGAATAGTGTCCACCCTCCCTGTCCCTGGATGCCACCAAGGAACGCCGAGCCCACCCAAAGCTGGGGTTGAGACTAGAGGGGCAGGGCCCACATGTGCACGTGTGGGCACACACACGTACACACACACACACACTCCGGCTGGCTCCTTCTTCGTTTCAGTGTCAGCTCAAACATCACCCCCTCCGGGAGCCCCTCCAGGATCAATTACGGATCCGCAGCAGCTCCCGCCGCCCCATCCGGCACAGCGCTCTCATTCCCCTCCCCTGCGCCTTTCTCCCTTCTCGAGATTACTTTACGTGCAGGCTTGCAGTGGTGATTATCCGTGCCCCTCGCTCCACGAGAGTGGACGCAATGTGCCTGTCTTACCCATCACTGAAGTGCCAGGCCCTGCGAGACTGCCTGGCACACAGCAGGTACTCAGTAGCAGCTGGGGGAAAATCACGAACCGGTCTATACATCTCTTCTCCTTAAGACTTTTGGAGAAATCCAGCTGCCTTAGGGGTAAGTTGGAGACCCCTGACCCTGAGGCCCAAGCTGCAAATGCACACGTGTGGGTCAACCTCCCACCGCCGTGACTTGGTCTTAATCCACTAGAAGTGAGCTCCACAGGTCTACACAGCCGACCTGCGTCAGGAGCCTCAGACCCAGGACAGGGACCCTGGGTAGGTAGTGCCTGCTGGCCAGCTGCTTACCGAGCTCCACGTCCTGGTCGTCCGTCAGCACCAGGATGATGTTGGGGCGGATGTTCCTGCGGTCCCTCTGGAACCTGCCTTTGAGGCGGTGGTGTGACAGGAAGGCCGAGCTGCCGCCCAGGAGAGAGAAGACGGTGGCGGAGAGCAAGCAAAGCAGGAGGCCGGGGGATGCCATCTTCCCGCGCTGCTGGCCCGTCGCCTCTGGCGGGACGCAGGGGCCTGAAGTCGCGTCTTGTGGATTTGCTTCTTCTCCCTTCTTCCCGCTCTACTCACGGATCTAGAGTAGGAGGAGAAGAATCAGGTCAGTCTTTACGTAAAGGCCGCCTGACGGCTGGGCTTGCATAATGATTTCTGGCACGGACAGCGAGGGCGTCTCTGATCAGGGGTAGCCACAGCCGAGAAAACCTAACTCGGAGAAAGTTACGAGCAGAGGATTTGCAATTCGCAATTCGCTCGGGCCACAGAGCGGCCGGAGAGCCTTCTCTGACCGCTTCTGCAGACAGACCCCCCCCCTCCCTGGACCAGCGATCCTCTGAATGTGCTGGCGGCGGCCCACGTCCAAGGTCGGATAACCAGCCGGCCCCCGAACCATCCGACCCGCTCGACAGACAGATCAGCCCCAGAGAAAGGAAAGGAAGGAGCCCAGTCTGGGGGAGCTGATATTTCTGGACGTCCCCTCTCCGCCGGCACCGGGGGGGTCGAGGTGGGGAGAGGTGAGCCGGATGGAACCCCAGCTCTTGGGCAGCATGTGGCCCAGGGAGGGATGTGCAGGTGTGGCACTGAACAACTCCGTGCGTCGCTCACCCTCCGGGTGTCCCCGCCCGGCCAGCAAGGAACCTTGGTTTTCCCACGGATAGAATGGGGACACGAGGGTGTTACGGGAGCCCCAGCCAGTGGGGGTGGGTGTGAAGGCCCCCCGCAGACAGACCCCACAGCTGGGCAACTCATTCGCACTGGCTTTAAGTGGCAGAATAAACACGACAGAGGAGAATGTTGAGGGCTAAAAAAGCCGTGGGGGAAGAGCCGTCAGTTGGCTGCGACCTCGGTCACCCCTGAACCCCGGGTCGGACGGGCTCCCCAGCGAACTGGGGGGAGAGCAGGCGGGATGGCGAATCTTGGCTCGGGCAGGTCTGATCTGGTTCTGCTCCTTGCTCTCCGTGGTCATTTTTCTACTTCTTGAGGAAATGAGCCTTCCCTTCCACATATAGACTTCTGGTCTCATTTATTTAAAATGAGAGAGAGCGAGAGCGAGAGAGCGAGAGCGAGCAGACCTGTCAGGAGGAAACCAAGCTCATTGGAGGTGGGCTGCATGACCTTGAAGGATTGTTTGCCAGCCTCCCCTCCCCCGCCACTGCCGGCCCCAAGTCACAGCTCGGGGAACTCATTGAGGGCTCCGGTCCGCAGAACGGGATGTGCTGCTACAACGCCCCTCGAAGAGGGCCCCCCACTTTCCCTCACGGTGCCCCGCCCTCCATTCTCTCCAGGACGGACAGCAGGATCTTCCTAGGATGGAAATCCCATCTTATCCCTCCGCAGGCCTGGCCCAGGCCGAGACCAGCAAGGGGCTCAGGGCGCAACACAGAGGGGACACTCACTCCACGTGGTGCCGGTGCAGGGCATTCACCTTCGTCCCAGTTCTGTCCCTCACCTGCTCGGACTGTCCCTCAGCTTCTCTGCTCAAGGAATACAAGGCACACTCCATGCCAGGGCCCACAGGGGATCCAAGTGATCCAGCCCCAGCCTACCTCTCCTTAGTCCTCCCAATCGCTCCCCAGCCCCACCGGCTTCTTTCTGTTGCTCGGACAACGCAAGCCTGCTCCTGCCCCAGGGCCTTTGCACTTACTCCTCCTCAAGCCTGGAAGAGCCCTCTCCCAGATTTTCTATGCTGGGCTCACTCTCCTCTGCTAAGTCTCGGCACAAACATCACCTCCTCAGAAAGGCCTGCCCTGATTGCCCTTATCTAACGTGGTGCCCCCACCTGAGACACCCTCTGTGTTTTATAACCTGTTTTATTCTCATAGTCCCTACTGCGACCTGCAGTTATCTTATTTGCCCAGTTCTCCCCACTAAAGGGTCAGCTCCACGAGGGTAGCAAAGAGGCCTGTGTTATGCACAGCTCGGTCCCCAGCACCTAGGCTAAGCCTGGTACATAGTAGGTGCCAAATAAATATTCAGATGGCTAAAGGAAAGGAGATCTTGTCAAGGTCTTCTGAGTTCTGCAGAGGGAGGGACGTGGGGCTTGGCAGGGCCATGCGGTAACCCCAGTCTGGAGGCTTGGAAGCATTGCCGACCCCCTCATCCCCCAGGAAGGGTCCCAGGGTGGGCTGCTCCCTCCCTTTGATCCATTTTCCACCCTGCTCTGGGCCCCAGGAAGCCACTCTGACCTCTGCAGACTGCACCTGCCTCATCTCCTGCTTCCTGCTGGTTCTCGCCTCTGCTGGGAGGCTGCCGGGCAGGGGGAGGTAGGAAATCAGGCTCCTTGTTCCCCTCTGCCCCCTCCCTGGCACCAGCGGTGTCCCAGCGCCTCTGTCTCTCTAGTCTGGCCACTGTTCCAGCTCGCCTCCAGTCCTGGGGGCACCTCTCCCTCCTCTTGCCCCCGCAGGCTTGTGGGTAGCGCGGCTCCCCTCCCTTGCTGGCTCCTTCCGGGTGTTGCAAGATTCCTTGTTTGCTCTCTTAACCCAAACTGGCTCTGGAAGTGGTGCCTTCGATGGTCACTGCCCAGGGCAGGCTGAGAGCAGGAGCAGGTTCCACGGGGTGCTCCCCCCTGCCCGCCCCAGGGGCCTCCGACAGGCCATCTGTGCAGATCGGGGAGATGCGGATCACGTTCTCAGGGGAGCTGACCGGGGAACCGGGACTTTCACAAGACCCGAGGGCAAGAATCGGCTCCCGTCTCGAGACCTCTCGACAGCCAGAGCCACCGCATCAACCGTGTATTGAGGACCTGCCGTGTGCCACACGGCGGGATGGTTATGACACGGATGCTGGAGCCACTTGCTGAGGGACCCCGGGCAGATAGCCCCTCTGTGCCTCGGCTTCCTCATCTATAAAATGGGCGTGAAGGACGAAACGGGTTAATACAGGGTGCCGAGCCTGCAGCCTGGCGCACGGAATTAACCGGAACACGTCACACAAAGTACACCTTCGCCGGACGATGATCCCTGTGGCCGTGGCTGGGCTGTGACGGGCACATTCCGCCTGCAGAACCTCCCCCGCTCCCAACAACCCCTAGTGCTGCCCCCACGTTACAGTTGAGAACTGAGCTTAATCACCGTCCTAAGGTTCCCCAGAGAGAAAATGGCAGAGACGGCCTCACCCCTGCTCCCCGGCCGGCTCAGCGCGCCCCGCCCCCCTGCACATTTCCCAACCTCCTCTGTTCCAGTGCCAGAGCCCCCGTTCCTGCTACATCTGCACAACCCTTCCACTGTGAAATGGCCTCATTTAAAAATAAAAACACGAATACATGTTTTTGAAAAAGCAGACCTTCTATCCCAGGGTCAATGGAAAATCGGCAGCCCTTTTCCATCAAACTAACTCACACAAAATGAAAGAAAGCAGACACGCAGCCTCACGGCTTCTAGTTCCTTCCTAAGGCTCTGAGCCGAGCCCTGGGCCTGTCTGCTCTCTCCGCCCCTGCACACGCTCTCTTTTTTAAGGGACACCAGCAGGTGTTGGAAGGGGTCAAAGGGCATCAGCACCGTTCTGCTGGGGGGGGGGGGGAGGAACGTGAGGCTGGGAGAGGATTGAAAAAAACCCACGCTCTGTCATCTCATCGGTCCCTGAGTTACCCCAAATCGTGGGGTGGTGCCCAAATCATGTTGTTTATCAGCCTGTGTCCCACCTGCCCCTGGCAATACACCAGGATGCTTTGCGCTTTAACGGATGTGCCAACCAGCCCCACGGCTTTGTCTGTGAGACGCACACTCCTGTTCCTTCAGAGGGACATCAGGCCCCAAGATGACAGTGAGAGAATTTCCCAGGGAGGCCCCACAGGTGTCATCTATCAGAAACAACAACAGCAAATCCCCTGCGACACGTTCTACGTTTCCTCCGCATCTCCGCCCATCGATATTATACCCGTTTGATGGATGAGGAAGGTGAGGCACCGAGAGTTAAAAGTACTTTTCCATGGGCACGTGGTTAAAGGAGCGGCAGACACGGGCTCAAACGCAGCCTGGCTTGGCCGGGCTGCTCAACCAGAACCTCCTGGAAGCAGACTGCTGGGCCAGTTCGGGAGTCTCCCAGCCTCAGTTTCCTCACTTGCAAAACGCAGCAGGCGGTGGCCAGGTGTCCTCCGAGGGTCTTTTGGGCTCTGGGCCTGTGCTGTGGAGGGAGGTATGGAGCTGGGAGCTGCAGCCCGGATGGGGAGCCCTGGGTCGGAGGGTGGGCGGAGCTGGGAGACGCGGGTCAGCTGGACTCTGTTCCTGGCACCCAGGTTGGCCCTCTCGTGCCCTCCCCCACCCCCAGCCCCCTTCCCCCCCTCCCCCCCGTTCCCAGGCAACTACAACCCGCCGGCCAGGATGCTCCCCCTCTGGATGGGAGGCAAAGCTCTGCACCCAGAGACTTGAGAGTAACAGGAGCTAATTATTTCATCAGAAGGTCGATTTTCGATGAATTCCCCCAGCTCTGACTTCCCCTGGCTTTGTGCCAGCCTCTCTCTGGATGCTGAAGAAATCAATTAAAAATGACACAAGGGAACCTGCCTCCATTTTTTTCCTTCTTGGTAAAGGATTCAACGTGGCTGAACAGGAATCCGTATAGCACCAGCGGACTGACGTTCTGTCCGTCCCTTGGATACTTCCTCTCACACCCACCAGCTCGCCACAACGTCCATCTGGCTCCTTCTCTTCGTCCAGTGTCTTCTCGCCGACCTTGGCAAAGGCTTCCCAGCCCAGAAAGGCAGCTCCAGAAACGACTAACGTCCCAGTGTTCAACAACATCACTCCTGCTTCTAGATTTATCTGTTCATCTGCAGAGAGGAACAAGTCCCCGGGGGAAACCGATGACCGCCCCCCCCCCCCGGCCCCATGCACCATAGCTTCGGGGAGCCTCCCTGGATCTCACCCAGGCCCTGTCCAGAAAGACCCACATGGTACTCTTCCTGTGTGGATCCCCAAATTCAACAAGAGTGTCCTTTGCAACAGGAAGCACCAGGCCCAACACAGTAAATGCCCTCAAGGAACAGTGACGAAGAAGAATACAACTTATGGGGTGCTTCTCACAGGCCCCACCCTGGGGGGTTCATTCATGCTCTCTGGCTCCCGGTGGGGTTTGGGCAAGGGGGGACACTGCCAGGGGGTGGTCCACCCAGCTGCTGGGAACTGACCACTTCCCTCTATCGCTGCTGGGGGCCTCCGTGGCGGGTGGCCCTCTCCGGGTTCCAGCAAATGCTCCCCACCGTCCCCAGTCCCAGGGCTCTGTATTACTCATTTTCTTATATTCTGCTCACGCCTTTGTGGGAGGCCACAACCTGTTTCCTGCGGGGCCCTGGATGGATAAAGCAAGCAGACCTCACGGCTGAGCTCCGCACCCTAACATCCTGACCCCGCAGCCCTCTCCGGCCTCCTAGGCTCACTTGGTAACCCAGGAATGAGGCAAGAAACTGAGGTTAAGCGCGTTGCGCAAACAGGAAGAAGGGAAAAAACCCCTGCTGGCCTGGGGAGGGGGCAGTCAGAGGGCGGCCTGGAGGAGGTCTTACGGAGTCAAGTTTAGGAAGCCTAAGGGGAAGGAAGCTCGGAAGAGTCCCCAGGGTTTTTCTGAATTAGAGGGTGGAGGACAGGGTGCATCAGGCAGGGCAAATGGCCTGAGCAAACGGCAGGCAGAGTGGGAGGGAATGTAAATGTGTGGTCCCGAACTTCACAAGACCAGAGGTTGTCTAGACAGGGGACGACACAGGTACATCTGTTAAACCTGACACTCCCCTGGTAGCTCCTCTTCTGGGCCGCGGGTTTTTCCCAGCCTTCTCTCTGGGCTGTCCAAGAAACGACAGGAGCTCCTGTAACCTGTGGGCCCAGGTGTGTGTTCCCTACCCCCGGGCCAGGGCATCTGGTGGCTCTCTGTTCTTGGAATTCTAGCCGGAGGCACGGAGGCACGCACAGGACAGGATGCAGGACAAGAGAAGAGTCTTTCAAAGGGAGGAGGGAAGGATCAGGTTTCAAGACAAGGGCTCAGGCTCTAGAAAGCAAATCAGGGCAGAAAGAAAAGGGCTTAAAACTCCATTGCCGCCGTAACTATTCATTCAACAAGAAATCCTCAAAGGCCTACTATGTGCCAGGCACAGTTCCTGGCACGGTGGATAAAGCAGTGGAAAAAAAAAAAAAAAGTCCCTGTCCTCGAGGAGCTGACCCTCTAAGGAGTCAACACATCCAAAGCCGGAGTTGAAAAACTCCAGCTAAAAGTGTGAAGTGTGAGAAAACAGGGCTAGACGGAATGGCAAACCACAGTGAACTCTTAGGACAGGGCCTTGGAGTGGAGTTAGAGCTCAAAGACAGTTTAGAAACAATGTATTCAAGGTCTCGGAAAGCCCGGAACATCACAAGGTTTTGCATGTAACCTGAGTGGGCGTTGGAGAGGCCACGTCATTCACATGCCCAAATATCTGAGCATCTATGTGCAAGTCTTGTTTCGTGACCAGAGATAAAAAGCAGACACACATCTCACGGAGCTGACAGAGTAGAGAAAGCCACGCAGACAGATCCGTGCTACAATGTGGCAGGAAATGGATACAGAAGGGGTGGAGGTAGGGTCTGGAGCCAGACTGCTGGGGTTCAAATCTTGGCTGCACTCTGGACTAGTTGGGCAAGTGCCTTAACCTCTTGGGGCCTCAGTGTCTTCGAATGTCAAGTGGGGTCAATGACAGCACTTAACAGTTATGAGGACAAAATGGCCTCATGCCAATGAAGCCCGTAGAATAGAACTGCATACAGTAAGTCCCGTATACGTGTTAGCTAGCATTTTTTTGTTGGGTTTGGGCCAACTTTTTTTTTTGAATGTTGGTTTATTTATTTTTGAGAGAGAAAGAGAGAGAGAGAGAGAGAGAGAACAGACGGACACGCAGTGGAGGGGCAGAGAGAGAGGGAAAGAGAGAGAACCCCAAGCAGGCTCTTAGCTGTCAGCACAGAGCCCATCTCGGGGTTTGAACTCACGAACTGCGAGATCACGCCCTGAGCCGAAATCAAGAGTGGGATGCCTGACCAACTGAGCCACCCGGGCACCCCGGGCCAATTTCCTCTCTGTAACAGCAGCAGTTTTCATTTGGGGATCCTCGGTGCATTAATAAGGTTCAAATCAGACCCCAGCTGCAGAGCGGACCGTGTGATCCAGACCTGCGCCCATCAGAGCCTCCAATCCCTCTGCCTCGGTGGTTGGCCAGGCGCTCTGGCCTCACTAGGAAGAGATGTGGACTCTTTCCAACAGGCTAACTGGTTCTATGTCATTCCACCAAGGGAGTAAAGGAAGACTGACACCATCGTGCCTCACGCAGAGGTTGGAATGAAGCCAAGAGACAGAAGGAAACCGAGCGGAGCAAGGGAACGTAGTTGCGTTTTGACAACATTTGAGACCCGGATCCAGCTAAGCCCAAAGGAGGAAGATTTTCCTCTGGGTTCTTGGTTTCAGGCGCCAATAGATCCCTTTTTCTCCTTTGGCTGGTTTCAGCTGTTTTCTTTCTTTCTTCTCAGGTCAGCTTTCTCACACGTTGACTCCTCAGGGACAGGAATCAAATTCTCTTTGTTTCTTGGGTCACTCCAAGTTGCCTTCTCTGTCACTTGCAACCGAAGGAGCCCGCGTGGTAGAACAAGCCGGAGGCGAAGCGCTGACTCAGGCGGCCTCCCAGCCGCCTTCTGCCTCTGTGTAGAAACCTGACAACATGGCTTGCTGGCCCTTGGCCGGGGCCTGAGCCCAACTCGGTCTTAGCGTCGGCAAACTGCCCTCATCCTTCTTTGTCAACTGATAAGAACAAGGTGGTGTGGCAAAGAGAAGGAACGTGGGTGTGGGAGTCAGGAACTCTGGTCCTGATCCGGTCTTCGTTTCCTCACCTGCCAAGCAAAATAGACTGTTCCCTGGGCACGGCCCTGGAGCCTGGGATGGGTGGAGTCTGACAGGTGGGGAGAGGGCCTTCCCTGGCCTCCCTCCTGGAAGCAGGCGCATCCAAGGTTTGTTTCCTTGGAACACTCATCACGACACGTGATTCTTGATGGGCTCTTCTGTTCCGGTCTTTATTTGTGGGGGTTGTTTTTCCACCGGAAGCTCCACAGGGGTAGGGCTGTCTCTTTTCTAAATCCACAGCCCCAGCTCCTGCCCACCCCCCCCCCCCATCCCCCGGTGCCCATTCTTCCAGTTAGCCAACAAATATTTACTGAGCACCTACTACGCACAGGCCCTGTTCTACATGCTGGTGATCCAGAAATGAACGATCTTGCATGAATCAGGCACCAAAAGAGATCACAGGCACGAGGTGATGAGTCCTCAGGAGCGGAGGCAGGAGAGGGAGGTCAGAAGTGACGGTGGGGGTGGGAGGAAGGTTGCATCTTTAGAGAGGGGAGTCAGCAGAGTCCTGTAGGAGGTGAAGGAATGTGCCTTGCAGACATCTTGGGGGAATGGTGTTCCAGGCATAGGGAAGAACAGGTACTAATGTCCTGGGGGAGGAGCGGACCTGGGAGTCTAAGGAAGGTAAAGTGGGCAAGTATGGCTGGGGCGGAGCTGAGTGAGGGGAAGGCTCATTGGGAGAGGAGGACCTGGAAGGTTTCAGCCTGGGAGTACTGAGATTGGATGTAGGTTTTAATAGGGCAGGCTTTAACAGAACAGACTGCAGGGAATGAGGGTAGACGCAGGAAGGCCAGTGAGACAGCTGCCCTGCTGCCCTGGACCATGCTTGGACCAGGACAGGGGTGGTGAGGGGGCTAGATGTGACATTCTCGATACTGATGAATGAATGAAAGAGTGAATGAACGAGTGAGTGAATGAACGAGTGAATGAATAAGTGAATGAATGAGTGAGTGAATGAATGAGTGAATGAAAGAGTGAAGGACTGAGTGAAATGAACAAATCAGTGAATGAGTGAATAAGTGAATGAACGAGTGAACGAATGAACGACCGAGTGAATGAATGAGTGAAATGAACAAATCAATGAATGAGTGAATGAACGAACAAATGAATGAGTGAACGACTGAGTGAATGAATCAATGAGAGAACAAATGAGTGAATGAACTAGTGAATGAGTGAACAAATGAGTGAATGAACAAACGAGTGAATGAATGAGTGAAAAAATGAGTGAATGAACGAATGAGTGAAGGAATGAATGAGTGAAGGGCTGAGTGAATCAGTGAACAAATGAGTGAGTGAAGGAATGAACAAATGAGTGAATGAATGAACAAATGAGTGAGGGAATGAGTGAATGAACGAATGAGTGAAGGAATGAGTGAATGAACGAATGAGTGAAGGAATGAGTGAATGAATGAATGAGTGAAGGAATGAATGAATCAGTGAATGAACGAATGAATGAATGAACAAATGAAGGAATGAACGAGTGAAGGAATGAACGAGTGAAGGAATGAACGAGTGAAGGAATGAACGAGTGAAGGAACGAGTGAAGGGCTGAATGAGTGAACAAATGAGTGAATGAGTGAATGAATGAACAAATGAGTGAAGGAATGAGTGAAAAAATGAGTGAATGAATGAGTGAAGGAATGAATGAGTGAATGAACGAATGAGTGAAGGAAGGAACCAATGAGTGAAGGGCTGAGTGAATGAGTGAACAAATGAGTGAATGAGTGAAGGAATGAACAAATGAGTGAAGGAATGAGTGAATGAATGAGTGACGACTGAGTGAAATGAACAAATAAATGAATGAGTGAATGAACGAGTGAATGAATGAGTGAAATGAACAAATCAATGATTGAGTGAATGAACAAACAAAAGAATGAACGACTGAGTGAATGAGTGACTGAATCAATGAGAGAATGAGTGAATGAACTAGTGAATGAGTGAACAAATGAGCGAATGAGCGAATGAACAAATGAGTGAATGAACGAATGAGTGAAGGAATGAATGAGTGAAGGGCTGAGTGAATGAGTGAACAAATGAGTGAATGAGTGAAGGAATGAACAAATGAGTGAAGGAATGAGTGAATGAATGAATGAGTGAATGAATGAATGAGTGAAGGAATGAATGAATGAGTGAATGAACGAATGAGTGAAGGAATGAATGAGTGAATGAACGAATGAGTGAAGGAATGAATGAGTGAATTAACGAATGAATGAATGAACGAATGAGTGAAGGGCTGAGTGAATGAGTGAACAAATAAGTGAATGAACAAATGAGTGAAGGAATGAATGAATGAGTGAATGAACGAATGAGTGAAGGAATGAAGGAACGAATGACTGAAGGAATGAACGAGTGAATGAACAAATGAGTGAAGGAATGAGTGAATGAACGAATGAGTGAAGGAATGAAGGAACGAATGAGTGAAGGAATGAAAGAGTGAACGAATGAGTGAATGAACCAACAAATGGAGGGCAGACTGGCACACGCCAGGTGCTGCAGCAACCACTTCTGTGTAACAATTTGCCTTCAACCTTAGCAGGAGAATAAAGTCCTTTTTGTTTGTTTTTTGCGCCCGGGAGCTCAAACGGGACACAGCACAGAACGCTGGCCTCTGCTTTAGAATGTGTGCGGCCGTAGCCGGGGTCACCGAAGAGCGGCTACCGGCAGTTGGCCAGGACCTCAGGGAGGCTCCTCCTCGAGGCCCGGGCTCCCTCCCACCATGGTGGCCTCAGGGTGGGGTCTGCTTCCGGCTCGGAAGGCGGCTGTCCCAGCAACGGGCAGGGCCGCCTCGGTGTCTCCAACCCAACTCCGTCTTTTCTGCTGTCCCCAGTGTCACTCCTGCCTCTATCGGTCACGGGCGGGTCCCAAGTCTGGCCGGGTTCAAAAGGAGGGGATGGGGACCCCCTGCCCCCTTTCCCTGGAGGAGCGCCAAGGTCACAGCGTGGACGAGCACGCAGGCTATCCCGCGGCTGTCCTGGAAACACGGCGGGACCCGCCAAGTCACGGGGGCCTGGGCGCCACAGCGTGGGGGCCACGTGGGCCTCTGCCCGGCACACATCAGCCTTTCTAGGAAGTGAAACTCGAACGGACTCCGATTCCGTGTCTGCGTCTGGCAGGCACTGGAGTTTGTGCCCACGCCAGCCTCGGAGATCCCTGGGCCTCAGGAGGCCCCGGGTCACCCGGGGGCCCCCCTGACCCCACTCCTTTGTCCTGTACGACCCGAAGGGCTCAGTTAACTCGGCGGGGTCAGGTCCGGCAGCTCTGAGGGGACGACGGGCCGAGAGAAAAGCTTGCGCTGGACGTGGAAAGCCACGGAGAACGGAGCTTCCCATGATCTTGGCCCAGAAAACATTTATTCCCGCTTCAAAAGAACCCTTCCCCCTCCTCGTTTTTAAGGGGGAAGGCAGCCAACAGACCCAGAAACCCAGAGCGAAGTGTGGGACCTGGTTTCGGGGAACTGGCCCTAATTGCCCTCACTTCCCTCCTGCTGACGTCGGAAGTGACGATCCTGAGCCTTGGCCCCTCGGCCCTGTGAGCCCAGGGCCACCGTGCACACAGAAGAGTGCGGGAGGGGAGGCCGCCGGCCCGTCTCCTCGGGCGGCTGGCTGGCTTGTCCGGCAGCGGGAGAGGCGACTTCGACTGGGGGGCTCCAGACCGGGGCGGTGGGGGGACGGCTGGGGACCAGGTTTGGGAGGGAGGGCTGACAATGTCAGGACAGAGGAGAGAGCCGCAGACCAGCCGCCAGCCCTTAGGAACTCGGCCGAGGCAACGCAGCCGCTCCGCCTGGCCCAGAATCAACGGTTGCATTTCTCCAGGCGGCTCCCAGGAAGGTTCTGGAGAGATGGCCGCTTCCAGGGCAGGGGCCCTGGCGTGAGGCACACGGTCCGTTCTGCTCTGAAAGGGGCGACAGGACTGACCTCTACCTGGTGTACCTGCTCTTGAGGGGAAGGTCTCAGAAGTTCGACTGATCACCTGTGCCCTCATTCCTGCCCGATTCTTCTTCAGTTTGCTCCCTTTGCTATTTTCGCAAATTTATCTACAAAGGAGGCTTGTCTTTCTCTGGGGAATGAGAATCACCTGCACTAAACCAGACTCTTAACCTGGCACTTCTGATGTTTGGGGCCGGGCCATCGTCTGCCGGGGGTGGGGGTGGGGGTGGGGGTGGGGGTGGGGGTGGGGGAGGGCTGTGCATTGCAGGGTGTTTAGCAGCCTCCCTGGCCTCTATCTGTGAGACGTGACTAGCACCCACCCCCAGTTGTGGACATCAAAAATGCCTCTGGACACTGTCACATGTCCCAGGGGCGAGGGGGGTGGTGGCAAAATTGCTCCCAGGGGAGAACCCCGGCCATAAATGGAGAGCAACATCAAGAAACAAATGCGTGACGTTGCACTTGGATCCCTGCTTGCCGAGGGCACTGACCTTTTTCTTACAGGCCTCCTTGAAGGCCACAAAGGAGGAGTAACAGGGGCTCCCTCCCCGAGGACTCAGAAGGCTCAGAAGAGAACACAGTGAAATCTGATGTCACTTACGGAATGACCCCTAACACACGGCCCTAAAGTGAGGACCACTGGGTCCTGCCCGCTGGATGCCTTCATCCAGTCAGTGGGCCTGGGTCGGCCAGAGCCCAGCGGGCTGGCCCGTGGCCTTGGCTCAGGAGAAGCCTGGATGTTGTGTGGCTAATTCTGGGGAGACATGCTCGTCTGCAGTGGCCTCTGTCTACAGCAGGGCCTCAAACTCAAATGCCTGCAGGGGCTAGGCCCGAGAATTGAGTGACATGCTTTGGACTTGGGAGAATGGGTTAGAGGGTGGGGACTGGACCACACTGGAGACTTTGTTTCCAAAGTGAAAGCATTCAATACATTTGAAACACGGAGCGGCCAAAGAAAGCTCCACTAGAGTGTGGCTGGAGGCTTATTTGCAACCCTTCAAAGCTATGCGATCTTTTCTGAGCACCTACTACGTGCCTGGTGCTACATGGGATGCTGGCAAACAGCCATAAACATGGAACAGGCCAGGCCTCTACCCGCAAGGAGCTGACATCCTGGTGGGGGAGACAGATAATACGTGAAGATAAATTTCAGGTCGTCTGAAGAGCTTTGAAGAAAACTGTCGGGGAGACAGGATAGACAGTAAATCAGGGGAAGCCTCTAGGAAGGAGTGATGTTTGAGCTGAGACCTGAAGGTGGGGAGAAGCCAGTTATAGGCAAAATGCTTTACAACCGAAGGAAAAAGCAGGTGCAAAGGCCCAGTGGTAGGAGCGAGTTTGGCTGGTTTGAAGAATAAACAGAATAAAGACCAGAATGACAGGAACAGGAGTGGCAGCCTGCCACAGAGGAGACTGGACATCACCTTCTGCCAGCCCACACCTTCCAGGTAGGCCACACCTGTTGTTCTTGATAGGTGTTCAGGGGAAATGGGGAATCAGACACAGAAGTACCCACCTCTGTCCTTTGTTCTTTTGTCTTAGCTGTGCACGAAAGCTTCCCTGGCAGCAAGTTACAAAGTTATTTCTGCAAAAGGCCTTTGGCCAAAAGCAATAAAGTTGGACCTGAACAGAGTCATTATTCACGCCTAATTGTGGGCTGGTTCTCAGTGTAGACTGCCTGGGCCAGGACTGCGGATCCCAGGCCCCCCCTCTATTTTTTTTCAACCCCACTCTTTCCCAGCACGGTTTACCCCCCCCCCCCCCCCCGGACACGTATTTATGGTTCCAGAGACTGTATATAGTTTCCTTTGAGCAGAACATAAAGGGACAAAAGTCTGTTTTGGTGGCCTGGTGTTCATAATCTAATTACTTCTTCCCTTTCCACCCATTCCACAGCCCCGTGTACTATCTTCGCCCATCATGCCCCTGCTATTAACAGATGAGCTTCTCATTAGCTCACCTTGGAAACAGCCTGGCACTTAGAATTATTTGAGAAGCCTGCACTCAAAGGCAGGAGGAGGAGTCTGAAGCAACTTTTACCAAATAACTCACTAAATTTAGAGACGGGAGTCCAGAGAATTTTGCAGGACAGGTCCATTTCCAACCCTGGCATGCTGTGCAATTTAATCGGCAGGTGGAAACAGACGGCCAAGGGGAGGAAAGCGGAGGTTAGAGGTGGTGCTCCTTGAGTTCGGATCAGTTTCTCCCACTGGAGCGGTCTCACTGCGCTGGGGGACTCGCTGAGTGTCACAAGGCGTGCTCTCTGATAGGTGTCCACGTGGGGTGGGGTCCTGGGGAGGCGGGAGCACATTCGCTGTGCTGCAGTTCGGTCATGACCGCACACGCTCTCCCTGCCGGGAGCCAGCTCCAATTATCCCCATCTTTGGGGTCAGGATGCTGGGTTAGAATTCTGGGAGCCAATTTTGCCCCGTGAAGAGGTGTCTCAGACCCCCAGCAGTGCCTGAGTTATGGGGCCCCTGACCCGGAAGAGATGCCACACAGATTTGGGCGTTCTACTTTTAGCAGATTTTTTTTACAAATGCCTTCATTCATTCATTCATTCATTCACCCACCCATCTATCCATCCATCACTCAAAAAAGTTAACTGCTCATCCTGGGGAGTCACTTATTCAGGGGGCTGAGCAGTGGCTTCTAACTTTGTCCGGCCACCGGTCCACTACTCTCGACACTAGAAACCCAATTTCCTTTTGATGAATTTCTCTCGCCTGACAAGATGTGTCGCCCTCTCTCTCGCCATGTGACTGAGTGGTGATCATGTGACCAAAGTTGGCCCATCAGACTCTCTCCTCGGGCTTTTGATCTCAAATGGAATGTCAAGGGCAGAAGGGACAAACAGGGGTGTATTTGTCCCATTGGAACCCCTCTTCCAGCAGCTCCTTGGGGGTCCCTATAGCTTCCTAAGCTAAAGCCTTAGAAAGCCTGGTAGCTTTCATTGTTGGGCTCCTAGGAGTCAGAAGACCCGTGAGACCGACCACCATAGGTGAGCGAGGGCAGTAAGAGGCCACGTGGGGGAGGAGGTAACCCCCCGTGCGACCAGCACTCGCTGAAGGTCATCAGAGTGGGCCCATTTTGGACCTTTTAGCTGATACCGCAGGGAGCAGGAGAACCCTGACAACTCCCAGAACGGTTACAAATTATTCCATTGTTGCTTTAAGCCACCCAGCCGCAGGTGCTCTCTCCTACAGCAGAAACACAACCAAAGAGCCTTGAAGGCTACGACCAGTCAAGACTTTTGGTATCCAGTGGCCAGTGGCTCTAATCAGTGTCCTCAAAGAAGGGCATCATTCTTCCCTTTTCAATCCCTTTTCAAACAGCCAGGAAGCTCAGCACGGAGGGTACCGAGATAACCAAGCTGAAGGAGCTGCTAGTCCGGGGGGGGTGGGTGGGGGGGGGAGCACACATGGTGCCTCAGTTACAAAATGGAGACGATAATGGGCCCTGATCAAAGAGAGAGAGAGAGAGAGAGAGAGTGAGCGAGGAGGGGAGGGGCAGAGAGGGAGGGAGAGAGAGAACCCCAAACGGACTCCACACTGTCAGCACAGAGCCTGACGTGGGGCTCAAACTCACGAACCGTGAGATCACGACCTGAGCTGAAATCAAGAGGGGGACACTCAACCGACTGGGCCACCCGGGCGCCCCTAAGATCTCAGAATTTTTAAAAATCTGACAAGTAACTTTAAAAAATGTTTGAGACAGGGGTGCCTGGGTGGCACAGTCGGTTAAGCGTCCGACTTCAGCTCAGGTCACGATCTCGCGGTCTGTGAGTTCGAGCCTCGCGTCAGGCTCTGGGCTGATGGCTCGGAGCCTGGAGCCTGTTTCCGATTCTGTGTCTCCCTCTCTCTCTGCCCCTCCCCCGTTCATGCTCTGTCTCTCTCTGTCCCAAAAATAAAATAAAAAACGTTGAAAAAAAAAATTAAAAAAAAAAATGTTTGAGACAAGGGCACCTGGGTGGCCCAGTCAGTCAAGCGTCTGACTCTTGATTTTGACTCAGGTCACGATCTCAACAGTTTGTAGGATCGAGCCTCGTATCTGGTTCTGTGTGCTGATGGTACAGAGCCTGCTTGGGATTCTCTCTCCCTCTCTCCCTCCCCTCTCCCTACCCCCCACCCTCCCCCGTGCTGTATGCTCTCTCTCTCTCAAAATAAATAAACTTAAAAAAAAGTTCAAAACAGTGTGTAGGTTAAACATCTCTGTGAGCTGAATACAGGCCCTGCTTAGCCAGCCTGTGATATCCTGTTCTGAGAGGGCAGGACGAGGAGAGGCTTTTTTCTGCCTCACTTTCCTTGTCTGTAAAATGGGGATTAGAAGGTCCCCATGCTGTAGACGAATGCTTGTGTCTCCCCAAAATTCATACGTTGAAACCTCATCCCAATCCAACAGTATTAGGAGGTGGGGTCTTTGCAGGTCATCAGGTCATGAGGGTGGGACCCTCATGAACGGGATTAGTGTCCTTATAAAATAGACCCCAGAGAGCTCCCTTGCCCCTCTGCCATGCGAGGCCACGAGAAGGTGTCACCTGTGAAGGAGGAAGCGGGCCTTCACCAGACTCTGAATCTGCCGGCACCACGACCTTGGACTTGTCAGCCCCAGAACTGTGAGAAATAAATTTCTGCTGCTTCGAAACCTTCTAGTCTCTGGGATTCTGTTGCAGCCTGAACGGACTAAGACAACCCGTGTCATGTTCACCTGCGCGGACCGCTTAGAATGCTGTCTGGGGCACAGAAACGTGAGCCTTCAGGAGTGTGAGTTTGGGACAGGAGGTGACAGAGGCAGGTCTCCTGGGCTGTGACAGCTCCTTTCAGGAGGGGACAATGAGGGCGGGGGTGGGGGGGTGGGGGGGTGGGGAGAGCTGTCTTTCCCAGGGCACCTGCAGAAATGTCCCGCCACTGATCTCACAGACTAACTTCCGTGTACCAAGTGGCCTGAGACTGGTCAGAAGCAGCGGGTTCTGCCAGCCCTTGCACAGGGCCTGACGTCCCCCGCCATGGCCCGAGGCGGATGTGAGTGACCTCAGCACACACCCCAGCTCCAGCGCCGGGATGGACACCGGAAGGGTCCCAGGACTGGTGAGCAACCCTCCCCCGCCCCCCCCCCCTTTGCTTTCTGCAAATGGCAAACTGGTTCTGACTCCTTCACCTTGAGCAGTTGCCCTCGAAGGATCCCCAAACCCTAGATTCAGACCCAGCGGCACATCTCCGAGCCTCCTTCCCAGGTTCCCTCATCCAAAAAATATTTCCTGAGCACTCAGAGTCCCGGGCCTTGTTCTGGGTGCTGGGGTTACAGTGATGAGTGAGACAGACCCGATTCCTGCAGCCGCGAGGCTTACTTTTTAGGGGGAGGAGAGAGGACAAAGGACGAATAAGTAAATCGAGATAATTCCAGAGAGTGGCAAGTGTTATAAACATAAAACAGGTGTCATTCCAGGCCTTTAAGGATGTGACGTTTGAGCGGAGACCTGATGGATCGGAAGGAGCCAGGCTTGTGATGTCCAGGCACGGGGGGACAGCAAGTGCAAAGGCCCTGGGGTTGGAACAAGCTCGGATGCGGCCAACGAACAAAGAGGCCAGTGTGATGGCACAATAAGCTCGGAGGTGGAGGAAGTGAGACGGGGGTGGAGGCCAGGCAGTGCAGGGCAGAGTAGCCCATGGCAAGGAGTCTGGACTTTACGACAGGCGCAACAGGTCACTGGAAGGAGGGGTTTGTTACAGCAGCTGCCACCACCAACTGCAGAAACGCCTAGCAGAAGGCACCCCATCCAGCACCTTCTCTTCCTGCCTTAGCCGCTGGAGTCACCTGGTTGCTCGGATGCCCAGGCCCCACCCCCAGGCCGCCAAGTTACCTGGTCTGGGTGTGGCCTGGGCTGGGCGCCAGGGTTTTTAAGAGCTGCCCTGGAGATTGTTCGGAACCCCTGCTCCCCTAATGAGCATCTCCTGGGTCCATGGTGACAAGCCCACCTTGGGCTCCCGGGACGGGCTCGGAGCCCTATAGGTTGGCCCCCCAGGTTTGCTCCCTTCCTGAGCTGGCCTGACTGAGGCCTAAAAGAGGGGTGGGTGGGGGCGGGGTGGTGGAGCGGGGCACAGCACAGCTCGACAGCTCAGGAGGCCTCAGGATGCGGACTTCCTCAGCTCGGGGTGGGGGGTACTGCAGCCTTCCTTGCGGACCGACGGGAGTTAAGTACAGGAGCACTTCAAGAAGCTAAGAAGAAAGCAGCGTGGCTGTTCCTCCCCACGTTAAACACGGAACATACGATCTAGCAACTGCCCTTCCGGGATTTATACAAAGGAAATGAAATCACCGTCTCGAAAAGCTATCTGCACGCGTACATCCACGGCGGCCAAGCCACGGAAGCCACCGCCATGGCCGCGGAGGGGTGAGCGGAGAGAGGAGAGGTGATGTGTATACGCAGACCATGGGAATATTACTCGGCCAGGAGAAAGGAGGAAACCCTGCCGTTTGTGGCACGGGCCATCAGGGGAGAGACAAACTCAGCACGAGCTCGCTTATATGTGGAATCTTCATACCGAGAAGAGACTGGGGAGTGAGCGGTGGGAGAAATGGGCGAAGGCGGTTAAAAGGTACAGACTTCCCGTTGCGACCGGGGACGACGCACTGCACGGTTAATGAGGCTGTGTTTTGCACCCGGAAGTTGCTAAGAGCCTAAACCCTAAACATTCTCATCCCCAGGAAAAACATTTAACTGTGCGATGATGCGTATTAACTAACCTTACTGTGGTAATCGTTTTCCAAGATATACGTGTATCAAATCATGTTGTACACCTAAGCCGAATATCGTTATACGTCAATTACATCTCGGTAAAAACAAAAACAAAAACAAAAGCAAAAAGGCTAGGGGATCTACAAGTATAAGCAATAATAAGGACGCCTGACTTTTGGAAGCAATTTCCACGTGCCGACCCAGTGAACTAGTGTTTCGCCGTGACTCTACCAGGAAGCTGCCGTGATCATCCCCATTTGACAGAAGAGGGGTCTGAGGCTCAGAGAAATGAGTTGACTTGACCATCTCCGCCCAGCTACTGAGCGGCAGAGCTGGTAGGTGAATCAGGAAGTCTGGTTCTAGAATGCACCCTGTTAACCAGGGGCACTCTCAGAGATGTCTCTTACGTCCAGTCTTCTACACCTTCTTCATCTCCTGCCCAGGTGGAAGCCGCTGATACCTGGATGTGCCCAAGAACTCAGGAGCCCATTCGCTGGAGAGCTGGTTCGTGCTAACAACATGGGATCGTGTCACCCGAGGGACTAGGGTATTGTAGGAACGCGTCAACAAGGAGGGCAATAAGCTGTCCCCAGGGACAGTTCTGAGGCAGAAGCTGTGGGTGGCTGGCCCCCACAGGATCACTCCTCAGTTTACAGGCCGGGAGGTGCACCCCTGTTTTGGCAATAAACCAGCACTGGCGTAAGCCCTTGGCTCTCAGAAGAGTGAAATCAGCCCAGAGGGGTGTTCGCAGGAATTTGTGAAGAGTGTTTGGTCGTCATGGTAACTGGGGGATGTTTCCGGCGTCTGGTAGGGGAGCAGGGATGCCGGATAATTTGCCACCCTCCACGCAGTGAAGAACCCAATGTGGGGCTTGATCTTACGATCCCAAGATCGAGAGTCTCATGCCCTTCCAACTGAGCCAGCCAGGCACCCCCAGAACTGCCCCATTTCCAACTGAGTACATTCTATTTATTATTCTTATTTTTAAGTAATCTCTACCCCCAATGTGGGGCTCGATCTCACGATCCCAAGATCGAGAGTCTCATGCCCTTCCAACCGAGCCAGCCAGGCACCCCCAGAACTGCCCCATTTCCGGCATGACTTTCCGATGTCCCACAAGACACTCACGTAGGCGAAAAAGCTCTTACAGTTAGCTACCTGGCCTCAGAAACGAACCCCATCTCACATATAAACAGAAAAGCTGTTTTGCCTGGTTCTACTCTACGCTGAATTTTCTGGGAATGCAACCGCGAGGTAAACCAAGGGAAGACTGTCGTTTGTTTTGTTCGGAGATTTTTGGTAAATTGTTCGCCATTTGGGAAAATCACATGGTTTATGGCCGTAGCACTTGTGGGATGTTCCTACCCCGCTGTGTCTGTAGCCGTCAGATTTATGTGATTCCACACTAGCGTGGGCATCTGACTGCTTTATTGCGTCTTCCAACGTAGTTGTGCCTAAGATTTATAGCTGGCCATACATATGTTTACTTACATTTCCTCTTAGTTTTTCTTTAAATTATACTCAGGATACTTTATCAGTTCAAAAACGTGCAGAGAGGTTCTATTACCAGGAATTCATTGCAGGTAAACCTGCCAAAAATATTTGCTCTATGAGGGCGTCTGATATGCTAATTTTGGGAACCACAGAGTGACGTCAAACACGAAAAGCCCGTTTCCCTCTGCCAGTGTTTGGTTTAGGTGTGCATACAAAACCCAACCCTGGACCAATGAGGCATGAAGCAAAGTCTGCTGGGGTGAGGGTGTTCTTGGAAGGATTTTGCTTTCTGATTAAAAGGCTGACAGCATGGGGTCCCACTCTTTTATTTCCACTTTGTATGGGGATGTAATATCTAGAGCTGCAGCAGCCATCTTGAGACCATGAAGCAGCAAGGCCAAAGACGCATGAGGACCGAGGAGCAGAGGACTGGAAGATCTTGGGTCTCTGAAGACACTGTACAAATTGGCTCCAGGGCTCCCCTGGCTTGGACTGTTAAGCGAGAGCTAACGTTTCTATTGTGTAAGCCACTCTCAGCCAGGAGAGTGTAATTCACCATTACTTGTGGTGAATATATCTTGATTCACATTCAAATGCTTAAGGACTCAAAGCCTCTAAGAACTGTGGTAGGATTTCTTGGTGTCTGAAATATCCAGAAAAGTGGCCCGCATGCACAAGTCTGTGGACAGGGTCTGTCTCTAGAGCAGGCCAGAAATGCAGCTTTGGGATGATCTGACTTTCACCAGAGCATGAACATCTCCTGAACTTCTGGGAGCCATTTTCCATTCTCTTTTCAAAACGCTCCTCTCTTTGGCCACTGAGGAGGGCCAGTCACCCACTGGGGCCCTGACTGGGAGCCAGTAACGAAGGCTACTGGCTATATTCTTCACCTAACACATCTGGCTTCCACCTGGCTAAACACGTCACGGCCCCTGGGGATGGCCCCGTCCATCAACTCACGCTTATAAGACCTACTCGTAACGACTCTGGGTCTGGGGTAGAATTTACCTAATGTTTCAAGCAGGGCCCAAGTGCGCAGGGCCGTGGGCCAGGCTTTTACAAGACAAAGCCATGTGTCAGAGGCCAGGGCCCCTGGACAACGTATGTTTTGGAATCTCATTAAGAGACTGTGTAGAATTCAAAATGGCGGTGGTCTCTGGTGAGAGAATCCCATGAAGTCTGGGTCTGGGCTGGAGGAAAAGCTTCGGAGACCATGCCAACAGGTGTTCTACCAGGGAGGCATCATGTTGCCTATGAGGCCCAAGATCCCACCTGACCTTCAGTTCCCAAAGGCACCTGTTGTCGAGTGATGAATATTTGGTTCTATCCGCTAATCACTGAGCAGTGAGGAGACGGACAAAGCGGGCTCGGCCTGGGGCTTTGTGAATTTCTCAGGAGCATCATTAGGAGGTGAGCCTGTGAGGTGTGCTAAAAATAGTCATCAGATAGATGCAGGACAGGCAGGTGGAGGGGAGGGGCAGACCACACCAGAGAACAAAATACATTTTCCCTGGACGGTCGTGTCCAGTCCCATGGCTTAAAATAACACGGATCCTCCAAGGCCTCCCAGATTTAGGCTGCCAGCCCCAGCCAGCTCCAGACGTGGGTATCCCACAGCGACCGAGAGCTCAGATCCCCTGGTCATCTCAAACCCAACATGTCCACGACTGAATTCCGGATCATCTCCCTGCCCCCAAACCTCTCTCTTCCCCACGTTCCAGGCTGCCAGTCACCTGGTTCCCCGGCACAATGGATATTTGTCGTGAGGTCCCTCGCAGACACCCCGGGATGTTTAGCAGGCTGTAGCAATGAGGCTTCCTTCCACTGGTGAGCCCCCCAACTTGTGCTCTCCAGGACTCTGGGGGCTCCGATGCTCTGTCCCCAGCCCCAGGGTGGGGCCTGGGAGCCTGGCCTAAGCCCACCGTCGGGGCGCTCGTTTCCTTGACCGGTGCGGGTTTGGAGTGAGCACGTGACATAAACCAGTGCCATCAGAGGGACGCCTGGGGCGAGGGTGGGCATTTCCAGAAAAGAGGCTTGGTCTTTCCTGTTGGGCTTAGACCAGGGAGAACAAGAGGACCGCTCTTCAGCAGCCAACTCGGACACCTCAATTATGATAACAGCCGGCGTTTACTGAGGGCCTGCTGAGGTCAGATGCCGCGCGAAGCCCTTGCTGCTGATGACTTCACTTCATCCTTTACCACAAACCAGGAGATAAGTGCTACTACAGACCTCGTCATTTGCTGGACGACAACGCCGGGGCCCAGAGAGGTTAACTAATGCTCCCCGGATCACACAGCGGGGCAGGAAGCCCGGGCCTGCCCACCCCTTGGAGCCAGAGGGCAACCGGCCCCGTGGAAGGAGGAGCAGACAGGCAGAGGAACGGATGCTCATGACAGAATCGGAGCCCTGATTCCAGCTGCATCTGAAGCCAGAGTTACCCGAGCAGTTTGTGGCCATAAAAGCGAACACGTCCCTTCTTTTCTCCTTATGCTGGTTTGAGACTCTGTGACATTCTCTTTGCGACCTGCACACAGCAGTTGCTCAGTAAACACCAACAGATGCCGGGAAGACTGCTCGGGTCGTCCGCCTCCCTGCCCCCCATTAACTGCTGGTTGTGTAGCCAGAACACCCGACCGCGGCCAGACCCACGCGACTTCCTCTTTCGGCTCCAAGTGAGGCCCGGTTCCCTAGCAACCATCCCAGTTAGGCAATCACGCCATTTATCAGGATGCCAATTAATTATAATGATCTTAATGATCTTCCAATTAGGTAGCGCCCTGAATCGGATCAGGGGCCCCGCGGCCTCCCCGGGCGGGGGCTCATCGCAAGGCAGGCAGGTTGAGGTGAGGCGACTGCACCTGCAGGTCAGCACTGAGAAGCCCCACCTTCCGTGCCCACCAGCCACAGAGGGCCCCGGGGGGCCTGATGGAAAGCTGGGAACCTCGGGGCCACCTCTCCAAGGACAGGCCAGTGCGACTCCATCACCAACCACAAGAGGGCCTCACTTCTCAGAAAACGTTAACCCTTCCGCCCCTCGGAGGCCGTGCTTTTTTGCATCAGCCACATTTGATGCGTCCCTTTGCATTCTGACTAGGGGAGCGTGTGTGTGTATTTGCACGGGGCAGGAAACGTGGCCCGGCAATCGCACACTTTCCTCAGGCTGCAAACCCCCCCCCCCCCCAAACCAAACACAAATCGGAGATTCTGTCAAATAGTGGAGATTTTTGGAGAGGAGAGGGGTTACTGATGGGCTTCTGCCTTTCAAACTTTTGTCTAGATGCGTTTTCTTCCACGGGGCATGTATTTCTTCCACATCTGGAAGAAAGACCCAGGTCACGGAGGGAGGAGAGTACAGTGGGTCAGAATGGACCCTGGGGCCACAGGGCCTCTTACATCCTGGCTCCACCAATGACCAATTGTCCCAGGAAGGTCACAATCCCCTCTGTGTCCTCGTCTTTAACATCACGAAAACCACAAGACCTACCTCACTGGGTTTTTGTGTGGATTAAAGGAGTTATTATGCACGAGGGGTTGGAACAGCGTATGGCTCACAAAACACTACATAAGTGTTATCTGTCACCCTAAGTCTAGATGAAGCTCGTTCTTTGAACTACAAGCGGGTCGGGAATTCTGCTATTCTTCTGGAGGACAAGGCTTTTGGTTCCTTTCTGCGGGGACTTCGTGGGGTTGGGTGATGTTCCCAGTCTGGCTGACTTAGGAGACCAGAAAGCTGCCCCTCGAGGCACGGCCAAATGGATAAATTAAACACGTCTAGGGAAAGGAAGAGAGAGTTGTCGCCCCCGAATCCAAAGGTGGACTTCACATGCCGGGCAGTGCAGTCACCCCTTTCTAGGTCCTCAGGATGGCAGCTGACAGCTGAACAGAGCGACTGGGCAGGGGACACAACCCCTGCACACGCGCATGCACGCACACACAATCTCACACACGGCCACACTGTCTTCCTCCAAGCCCCGGCTTTTTACACTTAACTCCTCACTCAACCCTTAAGTTTGAAAACGTAACATGTTATTAGGGTTTTTTAAAAAGCCACAAATTCAAATAAGAAAACCCCAAAAACTGTACGCAAAGCCCAAACCCCAAACCCACATGGGCTTTCAGGCATTTATGTACATAAACGTGGCCCAAGGAAGGCACATCCTTCGTGTGCAAAGGTCCAGCGAGCCTCCTATCGGCCAAGCCTGCCACCCTTCCCCTTTGAGCCGCTGATTAGAACACTAATCTGCACCCCCGGACGGGCTGTTTTGAGGAGTGTTCTGTCCTCCATGAGGTGGGACAGGCAAAGCCGGAGGAACCTCTCTTGCCAGGTGAGTGGTCTCCACTCTGTCCTCCCCACCCCCTTTATGAACGTATGAATGGCTTTAATTGAATTACAACCCTCCAGCGGGTTCTGTGATGGGTAGCCGGGATGCAGGAAGAAATCCCCCTCACTATTAACTGCCAGATGAGAGTAACTCTGGCCGCTCTGGGGAGAGACGCCCTGTCCTCCGGGGAAAGCCCATCCTACCTGCTTCTCTGTCGCCAGAGAACCCGCGGGAGAGCAGGCTCCCGGCTCTGCCCCGAAGGAAGGGAGGGCGGCCCTGTGGGACAGAGGCAGGGGCAGGTGGAGGGGGCCAGGGCCGGCCTCCCCGCAGCCACAGATGTGCAAACACCCAGATTCAAGCGTAAGCTGAATGTAATTACTTGGTTAATTAAATATTGACTTTTAACTCAAAAAGTGATTAAAACAAGCTGCTGGAAAGAGTAGAGGGGGCAGGGAAGGGATCAGAACTTTCAGGAAGAAGAGGAGGAGGGGGACTGTGTTGTGCGCAGGGGGCACTGTCTTCAGTCCTAGGGCAGGTAGGGAACTGCGGACAGAGGACACTGTGCAAAACTAGGATTTGCTGGTGTCTCTTTACAGTTTCCACCCTGAGACCACATCTCTTTACTAGGCTGCCTTCAAAGCGAACCCAGCGAGCTTCTGGCTCAGGAACTATATACCGATCGTCGCCTTTTCTTGGAGCTAATGCGGAACCTGGCACGAGGACGTGCTCCACGGATGCTTGTAGAACGAATGAATGAACTACTAGAAAGAATTAAAATAAAAGAGAGAAAAACCAGAAGGAAAGAAAAGCGCACTCCTAGAAATCGCCTCGCTGCCACACTTCGGAAACCCCGGGGAGCCCGGGGAGGGGAGCATCTCCCCGCAAGGCGATGAGAACCGGTTCTGACCTGGCCTGGGAGGAAGTTTGTCTTTTCGATCCCGTTGGCCCTTTCGGTAGCTGCGAGCTCCCAGTCACCCTGAAGATCCGGTCCACCGCTTTCCCGTGTCCTGCCTGGACAAGCCCCACGTGGTCTGGCTTCTAACTCAAAGGGGTCAAGGAGGCCATCCCCCTGCGGCCGGCGGGCCCGGGCGCGCTTCCCCGGAGTCCTCCAGGGCTCCGCGTGGCTCCCGCGGGTCAGGGGCGCGGTGGGAAGCCGTCACCCGCTCGCCAAGCCCGCCGGCGGGGTCAAACGGGTCATCCCCCCCGCCCCCCGCCCCCCGCGGCCCGCCGGCGCCGGGGCCTCCCTCTGGACGGCCCGGTCCCACCTCCGCGCGCCGCGCCGGGGCCGGAGCCGGGCGGTCGGGACCGGCCGCCCGCTCACCTGGGCGGCGCTGCGGCGGCCGGGGGGCCCCCCCCGCCCCCTCGGGCCCCGCGCGCCCCACTCACCGGCGCGCACGGCCCCGGCGGCCTCACCCCGCGCGGGGCGCCGCCGCCTCTGCCGCAGCCCGGCCGGGCCGCGGGGCGCAGGGGACTCCGCGCCGCTGCCGCCGCCGCCGCTGCATCCCCCGGCGAGTGCCGCCGCCGCTCCTCCTCCCCTCCCTCCGCCTCCTCCCGCCTCTCCGCCCCCCCCCCCCCCCGCCCCGGCTCCGCCGCCGCCGCCGCCCCCACCCCGGCCCCCGCCCCGGCGCACCGCCCTCGCCAAAGTCCGGCTCCGCGCCGCGCCCGGGCCGCTCTCACATCGCCCCAGCCCGGCCGGCCGCGCTGCCCGAGCCGGCCCCTTGGCACACGGCGCGGCCCGGCTCCCCGCCCGCCGGCCTCCGAGCGGGGAAGGCGAGCGCGCGCCGGGGCGGGGGGCGCCAGCCCCGGAGCCGCGGGCGGCGGGGGCCCGGGGCCGGTGGGGGGGTGGGGGGGAAACCCGCCGCGGCGCCCTCCCCGCGCCCCCCGCGCCCCAGCGCTTTACCTCCGGCTCGATGGACGCGCGGCCGGGCCGGCCCGGTCCTTGTTCCCCCGGCGCGCGCGGCCCTGGCCCCGAAGTCCGGCCCCGGACGGGGCAGCGGCGGAGAGCGGGGTCCGCGCGGCTCTCGGCTTCCCGACGCCTCGGGACCCGGCTGGCCGCGCTCCCGGCGCCGAGCGCGCACCCTCGCCGGGACACAGACGCACACTCGCTCCCGCTCGCCCTCGGCGGAGAGTTGAAACAGCTGTGGGATTCGCCCAGGAGCTGGAAATGAGGGAGGGACGCGAGCCAGAGCCGTGCGTGCGTGCGTGTGTGTGTGTGTGTGTGTGTGTGTGTGTGTGTAAAAGACACAAACGGGGGGGGGGCATCGCTAATAAATCAAACACCGCAATAAAGT
The DNA here is from genome assembly GCF_024362965.1 of Panthera pardus. Taxonomy (NCBI): domain Eukaryota; kingdom Metazoa; phylum Chordata; class Mammalia; order Carnivora; family Felidae; genus Panthera; species Panthera pardus. The sequence goes on along the minus strand of NW_026526821.1, from coordinate 13,506,607 downwards.
GAGGAGGGCCATTGATCAGGTCCCCTTGGCTGGAAACGAAGAGTATCCTTCCTTCCTCCCCGCTTTTTCTCCTCCCTCGGAGCTGGAAGGAGCCAGTGTTGCGCGGGGCGTGCGACAGCCCCGGCCGGGCGCTCCCCTCGTAATGACACGTTAATAAATGTTTTCTTTTATCTGCTCTCACAAGGGCTCGCCCCGGTCTGCAAACACCCGACTGCCTTTGCTGAAAGCGCGGCGCTCGCCTCTCACCACACGCATCTGCCTTTGGAGAGGCCGGCTGCAGCCCGAGCCCCCAGCTAGAGCGCAGGGTGAACTGCCCCCGCGCCCAGGAACCCTCCCGAGATCCTAACTTGAACTCAAGCGAAAATAGCTGCCGTTGCCCAGAAATGATCCGGGAATAGGAAAGAAAGGAGAAACCCGCTTTCTCCTCCGAAAGGGGAGGAATTCGACTCAAGGTGGTGCTGTCCACCGCGGTTTCCACTGTCCCCAGCGCCACAGCAGAGGCCTGAGGGGGACCGGGCTGACGGGGTTGGGCAAAGAGCCGGCAGAGAACCAACCAGTAGCTGCAGGAACACGCAGAGTTGCTAAGGGGAGGCAGACCTTGCTGCAGATACGTGCCCTTATGTAGGCAACGGTGACTTGTTGAAACCTAATGGTCTTACAAGGGAGGTGTTAGGCCCATTCTACAGACGTGGAGACCAAGTCACAGGGAGGTTAAGTAACCGGCCCAAGGTCACACACTTGCTAAGGGGTGCACCCAGCATTGGAATCCGGGAAGCTTGGCTCCAGAGTTCTGCGAAGTCCGAGACCCCTTTTCACTGGAACAGCTCCTTTCTCTGACTTAGTCTTCCTTCGCGCAAGTTGGCTTGTCACATTTAGTAAATAAAAATATCGGAGGCCCACAAGGTGTGCTAAAACATTCTTTGTTTGTTTGAGATGCCAATCGGGTGTCCTAACCCGGCTGGGAAGCACGAAAGTCCCCCACCGTCTTCTCCCTTCACCACCCCCAGATGGATCTATAGTCTAAATAAATCAGGGGCACCCGGCTGGCTCAGTTGACTGAGCCACGGACTCTTGATTTCGGCTGTGCGCGCAGTGGAGAGCTGAAGCCCCACGAGGGGACCTGTGCGGAGTCTGGAGCCTGCTTGGGATTTTCCCTCTCTCTCCCTCTCTCCCCGGCCCTACCCCGCTCACGCTTGCTCACTCTCTCCCCAAATCCATCAATCAATAGACATTTAAAGTAATTCAACGAAATCAGGAAAATCGGGAACCTCTTTTCCTAAATCAGATTCCTGCCTCACGTTTGGCACCACTGAGGTTGCTGACCTCCTGCCCTTCGTCAGGATGTCAGGCTCGCGTCTTCACCCTCGGGGAGCAAACAATAACGGGGACCCTCTTCCCCTCTGTCTCATGTCTGTGGAAGGAAGGACGGACACATTTCCTGCAGAACTGCTGGTACGTTGCTGTCTGGTAGAAGGATAAAGCAGGCCATGGTTGGAGTTGAAAATTTTCTAGTAGCTGCGTTAAAAAGTAACACGGAACAGGTGACGTTGATTTTAATCTGTTTCACATAGTCTCCCCAAAACATCTCTTCAACATGCGATCGATATAAAAATTATTAATGAGATAGTTCACATTCTTTTTTCTTACCAAGTCTTTGGAGTCTGGTGTGTGTTTTACACGCCCACCATCTCACAATTTGGACTGGCCACATGGGTCTGGGATTCCCACAGGGAGTATAGTTCTAGCAGGTTCTGTGGTCCACTGCTGAATGTTTCCACCAGGCTATCTTATGTAATCCTTTTACCAATTTTTCAAGAAAACTTATGCTTACAAAGGTCAAGTGTTGTGACCAAGGTCACAAAGTTGGCAAAGTGGGATTTTAACTCATTTGAGACTGTGCCTGGCTTTGGGACATGTATCTCTTGCGACAGTAATTTTCTACCTGGGTCCTCAGAGCCCCCTGGGGTGCCTCCGGGGCTGGCGGTGGGGAGGGAGGTGAGATCTGCCTTTACCTGCTTTTTATGCTGGAGAATATTTCAGAGGTGGGGAGATTTCTAACCACAAGTACACTGCCTTCCTTTAGGCCTCAAGTTCACGAACACAGGTCTCCTTTCCCTACAGGGGTCCTGCCCACAATTGTCTCCTCACCAGGAAACCCCACGCGTGGAGGGGCAGCTCACAATCCCTTACATGGGGCTGTAGGCAGGGCTGAGATGACATCATTTGGTTATCGCTTTTGGATATTTATTCTTTCTGTTGCTGTGATAGGCTGAACATGGTGTCATCTGTGTTTTGCCCCTTATTTTTCCTTAGGAAGGAGATAGATCTCATGAGTCAGTGCCTCTTTGTGTGTGTCTGTGTGCATGTGCACGTGTCTGTGTGCGCGTGTGCAAACACATGTGTGTGTGCTCACCATAGGCCTGTGCCACGGATCAGGTTTCAGGTGAGGCCCTAACTCACCAACTCAGATGCTCGCAGAGTCAAAGGGTCTGCAAAGCGCCCCCTGGCCACATCTCATTCCCATGATTCACAGCAAACTCCGTGGTCCTCGGGGGTCGGAGGCCTCAGCCTAAGTTTTCCAGCTTCCTTCCAGGCAGGAGGGGGACTCGGGCCACATTTGGGAGCTCGGTGTCTGCCTGGGAGACTTGGGAGGCCTCGGGCGCTCAGATGTCCCCCAGCCTGGAAAATCCCTCAGCCACTGAGCCAGGGCCTGGGTGGGGCCTCAGTGTGATTCTCGGGGTCCTCTGGCCTCCTGACACCCCGGCCCCTGACCGTCTCCATCCACACTGTCTGGGACAGCCTTTCTCCTCTGGGGTCCCTCGTCGCCCCGATGGCATCCGTCTCCGTGAGCGTCCTGGCTGGACACTCGGCTTTTCAGGCCCCTCAGGACTGGCCTGACTCCCCACCCCCTTGCTGGTTTCACCTCGAGGGGACCGTTCTGTTGACACCCACACGCCTCATTTCATCCTTCCGTGAGTTCCCTGGCGGCCCTCGGCGCAGATCGCCCGGCTGGTTCTATCCACCTTGCAAAGCCAGGATGCTGTTATTTCTGGAACTCCTATACAACAATTAAAAAGAAAAAAAAAGAATCACTCCTGCTGTGTTGTTTTCACAGTCAAGAGGCTGAAACTCAATCTGATTGTCCCAGCACTTCTGGCTGCGTTTGGATTGGAGTAGATGCGGTTTTATGAGGTTGTAAAAGTCAAGCTTTTAACATGTCTCAAACAAATTGACGTGTGAAGGAAAAGCGTTAAAAGTAGAAACATGGCCACAGACGGGAGGGCCTGGGAATGCGAGCGGGCCACCGAACTGGGGCACAGGTGGCTTTAATAACCTGCACGAGTGCGGGACGAAGCAGAAGGAGGCTGCACAGGCACCCCCAGGGGCTGGGGATCCGGCTTCTCAGCTCCTGAGTGGGGACGGTTTTGCACGGGTCTTAAAATACAAATCCCAGCGTCATCCATAACATTTCCACTTGCGGTTAATTCTGCTGAGTTTTCACTTAGACCCAAGCTGTCTCGTCGGTGGAAACGCAATTGCATTAGAGAAAAACTGTTTATATTTCTCGAGATCTTGTGATAATGAAAAACAGCACCATAAACCCCCATTAAGTCAGAAGAACATTAATTGTATCTCATGCTGCCTTCCTGGGCTGGCACGGTGACACAGACATACTTTACTTGAGCAACACAGGGCTAATCTTTGCAACACGGTACCCATTCCCCCTCCCCCCCTTAATTACACGTAATTGTATAGTCTAATTTATTCTAACGCCTAACGCCTAAAAGTGCACATTCATGAATCAAGGGTTAGATTGGGAGGTAGGAGAATTATAAATGGGTATAATTGCAGTCTCCTGGGGGCTGCTTGTGAGTGATCTCAAAGAGAGGTGATGTTTATTCCGAACTTTTACCGGTGAAAGACGGTTGCACGGCCTCCAGTAAGGAACGCAGATAACAGTGACAATTTGTCTAGTCGCTTAACAATACACCGATAGTTCTCTTTTGGATACGTAGGCAAGAAAAGATTAAATGCGTGAATTTCATATAATTTGTGATGTGATAAAATGGGGCACACCGGCATCAGTCCGCAGGTAATTGGGTATTAAAATGAGTAACACGGCCCCAGGAAGCACAGCTGCAGATCTGTGGACAAGGTGGAGCTCTGCCTTCTGTTTTTAGTATAAAAATCTCCAACCAAATTGTTGAAAGAGTAGGACAGTGGCTATGCTACACCTTCCACCTGGAATCAACAGTTGTTAATGCTTGGCCATGCGTGCATTATATCTAGCTGCACCATTTGAAAAAAGTCATGATCATTATGGCACATCACCCCTTGTGACCTGAGTGTGCACTTCCTAAGAATAAGCTGGTGCCCCAGGTGACCTCCCCTTCGTTATCACACCTAAGGAAATGAACAGCAATTCCATAATCATTCCCCAGATGATGCGAGATGGCTCACATTAACAGAGCCACAAGGGTGTCTTTCTCTTTGTTCCTTAAGCCTTTTCCTGCCCCAGGGCCTTTGCACTCGCTGTGCCCTCTCTCTGGTCTTGCTCTTTGTCATCATTCGTCTCTCAGTTCAGCTGTCACCTCCCTGAGAGTTCTCTCCTGTCTTACCCAAAGATGTTTCCTGGTCGCCTTCACTCTCTATCCTCCCTCCTTGTTTTATTGCCTTCCACAGCATGCCACTATACAAAATTCTGTTTTTATTCTGTGCCTGTGACCAGGGTCCCTTCAGCACCCCTCCCCCATCCCCGCCCCGCCTGCAGCCCACACTAGCTTCAGGGGAGCAGGGGCTGCGTCTGGCTTGTTTGCTATCGTAGGTCCAGTGCCTATAAGAGTGCCTAGTACACAGTTGGTGTTCTGTAGGTATTTGTGAAATGAGCGAACGAATATACCTGTGTGTGATGCTTTCAAACGGACGTGGTAAAGTGGAGAGATTGGGACCCCAGTGTTTAGAAGCAAAGCCACAGAGGTTCAAGGCTACCCACTCCCCGGTTGTCACACTGGTCTACCAAGTGGGGATAATGACCACAGTCCCCACTTCCCAGGGCTGTCGCGAGCTATTAACGAGTTTATACGCAGGGTGCTCAGAACAGTGCTGGCACATAACAACCAGCCTTCTTTGTGCACTTATAATTGATGTTAAGTCCGCTGGCCAGAGGCCTGTGATTATAAGCACCCTTGGCCATCCGCAGGCTCACACAGAAACAGTCTCCAAGCATAATGACCCAGGGAAAACTTCTTGGAAGTGCTGATGTGGCCACACCATTGGCCACATGCTGCCCTGCGCGAGAGGCCGGTCAGATCAACATTTGGCCTGGAAAAGGCTCTGGTTGTTTACAGCAGCCGTCCGAGCCGATGCGTCGGGCCCGTCGCTAAATATTTTTACTCTCGCCCCTGACACCAGCCCTTGGAGGCTCACACGGGGGCCGAGGCATGGGAGCGTGGAGAGGAGGGGACAAAAGTAGCCCCCTCTCCCCGCTGGAGGAGAGTGAACTCAGCAGCACGAGCTCTGACTCAGCACGTTCCCTCTCACGGCCCTTGGGAGGTAGACTGTTACACATTTTACCCTACTAGTGGCCTTGACGTTAAAAAAAAAAAAACAAAAAAAACACTTCAATGCCGGGTGTCCATTTGCAGGGGCATGTAGGTAAATATACATCTGTAAGCTAACATTGCAATAACATAGAAGTTAGGAATCAGGGAAAGGGTTGGAAATTTGGATAAAAATGGCATCCGACTGGAGATAAAATAAGGTAGTCTCTCCAGGAGAGTACGTATGGACCACACAGATTTTTGCTTTTTTGAGGGGGAACTGGGATTGCTTTCAGGGTCCATTTGTCCAGTTTAAAAAAAATGTTTATTGGGGCGCCTGGGTGGCTCAGTCGGTTAAGCGTCCGACTTCGGCTCAGGTCATGATCTCGCGGTTCGTGAGTTCGAGCCCCGCGTCGGGCTCTGGGCTGACAGCTCGGAGCCTGGAGCCTGCTTCCGATTCTGTGTTTTCCTCTCTCTCTGCCCCTCCCCTGCTCGCACTCTGTCTCTGAAAAATAAATAGAGACATTAAAAAAAACGTTTATTTTTGAGAGAGAAAGAACACAAGGGGGGGTGGGGAGGGGCAGAAAAGGAGAGAGAATCCCCAAGCAGGCTCCGCACTGCCAGTGCGGAACCCCACATAGGGCTTAAACTCACGAACCGTAAGACGATGACCTGAGCTGAAATCAAGAGGCTGACACTTAGCAGATTGAGCCACCCAGGCGTCCCCATGTGCCCAGCTTTTAGAACAAGAACTCTCCTCTCCTATGGGGAAACTGGTCCCTCCTGGATTTCCTCCACCAGAGCCTCTAGTGACGTGGCTTCGGCTTCTTGTTCCGGATTTGGGCATGTGACTCAGACCTGGCCAATCTGTGCATTCCATGCTCTGTCCGGTGATTGGTTCAGACATAGGCATGCGATCCTTTGTGAGCCAATGGGGGTAAACGGCCGATTTTCATTCACTCTATTGAGAGGAGCTTTCTTACTTCCGGGTTTGAACTGGGTGCTAATTGAGGCCACGTGTGGGCTTAGAAGTGAGGCAGAAGGAGAGCTGTGGGGTAGATGGATTGCATTGTAATGTTAAGGTGGCACCCAAGATTCCTGCCCCTCTCGTATATATAGGCTCCGTAGAACCCTGTCCACCTGCGTGTGGGCGGGACTGTGGATATGATGGATTTCACTCCCATGATTGAGATAAAGGGGAGGGATTTTGAAGATGTGATTAAGGACCCCTATCAGTTGAACTTGAATGAATCAAAAGGGGGAAAATCCTGGGTGGGCTTGACCCATCAGGTGTAAATCCTGAAGAGGGACTGGGGTCTTCCCTGGAATCAGAGATGCTCCAGCTGGCCCTGAAAGGTCAAAATGCTGTCTTGTGACGAAGGCCACTTGGCAGGGTGTGGCCTTTCTGTGACAGACAGCAAACAGGCGGGGATCGTTTTCCTCTAACTAACAGGAACTGAAGTCTTCCACAGCCAGCAAGTGTGGAAGAGGAACCTGAATGTGAAATGACTTGCAGCTTCCAACATTTTTCACTAAGGCTGCTAAAGTCAGACCCCGATTTCAGCCTGCTGTGACCCTGAGCAGAGACCCAAGCTAACCCATAGCCTGATTTCTGACCCATGGGAACTGTGAGATAATAAACCCATATTGGCCGAAGCTGCCAAGTTTGTGGTAATTTGTTATGCAGCAATAGAAAGCAAGTACATGTGTGGACACCTAGGTCAAGCTGTACCTGAAGCTGGCAAGAGAACACTTTCAATTATGTGAGCCAATAAATCCTCCCCTTCCTCCTCTTTATTCTTAAGACTGTTTTATAGCAGAGTCCCAAGACTGCATCTCACTGACCTGACTTATTTCACACACTTCTGCCTGAACCAGTCATTACGCCTGGGAACATAATACATGTACTGTGATTGGCCTCGTCTGGGTCGTGGGCCTGAGTTGGGAGCTATGTGCTCGTGTGATTTGTCATCATATCACGGGCATCTTACACGCTGACCCTGCGGATGCAGATTTCTGTCCACAACCTCCGTATCATTTTTGATCCTCTCCTAGTCGTTGTAGGGGACTTAGGAGGCATCACGGCAGACTTTTAACATAAAGGGACAGGGTAAAGAGTTTAGGCTTTGTGGACCACGTATAGCCTTGGTTCTATCTTCTTTCTCCTCCTCCTCCTTGTCCTCGTCCTCCTCCTCCTCCTTTCCCTCTTCTTCCCCTTTAAAAATGGTTTAAAAGCCATTCTCAGCCTGCAGGCCATACAAATACATGCCCAGGCAGGCCAGATTAGCCCACGGGCCACAGTTTCCAGAAACCTGGTTTGGGGCACAGCCTCTGGAGCCAGGTTTTGGGGCTCAAATCTAGTCCTCTGTCTCTTTAAAAAAACATTTTTTTTAATGTTTATTTTTGAGAGAAGGACAGAGTGTGAGCAGGGGAGGGGCAGGGAGAGGGAGGGAGACACAGAATCGGAAGCAGGCTCCAGGCTCTGAGCTGTCAGCACAGACCTGGACACGGGGCTCAAACTCACCAACCATGAGATCATGACCTGAGCCAAAGTCGGACGGTTAACCAACTGAACCACCGAGGCACCTCTCCAGTTCCCTGCCTCTTACAAGCTGTGAGACTCTGGGCCAGGTACTTGACTTCTCTGAACCCTGATTTCCTTACCTGGGAAAAGGGGATGATGAGTCCCGACCCCATATTTTGGCTGTGGAATTGAATGAATTCATGTGCGTCTCCTTCAGGTGATGTTTGGCCCAAGATCTGGGCTATGTGTAATTATTCTTAGGGGTGATCACTAATCATCATTCTCTTCCCCAACCTTGCAATTTGGAACCAATTGAGCAACGGGCTTGAGGGCCTGTTAGGCGAAGATCCACACCGCAGCGCTTTCTCTGGTAGGACGGAGTGAGATGACATGACCCGTGGGCTTTCCCAGTTCCCATCCCCCCAGGCCCAGGAGCCCCTGGGGATCCTCCAGAAGGACACTTATGGCGACACCATCTTGTCATGCCTGCACGCCTGGAGGGAGCCGAGCCTCAGACCTGTTTCTTAGAGGAGGCCCGGGGCTGTTACAGAGGCACAGTTACTGCAGGAAGTGGGGAAGGGGGCCGCACCTGTCGCTGTATCGTCTGGTCCTGACACGGTTCGCCGGGTTCCCATTCTCAACGTGCTGGGTTGAATAGCGTCCCTCCGGAATTCCTGTCCATCCAGAACCTCGGAATGTGACCTTATTTGGAGAAAGGGTCTTAGCAGATGTAAATAGTTAAGATGAGGTCATTCTGGATAAGGGTGGGCCCAGTCCAGTGATTGGTGTCCTTGTAAGAAGGGAAAACAGGGACATGGACAGACATAGGGAGGGAGGCCACATGAGAAGGGAGGCAGGGATGGGAGGGACGCAGCTATAAGCCCAGAAATGCCAAGTCTCGTGGGCAACTACCAGAAGCTGGAAGAAGCACGGAAGGATCCTCCCTGGAACTTTTGGGGGGAGCATGACTCTGCTGACACGTGGACTTCAGACTTCTGGCCCCAGAGCCCTGGAACAGAGTGGATTCCTGTTGCTTTAAGCCACCCAGGTTGTGGTGGTGGTTACGGTGGCCCCAGAAAGTGAATGGGGGGGGGGTCACTCCTTCTCCCTCGGGGTGAGTGTGTGAATGATGGCAGTGGAATGAAATGTTTGGGGTCACGGTGACACCAGAGTGTGGGTCTTGGCCCAGGCCCCAAACCACAGATTCTGATTTAATGGGGGTAGCCGTGGGCCTAGACATGAGTATTTTTTAAAGAACAACTTTAGCGGAGCGCCTGAGCGGCTCAGTCAGTTAACCATCTGACTTCGGCTCAGGTCATGATCTTGCGGTTTGTGAGTTCGAGCCCCGCGTCAGGCTCTGTGCTTACAGCTCAGAGCCTGGAGCCTGCTTCGGATTCTGTGTCTCCCTCTCTCTCTGCCCCTCCCCTGCTTGTGCTCTGTCTCTCTCTCTCTCCTAAAAATAAAAACATTAAAAAAAAAATGACAAGGTTAGTGAAGTATAATTTACATACCATAAAACTCACCCACTTTCAGTGGGTGATTTTAAAATTTCCCTAGTTGTGCAACCACCCCCATAATTCAGTTCTAGAACTTTCTCATCACCCCTCCTAATAAGATCCCTCATGGGCATGGGTCGTTTTAAAGCTCCTGAGGTGATTCTCACCTCTGGTGCCTGGTGGCTGGGCTGAGAGCCCTGCCCAGGGGTGGGGGCCTCAGGAAAGACAGGAAGGTGACGTAAGTTTGCCCAAAAGGTTCTGAGGCCCCCAGCTGACCCTGAGGTGTGTGTAGGTAAATGAAGAGAATATAAATAAGACCCCACAGGAGCAGTGGTTGTGGGGAGGGGAGGGATGGGGACGGAGGCCGGGTGGCTGAGACGGGTGGGCCAAAGCGAGGCCCAGGCCCAGAGAGGTCCGTCCAGGCTGTGGCTAGAGCTGGAAGCGGGTGGGTAAGGAGGGAGGGGCACACTCCCCATTTCCACCTGGGAAGAGAGGCCCGTGTGCACCTCTGGTCTAAACATCCTACCTCCTCTGGAACGTAGGAGGGGAGGGTGGGTTAGGGGAGCGGCGATGGTTGTGGGGGGAGCCTGCCCGCGTGACCCCTGGCCTGGCCTGGCCCAGAGCCAGGCCCCCTGGAGTCACTGCCCCCGGTGGGGTGAAGCAGCCTCCCCAGGGACACAGGCCGGGCCAACACAGACCAGAGTGAAGGGCCCCGGGCTTCCGCTGAGCCTGGAAGGACTGTCTGTCCTGCTCAGTGTCCCCGGCTGGCCCCCTCTGGCACCCCCCAACGTATCCACTTACCTTCCTTCCAGTGGGACCTGGCCTCACCCCACAGCTCTGTCCCAGGAAGTGGTTCCTGTCAGTCTCAGTGCCATCTCCTGTGTGGCTTTGGCGGCAGCTCGGTCTCCAGGCACCCAGGGCCATCCTTGTCCCGTGATTGCTCCTGGTGACTCATCCACTTGTGTTCACATCCGGTCGTCTGGGGCTCTGGCAGGTGCTGTGCCCGTGAGGGCTGGGCTGCCGACCAAGACTGCAGCAGAGGCCTCTGCCATGAGCTGGATGTACTCTGGTCTGTGCCCTTCACCTTGGAGGGAGGACTCACCTTGGAGGGAGGACTCGGGAGCAGGAACCCCGAGTCAGCGTAGGTTACTGCCTCTGCCTGCGGGAACCAGGTTGCTCCTAGAGGACCCGCTTTGGCTAGTTAAAGCCAGAAAGGGATTTGATAAAAGATACTAAGTATCCTCGAATCTGTGGGAGGGTCAGAATGCAGGCTTTGAAGCCAGGAGGCCAGAAAAGACTTCAGCCACACCCCCCGGGCTGCTTTGGCAACACAACACCGCCCCCGTGTCTGTCCTGATGAACTCGGGCTTGGGCTCTGCAGGCTGAGCCGCGCTGAGCCCCAGGAAGAACCAAAAGCTTTGCCGTAGTGTTTTCTAGAAGCTCAGATCGCTTGGACACAGCCGCCAGCACACCAAGCTTCGCCCTGAATCCCTGTCTCACATGGGTGTGTCTGATTGGCAGAGCCTGGACCATGTGACCGCATCCCGGCTGCAAAGAAGGGCGGGAATTTGAGTTTCTGGAATTGGCTTGGGAAGGCGGGCCTCCTTGTGGGATGTTAGCATCATGTCGAGAGGGAATGGAGTGGCCACAAACAAACAAAGGACAAATGCCTGTTGCACCTTCGGTGAGCCAGAGCGGGGACGAGCCCTCCGTGTCTCTCATTTTACCCTCATCCTTCTAGTTAGGAAGCAAGGAGCAGCAGGGGAGGGACGCGTCCAAGGTGGCGGGGAGCTCAGACGCCAGAACCTTCGAACCTTCCAGCTGCAGGACTAGATGGAGAGCGTCACAGATCCCCAGCCGTCCAGATGCCCTAATGCTGGCCTGGGGCCCCAACCACAAGTGACCCCATTTTGTGTCACAGGATGGGCTGGGTGTTCCTGCTCACTCAGCCCTCCGACCGAAGCAGGAAGCGGTTCGTCTGTGAACAGCCAGATCACGTAAAACTCACCCGTGTGCTCGTGGTCAGAGGACTTGGGCTCTGGTGCAGCTTCCTGTTGCGCAGCCTCGGGCCTCATTCGCTCTCTCAGCCTCATCTGTGAAATGGGCACCCGAATCTCGCCCCACTTCCCTCCCTCCAGGACTGTCATCGGGATCAAAGGTGAATGGGAGCGCAGAGCGAAAGGATAACCTGCGCGGGAACGGCGCGCTTCCTCATCGGTCTCGTTCCCCGCCAGCAACCCGTGGATAAACGGAATCTGCACGCCTTCTGGCAACCGCATTTGCTCTGGTTCATAAGGAATCACGAGCTGGGCTACGGGAGCTCTCGGTGTCGTCTGCTGAGACAACACGGGGATTGAGGGCTTGTTTCTTTGCCTCGAATTGGGGACCACACCCCATGGGCCATTAACAGACTATTGGGGACCGATGGCCGCAGTCTGTCTGCATCTGCCTGGGTGCACGCAGCAGCAAAGACCCCCAAACAAGGGTTGTTCTTGAGTTACCCCCAGGCAGCGTGTGGGTCCCGCAGGGCATTTCAGAGCAGGAAGCCAGGCGTCCCCTGGGGGGGGGAGACGTGGAGAGAGAAACCACACGGGCTGCTTTGGAGGAGCCCGCTGGGGACTGGCTGCCCGGCCTTGGAGTTGCTGCAGAGGCTCTTTGATCAGGGTTATCAGATCACCGAGCAGCCTCACACATCTTTGGGGAGATGCTCGTTGGTTCATTCATTTGACAGACCTTTCTAAAGTTGCCACTAAGTCTCAGTAACTCAGTCTCAGAGCCTAGGGTCTAGGGTGACTTTGATGACCCTTGCTTCCAAGGGCTTAGAGTCTGGTGGGTGAAAAAGAGACATCAAGAGAGCTCAACAGATGCGGCAGAACATCTTGGTTCTTACCGACATCTGCTGCTGTTTTCCCCCTTGCCAACAGACACTGGATTTTCTCTGGGTGGCCATGTGCCCCACTCAAGGGGTGGCTTAGGATCCTTTTAAGCCAGGCTTTCTCAAGGGTGGTCCCGGACCGGCAGCATTAGCATCACCTGGGAGCTTGTTAGAAATGCTGACTCGAGGGCCCACCCGGGCCGGCTGATCCTCACTGTGGGGGTGGGGCCAGCCATCTCTGCCTAGACGGCCCGCACCCCTACACGTGTGTGGGCGCAGGGCCAGTTCTTGCCCATGAGACGTAAGCAGGCATCTGCCGGGGACTTGGGGGAAATAGTTTTCTTCCTGCTAAAAAGGTAGAAGTCTTAGAAGGTAGCGCTTCTGCCTTGTGACCTCTTCCTGCTGTTCCAGAAGTCGCCACGGGTGCACAGGGGCCTGATGCCGGGGAGATGCATCATGTGGCCGGAAGGGGGCGGCGTCCCTGACGGGCTGAGGGTGGCAGACAGGGAAGAGCCTGAACTGCCCAACCACTTGGGGACCTTGTATTAAGAAAACGGTAAAATGGGACGCCTGGGTGGCTCGGTCGGTTAAGTGTCCGACTTCGGCTCAGGTCACTATCTCAGTTCGTGAGTTCGAGCCCCGCGTCGGGCTCTGTGCTGACATCTCGGAGCCTGGAGCCTGCTTCCGATTCTGTGTCTCCCTCTCTCTCTGCCCCTCCCCCGTTCATGCTCTGTCTCTCTCTGTCTCAAAACTAAATAAACGTTAAAAAAAACAATTAAAAAAAAAAAAAGAAAACGGTAAATGTCCTCACGGCATTGCCACAGCATTTGCTACATTGTAGCCAAGCGCGTCCCCACAGACCCAGGTTCGTGGGAGTGACAGTGAGCTGAGCGCGGACGCTCGTACACGCTGGCCTCCTTATGATGTGGAGCGAGGCCTTTTCTTCCTCTCTGCCTTCTCCCGCTTCACCGCCCCACCCCCGACAGAATGGCTACGACCCCAAACTCCAGGAAATAACAAACGTCGGCGAGGACGCGGCGGAGGCGGGGCCCTTCGGCCCTGGTGGGGGGAACGCAAAATGGTGTCACCGCCGTGGGAAACAGGAATGGCAGTTGTTCAAGAAGTTGAAGGTGGAATTACCACGCGATCCGGCAAGCGCGCAAAAGAACTGAGTCTCGGGGAGATAGACGGTGTGTTCCTATTCGGAGCGGTATTATTCACGGTGGTCGAAAGGGAGAGGCAATCCACGTGTCTACCGACGGAGGCTTAAGAGGGTAAATTTTATGTGTATTTCACCGCAATAAAAAACAAAACAAAACAAGAAACACCCCCCCCCCCCCCTTAAAGTCCTTCTCCCTTCCCTCGACTACATCTGCCCACAGATGGGCTCGATAACTCTTGCCTCTCCTCTGAGTTCTGGCCCCATACGCCCCCACGGACCTCTTGACACGGTCACCTGGATCTTTGGAAGGCAGCTCCAAGTTCAATGAGCCGCCGGAGGGTGAACTCGTGACCTCCCTCCCCAAACCTGCTCCTCCTGCCGCATTTGTCAGAGGGCAGCCTCTTAGCCTCCTCCGCCAGCCAAATCCATCGCAAATTCCTGGTGATCGCCCTTCGTGAATGCCGGCCAAGGGCAGCCACCCCGTCCAACCTCTTCCAGTATCGCCTCCGATGACGGCAGCGGGGCCCGACGGGGTTCCCCGTGCACGTGCCCCCGCGCCACCCAGGTCCGGGCTTCAGGGCAGAGCCGCAGCGAGTTTTCCTGACTGCAGATCTGATGGATTCCATTCGAGCTTCCCTTGCAGTAATCAATACCATACGAAAATATTTCACGGAAAAATCCAGCCCCTCCTGGAGTAAATTGCCATGCAGGCTTCTCCTGAGTTGATTTCGTGTCTATTTGTAAGAGCGAGCTGATTGAGTCTCTCGGATTTGGGGTCTGAGGTTCGGGGCTGGGGGTGGGATGAATATGACTGATGCTCAGTGCCTTAGACGGGGCTGTCCCAGGTGGAGACTCTGGGACAAGAATTGGAGAGCAAGTGATTTATTTGGGAGGTGATTCCAGGAAACACTGGCTGGGAGCAGGAAGTGAGAGTGGGAAGGCAGGAGAGGCGTTCGGGACGTGTTATTAAGCCTGCTGGTTCAGAGGACAGCTGGACTTCACCCCCACGGAGAAAGTCTGGGAGGCGGAGCCAGCCAAGTGTGGACAGGCTGCCCCCGGAGCCAGGGACACCAACTCTGACAAGTCATTCTTTGGGGGCTACTGCAGGGGGTGTTAATTCTCTGGCACTTTCTGCCAGCCCCATGCGGGCAAAGCGGTCTGCTGAGGGTGTGTCCAAAAGCTCTCAGGCAAAGAGAAACAGATCATTGGGTTCCAGGGCTCTGTGCAGGGCACGGTCAGCGCCTGCTCCCCAGTGTGGGGGATGACGAATGACACTCATTAAATGACTCAGACCCTCAGGACAGAACATAGGGACACATGTTTTGAAAGCCCATCCTTTTGAATTTTCCTTTCCTTCCAACAGGAAAGTCTCAGTTTGTGCTAATAGGGCTTAGCAGTGAGAGCCCGTGTAAGACGGGAGGAATGACCGCGGCTCCCTCCTGCGTGTCCCCAGGGCCTCCTCGGGTGACAGGACAACCAGGGTGCTCAGCCCAGGGAAGGGTAACCAGGGTGGGACTGGGGGCCCACTCGGCAGGGGGTGAGGCCTCGTCCTCTCTTAGCCGGCCCCGTCTGTGGCCACATGGAGCCTGCGGGGCTCCGGTCCCCCACTCTGTGTCACACCGGAGATAGTCCGCGCCGGTGGCTGGGGGTGCCAGGCGCCCATCTCTGGGTCGGGTTTGGGGAGCCACCAGAGGCCTGAGCAGGAGGCCCCGGGGGTGGCCGTGTGGCTGTGGAGGGAGGAGCAAGGGTGGGGAGGAGGAAAATGTACCTAGACCTCCTCTAATCTCTCTTGTCCTGCCAGCGGAGGAGTGAGGCCCAGCACATTCGCTGGGCTGCTCCCGAGCTGGGCATGGTGGCCAGCGGGTCTGGGGAGTGAGGGCAGGGGCAGAGTCTGCAGACCCTCCCTCCAGAGCTGAGGCCGTGTGTGTGTGTGTGTGTGTGTGAGACGGTGGTCTGAGCACTTCACCTGTATTTTATGTTGGTAGTTTTTTTTAACGTTTATTACTTACTTTGAGAGAGAGAGAGAGCTGGGGAGGAGCAGAGAGACAGAGGAGAGAGGACCCCAGGCAGGCTCCACACTGCCAGCACGGAGCCTGATGCAGGGCTTGAGCTCATGAACCACGAGATCATGAGATCATGAGATATGAAACCGAGAGATCTGAAATCTAGAGTCGGATGCTTAACCAACTGAGTCACCCGGGTGCCCCTGTTCGTATCTTTATTTAACAAATACTTGTGCTTGCCCTGTGGAGGCACTATTCTCATTGTTTTACCAAAACAAAAAACATTTTAAGGCATTTAATCATTAAACCTCCCAATCCTCACAAGAACCTCAAGGGGAGACACCGTCCTTGTTTCGATCTGCAGACAGACGGTTGGTGACTCACCCAGGGTCCTAGAGGCAGCGAGTGGAAGGGCCGGTGGGTTGACCAGCCATCTCGTTCCCGAGTCGGGCTCCTCCCCGTAATGCCTGGTTTCATCATGCTGATAAAAGGCTGTGGGTCAATTACGCATATTACCCAATTTACAGATGGAAAAATGGAGGCACACAAGGGTTAGCAATTTCTCAGCTCGGAAGCGGCCCAGCCAGGACCCAGCCCAGCCTGCAGGCCCAGGCCCACACGGTAACCACCTGGCCATCGGCCCATGGTAATGAGCCCTTTGAAAGACGGTGAGTCACTTACCTTGGCTGTGCCTCAGTTTCCTCATTTGCCAAGCTGGGCCCTGGTAATCCTGCCCTACTGACTCACGAGGAGTGGTGAGAGAAGGGATCAGGGCCAAGGCTCCCAGAAGCTTCCATCAGGGAGGCGCCCTGGCCTGGGAGGAAGCTGGTCTTGGCCGGCCCTGCCCCGGCGCCCCGGGTGCCCGTGGCCATCCTCGTCTCCCCGTCGCCTGCGTTTCCCCACCTGGAGCGGGGGTGGCCCGGGGTGCGAGCTCGGCCTCGTCAAGCTCCGCCTGCCCAACCGTCCGGCTCGTCCCGATGGGCTGCCCGTGGTGACCATCCAGGAACTGGGTCACTGGGGACGGCACACCCGGCGATCCCAGGCTCGTGCCGGGGACGTGCACTCGGGCCAAGCCTGGCTCTGGCTCTGGGTGGTCCCTGTGGTCAGATCACCGCACAGAGGTCCTTTGTGCGGAGCGGCACAGACCCTGGTGGAACTCGGGCTCTCGGAGGCTCGTCCTGAGGGTCACTGCACAAGGCGTCCAGCCCCTGGGTTCGGGTGCCCCGGGCCAGGCCAGCTTCCGTTCGTCTCCCCGAGTTCTCCTTTGAGGCGGTGCTCGGGACAGGGCGTCGCTCACTCGTTCAATTCGTTCATTCACCGGCTCCTCACGGAGCAACTCCCGGGGGCCGGGCACTTTTTCAGGCACCGAGGCTACCGCTGCGTGTGGAACAGACCGAGGCCCGGTTCTCATGGAGCCGACCTTCCAGTGGAGGGGGAGGGGGCAGTGAACGTTAAGGCCCACCTCCCACGTGCAGTCACAGAGACATGCACATGTGTGTGTGTGCACACAGATATGTAAATGGAAACGCATGTATGCACACACACATGCACACGTATGTAATATGTACACAGCTGTTATATGGTATTAAAGATGTTCAAAAATCAGGCAAAGTATTGGGATAGAGACTTCTGGGGAGCTACTTTAGGTTGGGGTTGCTGAAAGTCCTGTCTGTGCTGTACCATTTGGGCCAATGCCTGAAGGAATTAGAGGAACCTTCCATGTGTGAATCTGGAGGAAACATGTTCCAGATAGTGGAAACAGCATGTGCAAAGGCCCTGCGGTGGGAGCATGTTCTAGGAAGGTTAGAGTGGAGCGGGCAAGGGGAGAAGCCAGACTTCATAAGAAGTAAGGGCTTATAGGGCACGGAAGAGAAATTTTGGTCACGTTCTGAGAGACATGGGATGTGACTTGAGACTTGCCCAGAGGACTTTATAGATTTTGCCTTGATGTTTGAAAGGATTCCTCGGGCTCCCTGTGGAGGGTGAACAAGAGTCAGGGCAGGAGACCAGTGAGGAGGCAGTTGCGATAGTCCAGCTGGAGGCGGTGGATGCTCAGACCATTCATGGAGGAGGTGGGGAGGTGATCAAATTCTGGCCAGAGTTACAGATGAAACCAACCCGAATTGATTTAATTAAGAACGGCCACGTCCTTCCTAAAATTCCATCTGTGAAGTTTCCAGGGCAGTTTTGACTTTTTCTTTTAAAGACTCAGCCTGCATTTTGTTCTAATGGCTGGGGTTCATTCCCCCGAAGGATGGGGAGTCCCGCAGTTAAAGGATGAATGGATGAACTTTCCATCAGCACCCAGAGTGCCCCAGGCCCACGAAGGAGATTTAGTGTGGCAGCCACCTGTCCAGATGGGTTTGTCGGGAAGTACCACATCTGTTAAGGGGATTTTGAATGTTAAAGAGGGATATCAATTGCGGGAAGGAAATTACTGAGTCTTCAAATACCATCGACTGGGAAAAAGACGGATGGGGCTTTTATGGACGTGTAGTTTGTCCCAATAAAATAAAACATCTTAAAACCTGTCTTTACTGGCATCGAAGTGTTGCAATGTCGTCTAACAGAGCAGTTTACATGTCACTGATGAGTTTCTTAAAAACGGAAACCAAGACAGCGGTTTCACCCAGCTCTCTGGCTCTCTAAAGCAACTAGAATGAAAATATACATTTATTTAGGCAATGAAATCTACAAAGCACCTACTAAGGGCACAGCACCTTCTGAGGGCCATGAAATCCACAAAGCACCTGCTAAGGGCACTAAGGGCTAAGGAGAGGAGAAGTGGATCAGGTTTCGTTCTCAGCAGGCACCTGGCTGGCGGGGGGCCGTGAACAGGGACCCAAATTAGCACGCGGGGAGCAGTGGGTTAGTGCAGTGAGAAAGTTCCGAGGTTCCGAGAAGGGAGAGGTTGCTGGGTGCTGGGGGGCCAGAGACGGCTTCGGGAAGGGGATGGCGTGTCAGTCGGCTTGCTTTCGCTGGCATGTGATGAAACTCATGTGGCCGACGCTATAAGAAAATTTGTTATTTCCCACGACAGCATCCACTGGCTAGGTACACTTGAGAATGGCTTGATTCAGCGGTGATACACCACCACCAGCTTCTCTGTTTGGCCATCTGCTGCTGTCAGTTCCTCTCTTGGCCACAAGATAGCCGCCATCAGCAACGGGGGCCACATGTCTCCTGGTCCCGGTGGCCCTCGGAGAGAAACCTCGGTGAGTGATGTACGCTCTCCCTCCCATACAACGGGCCAGCTCTGCCCACGTGCCCACTCCGGACCACTAACAACCTCCGGGGGATTGCAATACACTCATAACCACCGACTAATCAGGGTGACCCTGGAGCCGGGGCTCGGGGCAGTGTCCCCTTGAGCCAAGGGGCTGCACGGGGCCTGGTTGGACCCCAGGGCAAAGTTGAGCTTTGTCTGGAAAGAGGAACGTGGGAAGGGAAATTGGTTAGGCAGCCGTCTGAGCGGGGCACAGGCGGGTCGGTGGGCTTTTAGACTAGCAAAGACAACGACAACCACCACCTCAATTTAAGAATCATAATAAAGGTGGGCGATAGTGATGAGCACTTTTTACAATCCATTCGTTGCACTTAGGGCGTTCAATCCAGAGTCGGATCTCTCCCACCCAAAGCCCCTCATCCGACTCAGCTGACTATCTGAAGCGTGAACGCTTAGCGAAACCTACCGCTTGGGACCGGCGGCTCCGCTCTGAAATGCCTCTTCACTGAAAGTCACCGGTTTTGTTCCCAAACCTGTTTCCTCCAGATGTGAATTATTTACAAATATGTGAGAAGAGCAAAAAGCTGAAAAAGAGGTTGGAGAAAATATCCAGAAGGGCACGGCCCCTCCCCCCCCCCCCCACAATAGTAGCTGCTGGCCACACATGTGGCTACTGAGCGCTTGAAACGTGGCTGGTGGGACCGAGAGACTGACTTTTTGACAGTGTATACGGTTGATTAATTTATTAAAGACAGACACGTGATTCAGTTATTGAAAGACTTTAAAATACATTCGGGGCCAGTTGTTTATATGAATCTTTGAACCGTAAATGCCCCGAAATCTAAATGAAGATCGAGTGTTTCTGATAAACCTAGAGATGCATTGTGAGTCTATGATACACACCAGATTTTGACGATTTATATGAAAAAAACGCAGACTATCTTAATTTTAATATTTATTATGTGTTGACGTGATATCTCAGATACGTTGAGTGAAATCAGAGATACCGTTTAAATTAATGTCGTCTGTTTCTTTTTTCGTTTTCTTTCCTAACGCAGCTACTAAAACCTTCAAAACTGGGGCGGCTGGGTGGATCAGTCAGTTAAGCAGCTGATTCTTGATTTTGGCTCAGGCCATCATCTCGCGGTTCGTAGGATCGAGCTCCATGTTGGGTCCTGTGCTGATAGCTCGGAGCTTGCTTGGGATTCTCTCTCTTCCTCTCTCTCTGCTCCTCCCCGGCTCGTGCTCTCTCTCTCTCTCTCTCTCTCTCTCTCAAAACAAATAAAGTTACAAAAATAAAAACTTCAAAATTGCATGTGTGGTTCACGTCGGATTTCCGTTATTTCTGCCGGCTAGGATTCTGGAAGATTCTGCCCTCAGATCGCTGTGCAAGCCAGCATTCCGTGTGAAATAAATCAAAACTGAACATTGTATGATTATACGAAAGGAAGGAGACAATGAGAGAATCCAGTAACAGACTCATATTAAAAAAAAGGTCTTGTCTCTGTCATAAAAATCTTCACCAATCAATGGACACTTACGTGTTTCTGTTAACTTGTGTAAGGATGTGACCGTAATTTTTTTTTTTTTAATTTCTCAGTTGAGCCAGTGTAGTTTTGTTAATGGACCCATGGCCAGTCCCGGTTGTTTTGGATAAGAGGGCTCCTCTTGGGTTTTAGAGCAGCCCTTGGAAGTCAGTGCAGGTACGATGATTCCCACTTTAGAGATGGGGAAAACTGAGGCTCCAGGAGGGAGAATAATGTGCTGAGGATCCCACAGACGGGGCGTCAAGGGAAAGGGCGGACTCGAGTCCTGACCTACCTGACATCGTCTCAGGCTTACTTTCTTCCCACTCCCACGCTGCTTGGGTCCTGGACACAGGGCTCTGGCTGTGAGTGGAGTAAGCCAATGATGACTCACGACACAGCAGAATACTGCTTCCTTGGGGATTTTGTCAGTGTCTCTAACCCAAAGGCTTTAAGGAGATTAGGACTCATTTTGGGGAACTCTCAGATTGTTATCCTGAAGCAGAAATGATCAGGGAACTGAGTGCATGCTTCTCTTGATGGCTTTAAGTACATGTGTGTTATGGACTGTAAGTTTGTGTCTCCCAAACCCAGACGCTGAAGTCCTGATCTCAGTGTGATGGTGTTTGGGGGTGAAGCTTTGGGAGGCAATTAAACCACGAGGGTGGAGCCCCCAGGATGGGATTAGTGCCCTTATAAGAAGAGACCCCGGGGGTGCCTGGGTGGCTCAGTCGGTTGAGCATCTGACTTCGGCTCAGGTCACGATCTCACAGTCTGTGGGTTCGAGCCCCGCGTCGGGATCTGTGCTGACAGCTCAGAGCCTGGAGCCTGTTTCCGATTCTGTGTCTCCCTCTTTCTCTGACCCTCCCCCGCTCATGCTCTCTCTCTCTCTCTGTCTCTCAAAAATAAATAAATGTTAAAAAAATAAAATAAAATAAAAAGAAGAGACCCCGAGGAGAAGAGAACAAGCTTCCACGTTCTCTGCTTTGCAGCGTGAGGATACAGCGAGGAGGTGACTGCCTGTAAGACAGGAGGCGGGTTCTCGTCAGGGGTTGTATTGGCCAGCACTTTGACCTTGGACTTCCCAGCCTCCAGAGCTGTGAGAAAAGATTCGTTCCAGCAGCCCAAGCTGACGAGGACTCCGTGGTCCCTTCCTCCCTCCCCTGGTTGACAACTTGGGTGCATCCTGAAGCTGCTCAGACTCGCTCAGCTCCAAGAACAGGTACATCACCCAGGAGGCAGAGTCCACTCCAGGATATATCAACACCCAGTCTCACAACCCATCTGATCGTCTCCTGTTGTGAATTCCCTCCCAGGTTCTGCTTCCAAACGTCCCTCTCCTCTCAGGTGGGGTTGGCGGTTGTCGGCTCGTGGATCCTTCCGGCACTCTCTTTAGAATGACTCGGTTCCGACGCCCCCAGCTTCGGGAGTTCAGCCACATTCCAAGTCCCTCAGAAAAGTCTTGCTCAATCCCACTGCCCCGGCTTCACTGCCTTGGGGGAGTGGGACTTTTTCCAGGGAAGAGCGATGTCGGTGGCTGGGGCTGTCACCGCCGCCCCTCCTCCACCAGCGAGGGCACAGTCAGCGGGCGGCCAGCGGCCAGCGGTGCGGCCTGGACACCGGCCGTGCGGCCCTGCGGTCACGGGCCCCCGGGAGTGTGGACCCCTGTCCCACCGACCCTGCTCCTCTGAGACATGTGGCTCCTGATCGGGCCGTGAGACCGCGTCCAGGAGAGGGGTAAGCGAGGTCACGCACAGGAGCTCTCAGGGCCCCAGTCCCCACACGAGGTCGGGGCCCTGAGTCAGCCCACTGTCATCAGCGGGTGGCCAATCGGGGTCACAGACGAATCGGGTCGAGAGGCCGCCCTGGAATCAGGGCTTCAGGTGTAGGAGGAGAGATTTCTGCAGGAACGCTTTGAGATTTAGCCTGCAATGGCAGCTTTCCTTCCAATCCCTCCCAAGGGACAGACCACGAAAGGTTGATTGTCCTTAAACCGGGCGCAGAAGGGGCCGCGGGGAGGGATGGTGGCCTCGCCCCTGAGATGCGCCCACTCCGCCAGCTGCCAGACACAGATGGACGTTCCAAAGCTCTGGGCTCGGGCCCGGCTGCCTTTTCTCCTTCTGCTTCTTAATTAAAAACAAAATATATCCCGAAGCCTCCGTTACTACGGATTCCCCGACGCTCTGCTGTGGGCTGATCTTCAGGAAAAAGCACAGTCTTTCTTAAGTGTTTCTCTTCTCTGCATATCCTCTATGATCTTGAGACCAGAGAGAACACGTGTTCTCACTCAGTGCTGGAAAATGTTCATTCTTAAATCTTCCTTCCTCCCTCCTCCCTCTCTTTCTGGCGAGTGTTTCTTTTTCTCCTTGAGGGCAATGGATTATGAATTCCCCGGAGGCGGTAAAGCAGGTTTGAAATACGACGGTGCTGTTATGACGAACGTCCCCGATGATAAAGGCGTGCCCCTCCCCCTCCCCGATCCTGGGCCACTGTGACGCATCCTCTCTCAGACGACCGAGTCCAGCCACTTTGAACACTTGCAGAAGACAGCACGGAACCAGCCTGGCTGGATGAAGGTCTTTCACGAGCAAGCAGAGAAGAAAGCTCTAGAAAGAAAGAAGCATGTCTGGGAGGGGCCTGGGAGGTTACATCTGTTTGCACCTCAGTCCCATCTTTGATACCTTTATTCAATGAACACTTATTTATTATTTTTTTTACATTTTATTTATTTTTGAGACAGAGCACAAGTGGGGGAAGGGCAGAGAGAGAGAAGGAGACACAGGATCCGAAACAGGCTCCAGACTCTGAGCTGTCAGCACAGAGCCCCACACGGGGCTCGAACTCACAGACCGTGAGATCATGACCCGAGCCGAAGTCGGATGCTTAACCGACTGAGCCACCCAGGCGCCCCACAATAGACATTCATTAAGGAATTTCTATGTACCAGACTCTATCCTAGGCATTGGGTATGCAAGGACAGGGTCCCCGTACACAGAGAGGCCACATCTAGGAGGCAGGGACAGAAAATGGGTGATGAAGCCAATAAGTGATGTCATTTCAGACCGTACTCAGTAGCGGAAGATAACGTGTATTGATGTGACAGTGAGGGACAGGGGGCTGCTCTCATTAGGGATGGCTGTCTGTAAAAAGTTGAGACCTGAAGGAAGGAATACAGCAAGCAGGTGTATGCTAGAAGTGGAAGGTGAATGAATGCATAAACAAAAACGTGGCTCATCCGTACAACAGAACATTACCGAGCCTTAAAAAGAAAGGAAAATCTGATACATGCCGTCACGCGGACGAATCTTGAGAACACGATGCTAAGTGAAATACACCTGTCACCAAAGAACAAATACTGTTTGATCCCACTTAGGTGGGGTGCTTAAAGCAGCCAAATTCATAGGCACAGAAAGCAGAATGGTCAGGGGAAGGGGGAAAGGGGAGCGGGGAGAGCTTGTTCAATGGGGACAGAGGTCTGGTTTTGCAAGGTGAAAGGCGTCCTGTTGAGGACTGGTGACGAAGATAACATCACGTTGTGAAAGTGCTAATGCTGCTGAATTGTACACTTAAAAGTGATAAATGGAAGTGATGTTTATTTTCCTGCAATGAAAAAGAAATGATCCGAAGACCGTTCCAGGCTTAGGGAGCAGCAGGTGCAAAGGCCCTGTGGCAGGGATGGGTTTGGCACACTTGAGACACAGAAAGGAGCCCAGTGCTCTAGGAACGAAGCGAGTAGTCGCTTGGAGAGTGGGCAGAACTGCGACTGGAAAGACGGGCAGGAGCCAGAGCTTGTAAGTTTGGATTTTATTTTATAGATGTGAAGAAAAGAGTCCCAATAATTCGCCCGGGGTCAAATAGCCAGTAAACAGCCACGGCAGGAAGTGCTAGTGGTCTTCCGTAAGCTTAGTGTCCCCCACTGCTGATTATCAGCTGTGTGTATTGTCACCCAGAGTGAGGACTATGTTTCCCAGCTTCCCTTGCAACTAGGCACGGCCATGTGACTAGGCAGCGTGAAGGAAGGGGAAGTATCGTGGCCAACTTCGGGGACATGTCCTTAAAGGGAGGGGGCATTCCCTTCTTTGTCTTTTGTGCCTTCTTGCCACTGGAATGTCAATGTAATGGCTAGAGTTTCAGCAGCTCTCTTGGACCCATGACACATGCGAGGGGGTGGCTGGTGACTTTGGACTGGGGGGCTGGGAGCCTTTTTGAGGAGGGGCCACTTGATCTGCCTTGTCTGATGAGGAGGAGGCAGCCGGGGCCAGGCCTATTCAGGGACGGTCACTCCTGGCAGAGGCGCCTGGGGCGGGACACGTCTGAGGGACGGAGGACACGGCAGTGTGGGGCAGGGCGGCGGGTGTGAGGGGCAGCGTGGGCGGAGCCGGGGCCTGAGAAGAGCAGGGTCTGACCCACCCGCCCCCCAAGAGGGGCGCTAGAGGGCTTGACCAGAGAGGTGCCGGGCCAGGAAGGGTTGCTAGAGGAGGCACGTGCTCCGCAAAGCACAGAGCGCGGCCCGTCTGAGGGACGCGGGCTAGCGCCTGCCTGGCTCGGGGACATGGCCGGCCGTTGGTGGCGATGAGGCGGTGGCCACAGAGCATCCTTCTCAGGCTGCGGCTCTGCAGGGAGGGGTCTGGCCCAGGAGACGAGACTGATCCCAACAGGAACACACGTGGAGCCGACGAGGCCAGAGACGAAGGTCATCGGCGTGTCGTCAAATGCACTCCTGACGACGACGACGATTCAAACCCTTGCGTCCTGTGGGCGGGCGCTGCTGAGCGCCTTCCTGATACTCTCGGCTTTAATCTGTCCGACGGTCCTATGCACCAGGCACTGTCATTATCCTCGTTTACAGATGAGGAAACGGAGGCAGGGAGAGGGTAAACAACTTGCCGAGGTCACACAGCGGGTGAGCTGCGGGCTGCGACCTGAGCACAGATGGTCTGCCTCCGGGACTGTGCTCTCAGGAGCTCCCTTGGGATGTCCCGTCCACCTGCATGGGGAACCGCACACGAGCGGGGTCACTCTGTGACCTGCTTAGATGAAATGTCTTGGCGTTCCGACATCCGGCCTCCAAAAGTGCAACAGGAAGACCGTTTGTCCCCTTTCCAGACGCCATCCTTCCCCCTGTGACCTCCCGCCCTCTGCTCAGACTCGGACCCACCTCCCTGGCCAAGACGAGCAAACACCCGAGTTCCCAAGAGCCTGGGAAAAGGGCTGGCGTATCGGCAGGTGTGGGGCCCGGGCGTCCGTCTCCAGGCGAGCACGGACAGATCTGTGGCCTTGCGACCCGAGATGGACCGCGCTCAGCTTCACGGGACACGCGGGGCTCCACCTGCAGCGGGAGGTGAGGGGCTTTGAGCCATGATTCCTGGGTGGACACATTTCTCCTCGGTCACACGAGCCCACAAGACCAGAGATTGTGGCAAAGACGGCCCTTCCCGGGAGGCTGGGTTGCGGCTGAACGTGAGCCACACGTTCTGCTCTGTTCTGTGCAGCCAGACCCGCCCGCGGCCGGGCTGGAGCAGCCATCCGAGGCTTGTCCCCGACCTGCTCACCAGAAACGCACGCCAGGGACCCGAGGAGCTCGGCAGCGATTCGATCCGTGCGTGACAACGATGGAAATGCAACTTCCGGGATCAGGCAGTTAGACGCTCGCAGCGCGTGAGGCCTACGGTTGGGTGCCCTTTGCGGAACAGAATCCTGTCGTTTGGGCATTGCGGGCTGCATGGCGCGTCTCTACAGCACGGCGAACCCTGCTGCCCTGGATTGCCCTGCATGCCCGTCACCTGGACACAGAGCTCGCGGGAGAGCTGGGTCCTCCTTAGTCCCGGGGAACTTACAGCGGTGGGCGCCTCCTGCCCCCCATCTGTGAGGTCACACAGCCCGGGTCAGCCCCTCGGAAGCTCACGTCCCGGGCTGAGATCTTCCTGGCCTTGGGGCCGATTAGCATGTGATGGTCTGAGGGGTCCTTGCACACAGGGGCAGAGTGGGCCAGGGGCAGGGGCGATCCTTGGTCCGGTCCTGCTTCTTGAGAGGTGAGTCGTCAGCCACCTCCCGCTGGCACCGGTGCTGAAAACGGCAATGTTTCCCCAAACTCAGCTGCACCTGTGGAGGCGAGAACACAAGGCAGCCTATTTTTAGCAGGTGACAGACTGCTGGGCCCGGAGACCACGCATCACTCGGGAGCTGTAATTAGCCTCTTGCTGAAAGGGTGGAGTTTCGAACCCGATGCAGGTGACAGCCCCGGGGGGGGGGGGGGGGCCCTCACCTCAGCACCTGTCTCCGGCGTCTGGCCTGGGGAGGGGCCGGCTGCACCCGGGAAGGCCCCGGGGTTCCCGGGAGTCCCAGGAAGGCGGCAAAGGCCCCTGTGGGTAACGTTCCCCGTCAGCGCTCCCTGCCTCGCTCCTCCTGGCCGGTCCGTTTGCAGAAGGCTCGATCCAACGCCCGGATGTAAGCGCTGTCGTCCCACCGGGATGACCTGGCCAGGGGTATAAAGAGGGCCCGTCACGCCGGCGTCGGCTTTGCAGGACATCTGTCCCCCACTCACGGCTGCCCTGTCGGGGGACGGGATGGGGTTGGCGAGCTGTGGCACAGACTGCGGGGCCCTCCCCACGGTCCCCCTCCGTGTCCCTCACAGTAGCAGGGAAGCCGGCTGCCTGGAAGAAAGACCACGTTTCCCTTGTGACCTTAAGGTGGCCACTGGGGTGTGAGCACCGCCTCTCTCTCTCTTTCCATTGGCTGGGAGAGAACGAGAATGCAGGGTTAGGGGGTGGAAGGACCTCAGTTTCCTTAGTTGTACAGTTGGTAGGTAACTGTGCCCGCCTGCCTCCTCCGGTTTCTATGAATTAGAAATGTTTTCAATTGCCAAATTACAAAGAAAACCCACAGGTCAAGGCAAAAAGGGGCTTATTGGCTCAGGCAAGTGGAAGTTTCCAGAAAGAGCTGCCTCAGGCCCT
Source organism: Panthera pardus (assembly GCF_024362965.1). NCBI lineage: Eukaryota > Metazoa > Chordata > Mammalia > Carnivora > Felidae > Panthera > Panthera pardus. The sequence continues at coordinate 13,479,302 of NW_026526821.1, read as the reverse complement.
GACTGAGGAAGAAGTGAGAACCGAAGGGAGGACTTCTTTAACGAGATAAACCTTGACTCCATCCAGAGTTCCCAATAATCGATTAGCTTCTGCGGTATGTGGGGGGGGGGGGGGGGCGGTGTCCCACCAGTGATGGTGACAGGGACAGTCAAGCTCGAGGAACATAGCGGACAGGTGGGGGATGGACAGCGCTGTCTCTGCCCCCTGGCTGTGGAAACTCACGGAAGGAGGGAAACACTCTCCCGTTTGTCCTGGGCCCGGGGCCGCACTTCGAGGGGCGCCTGCTGTTTTCCCAGGACGTTTGCCCGGAGCGCACGGGCTGGCGGGGCCCAGAGCATCTCCAAGGAGGCCGGGCTGGGGGCTGGCGGCCGGCTCGGGCCCCGCATCCGTGGGAAGTAAGTCCGAGGCCGTCCCCGGGGGTCTCCGCGATTCGGGGCTGACATCTGCGCGGCCCCTCCGTCCCCACCCCTGCCTCTGCCAGCGGAGTCCTCGTCGCACCTGTCACGCGCTTCCGGCTCCTGCGGGAGTCCCGCAGGCGCGCGGGGCTCGGACTCCTCCTTGTCCCTCCTCCCCCAGATTCCACGCCACGGGCCGCTGGGATGGGCGCGTTTTCCTGGTGACCCCGTGGGGCACACACACAGGCGACTGGGTGATTTTCTGGATGCCCCGGTCCCCTGGCCGCGTCTGCCAACTCCAGCGTCAGGAGGTGCAGCCTAGCGCCCCCGAAGCCCCTTCTCCCTCCTCCCCCCCAAACTGCTGCCCACCATCCGTGCATAGCTCCCCAGCGCCTGCTGTGTGGCCTTCTTCCAGCCTTGGGACCACACGGGCACACCCGAGCAGCTTTTCGAGATCATTTCCCGCACTACGGAAGCTCCTCTCTCTCATCCCCGCTGGTGACGGGTGTTTCCTCCCCGCGACACTCGCCAGGATGATCATGGCCACTCCCCGGCTGTCCGCTCTACGCCAGCATTGCGCCTGGGACTTTCCCGCGTGAGCTCACTTCTCTGCACGAGGGCCCCATGAGGTGGGGACTGTTTTCCCATTTTACAGAGGAGAAAACTGAGGATGGGGCAGGAGAAGGGACTTGATTGGGCCGGGGGGTGGGGGGTGGGGTTTGCGGAATGTGGTCTCATCCCAGCCCAAGCTCCTGACCGTTGGGCACTGTTTTCCCTGTTTTCTTGAGACGTAATTGAAATATAATATTATATTAGCTTTTGGTTCCATCGTAATGATTTGATGCATGTGTACATTGCGAAATAATCACCACAAAAACCTAGTTAACATCCACCAGCACGCATAGTTACAACAAGTGGGGTTTTTTCTCCCGTGATGAGAATTTTTAAGTTCTACAGCTGGAAGTTTGGACGTTTCGACTCCCTTTACCCATTTCACCAACGCCCCCCTCCCAACCGTTTACCTAATTTTAGTTACCCGCTGGCTATTAGTTCTGTTTTCCCCACATTCACACATCAGCAGGATGCTCCTTTATTTAATATTTTTCTTTAAATAAATCTATTTTTGTTTTCACCAAAAAATTGTCACTTGAAAGAAAACTATGTCAGCGTCTCTTGCTGGAAAAAGGATGGTAACCATAGAAATAAACACAACGATGGGGCGCCTGGGTGGCTCGGTCGGTTGAGCCTCTGACTTCAGCTCAGGTCACGATCTCACGGACCATGAGTTCGAGCCCCGCATCGGGCTCTGGGCTGATGGCTCAGAGCCTGGAGCCTGCTTCTGATTCTGTGTCTCCCTCTCTCTCTGCCCCTCCCCCGTTCATGCTCTGTCTCTCTCTGTCTCAAAAATAAATAAACGGTAAAAAAAAAAAAAAAAAAAAAAAAAAAAAAAAAAAAAAAAAAAAAAAGAAATAAACACAACGAGCCTGGACAGAGGGGCTGCCTTCTGCTGTGAGCCCAAGGCCTGTTCCTTCTTTGCTGCGAAGGATGACGAGCTGGGCCCAGAGAGGGGCTAAGGGCAGATTGGCAGCAAATCGCGAGGGTGTCTTCGAGGGAATCGGAAGAAGTGGAGAGGAACCGCTGTAGGATTCAGTGTCACCGGACACCACATCCATCGGCCCTGTCGTCACCTCATGTTTGCCATTTGGGAGGCCCTGGTAGGGAGGAGGGGCTGGGCGGCGTGGGAGAGGAGCCTTCCGGGGGTGCGGGGAGGGGGACAGCAGCATCGCCCAGGCCTGAGAAGAGAGGAGGCCGGATGAGCAGTGTGGAGAGAGGGCAGAGGAGGCTGGAGGTGGGCAGGAAGGGGCCTGAGGCCACGGTCAGGAATTCCAAGGGTGACAACGGGGAGCCACTATGAGGGTGACATAGCCGGGGGTGGAGGGGTCAGGTGGGTGCCGTTGAAGTCCATGTGGCCCTGGGAGAGAAGGGATAGAAGGCAACCGAGCCAGATGGGACAGCATGTGACCCAGGGGCCAGTTCCATTGTGTCACCTTCCCCCCTCCCTCTGAACCCCCAGACGCTCCTCCCCAGCAGGTGCCCAATGCATCCTTCTGAGGCTGAGCTTGAGGGATAAGTGGAGACTTTGAGTCTCCATCTGCTGAACCCACATGCCAGTCTCTAGGCAGGCACCCCGGAGCCAGCTCAGGGAAAGGGGGGCAGCGACGGTCAGCGACAGCCCCACCTGTCTCCTGTGAGGTGCCCGGGATTGGATTTCTGAAGCCTCGCCAGCCCTGAGAACCGCCCTGCTCCCCGGGGCCAGGGACCCTCTCCACCCACCTGCCGCTGCTGCTCGGATCGAATTCATTGACTCCCCGTCTCTCAGCCCCTTCCCTGAAAGGCGAAAGATGTGATGATTTCAATGATTTACTTATTTCAGTCAATAGGGTCGTGTTAGAAGTGATTTCCCTTAATAATTCAGGCTCTCTAAAGAACAATGGAAATACTATAAGACGAATTGAGCCACTGTAGAGAGGAGGCCCGAAGCACAGGGCTGGGGTCTCTAAATTACCTACCCAGCCGGGTGGCCCTCTAGGGCACAGGCCAGGCCTCCTGGATTCAGCTGTAGGTGGGGAGTATTGATAGAGGATCTTTGCCACATGGAGTCGCATTGAAAACAAAGTGGCCCTGACCTTCCGGGAGGCCACGGTCTAGGGCTGGGGGCTGGGGCGTGTAGAGCAAGGCCTCACAGCACTGCAGCATGATTTTGGCTTCATAGAAAGAGGACTAGACGATGTTAGGAGCAGAGTGGAGGTGAGTGAGGGAGGTGAATGCACACCAGACAGAAGTTATTTGATGCTTAAATATAATTTACAAATCACTCCTTTTTTTCATGTGCTGTTTTTTTGTTGGGGGGGGGGGCGCGTACAAAGGAAGCCCTCACGGAATTGAAACAAAAGATTTTTGCGGGCTATACTCTGATCGTAATCTAATGACATTAAAACAAATAATAAAGAGATATCCACGCTGGGAATACTCTGTATCCTGGCTATAGCAATGCTTACCCTGGTGGACACGTTGGTCAAAGCTCGCTGGGCTGGGTACTTAAGACGGGGGCATTGTACTGGAAGGCTTCCTTTCCCAAATAACTCCCGGATCAAAGCAGAAATCAAAACTAAAATGATATTTGTAGAAAACGGTGAAAGGGAGAAGAGTTCGTATCTGAACCGGGGACATAGCCAAGCTGGACTTGGAAGAAAATGTGTGGTCCTAAATGCCTGCATTATTCCAGAAGAAGGAGTACCGGTAAAGGCAGTTAGCTCTTTAAAAATGGCGGGGAGGGCGCCTGGGTGGCTCAGTCGGTTAAGTGTCTGACTTCGGCTCAGGTCATGATCTTGCTGTGGGTTCGAGCCCCGTGTCGGGCTCTGTGCTGACAGCTCGGAGCCGGGAGCCTGCTTTGGATTCTGTGTCTCCCTCTCTCTCTGCCCCTCCCCTGCTCGCACTCTGTCTCTCTCTCTCTCTCTCAAAAAATAAATAAACATAAAAAATTTTTTTTAAAAATCATAAAAATAGGGGGGAAAGAGGAACAAAATAAACCAGGACAAAGCAGGGAGAGGGAACTAATAAGGATAAGGGCCCAAATCCAAAACGCACACGGTCAGCATCTAGAAGATGAGTTTTCAGAGGAGCTAGGGAAGTAGGAATGCAGGTTAGGAAATGCAGTTTTCCATTTCAGGAGCCGGAAGGTTCTTGTGCAGGAGAGCGGTGTGCCGGGAGCTGGGTGCGGTGGCTCTGACCCCAGCATGGCGAGCAGCTAGAGGCAGGGAAACTAGGGGCTGACCTCCTCCTCCGCCTGGGCTCTAAGTACTTCCTCAACTTTTCTAAACCATCCCGGAGGGTTTGGGTGCTAGCCCCGCCCTGCCTCTGGGATACGCAGGCCGGGGATGAGAGCTTGAGAGGGCGGACGCATCTCCTTAAAGTCCCATCCCGACCAAAGACTTCTGAGGTCTGGTAGGGCCCGTGATGAGCTTGTACGCCGTCTGGAGTGGTTGGGACAAGACTGTCTGGGCTCCCCATGATGGGAAGGAGCAAGGACAACGTTGGCCACGGGGAACTCCGGCATGGGAGACGCCAGCCCAGCCAGGTCCTTGGAAGACCCTGCAGGTCCCGCTGCCCTAATTGGGATGTGGCAAGGTGGCTGAAGGCAGGAGGTGAGCCCAGAACTAGAGCTTGGAGAAGCGAGGGCCGGAGAGGATCCCCTAGAGAAAGGGGACCGGGGGCCCCTGGCAGGTGGTGGCTCACCTATAAAAAATGTCTTTGTCTTCCTGAGTCCAAATCCCCCTGGGAGTAAAAATATATTAAAACCTTTTTACTTTTATTTTTATTTTATTTTACATTTATTTATTTTGGAGAGGGGAGGAGCAGAGAGAGAGGGAGACACAGAACCGGAAGCAGGCTCCAGGCTCCGAGCTGTCGGCACAGAGCCCGACACGGGGCTTGAACCCGCGAACCGTGAGATCACGCCCTGAGCAGAAGTCGGACGCTCAACTGCCTGAGCCACCCAGGTGCCCTGTGTTTTTAGGTTTTAATTTCATCTTGATTCTACCCAGCTGGGCAGCAAATACTCCAAACCATGGAATGTGGTACGGGAAATCTGGACGGGATGGACTTACTTGTTTTAACCACCGGAGGAAAAGCCACCCGGGAAGGTGGCCCGAGCTTGCAGGAGCTCAGCTCTCGTGAGCGAGAGGGCCAGGCGACCAACAGTGGGGACGTAGGACACACACGACACCCCGGGATGGCCGCTGTGGCCTGAGCGCTGCTTCCTGGAAGGCACGAACTGGCTAGGACTCACGGGAGGGTGTCATCAGGGCTCAAGGGACAGGTCTGAGCTGGCTCTACAGTTCACGTGTCAGAGAAGCTCCCACCACAAGAGCAAGTAAGCTCCAGTCCCCATTGTCCCAGCTTCCCCGCTCCGCCCCCGGTGCACTTTGCCCCAGTAAGGAAATACATTATGGTTTCTGAAGGCAACTGCTTTGTCTTCCTCCCCTGTGAACAGCCGAGCAAAGAATTAATTTGGAGTTTTGCAATGTCGGGGCCTCTCTCATTAGATTACTCCCACTGTCTCTTGGGAGCCCTGGTAACTTGCTTTAATGATCTCACATCCTTGAAAACTGCTTCATGTGTCTCCCTGCACCAGCAAATCTTCAATCTGTTGGCCGCCCGAGGTTCCTTGTCCTTGGCCCGTGCCCCGAGGCCTCGTTCCCTGCCCGTCCCTGTCCTCGACCCTGTTCTCGGCTCCCCATCTTCCCCCACCCCTTGCCGTATCTTCTGTTGTCTCTGCACCCCTTTGCTCGCCGAATCTCCGTGGACCTTTCCCTCCTTACTGCGGCCCCCTGGTTACACGTGACGCCAGGAGAGAAGTGCACACACCCTCTTAGTCTGCAGAACTCAGGTAAAGCAAGAAGTTTGTTCACTTCAAAGTGAAGACAAAGTTCTATATGAAGAACGCCGCCCTGGGATGGATTGTATTGCATCCCAAACCCCCAGAGACTCCGACTCATGCAAATGTCTGTTTTGTTCCCCCAGGTCTCTGGCCTCCTTGTATTCAAAGCCGCAGGAAAGCCAACGGGCAACAGCAACAGTTGGTACTGGGGAAGGGCAAAGCTCAAGGTGACCTTGGGATCGAGCTCTGAAAAGCCCCGCCCCCCTCCTGGGTCAGGCCTGGGGCCGAGGCTGGGACAGAAGATGGAATCTTGTCTTGCCAGGCTCAGCGGGGAGGTGGGCTGGACGTTTCCAGATTGCTGCAGGAGGCGGTACGTGCTTGATCACAGGCTCGGCAGGTTTGGCACAAGGGCTATGTTCAGAGATACAGGAAGGTAAACTAAGTTAGGGCCATGTATCGGTCACCTGTTGCCGTGTAACAAATACCTACTCCCACCCCACCCCAAGTTTAGTAGCTTCAAGCAACACACATGTGCTACCTCGCACGGTTTTTGAGGGTCAGGATTCTGGGAGCAGCTAGCTGGGGTTTCTGGCTCAGGATCTCCAGGAGGCTGCGGGGAAGTCGTGCCCTGGGGCTGCAGTCTTCGAAGGCTGGCAGGAGCTGGAGAAGACTCACTCACGTGGCTGGTGGCAGAGGCTTCACTCCTTCACCACACGGGCCTCTGTGCCACGTGGCTTCAGAGAGAGACAGGTGGAGGGACAGAGACACAGAGAGACAGGGAGAGAAGCTGAAGCCTTTAATCACCTGATGTTGGAAGTGACACTTGGTCATACACACCAAATATGGGAGGGGACAGCAGAGTGTCAGGAGGGGTGGGGGACCGTTGGAAGCTAGTACCACAGGCTGGATGTCTCTCTCTTGTTCAGGAAGTATTTATTAAGCCCCCTGCCAGGAGCCAAGCAGCACTGTGCTCTCTGGGGATTCAACAGGAAACAAAACAGACAAGGTCTCTGCCTCAGGGAGTTTGCGTTTTAGAAGAGAGGCAGATAAGATACAAATAAATAGGAGCCCCAGCCGTCCAGGACCTGTGGGGCAAGAGGAGGGACAGCCGCGTACCTGGACATCGGGTTGGACTGCAGCCAGGGCCGCGGGCCCGGCAGGAGCTGAGGGTGTCGAGGATTGCCGCAGCCCAGCACGGAGGAGGCGAGACATCCACGTCCCGGCTCTCTCTGATCCTGTCCTCAACTTCCGGCCAGTGCTCACCGGGCAGAATCCAGGGGGAGCTGAGGACAGGGAGCCTGCGTGAGGTCGGCGTCCCGGGGCACAGAGCAAGTGGAGAAGGGCGGAGCACCGGCGTGGCCGAGCGGGAATGTAATTGGCATGCGAGATAGAAGGAGAGTGAATGAGCGAGGGGGACATCCCAGGCAATCAGAGAAAGCCACTCTGTGAAGTCACAGCTGAGCTAAGACACAGGGAACGGGGACATCTGGGGGACGTCCCAGTGAGGGCACCTGAGGGCGTGTGAATGTGCACAAGGGAGCAGGTGCTCCTGAGAGGAGTGAGCGTGAGAAGCGAGGCCAGGGATAAAGTCAGAAAGTTAGGAAGATTCTGGACCGAGAGCAGGGCCCTGTGGGCCACGGAGAGGAGCTTGGGTTTGCCTCAGGGGTGGCTGGAGCCACTGGGGAGGGATGTGGTCCAGAGAAGGTTTGAAGGGGTCCATGTGGCTGCCGTGTGCCATGTGGCCCGTAGTGGGCGAGATGGAGACAGGGGGCCGGTGAGGGGGTTCCACACAATCCCGGGGAGAGATGAGGGCCCCAGGTCCAGGGTGGGACTGCGGAGGTGGGAGGAGAGGTCGGGTTGAGGATGTATTTTGAAAGGAGAGCGGGTTGGATTTGTTGATCAATTGAAAATGACGTGAAAGGGAGAAAAGTCAAGAACAAATCCAAGGTCATGCTGCATAGATCCTGCGGAGATGTGCTCAGAACACTAGAATTTATTAACTATGATTTACAATTAAGACTACATTGGCGGAGGGGCGCCTGGGTGGCTCAGTGGGTTGAGTGACCGACTTCGGCTCAGGTCACGATCTCGCGGTCCATGAATTTGAGCCCCGCGTCGGGCTCTGTGCCGACAGCTCAGAGCCTGGAGCCTGCTTTGGATTCTGTGTCTCCCTCTCTCTCTCTACACCTCCCCAGCTTGTGCCCTGTCTCTGTCTCTGTCTCTGTCTCTCTCTCTTTCTCTCTCTCTCTCTCAAAAATAAAATAAAATAAATGTAAAAGAGTATGTTGGTGGATACTCTAAGGCGTTCTTTAGAATGTTCTAATGTGGAAAACAAAGTTCAGCAAGGTGGGAGCTCTGAGGCTCACCCCTCGACACATAAAATGTGTACTTTAATATGCAACATGTATCATTAAAGTTGTCCCATGGTGATTTGTGTGGTGGGAAATGACCCGACCGTCTGCTGCAAGCCTGAAGAGTGTCCGTGCCAGCGGGGGCGATGGGATGTTAACACAGGAACGTGCAGCACGTTGGGCTGAGTGAACCACGTGGTCATGTGGTGCCCCCCCCCCGCCCCCGCCTGGTAAACAATGGGAGGAGGAGTCTCGGGTCCCCCCAGCTCCGTGCTGGGTGCAATGACAGCATCCAGACCACTGTGGGCTCCCTGGGGAAGTGGGGCCACACTGGGCAGAGTGGCTCAGGTGTGCCTGTCCCGGTGACCATGCAGCTGAGCCATGCATGAGAGAAGGGAGGTCAAAAGATGGCTTGCGGGGAGCAGACAGGTGGCCTGGGCTGGGTGGGCAAGATGGGAGGTCGAGGGAGGGGATCCTGGACAAAGGCCCAGGAAGACTTGAGGGTCTAGAGCCCCTTTTATCCATTAAGGCCCCTTGGCTGCCGTGACAGACGCCTAACTCAACACAGAGAGGTAGGGGTGGCCCTGTGGGGTGTCCTTAGGGCCAGGGAGGGCTGTCACCAGGCACGGAAAGGGCCCTTCCGCAGCCGGAGCTGCAGGGTAGCCTGGTCCAGGTGCTGCCTTTGGAATTCATGACACAAGCACCCTCTGTCTTTGGACCTGAAGGACAAGGAACCACAGAGCCCTCATAACCTCCTCATGTCGCACACGAGGATCGGGAGGCCCAGGAGGCCATTCGGGGTGCCCAAAGTCACGGGGTCAGCAAGTGGCAGAGGGAGGGTGTGCCTGCCAGCCCACAGACACCCAGACTTGGGGTTTTTCTACTGCAACAGCCTTTCCCTAACTTCGGGCATCCCCGAGCTACTTTCGTGACCGTTATCATTTGCCTTATACTATCTCTTCTGTTAATTAAAATTTTCCTTTAAATCTACTTACTTGAATTTTCTTCTTTCTTTCTTTCTTTCTTTCTTTCTTTCTTTCTTTCTTTCTTTCTTTCTTTAATTAAATTTTTCCTTTAAATCTACTTACTTGAATTTTCTTCTTTCTTTCTTTCTTTCTTTCTTTCTTTCTTTCTTTCTTTCTTTCTTTCAAGAGAGAGCATGAGCAGGGGAGGGGCAGAAGGAGAGAGAGAACCCTAAGCAGCCTCCATGCCCAGTGCAGAGTTTCACAGCAGGGCTCCGTGAGATCACGCCCTGAGCTGAAATCATGAGTCAGATGCTTAACTGACTGAGCCACCCAGGCGCCCCTATTTACTTGAGCTTTTTATTCATCAGTGTATGGCTAGTTTTATTTTGGGCCCATACGCATCAAATACTCTTTGCTCTGGGAATAAGCAACATTCATCTGAGAAGGATCTAGATAGTCTTTGGAGGTGGATATGCTGCGTTTTGGGAAACCCTGTATCATCATCAGGGTGCTTTTCTCGCAGGAGGATAATGCAAACTGAATATGCTCAGGTCTGAGAGGTTGGGTGGGGGTGGGGGTGGGGGCTGGATGGGGAGGGCTTTTCCTCTGAGGGGGTTGGGAGCCCTGGAAGTGTGGATAAAGGTGGGGGGTCGTGATCTGACCGAAGTCCTGGCAGGATCCCTCCCATGGCAGCGGGGAGGATAGACTATAGAGGCAAAGTCACAAGCAGGGAGGCCTGGGAGGCCTGCGCTGGTCCGAGCCAGATGCTGTTCATGGAGGTGGTGAGAACAGGTCTACGCATATTTTGTAGGCTATGATTTTCACCTTGTCCCGTGTCCTCAGTCACAGACGCCCATTCTCAGAGCCTAAGTGAGTTTGGGGGTTGGGGACCATTGGGCCCCTGTGGGTGGCGGGTCAGGGTGTTGGTAACCCCTCCACCCCAGGGCAGACCATGGGGCCGGGCACCCACTGGGCATAGTCCCCAGGGCACAGGGCAGGTGTGTGTGTGTGTGTGTTTGGTGGGGTGAGGGGGGGACAGAGAGATCCTAGAGCCTGAATTGCTGGGCTTTTCCCCACTGCCCGGTTTAAACTTGCTGCGGTGGATTCCCTTTTTAAGTCGGTGGAAGATTGATGATTTCATTATTTGTGGCACTCGGCAATAAATCTGGGAGTTTTCGGCTAAAGCGAGCACTTTCCCCGAGTTGCGTCTCGGGCGGACTGTTATTCATCACGTCCAATCGCTCGTTCACCTTGGTCAGCCCTGGCCTGGGGAGAGGGGCGGCTCCTCACAGACCTGACAACTTTTCCTCCTTAGGGGCTGGGGGAGGGGACCGCACAGGAAGGGACAGGGCTGGGGAGGGCGGTGGGGGCTCGAGGCAGCCTGGAGCCAGTAGCCCCAACAAAGGCCAGAGAATGAGCCAGAAGGGGGATTACAGGAGAAGCCTCGGGGCCTCAAAGCCCGGCCCACTGCCAAGAAAATCTCCCGTGGCGGGGAGGGGGTAACGCCGCGAAGAGAGGAAGAGAAACCGCCGAAGAGTTCTCTGCCAAGGGAGTGTCGGAGATTTCAATTCAAGATGAAATGTGTTCTTGTTTGTGTACAACTCATTTCCCTCCCAAATGGAGGGTTTTGTCTATCACTCGGGTGTTTCAATAGCAACCGTGTAATTAAGGTAGCATGTGCCTCTTTAGTTTGCAAAGCAGGCTGTTTGCGTTAACATGTTGGGGAAGCAAACATGGCTGGGATTGGATCCTGGGTCTGAGGAGGAAAACAACAACAACAACAACAAAGAAAAGAAGAAAACACCTCCACGTTAGAGATTTGGCTGCCTCGGGATGACGTCATCTGGAAATGAGAGTAGGACCATTCCCTCTGAATGAAGAGCCCCCAGCCTCCAGGTCCTTCCTAGCTGGGGAGCCGTGAGAAGGAAAATTCAAACCGTGTCCAGAGAGTCTGGAAACCGGAGTCGCAAATTCACGCGTCTCCAGGGCCGGGCGGGAGGGTGTGTGAGGGTGGAGGGTGGGCTGTGTTTTTTCACACGAGGGCATTTTGTTTGCATTGTAAATACATGGGTAAGTACTTCAATTCCTCTCACACACAAAAAAAATGTGCTCACGTTTTTCCTGAACCATATGGGTCTCTTAAATTAACTTTTCTTTTTTTTTTTGCTTTTAATACAGAGATGGTAAATTACGTTTCTACTGCAGCATAACAAACTTCCACTAATTAAATGGCCTGAAACAATACCCATCTATTACTTCCCAGTTCTGTAAGTCAGAAGTCCAGTGTTATGTAGCTGGGTTCTCTGTCAAGGGCTTAACAGCTAAAAGGATACCCTAGGTATCCGCAGAGGCCGTGGTTCTCATCGGGAACCTAGGGTTCCCGGGTCAGGTCAAGGTCATGGCGGGTCAAGTCCTCATGCTTCGAATCTCTGTACCTTAGTCGTCTGTTTTTCAGGGCTCATGTGATTCTGGGGGGCCCGCCTGGATACTCGGGGACCATCTCCCTATTTTAACGTCAGCTGATTAGTAATCTTCACTACACCTGTAAAGTCCCTTTTCCATGCAGTGTGATGCAATAATGGAAGTCACATCAGATGGTGGAGATTCCGGGGGCCACCCCGATGTAGACATGATAAAACAAGGTGATTCAAGAGGGCAAAAGATCTGAACCGACATTTCCACCAAAAAGATGCATGAATGGCAACTAAGCACATGAAAAGATGCCTTGACCCCTCTGTAGACGAGAAGCCAAATCCCCAGGCGATACCACTGTGCACCCGACAGTATTGCTGAAACTAGAAAGGTCGACAAGACCAAGTGTTGGCAAGTGTTTGGAAGAACGGCACACTCCTGCGTTACTGGCGGCAGTTCAAATAGCACGGCCACTTTGCGAAAATGGTTTTACAGCTTCTGATAACGCTAGACATACAATTACCCTTTGACCTGGTGATCTCGCTTCTCAGTATTTATCCCAAAGAAATGAAAACGATTTGTAATGATTACAAGTCGTTGGTACGGGGCGGGGGGCGGGATGAAGGGGACTGCAACGGAGCAGGAAGGAGCCTTCTGGGGGTGATGGATCGTTCTATACCATGACTTCTTTGATGGTTCCATCACTTGTCAAAACTCGTCACATTGTTCACTTAAAACTGGTGTTTTTCAGGGCGCCTGGGTGGCTCAGTCGGCTGGGCGTCCGACTTCGGCTCAGGTCATGATCTCACGGTTCGTGGGTTCGAGAGCCCCGAGTCGGGCTCTGTGCTGACAGCTCGGAGCCTGGAACCTGCTTCAGATTCTGTGTCCCCCTCCCTCTCCGCCCCACCCCTGCTTGTGCTCTGTCTCTGTCTCTCTCTCTCGAAAATAAAAAAACATCAAAAAAAATTAAAAAAAAAAAACTGGTGAGTTTCACTGCATGCAAATTCTCTCCCAATAAAGCTTATTTTTAAAAGCAACTTTATATCATCACCGTTAATGGAAAATCAGTGTTACCTGCCAGAGGAGCAGGTGACCATGAAAAGAAATACAATGTTTAAAAAGCATATGAAAAGAGATCCCAACTTTGAGACCCTCTGCTCAGAGTCTCAAAAGCCTTCAAAGTGTTGGTCGGAACTGGAATGTCATCTAAGGCACAGGTCTTCTAAGCTCAAGTGTTGGCAGAATCAATTTTCTTATAGTTGCAGAAGTCATGGCAGCTTACCTTATCAATGCCAGCAGGAAAGCATCTCTCTGGGTTTTAATTTCTCCCTCCAGGGAGGTCCAGGGCTCTCTTTTAAATGGCTCACCAGATTAGGTCAGGCCCACCTAGGAAAATCTCTCTTTTGATTAATTCCGGCTCAACTGATTAGGGACCTTAATCACACCCGCAAAAGCCCTCTGCCTTTGCCATAAAACATAATGTAGGCTTGGGAGTGAAAGCCCCCTGTATGTACAAGTCCCACCCACTCTCAGGGGGAGGATGTTATACACCCGGGGGCGGAAATCTCAGGCGCCATCTTAGAATTTTGCCCACCACACAGGCTTTTGGTTTAAAAGGATTTCTTTGTCAGGAACTCTGTCTGTCTTCCCCTCTTACTGCCATCTTTGTTTGTCAGCGTTTTATTTATCCTCAGAGGCCTGGCTCGGATTCCCTTCTCCTACGCCACCTTCTCTATGTCTCAGGCAGGTAAAGATTTGGGGTCACCTTCTTTTGCCCGAGTCCAGGTGGTTTGGTGTTTGTCAGCATCGAATGTATAGACACACGCGTGTGCACCCATGGGAATGGATGGTACACGGTGCCTGTCGTGGACACTTTCCTCTCTCTTCCCTCCCCCTCACGTCTGTGTCTCCATCAACACAGAGCCTGCACTAAAAAACAAGACAAAGCAGGACTAGCCTATGTGCTTCCATGTTTTTCTTTCTACTCGTGTAATCCCATAATCCTACAAAGTGCATCACACACACACACGCACACACACACACGCACAGAGGTACAAGGGCATTTTGGGGGGGGAGAGCCATTGTTTTACAAAAATGGTACCGTATAATGCATTTTTCTGCATCCCGCTGTTCTTAATACTTTGTAGAAACACCTTTGAGCCCTCCTGTGTAGCTCTAAATTTAATTCTTTACAGAGGCTGTGCAATATGCTACGTGTTGGATATATTTGCGAAGTTCCCAGAAATGCGGATCTGTTTTGCTTCTGGTTCTGTGCCACTGGAACAATGCCACAGTACATGTTCCTGTACGCACGGGCACAGGCAGGATAGATTTCCAGCAGCTCAAGAGCTGGGTGTATACACAGGGCGTTTGCACTTTTTAAATCTTATTAAATGTTGCCAGATTACCTTCAGAAACGACGGTACGGTTCCACATTTCTACCAGACTGTGGGAGAGTACGCTTTCCCCAGAGCCCAGCCAACAACGGGATTTATAGCCCTTTTAAATTTTTGCCAGTCTTACAGGGATAGGTCATAACTCAGAGTTGAATGGGAAATTTTCTGACTACTGGTGAATTCAAACATTTTTTCCTTCCTTTCTTTCCTTCTCTCGGCTGTTTTCTTTTATTCTTTTGTTTTCTCTCTTTCTTTTCTTTCTTTGTTTTCTTTCCTTTATTTTCCTTGTTGGGATTTCTCTTTGGGGAGTGGTCTCCTTATAACCTTTGCTCCTTTTTCTGGTTACTTTCCAAGAACATTTGGTATACTCTAGAAGTTAACCCTTTCTCTATCATTTGCTTTACCAATAATTTTACAGACTTCTAGTTTCTATGTAGATTTCCTTGATGTAATCTTATGACGTGCAAAATTTTAATGTTAAAATGTCTTTTTTTCTTTGATTCCTAGAATTCCTGTTCTCGATTTGTGAGTTCTCCCAACTGCTATATTGTATTTGTATTATCCTAGATTTTCTTATAAAGTTTTAATTGCATTTTTTATAATTAAGTCTTTTTTTTTTTCATTTGAGGGGGGAGGAGACTGTGAGTGGGGGAGAGGGGCAGAAGGAAAGAAAGAGAGAGAATCCCAAGGAGGCTCCATGCTCAATGTGGAGCCAGACTTGGGGCTCGATCTCATGACCCTGGGATCATGACCTGAGCTGAAATCAAGAAATGGACACTCAACTGACTGAGTCACCCAGGAGCCCCTGTAATTAAGTATTTTTTAAAGTTTATTTATTTACTCTAAGAGCACGTGTGAGAGAAAGCTGGGAAGGGGCAGAAAAAGGGAGAGAGAGAGAATCCCCAGCAGGCTCCACGCTGCCAGCACGGAGCCCGAAATGGGGCTCAAACTCACGAACCATGAAATCATGACCTGAGCCAAAATCAAGAGTCAGACACTTAACCAACTGAGCCACCCAGAGGCCCCTATAATTAAGTCTTAATAAGGCACCAGAATTTAATTTTTCATAAGGCATGGGATGGAATCCATTTTAACTTTAATTTTCCTATAAATCCTTAACCTGTGGTGCTGGCATCATTTGTTACACAGCTCATTCTCGGCCAAGTGAATGGAACCAGACTTTTTTTTTTTAACGTTTATTTATTTTTGAGACAGAGAGAGACAGAGCATGAACGGGGGAGGGTCAGAGAGAGAGGGAGACACAGAATCCGAAACAGGCTCCAGGCTCTGAGCGGTCAGCACAGAGCCCGACGTGGGGCTCGGACTCACGGACCGTGAGATCGTGACCTGAGCCGAAGTCGGACGCTTAACCGACTGAGCCACCCAGGCGCCCCTAAACCAGACTTCTTATCTTACGTTACTCCGTAGTTTCTTGGGGGCTCTGCCAGGGAAGCCGGGCTTTCCAGAACCTTGCGTTTAGTTTTGTCGACAAGATGGTAAATCTTGGGTGTGAATTTCTGTTTTCTCTTTGACCAGCTTGCATACACAGAGCAAAGCGGAACGCCTCTGGTTTGTTTGGGTGTCCGTTCATCTAATGTTCGCTGGCCTCTATTATGTTCTAGGCTGGAGAATAATGTCCATTCTCTAGTCTCCGTGTTTTTCTTTTGGTCGAAAAGGAGATAGAGGACAAGCACAGGAGGTCCTCGTCCACCAGAGAAAATGTCCCTCTAAATGAATGTACCGAAGACGGGGACTCCACTGCTCCAAATAAAGAGGACAGATCTGGTGGAAACATGTTTGAGACTCTAACTTCAAAAGCCAAGATTGGGGTGCCTGGGTGGCTCAGTTGGTTGGGCATCTGGCTTTGGCCCAGTTCATGATCTCACAGCTGGTGAGTTCGAGCCCCGCGTCGGGCTCTGCGCTGACAGCTTAGAGCCCGGAGCCTGCTTCGGATTCTGTGTCTCCCTCTCTCTCTGCCCTCCCTGACTCGTGCTCTGTCTCTGTCCCTTAAAAATGAATACATGTTGGGCACCTGGGTGGCTCAGTCAGTTAAGCCTCTGACTTTGGCTCAGGTCATGATCTCATGGTTCACGAGTTCAAGCCCCGCGTCGGGCTCTGGGCTGACAGCTTAGAGCCCGGAGCCTCCTTCGGCCTCTGTGTCTCCCTCTCTCTCTGCCCCTCCTTAGCTCAAGCTCTGTCTTTCTCTGCTTCCAAAATAAATAAACGTTGAAAAGAAAAGCCCAAGTGGAAAGTTTTAAAGGAAGTGTGTTTTCTTACGTTTAACAGAAGTGATGCTTCACTTGCAACGACGCACTGATACTTACAACAGAGAATGGAGAGAGTATTGATTTGGGGGTGTCGTTTTCCTCTAACCCTCCTCCACCTTATACTTAATGTCCACAGTTCAAGCAAAGGAAGTTTTGTTTTGGAAAATATCTCAGGGCTCGTCGATTTCCCCCAAAGGATTCTGCATTCTTTCAGAGACAAATAGTTCTCTTTGAAAGCACCCGTCAGCCAGGCTGATGATCACTCGGTCTCCCAGCCCTGCCTTCAGGCGTCAATTGGCTTTGTGAGCTGTTCTCACCGACATCAATTTTATGAAAGTCATGAAAGGCTGGAGCTGTCGCAAGGTGTGTTGTTGTTTTTCTTTTTTCACTTTGCACTCTGTTTTCATTTCCTTGGATTATGTGGGCGGGTGTTTATGTGTCATCCACGGGGACACTCGCCTGGGAGGACGTGGGTGGCTGATAGAGGGGAGACAGGTGCTGCTGTGAACCTGCCGGCGTGGATTCTGGGGATGGTCCGTTCATCAGCGGACACTTCCGGACTCTGATGGCCTTGTCGCTCTTTACAACTTTGTAAGAACTCTGGGGACTCAGGTCAAAAGGATCCTATCGATGAGGACTTTTTGCTCGAAATAACTGTAATCTACAAGAGAGGACAGGAATTTCGGTGGAGTGCTGTGGCTGCTCGCAGGAGGCAGATCCTTGTCTAGTTGGGAAGCTCATGGGGAAGTGGTGACGGGGGCTCTTCGGGGTGGCAAGAGCAGGCTAAATGGTCCCTGAGGGATGAGCTGGATTTGCACACGCAGAGGTGCTGGAAGGGCATCCTAGCTAAGAGGAACAGCATAAGCAAATGCACCGAGCCCGCCATCTCCCGGTCTTGCTCTTACCTGGTGGACAGGGCCCAGCGCTCCCTGGCCCCTCCGGCCCCCTCATCTCTTCCGTGCTTCTCGGGGCTCTCCCCCTGCTCCCGCCACACTCGCTCTTCCCGGGACCGGCCTGGTGCTCCCCTGTTGGGTCTTCACCTTTGCTCTGTTCTCCCCCGATCTTTGCCCACGTGTCCGCCGCTGCTCCCTCACCTCCGGGGCACCCGCTCCAACGTCACCTCCTCCGTGGGCTCCTTCTGCCTGCCCCCTCCCTCCACGACCACCCCCACTCCTACTCCACACATCTCCAGGCCACTCACCGCCACGTGACGACTCCGCGCCTTACCGAGGGCCTTATGCTGGATTCCTCCAGAAGCTGACCCCGAGACTGGGTGTGAGTGTAGCGGTTTATCTGGAGGAGACCCAGGGAGCTCTTGCGGGGAAGGGAGACGGGAAGGAGAAGGATCACGGCACCAACCCTGCTGGGCGGTGAGCAGGTGACCACGGCGGGTGCGGGGCTCAGTCCCTCCGGGGTCCCGTGGGAGACGGTGGGGAACAGGCCTCGGGGGGACGTGTGCTCCACCGGCTCCCGTCCGGCCCTTGGCCAGGGCTGCTTTCCGGGACGTCAGCCCGTGACCTGCAGCCGGAGGCCTCAGGGGCAGAGAGAGGCCACCGAGGGGCAAGTGTCAAGGAACGAGGGGGCAGATGGCATCGGCCGGGGGCTGCGCTCACTGTCCTGGGCTGTCACTGCCTGCTGTGTGTCTCCCTCCGTCGAGGCTCCTCCTGGGGCCGGGCCTTGGCCGCTTCCCCGGGGTCTCAGCTGTGTTGGCGCATCTCAGGCCCTCCCGAGACGCCTGCGGAATGAAGGAACGAAGCCTTCGAGACCCTCTCCTGGGCTGCCGAGCTGACGCTTAGTCCTCGAAGAGCCGGGTGCTGCAGCAAATGCTCTGACTCTACCACTCTGCAGACGTCACCCCGATGCCTGCTGGCTCTGAAGCCGCCGCTGCTGCTTGGGGTCAGGTCGGGCGTCAGTGTCAGAGGGGCTCGGGCGGACCGGCTGCGCAAGCCTCCTTTCCTGGCGGGTGCTGGGGTGATGCTTCCTGAGAGATGCCCTTGGATGGCGTTGCCGCTGCGGATCCTGACGGCAGCCGTGGCGGTCATCGTCCCAATTACCCGGCTGTCTCGCTTGATGGGACCACCAGGAGCCCGCAGATCGCTCCCGAGTGTGCCTCTCTAGTGACCATCTTTTTCTGGAACCAGAGCGCCTGGTTTGCTCAGGAGAAGGAAACAACAAATATATGTATTATCCCTCCAATGGAGAAGTTGCAATCATCTGGAAAACATCCGGAGATGGTCCAAATGCCCAAGACCCCATGGACACAGACTCCGGAGCTTTGACTCCATGTTTGAAGGCCAAGGTCCCTTCTGTGCATTTCCGGGCCCAGACCAGGGCTGGGCACAAGGCAGAGCTCAAAGGAGGAGTGTCTGTGCTGACTCCCGGGTGAGGTCAGAGGGGACAGTGCATTGATCAGCTTCCCTCCTTCCGTGAAGAAGAACTCTCTCTCCTAACCACCGATTTCGGTGTCATTATGGACTCGTGGGGCCTTGTTTTTTTTTTCACACCATGTATTCACATGCATTACCCTCATTTTTTCATGTGTCAATATTCCTAGATGTGGCAGTGGGAGCCAAACTGATTTATTCCAGTTTCTGTTTCCTTGATTTGTCCTATCATCCTCTGAGTACTTCTTGGCTTTCTGGTCCAAGATAAAAATCTTAAAAAAAAAAAAAAAAGGCGAAATCATGAAAGACAAAAAGCCTTGTTGTAGCAGCTGAGTTAAAGGCAATGCACAATCGCTTAGAATTAGGGGAAAAAAGCTCTAAATTTGGACTATATTGAACCAGATTTCTGCATCAACATTAAATGTTACAAGGGTAAAAATGGTTTGGACACTTTGTAGAAGAATCGTTTTGTGTTTTTTTTCAGTGACATATATTCTGAAGAGTTTAGGCATGAAATATCATGTTGTTTGCACCATACTCTCTAATGTTTGGGTACAAAAACGGGGGGGGGGCAGGGGGAAATCCTCACATATATTATAAATAATACACATGGAGACTGAAACAGGCCGGTACCGTGTCAGCAGCTGGTGACTGAGATAGAGGAGATGGGGTGAGCGGATGTTCACCATACGGTGCGTTAAGCTTTCCAGTAGCTTTGGCATTTTTCAAACGAGTAAGCTGAGGAGAACAAAACTCAAATCAAGTCAGTCAGACAGAGACGGGAATTGTGGTCAGAGACACGCCCTCGCCCTTCGCCTGCCCTGTAAAACTAGCTCCCATCACGGCTGTCGCTGTGCGACAGGAGGAATCTATACACTGTTTGCTTTTACCAACTAAAGGTTAAATCGAGACAGATTTGAGGAGCACCTGTCTCTCTGTCATTCAGGAGAAGGATAATAAGGCCGAAAAGGAGGGAGGAAAGGAAGGAAAAGAAGGGTG
The DNA here is from genome assembly GCF_024362965.1 of Panthera pardus. Classification (NCBI taxonomy): domain Eukaryota; kingdom Metazoa; phylum Chordata; class Mammalia; order Carnivora; family Felidae; genus Panthera; species Panthera pardus. The sequence goes on along the minus strand of NW_026526821.1, from coordinate 13,459,693 downwards.
AAGAGAAAGAAAGAAGGACGGGAGGCGGGAATTTACAGGTCAACATGACTGAGCGTGTGCTGTATCGGGTACTTTTTTCTATATTATTCATCTGTTTCTAATAACCTTTTTTTAAAAAAATGTTTATTTATTTATTTCTTTTTGAGAGAGAGAGAGAGAGAGGCAGTAAGCAGGGGAGGGGCACAGAAAGAGGGAGAGAAGCCTCAGTACAGAGCCCCACGCCGGGCTCGAACTCCCAAATTGTGAGATCACCACCTGAGCCGAAATCAAGACTCGGATGCCTAAGTGACTGAGCCACCCGGGTGCCCCTCTAACAACAGCCTTAAAAAGACAAGAACCTTGAGGCTTAGAGAGGTCAGACACCTATCTGGTGACCACAAAATAAAAACTGGTCATCTCAGGCAATAATGTCCGGGGAAGGAATATGATGAAGCCAATTAGTCATAAGGAAAGAGGGTGAAAATCTACCTGAACAGGGCTTGTGAACCTTGTGAACGCAGAGGCCGCTTTGTGGCACCGGGCTGGAGTGATGGAACCTGGAAAGCGGCCCACAGCCGCTGCCCGGGCTGAATGCTGACAGGCCCAACAGGTGCACCCACCTTAAAACATCCACAGAGCCTAACTGACCAATGGGCTGCTCACAAGCAGGCGCAGGTACCAAAACAGAGAAGATTCCGTACGTTTCCATCCCCCCTCACCTTCCGCTTTAAACGCGACTCCCATCCACTGCCCGGTGGCGGACAGCCTCTCCTCTGCTGTCTCGCCCCACTGTGCCCTTCGTGTGCTCGGTAAACTTATCCCCCCTTTGTTCTGCCTGCGCCGTTGGCTTCCCCCTGACTGTCACCCCACATCTGGGGGCCCCCATCCGGTTGGGAGAGACGCCACACTGACCATGGTCTACCTGCTTTTCAGAGAGAGCTTGGGAGCGGGAGGGGCTGTGTCCTTGGTGCTGAACCTGGAAAGGCCATCTGGACCTCTCACCTCAGCTCCACCCTGGCCCAGAGGGAGAGTCTAGGGGAGCGGGTTCCCTCCCCCTGTGCCTGGTGCCCCTTGGTAGGAAGCCCCACAGGGAGGGGAGCCCCGGGGGCGTGGCCTGCGGGGTGAGGCCTGAGGGGGTGGGCGGGGCTGGTGCGGGTGCAGCTCTGACCCTGGCCTGAGCTCCCCAGGGATCCACAGCCCTCCCCCTGCCTTCCCACTGGCAGAAACTAAGGGACTTCCTCCTCCATCTGAAGTGGTCCTCAGCCTCTCGGCTGGCACGCAGGCTCCCGCCTTGTGCGGCTGGCTGGCGTGTGAAAATTCGGGGATTCTAGTCGGGGTGAGCGGTGGGGCATGGCCCCCCCCTCCCCTGCCCGCCCCCCTGCAGGCCCCGCAGCCCGGGCAGGAAAGGACACTCTTGCTGAGATGCCTTCTGATTGCGCTCGCTCGTAGAGATTAAGCAAATTAGCCAATTAAGGCATCTCCACTAACTACGCTCCACATTCAGGCAGTTGGCTGTTTACTTGCCACGCGGACAAAGAAACTAAAAAAAGGAACCAAATCAACATCTCGGAAAGGAAAAATATCTTTGATGAACGAATTAAAACGCAAGATTTCTTGATTTATTGAAAGCAGCTGAAATGATTGTCACTGCAGGGTCGAGGGCCAGGTGCCCTTCCCAGACCTGTTTCTGTCCTTCCCGCAGGAAGGTGCTGGGGAGAGGAGGGGTCTCAGCAGAGCAGTTTCGGGGCTCACGACCCCTGCCCCGGGGAAAGTTGGGGTCTGGACACGGAAGGCGAGCCCAACTCTGATGACAGGATTTCCACCCCAAGGTCAGGGCTGTGCCAGAGATGTGACCGCAGGGGCTGCTGGTCAACCCGGGCTCTAGGGGAAAATCGCCCTGGTTTGTAGCAGTTGCTGGTTTCCGAGGGGTGAATCCTTCTGCCGGCTGATTCCCAGCGACCAGGTGGTGAAATTCCTGAACATTCCGCAGCAGGCTGTGAGAGCTGGCCGTCCTCTGCGACGCATGGGTGTGAGTGACCAGGCGGGTCCCCTCCAGGGGTCTCACGGCAGATGACAGGGTGGGGGCACCAGGTGGCCCTGGTGGGCTGGCACACCTCACCACATGGCCGCGGGCGACCCTCACCCACGAGGTCACAGCCAAGGAGGATCTGGCAGATTTAGACCCTTAACACCAGAGAGGAGAAGCAGAGGAGGGGGCGGGCTGTCCAGGGAAGAACCGACCCCTAGGGACAGGAGAGGCCCTGGGGAGGTTCCAGAGGCCCCGACTCTCCTTTGATCAGCGTGGAAGTCAAACCTGGAGGGAAGGGCAGTGGACGCCCTGCACTTCTATCGCAAATATCACGGAAGCAGTGCTTGATTCTTTTGGATTACTCTGAGAATTAGGGTACATTTCCCGCCATCACCTGGGAGTTGTCACCTATGAGATTAAATTTATTTTTCCATCAAGTTTAGTTTCATTTTTCTAGATAAAGCCTTTGCTCAGAAGAGGTGGTTGAGAACACGAACTCTCCTGCCAGTTGCCAGTGGGGAAAACTTCCTGTGCCTCAGCGTCCCCATGTAAAATGGGAATAATAATAACAATATCTATGGTGTGGAGGATTGACTGCTTTAACATACGTAGAGTACTGAGAACAGATCTGGCCTGCAGTAAATCCCAGGTAAATGTTGGTTAGATACATCACAAATATTTGCTGTGGAACTTTGGTACCCAAATTAACTGGATTTGCCTAAAGTCGCCTTTTTATCTATTTGGATCATCCTCACATAATAAAGACCTCATGTTATTATATGTGGTCCTTGTTGGGAAAGAAAGACACATGGCATCACGAGAGGGGCTTTGGGGACCAGGCCTGGGTCCTGGGACGAGCTGGGGGCTGATGAGAAACATAGCAGAGCCTCCAAGGAGGTGCTGTTTCTTCTGAGACCTGACAGGTGGGCTGCAGGTAACTAGGTGAGGGTTGGGGGTGGGGTGGGGTAGATCCTCCAGGAGGAGGGAACAGCATGTGCAAAGGCCCTCAGGTGCCAGGAGCGTGGTGTGTCTAAGGCCAGAGGAGAGGCCAGTGTGGCCGGGACCAGGGGGACACTGTGAGCAGTGGGTGGTGGGTCTGGTGAGGGGCGGGTCCCGTGGGAGTTTGGGCTCCGTCCTGAGGGCTGAGGGCCCTCTGGAAGGTTTGAAGCCGGGGTATGACTGGGATCACACTGGCCTTTTCGGATGTTCCCATTTGTAAAGGGATCTTTGCTGGTCTGGGCCTCTCGTTTTCCTCCTCGTTGCCCGTCACAGCCTGTTTCCCGGCCAAGAGCCTGGGTGGGACGGTGGACCTCTGTTTTAGGGCCTTGGTCACGTCTCAGATGCTGAGCAAGGAAGCCCGGCGTGGGCGGCAGGGGCCTGGGCTCAGTCAGCAGCGGGGCCTTGTTCTGGGCCAAGTCGGGCGCAGGGCTTCGCGCAGAAGCCTCAGGACGCGTCCGGAGTCACAGGGGCGTTGGGCTCCGGACGGCAGTACCGGCCTGCGGGGCCTTGAGTGGCGAGCACCGCGGGGCCGGGAGTTCGGAGCCCACCCGGCTGCGGTTGGCGCGGGGCCCCGGAGACACGGGCGCATCTCTGGGCCAGCAACCTCAGCGCTCGCGGGTTGTACCCCGCGACATGTGAACATTATGAAAATTCCTCGAGGGGGTAACCCCAGGCCTCTGTGTTCCACCTGCGCCCGCTGAGGGGTGAACGGACGATGTCATTACGAAGCACAAGCAGCCCTGGGAGCAAAGACAGAGAATTAACTGCAAATCGGGGGGGCGGTGAAGTTCCGTCACAGGGTCGTTTATGAATAACGAAGAGGCCAACGTGTGGCTGTGTTTCAACGAGACTCACGCTTGGCCTGTGGCTTCTCCCTGCGTCGCACGGGCGAACCTTTGTTTCCCGGCACGAGGAGGCTCCCAATTAAATCTTATTCGTCCAGAAGGCGAGACGCGTTTGTGTTTTCCCGGGCTCCCGTTGTTACAAAGTTTGCAGTGTTTCCTCTGAAAAATGCTCCTTCTCTGCTCCAAAGAGCTGGATGGTTGGTGGTTCCCTCTTCTACTGTGAGAAGGAAATGCTACAGGTTCTTTGTCAGGTGATCAATTATCCTCCGTGAAGGATCCCTGAAGTCATCGTGTGAAGATCATGGCTTGTGAAAAAGAATAAAATCCCACGTTTACATACTGTTGCATGGCAGAGCGAGTTTCCCTCCCCCTCTGGGTCACAGAGCCCGTCAGTTGTCCGTGTTAATGACCTCTGGCTCCAAGTACGTTCATCTCTGCCTGTCACGTGTGGGGCTTTGCTGTTTATACCGCGTCAGCGTCTCGAAGCCTGTAACGCGCTCCAATTAGCGATGCGTCCTTCCCTCTCCTACGACTCAGTCTAATTGCTCTTCTCCGTGTCCCTCGACAATGAGCACACCATGAGTGTCATTTGTACCTCTGTGTGGAGTAGGAAGGGCTCAGGTTCAAGGTCCCTGGTGGGGAACCGAGGCAGTTTCAAGTTCACGGACATCCTGTGCAATCACCATCAACAACTCGTCAAGGAAACAAGACCTTGGCCCTGTGGGTGAGCAGCAGCCACTTGATGAGCTTGTCGGCATAATCCACGGTCCCTGATCTGTATCGATATGAAATAAGAAGCCGTTTGAGACACGGCCTCCCTGCCGCCTCCCCCTCCCATTCGACACTGACTCAGTCATGTATGAAATTGCGTCTTTGTGTTGGCGAAGCACGAAAGATCCTGTGTACTCAAATTAATATCATGCGAGCAGAGAGTGGAAACAGGTTATTAAATGTCCCCTCATTTGCCCTCCTCCCAGCAGGTGGAAGTAAGAAACCGGAGGCCCGGATGCAAACTATGAATTCAGGTTCAAGTATTCGGGAGAACCAGCACAGGCTGGGGAAGGGAAAGCGGGTCGATGTCCCAGATAACTTGGGTCGGAAGACTTTTATTCAAAGCCTGGCAGTCGGGGCGCCTGGCCGGCTCGGTGTGTGGAGACTCTTGATCTCGGGGGCGTGAGTTCAAGCCCCATGTTGGGTGTGGAGCTTAATTAAAAAACAAAAAAACCAAACCAACTTCCAAGCAGGAAAAACATCCCAGTCATGCAGGCACGGCTTGCAGATTCTGCCAAAGGTTTTGCATCCTGTGTTCTTGTGAATGAGCCTCAACGTTCACGCCAGCATCCAGAGGACCTGTCACAGCACCTCTGACGTTCCTTGACCACAGGCAAGTGTTCAGGTCCCAGCTCTGCCACCACGTGAGGGCTGGGCAGGTCATCTTTCCTCCTGGGCTTCAGTCCCCTCATTTGTAACCGCGCACCCGTCTGACATCCCTTGGTGTTGCCCAGGGCAGGATAAAGGACCCTGCGGGACGGACGAGACCCCGCTTCTGCTGGGGTTCCGAGAAGACAACGTCCATCTCAGGACATCCTGAGATGGGTCCCGGGGAGAGTGACGCCTTGAGGTTGCGAGGGAGTTGTGCGGGGCTCACAGCCTCTGATGGAACAGCAAACCTTCAACTTACCAAAAGTTCCTGTTTGGGGTGGCGGACCCCTCCCTCGCCAACGGGGTGAGTAGGACGCGGTCAGAGCACATGGGATCCCGTGGCCCTGCAGGGAATCAGTTTCCGTGGTGGGAGACAGGTGGGGCTGGAAAAATCGGATGGGGCGTGTAACCTGCGTCTGGTACGAGGTCCTTACGCTCTTTTTCTTTAGTTTCTAATCTCCCTCCTCCAAAAATAAGCTCTGAGGGAAGAAATTCGACGCTTTGTCTCCCCGCTCTATCTCGAGCACTTGAAAGAGCGAGTTAGCCCCCAGTTTGCCTCTATAAGTATCTACGGAATGAACAATGGTGCAAACCAGTGTGGTCACAAAACCACCTTGGCTGGGCAAGAATGACGTGCTTCTTGACACGAGGGTTTGTGGCAAATGCGGAGCCGACCCTCCCGTCTTCCCTCAGCTGCAGCCTCTCACCTCCTCCTGTCTTGCCTCCCGGGGTGGAGGGTGGAGGGATGGTCTTTGTCCTCCTCTCTCCCTGCCTCTCCCCTCTGCTCCCAGCCAGTTCCCTCACCTGGGGAGAGGCTTTCCGGGCTGCCGCCTTTTCTGCAGTCCCTCAGCACATCCCGGTTCTTCCATCGATCCCAGGCCAGTTTTAAAGGGCAACCAGTACCCACAGCCTGAAACCGCCACCACTCGCGAAACGCGTGGACCCGTCCTTCAGGGCTCTTTGGGAGGCTGTCTGCCGGGCCCACGTCCCACACTGGGCAGCAAGGCCTTCCTGGGAGGGGGGATGGGCAGCACACCTCCCGCCCACCCCAGACTGGGGCCGGTCGCCAGGGGGCAGAGGTCACAGCCCAGGCTTGACCTGTGGCCCGCCGGGTGTGTGTGAACAGACGGGAACCCCTCGGAATCGGTTTCTGGATCTATAAAGCGGAAAGAACACCGACTCTCCGGGGCCCGGAGATGCCCCCTTTTCCGTGCTGACGTCCCTCTGACCTCGTGGTGTCGTGTCATCGATGGGGCCCCGGCCATCGCCTCCTAATTGAACTGTCAGTGTTTCCCCGCGTAGTGACATGGGAGCAGTGATGCACCTCATCGCGTGTCTGAGATGCGACGAAGGCAGCGTCGTCTGCCGCTGACCGACTAGGAGGAAGGTCAGGTGTGGCCGCGGGCTCGAGAGAGGCCTGTGCGGATCCCAAAATGCGCGGGCCGTGGGCCGCGGCTCTGCCTGGAGAGCGTCCCTGTCCTCCGGGGGGGACGTGCCTCCTCTCCAGGCCCCAGGACGGGGGCAGGGGGACGGAGTTGATGCTGAGATTCGCTCTCCAGGGGACGGGCTGGAGGGGGGTCCCTGGAAACCCCCGGCCGGGAGCACAGCCCGCTCTGCCCGGAGATCTCCGGGATGGCAGGGGTGAGACCGGGATGGGAGGTCTCCGAGGGCCTGAGCTGACGTTGTAGGACGGGCGAGGGTTTCCTGGGGCCCAGGGCGGGGCGGCCGGTGGAGGCCCGTGCCCACCTCGGGGGGGCACCACTCGCGCCCTGGTGGGAACGCGCCCCCGCAGACGTGCAGAGGGCACCCGCATGACCGCACCTGGGGCCTTGGGGCCGCTCTTCCGGGAAGGGGTGACAGGCCCCCGGAACGTGCTGCTGGGCACACGGCTCGACGGGCCCAAGGCAAGAGGCCACTGCGGTGAAAGGGAACCTGCCGGATGACCCCGTTTCCGAGAAGTGCGGGCAGCCAGACGTGGGCGCGTGTCGTCGGCCGCGTCTACGCAGCGGGGGCCGCGTCGGTGGTTCCTGATCCGGTCGGGCTGCGGGCGGTTTAAGGGAGAGCCCGGCCAGGCGCCTGCGGGCGGTGTTTCAGGGGAGCCGCCGTCTGACCCCCCGGGAACCGACCACAGCGCTGGGGCCGCGGTGAGGACAGAAAGCGGGCAGACGACCGACCGAGGAGTTTGAGCCCAGCGGCCTCAGCCTCTGGTTTGCCACTTTCAGAAACTGTGGCTTTTTTTTTCCCTAAATGAAAATCAGTTTTATTGTAAGAGTTGTAAACATTCGTTGTAAAACTAAATAATCCCGTGAGTGCAGCCCAGCATGGCTTCTGCGGGAATTGAGTCCAGAGAGCTGCCTTTTCCACGAGGAGCCATCACGCGTCCCCTGACCCCGCCTGCCCCTGGAGGGAAGCTGAGAGTCCTGAGTCCGGCATGCAAGGCTCACGGTGGTCCCATCCCAGGTGACGGGTAGGGGACAGGAGCCATTTGTGGCTCCCCGGGACCCACTTCCCCTCTCTGGAGCTGCCCGGCTTCCTTCTGGGAGCCTCCCTCCCCGGGTGGGAGGGTTGAGGGCGATTCCCAGGGACGCCTTCCACCCGGAAAGCAGAGGGGCGACGCCTCCCTCTCCCACCCTGCTGTCCGGGCGCTGGGCCCTGGTCTAGGGCTGGCCTGTCACATGCTGTTTCCTGGGACTTGGTTTTGAGCCAGGGAAGGAAAGGAGGTCGAGTGGAGGGAGGTCACTTCTCCCAGGGCGTGATCCGGGTCCTCCGGTTCCGCGTGTAACATGCCAACTCTTGGCCCCACGGCCCCTGTGGTTCCTGCCTGGTGCCCCGAGCACCCACGGGTCTGTGGGGCTTGAGATCCTGTGGACAAAGCCCGCTGGGCTCACGTCACCCAGGCGGGTCTCCGTCATTCACCGCTGCGGACCTTGTCTGGACCTTGGCCCGCCTGGTGGCGTAGGAGACGATGTCCCTTGGCTCCCACTCGCCTGCTGAGGGAGGAAACCCTAACCCTCTGGTGCCAGCGCTTACCTGGATCCCTTTTTCGAAACTCTGAGATCTTGTCTCGGGGGAGGAAACAAAACAGGGTTTGTGCAAGTGTATAAGGTAACTTCTGGGCAGGGCAGACGCCGGGTCAGAGGGCTCGACCTAGGGGAGAGTGTGCGGCCAGGACCCAGGACGCGTGCAGGAAGTGGCAGGTAGGAGGCGGGGGCCCAGGCTTGGGAAGGCACGTGGTCCCAATCCCAGGTGGCCACCCTGTCCTCCCTGGCCATTTAGCTGCTCAATCTCGGTCTCCTTAGTGCAGTGACATTTGGCACGTTCTTCTTGGCCCTGATTAGGTCAGGTGCCCTGTCCTCATCCGGGCAGCCCTGGACCCGAGCCCGGGTCACACGTGGCTGCTGGAGGTCACCCCTGCGAGTGTGTGGGACCGTCATGTGAGAAGGACGCCAGGTGAGCACGGGCCTCAAGCTTGGCCGCCTCGGAGCCCTCGGGACCGTGCGGGTCTCGGTGACACCCCCTGGTCGTCAATACACACACCTCCCTAGCCGAGGGGCGCAGTGGATTAAGCTGTCCCCCTATCCGAGGGATCTACAAATTACTTTTTAATAAATGGTCTCTTTGGAAAGTGCTCCAGGGAGAAAGATGGCCTCTGGTTCTTACAGCCCCAGCGTGTTTCCCTTTGAGATAAGAACTGATTTGTAACGCTCATCATAAACCATTAATTTTCCTTTCGTGGGAGGAAGTGCGGAAGGATTTCTATGTCACAAACCTATCAAATTATAGGCGGTTGTGAGCAAGAGTTTTCATAAGCAGTGTGTCCGGTTGACGGCCGGGAATATGAGAAGTTTCAACCATAATTAGATTAGCTCCCCTCCCCCTCCCCGCGGAGCTGTTGTGTGTGTGCAGTTGTCCAGGAAGGGCAACTTAAGGGCGGAGCTTAAAGGCGGAACTTAAAGGGCGGAACTTAAGGGCGGAGCTTAAGGCCCCGCTTCACGCAGACATGGTGCAGACAAGCCCGCCTTCCCAAGCCGTGTTGATCTTTGGGTTTCTTGGTCTTCTGTTTCATCAAGGCTCTTTTTCCTTTTTTTTTTTTTTTTTTTTTTTTCTTTTTTTGGCTTCATCGTAATGTGTTGAAATATAAATTCGCCCCTTTAAAGTGAACAATTCAATGGCATGGAAGGTCTCATCTCATCGAAGCGTCCGACGTGTGGTGAGCAGGATTCTCACCAGTGAGCCTGGTGTCACCTCCTCTTGAGTCCGTAAATTTACTGAGATACTATTTCTGTGGTTCTGTGATGTTATGTGACGGAAGGGATTGTGCAAGTTTAGATCGGGTCACTAATTAGTTGGCCTTGTGTTAATCGAAAGGGAGATCACGCAGGTGGACGTGAGTTAATGACTCCAGCCCTTTAAATCTGAGTTTAGGGCTGGGGTGCCTGGGTGGCTCAGTCGGTTGAGCGGCCGACTTCGGCTCGGGTCATGATCTCACGGTCCGTGAGTTCGAGCCCCGCGTGGGGCTCTGTGCTGACAGCTCAGAGCCTGGAGCCTGTTTCGGATTCTGTGTCTCCCTCTCTCTGACCCTCCCCCGTTCATGCTCTGTCTCTCTCTGTCTCAAAAATAAATAAACGTTAAAAAAAAAAAATTAAAAAAAAAAATCTGAGTTTAGGGCTCCGAGACAGAGGATGTTGGAGACTCAGATTCACTGTGTTGTCGTCTTGAAGAGCCTTCAGGTAAGAACTCAACACCTTGATTTCAGCTTTGCGGTACCCGGAGCTGAGAACCTAGTCGTGCTGCACTGAACTTCTGACCTATGGAATTGTGATCCAAAAAATAGGTGTTGTATGGAATGTATGGAGTGTGTGGTAAACTGATGTAGCAGTAGAAAACTAATGCAAGAAACGATCTGGCTTCAGGTATTGCTGTATCCAGGGGCTTAAGAAAAGGTCACCAGGACTCAGTTTCTCTGCATCTCTCAAGTCTAATCCCTTCTACTCAGGTGTCGTTAATGTTTAGGGTCCTTAGTGGGGAGGGGCACTAGCCGCTCCCTTTCTACCCTCCTTCCTCCTTTGCTCACTCTAGTGCCCCCAGGGTTGGGGACAATACAGAAGAAAGAGCCTTTGCCTTTTTCACGCCGGTGATGATGGATGTGTAGCAGGTGAACAAATGCTGCATTTCATTGTGTGGTGCATTTCATTCATTAATTGATTGTTCATTCATTGAATAAATATTTATCAAGCACTAAAATATCACACACTGTTCTCAGCACTCAGGATACAGCTATGAATCCAACAAAACACCTGTTCACATGCAGCTTATGTTTCAATCAAGAGAGACAAATAGGAGCCAAATAACTACGCACATTATTTAGTACCTTAGAGGGTTCCACGTGCTATGGAGAAAGGCGATGGGGGGTTGGGGTGCGGGTCCCTTGACTGCCTTCCCCCAGTTCTCTGCAGCACCCATGCGTCCCTGAGTGCAGACTGCCTAGGGCTTGTGATGGTATTTTCGTATGAACTTCTTACTCTCAACAAGGGGAAGCAGCTGGGAGCTTCTCCATCCTCCACAGGGACTGTCATTTAACTAAACCTGCAGACACCTTGACAAAGGGAAATCAGCTCGGGTAACGTGGCTAAACAAACCCACACAGATTGATTCCAGCACAGGGACACAGAGGCCAAAATTATTTACAGATCCATCTGCCAGCCCATCAATATTTGTTAACAGACAACATCCTGGGGAATAGACGTGCATTCATTCCTTGCCTTCATGAAGATTCCAGCCTAGAAGGGGAGACCAGCCATTCAAAGAATAAATACAAATGATCCTCCAACAATTTGAGAGTGTGCGAAAGGCAGTGAAGGGAAAATTGGATTCTGGGAAAGTCTAGCATTTTTCCTGGGGTCGGGGGACAAGGCCTCGGGCTTAGGGGCTGGGAATGGAGGGAAAGCATATCGAAGGGAAGACAGCAAGGAGGAGTAGGAATTAGCCAGATGACTGCAGGTGAAGGATGGGGAAGAGTGTTTCAGGCAAGGGAACAGCATGTGCCAAAGCCTGGAGATGAGGAGGATATACACTGTGTTCCTGGAACAATGGAACATCCCACAGGCTGGAGGTGAGTGGGGTGAGGAAGGATGGGAGCTGTCTTCCATTGATCTATTTGTCTATTATTCTTGATTACTGTAGGTTTCTAGTACATCTTGGAGTTGAGTAATGCCAGCCCTTCAATTCTGTTCTCTTTCAATACCATATTGGCAATGCTAGGTCTTTTGTCTCCTCCATAAAAACTTCAGAATCGGTTTGTCGATATCCCCAAAATAACCCTGGGATTTTGATTGGGTTTGCATGGAATCTATAGGTCAAGTTGGAAAGAACTGACATCTTAACAATGTTGAGTTGTCTTATCCATGAGCATGAAATATCTCTTCTTGTGTTTAGTTCTTTGATGTCTTTCCTCAGTGTTACAGTTTTTCTTGTATAGACTTGTGGATACTTGTAAGATTTATACCTAATTATTTCATTTATTTTTGGTGCAAATGTAAATGAAATCAAACTTCAAAAAAAAAAATTTTTTTTTAAGTAGGTTTCACGCCCAGCACAGAGCCTGATGTGGGGCTTGAACTCGCGACTGTGAGATAAAGACCTGAGCTGAGGTCGAGTCAGATGCTTCACCAACTGAGCCATCCAGACACCCCCTGGAATTGAATTTTTAATTTTAAATTCCATTTGTTCATTGCTGATATATAGAAACGCGATTGACATTTTAATATTAATCTTATGTCCTGTAATTGCTTATTAGTTGCAACAGGTTTTTTTTTGTTGTTGTTGTTGATTCTTTCAGATTATCTATGTAGACAATCATGTATTTGCAGACAAAGACAGTTCTATTTCCTTTTAAAAATCTGTATATTAATTTCACTTTCTTGTGTTATTGCATTGGCTAGGACTCCTAAATAGGGAGATCTGCAAAGTGCAGCAAGTTCTGAACTGGGCTGAGTCTGTTCTGTTTGAGGAAATGTGATAAGGCCAGTGGGCAGGAACCTGGTGCTAGAGAGGAGGCAGGGCCAGACAGGCTTGGGCACAGTAGGCTGGGGGTGAGTCAGGATGCCCTAGGACAATGGGAAGGTTTTAAAGGATTTTAGGGAGGGGAATAGCGTTTGGAGATACTGAATATTCTGGGAATCTCAGTACATTCATAGTTTGAATGTTAAGAAGATACCAGAAGAAACCAAGTCCCTGCCCGACCCAGAGCCGTCTGGGCCCCAGCAGCCCGTCTGACCAGGAACTCCCCACTCATGTGGAGAAGATCGGTCAGAGGCCAGGGTGTAGACGGGAGCTGCTCTGCGCCAGAGCCCGCACCTGTTCCCTGCTGGGAGGCCTGGGAACCCGGCTCTGGTTCTCGGGCCCCCCAGGTGGGGCCGCCCCGTTAGCGTGTGGGTGTCGCACGTCCCGCCGGCTCCAGACTCTTCCCTTCCCGCCTCTGGCTTCGGGGAGCCTGGGGACACTGGCTCACCTACTGCACATTGTGGCAGGGTGTCCCCCAGCCCCGCGTCCCGCTGGTGCCCTGTCTGCCAACACCTCACCAGATGACCCGGGGCCAGGCCCCGCCGACCCCTTCACCCCAGAGGTGCATCCCAGGGCCCGTTTCGTGGCTCATTCAAAAGGAAGGAGGACTTTTCCTCCCAACACAGCCCGGTGCCTGGACCATTCTGATTAAAGCCACCCAAACCCCAGCAAGCTCTGCGTTCGGCCCCCAACAGAGGTGGCCCACCAGGCCCGAGGGCACATCTGGTCACAGCGAATGAGGCTCGGACGGGGAGGGAGCAGAGCGGGCCTGACTCCCATCATGTGGTGGAGGCCCGATCGACACCCACAAACGGGGATCCAGGCCCCCCTGAAGATGGCTGTTCTGCGCAAATACATCTGAGAAGGGTTTAATTGAATGCTAACGGGGACGTTATTCCTGGAGCAGTTGTTAGCCCCAGGGGACTTCAGCGCCTGACCCTGCTCACACAGTCTCTGTGCACGGGCACGGGTCCCTTCCCTCCCGCCGTCCTGGCCGCTCCCGGTGGAGACCAGTGAGGCCAGCCCGGCCAGCCCTCAGCTCAAAGCAGGGGGACGCAGGGCGTGAGTGGGGGAGTAGGGGCTTGCTGGGGCGGGGGGCAGTTTCAGGAGGGGGAGCATGAGCCACAGCCCTGCGTCGACAGGCCGAGGCCTGCCCAACGCCCCTGCCTGGCCTGTCCACGGGTCCCCGCAGGGCTCCATGGTGGCTCCCACCAGAGGCTCCCACCTGCAGCTCTCCGTGCTCCCCAGGGCTTCGAGGTCCCGCGGTTCCTTGGAGATGCTCCATCATCCCTCCTCGTGCCAGGAAAGACCCTCCTGGGACTGCAGACTCCGAGAGCCTGTCCTGGGTAAAAGTGGTGCCATATTTCCCTGGCCGCTGTGATTGGCCCAGAGATGGGCACATGACGCAAGGCCGGCCAGTGGGAGAGACAGCTGGGACTTTGCTAAGACTGTAGAGAAAGAATCATCCTTTTTGTTGGAGTCACGGAGCTGGAAGGCTAAGTTGCAAAGCTGCTGGTGCCATTTTTCGACCTTATCTCGTGAGTTTTCCTGCGAATGAAGCTAACACACAAGGCAAAGTTAAGAGAGAGAGGGAGAGGGAGGCAGAGAGGGAGAAAAAGGTGGGGCGGGGAAACCACAAGGAAAGCACTTAGAGCTCTAGAAGTAGCTGTACCTCAAACAAGGAGAACGTGTGAACTCAGCTATGGCGGCTAACGTAATGTTTCTTCACTTAAACAGTTTGGATTGGTTTCTGTCTCATGATTTGGAAACCAAAGATCCTGATTGATATCTCCAGGAATTGTAAAGCTTAAAAAAAAAACCTAGATAAGAAGAATTAAGCCATGATTATTATGACTGGCAGAGAAAAAAATGGTCTATAATTATGATTATCTTTTTACTCTGAGACCAAAATAGAAAATATATAGAAAAATAGACCCAAGCAAAGCTTTAGGAAGTTATTTCGTGGAGAAGCAATGGAGAGCAGAGATTTGTCTGGGAACTTCTGTTCAGGGGGCAACGTAGAATCTAGCATGTTCTTCACCACGCTGAGGTGCAGACGATTTCCCATGAGCCTTGGTGTGCAGCCTGGTGACATGGCAGGTGTCACAGCCGTACCCCATGGTGGCCCAGCGAGTCCCACCTCTGCCATGATTAGCGGGATGCCTGCTACCTGACAAAGGACTGTACCTTGAGAATCTCAGCCCCTTCCCTTCCCCCACGGAAGGAACCGCTTTCCTGAGTTGGTCTTTATAATTCCTGTGTTTGTCGTCCCAGTTCCAGCACAAGTGCGTGCCTCACGGATATGTGTACAACGGAGCCGTTACAGACTCAATGTTCGTGTCCTCCCCAAGTTCACGTGTTGAACCCTAAATCCCAGGATGACGGTATTGGGAGTTGGGGGGCCTTTGGGTGATTAGGTCGTGAGGGTGGGGCCCTCGTGAGTGGGATTAGTGCTCTCTTAGGAAGAGACTTGAGAGGGCTCTCTCGTTCTTTCTGCCACGGGAGGACACGGTGACAAAAGAGTTGGGCACGAACCAGGAAGCGGGCGCCCACCGGACACAGAGTCCGCTGGTGCCTTGATTTTGGACTCCCCAGCCTCCAGAACCGTGAGAAATAATGTTCGTTGGTTAAGCCGTGCAGTGGATGGCAGTTTGTTATAGCAGCCAAATAGACCAAATACAATTGCATTTAGTTTTAGGACATTGATATTAGGAATTCTACCGTGTGGATGTTTCTGGGTTCTCACTTGCTGTGGGCATCTATCAGGTGTCCATTTTGGCTCGCCATTCTCTCCCTGAGATTCATCCACATTGGCTTTTACTGTAGTCTGGTTTGCTCATTTTTCATGCCTGCGTGATGTTCTTTCATTGTATGATGGGAACAGGAGATACGCATCCATTGTCCCCCTGGGGAGCATTTGGGGCCATTATGAACGTCCTTACACATTTCTCTTGTACACGAATGCAAGGTTCTTCTCGCCAGTGGCTTTTCATTTTTTCATTTTATCCCAGATAAGAAATGTCATTTGAGTCATAACCCAACACACACACACACACACACACACACACACTTTCACAGGAATGTATGACAAAGAGCGATTTCACGATACGTTCTTATCCTTATAATGTGTGGCAGTGTTTGGATCTATTTTATTTACTTAAAAAATGCTGGTGTGTTGAAGATTCACCGATTGGAAGCCCTACCCTTCTTGCTTATATACCGAGGAGTGGAATTGCTAGGTCATCAAGTGTGCACGGCACCATAGTAACTAGGAAAAAAAACACAAACAGAAACAAGTGTTTTTCTGGACACGGTGGTAACAGCTTGAGAGGTCTCCTGCTCCCTAATGCCCTGATGCTTGAATTTACAGGGTTTTGAGATTTTTGCCCACCTGGTGGGTGTTACAAGGTTATCTCATTATATTTTTAGTTTGCATTTCCTGAGTGCTACGGAGGTTGGGAATGTTTTCATGTTTTTCTTGGCCATTCATTCACATTTCCTCTTCTGCAGAGAGCTGGCTCAAGTCTCTGCCTGTTTTGTATTGGATAGTTGGCATTTTTGACTTTCCTTTCTTGACAGGATTCTTCATGGAGTCTGGATATTAATCCTGGTGGCTATGTGTGTGCGGAACCCTGGTTCTAATATACCAACATCGGCCTGAGGAAAGCCTCTGTTAGTCTGTTGGATGATGTGGGGGATCCTGAAAATTCTGTGGGGCCGGGCTGGGCCTGGGAGAGAGTGTCCTCAGGGCACCTGGGGTCCTGGGGGCGCCAGAGAGCACCTTCTGTCTTTTCACGGGGAGTTGGTACTCTTTTTTTGTAATTATTATTTTTTTAATTTTTGAGAGAGAGAGAGAGAGAGAGAGAGAGAGTACAAGCAGGGGAGGGGCAGAGAGAGACACACACACACAGAACCCGAAGAAGGCTCCAGGATCTGAGCTGTCAGCACAGAGCCCGACGCGGGGCTCGACCCCACGAACCGTGAGATCGTGACCTGAGCCGAAGTCGGACACTTCACCGACGGAGCCACCCAGGCGCCCCTGAAGTTCGTATTCTTATCTTCATTCTATAGACAGGCCAGTAAGAATCAGAGAGGTTAACCGCTCGCCCAACGTCAGGCATCTAGTAAAGGGCAGAGCCCGCGTTAGGGCTCAGGTCTGTCTTACCCCCAAACTAGTGCTTTTGATGCAACTCTTGTTCGGTTTACAAACGATGAAGCAGGTGCCAGGAAGGTCTAAGTAATCTGCGCAGGCTTATGTGGCTGGTACGTGGCCCTGGGAAGATCCAAACTCGGAGGGACCTAACTCCAAGTGCCCCGTGTCCTCGCTGCCCGTCACCAGTTTCTGGAATCGATGGAGGAGAAAGCCGCAGGGTGGGGATCGTCATCCCAACACAGGCGTGGGAAGAGAGCCCGAAACGCCCACCGGGGCCTCCTGTTGGATGCTCCAGTCCCTCCTTGTGGGAAGGCTCACAGCCTGTTCACCATTGCATAAAACCCCAGCAGCTAGGTTCGGTTTTCTACTCAGAAATTTCCACGACTCCCAAGCTAGGAGCTCCATGCGAATGCTCCCTGTGGAATAATCCAGATGGCCGAGCAAACCAAAGAGACGCCACAACCGCGTTCACGAGAGTAGAGGGAGCCCGATGGTCCTGAGGCCGTTCTGGGCTGACCAGCACTGGACACCCGGTGGTCACAGGATGGCCCCCAGACAAGCCACCGAGGCCGAGGGTGAGGTGCCCTGATCGGTGCGGTCGGGGTCACGTGCCCGGGGCTGGGAGGGAGGCCGCCTCCAAAACACCGGGGCAGAGAGCCAGGCGGGGTGGTTGTCCCAGGGAATCGTGCGCACGTTACCAGCAGAGGTGGGGAGGGGGTGAGGTTTGGAAGGTGTGGAGAGAGGAAGAGGCACAAATGGCCCCTGTGCTCACTTTAACGGTGCATCATAGACACCGGGCACGGCAACATTTCTGTTGAAGTGTGGGATTTAGGGAAGCCAAGTGGGTCATGCTCCTGTGTCAGGCAACCCCACCCCCCGAGGCGACAGCAACTGGCACTTGCAGGCCCTTCGGGCACCGGAAATGTCCGGTGTGACTTTACAAGTCCCCAGCGCGGACGTACAGCTGTTTGTCCCCTGATCGATGCTGACTGAGCGCCTGCTGTGTCGGATCCTGGCGGAGGGCCCGGGGATGGATGAGACCCGAGACTGGCAAGGAGCTGCTGTCCCCCCCGGGGGGTCGATGGAGAAGAGGCAGGTAAGCAGAGAATATCTGAGAGCGACCAGTGCACCGAGGGGAGTAAGCCGCGGGGGCGCGACAGGGGGCTGTCACCTGAGGTCCGGGCTTCCCGGAGGAGGGGGCCCTGGAACGGAGACCCAGAAGAGGGGGGAGCTGCCCAGGGAGGGCCTGTGGGGAGAGGACTCCGGCAGAGGGAGCACGACCAGCAAGGGGCCCCCGGAAACTCTGTGTCGCTTCTGGGGAGCAGCAAACTCTCAGATGTCCCTCTTTCCCGGCTCCTGTCTCTGCGCCTTTGAGCTAGGGCGGCCCTGTGGCAGCCAGATTGGTGGCAGCTCGGCACGAGGGTTCTGCCAGATGATTGGTGTTTCTTAACCCTTCCCTTCAGCAAACGCAGGGGCACAGCTTCTAGAATCCACCCTGTTTGTTTTCAAACACGTTCTTCCAAGGCCCAAAGGTTCGTCCGTCAGTGAAATTTGATTCACAGGTGTGTGCGTTCACTCACTCACTCGAGCATTCCACAAAGACTTAGGAAGTGTCGACGACGTGTCTGACACTGTTCCGGGTGCTGGGAACAGAGCAGTGAAAAACCAGACACGCAGAGCTCCCTGCCCTTGTGGGCCAAGCGTCCTCATGTAGAAAGAGGAACGCTGCCATGAATGGAAATCGGTAAGGGGAGTGGTCTGGCAGGTCTGGCCAGTGCTTTGGTGAGGAATAAAGCAGGGGAGGGAGCCAGGGAGTGTGTGGGATGTGGTGGGGATGTTATTCTACAAGTGGGGTCTGGGAGATTTCCCTGAGAAAGTGACAGGCGAGGGAGCGGCCATGAGACTCTCTGGGGGAGGAGCTTTCCCAGCAGAGGTAATGGCCACGCAAAGGCCCTGGGGTAGGCATGCACCCGGCATTTCCAGGCACAGCCAGGAGGGCGGTGGAGCCAGAGAGGAGGGAGAGAGGGGTAGGGGCCGGGGAGGCAGCAGTGAGCAGGGGGCTGGGTCGGGCACTCATTCCACTGCTGGCTCGGTTGAACTCACTTCTTGAACACGACCCGGCCTCGGCCGTCCCACAGTCCCGTGGCTGCTGACGTGTCCAGTTTGGGCACCTGCGTGGCTGGGCGGCCCGGGGCCCGCTCTGCGCGGGTCTCTCATTTGTGGCGCTTCTCACGTTCACTCCCTCCCGAGTCTGGCCCATTTACGGGCCTCATTACACCCTGGCCCGGAGGACGAGGCCGGCAAGTGGCTCATAAAGCATCTTTTTAAAGGTTAATGGTCACTGGCGAGGGAAGAAAGGGCCACGGAGCACGGATGTTCTCTTTGATGAGGAGGATTTTCAATTAAGTGAAATGAGGGCCACGCCTCCTCACAGGTTCCTGGTCTGATTACCAAGCAGCCAAGGAGGCCTCGGGGTGTCTCGCAGGCCGGGCCGTCAGCCCCGTGTGAGCTCCGAGCGCTGTTACCTAAGCTGCTCCCACGCAAAGGAGAGCGGGTCGGGCGGTCCCAGCCCTGCCGCCTGCTCAGCCCAGGGGAGCCGTGTGCGAGGAGAGAGGGTTCCGGAGAGACCGCGCTCTGGCCAGTGACTGCTGGGACGACAGGGTTGGGTCTGTTCTCGGATTCACTGGCCGCCCCGGCCACGGCAGGTGTGCAGGCACGGGGTTGATCTCAAATACTGGGTCCCGCTCGGTCACCCCGGGGCGAGAAGGAAAATCGCCCCGAGCGCGCTCCGGGCCACACGTCGCCAAACTCCGTCAGCGTTTCCAGGGGACAGAGCTGCACGCGGTGTCTGTGCATTAGTCAGGATGAGTGTTGGCTGCTGCTGTAACAACACGTCCCAAGCCTTGACACGGACACCCAAGGGCTCTTTCTGCTCTCGCCTCAGGCTCACGCGGTGGCAAGGCTCTCCTGGTGAGACCTCCTCTAAGCCACGGCTCAGGGATTCAGGCTCCTTCAACCTCGTGATGTGACCGTGTTCACCTTGAGTGTTCAAGGTCCACCGTGTAAGGGGACGGGAGACGAGGGGCTCGTGCATAGGTTTTAAGGTTCGGTCTGGCCTTGTCTTCTGTCCCTTGTGCTTTTGTTCTCTTAGAACTCAGGCACACGTCCCCAGATTCCCTGCAAGGAGGCTGGAAAATGTCATTGTCCTGCATATCTGGGAAGAGCAAGCGGGCCGGTGAGCAGGTGGCCAGACTCAGTCATACCTGGTGAGATGGGCAGCGATCGGCCCCGGGAAGGAGTTGTTTATTCACCCAACATGCACTGCATTCACTGAGTGGGCTTCATTCTAGGCACTGGGGACACCCAGGGAACATACCAGATGAGGTTCTGGCCTCAGGGAGCCTCTGTTCTCGCGGGGGAGAGACAACCCCCTGATAAACACGAATGTTTGCATAGTGTCAGTTACTGATTAGTGATAAATGCAGGGACAATAAAGGAAGACAAGGGCTGGAGAAGGAGGGGGTGTGTTATTTGACGTACGTGGTCAGGGAGGGGGCTGCTCTGACCTGGTGACACTGAGCAGGGATAGGAAGTGAGGGAGCAGGCCTGGGAATCATCAGGGAGAAGAGTTACCAGGAGGAGGGAACAGAGGTGCCGAGGTGCCGAGGTGCCGAGGCCAGCATGCTTCAGACCGTTCAAAGACAGCGGGGAGGCTGGTGGGGCCGAGTGTGGCCGAAGAAGGCAGCTGGGGGGGGTTGGGGAGGTCGGGGCTGCAAAGAACATTGGTCTCTTGGGGGCGGGTTTCAGGTTCATTCTGAGCTCAGTGGAAAGGTCTGCGGGTGCTAGGACCAGGCAGCACCATGATGGGGTCCTGGGTCAGAGGGGCCCCTCCCGTGAGGCTGGAGACTTTGTTCTCTTGCGCCCTGACCGCCTCGTTTCAGAATCTCTGTGGATTAGTAATTTTTTATAATTTGTTTTTAAATGTTTATTTATTTCGGAGAGAGAGAGAGACACAAAGAGCATAAGCGGGGGAGGGGCAGAGAGAGAGAGAGAGAGAAACAGAATCCAAAGCAGACTCCAGGTTCCGAGCTGTCAGCACAGAGCCTGATGCAGGGCTTGAACCCACAAACCGTGAGATCAGGACCTGAGCCCAAGTCGGGCACTTAACAAACGGAGTCACCCAGGTGCCCCAGTAAATTTTTTTTTTATAAAAAACTTTTTTAATGTTTATTTATTTTGAGAGAGAGAGAAAGAGAATGTGAGCAGGGGAGGCACAGAGAGACAGAGAGAGAGAGAGAGAGAGAGAGAGAGAGAGAGGATCCCAAGCAAGCTCCACACTGTCAGTATAGAGCCCATCGTGGGGCTCGATCCCCTGAATCGTGAGATCATGACTCGAGTCAAAATCAAGAGTCAGACGCTCAACTGGCTGAGCCACCCAGGCGTCCCTGGGGATTAGTAGTTTTTATTCTTTGCAACGCTGAAAGGAACATCTCTTTCCCAAGGCTCTGACTGTGCTCTCACACGGTCTGATAGGTCTTATTTTAATAATGACCCGAAAGGAGAACGTGTATGAAATTCTGGAATTATGCAGGAGGAAACAAGGATTTTGAAGAGAAGCGTAAGCCTCATAAAGGCGAAGGGTGGATTAAAGGATGTGCGGGGCGGAGGAACGTTTCATTCAATAAAACCACACCTCTTGCTGAGTTCATTGCCACAACCTGTCTGGAGGGCAATTTGGCAACACGGGGCGACTACAGCTAAAGGTGCATAACTTCGGGCCCCAGATTCCACGTATAGGAATTTATCCGCGGAAATCGTTAGAAAAATACGCGAAGGTGGATCGCAAAGAATTTTTGTAAGAGGAGAGAAGTATCAAAGCCTCAGTGCCTGGTGGGGTAGGTGGGCCTCAGAGACAGCTACAGGGGGGGAGACAGGCCCAGAGAGCTTAAGCAAGTTACCCAAGGTCACACAGCAGGATGTGGCAGGGCTGGCTGGACTGCGGCCGGGGAGGGGGCTCCAGAGCTGTTCCCCACTGGGCTTTCCCCTCCTCAAAGGGGAATGAGAATGTCTCTGCCCTGGA
The DNA here is from genome assembly GCF_024362965.1 of Panthera pardus. NCBI lineage: Eukaryota > Metazoa > Chordata > Mammalia > Carnivora > Felidae > Panthera > Panthera pardus. Next base: position 13,438,124 of record NW_026526821.1, on the reverse strand, counting down.
GGAACACGGAGATTTCTCTGGGGAGCTGGGGCCGGAGTAGGACAGGGAGGGTCTGAAATGTGGAGTCCTGGGGCCCAGTCCTTGGTGCCTCGAACACACCAGGCTCAGGCAGCAGGACTGTGGTGGCCAAAGTATCCCCAGGTGGCCTCCTCAGCCACCACCTGCTTGGGGTGGGGGTTGGGTCCTTTGCTGCCCCCCCCAATCTGTCCCCTCTGGGCCCTGAACCAGCAGCCAGGCAACATGGCCTCCTGAACACCCGAGACCCTCCCCCCAATGTGGGCCTGGGAAGGAAAACCTGCCTTTATACATGAAATCGGGTTATAAACAAGTCTATCAGGACCCAAAAGGCCATGTCGCAAGCACGGCCAGGAAGACTGTCACCATCAGTGGCACGGAAATGAGGGAGACCAGAGGGACAGTGTCTGTCCAGAGACAAGCAAGACGGAAGCGCGTGGTAGACAAGGGCAGGAGGGCAGAGACCGGCCTGCGGGAGGAAGCGGCCCCCTCGGGGGATCAGAGGGAGCCCTCGGCACGGGGACAGGAGGCATCGCTTACTGTCCTCATTACTGCCGCAGCCACTGTTGATGCCCTGACCTCAGCCACCGTGTCTGCCTCCGGGGCTGCCGTGAGCACGAAGTGAGGTAACCATGCGGGGCCGGTGTGCCGGCTGGGGCAACGTCAGCTGAGCAGAGCCACACGGAAACAGGAGGAATAACTCCCCCTAACGTATGAACAGTCTTGTGCCTGTTTCTCTGGGCCCGGGGGTTGTTTGCAAGCCCTGAGAGCCTGCCCCCGAGGGCGGGGTCACAGGCGGGTCTGGGGTCCCTGGGAAGGGCCGCCGGGCCCAGCTCAGAGCCCGCTGCTTCCTTGGGGGGCCGGGGCCCCACAGATGCCCCAGGGTGGGCTGGGGAGACGCCAGGGCTGGGGTTCTGCCATCCGGTCTGTGCCCCCAACCCCACCAATACCCCGGTTTGGAGGCTGCTGGGCAAACACTGGAGGTCGTGACCTCTCAAGGTCTGCTGGGCACCGCCCTTGTCCCGCCCCTGCCCTCCGGAGAAGAAAGTGGGTCACCTCCCCACCGCTGTGGGATAAAGGGTGTCTAGTCCAACACCATTCATACTGGATGTTTCCGGGCGCAGTTTATCAAGCGGCGGGTTGTGATCATTAGTGGGTATTGAAATCAACGTAGAGGGGGGAGCCCCGTGTTCGAGATCTACAGTCACCGCAACAGAGTAGACTGGGAAATGTCGTGCGTGGCAGGTGCCGAGGGCAGGCAGCGTTTGGGGAAACCCCTGCTCCGTTCTTCTGTAAACAGACGTGTGTCTGTGTGCATGTGAGTGTGTATGTCACGGTGTGAAATCTGATTCTCACTGTGGGTTGCATTAAACAAAAGTTCAAGGGGCACGGGGGTGGCTCAGTCGGTTGAGCATCCAACTCTGGCTCAGGTCATGATCTTGAGGTTCGTGGGTTCGAGCCCCGCGTCGGGCTCTGTGCTGACGGCTCGGAGCCTGGAGCCTGCTTCGGAGTCTGTGTCTCCCTCTCTCTCTGCCTCTCCCCTGCTCGCGCTCCGTCTCTCTCTCAAAAAGTAAACAAACATTACAAAAAAGAGTTCGAAAAACTGTCTCACGGGTTTTGTGAGTCCTATGACCCGACTGGGACGTCACCTTGGGGGCCCAGCAGGTCTGGGCTCTGTTGATTTGGGGAGATTGTAGAGCCTGGGAAATAAAAGTGAGGCAGAACTGCAGGATGGGTCACAGTGAGACAGCTCTAAGGCTGGCATAAGTGATGAGTGCCGGGGCCTGCCTTCCACTGTCTTCCTTGTTGTCACTCGATCCGCACCCCATGTCACTGCTTCCACTGTTTACAGTGCTGAGAAATTAATGCTCCAAGGGGGGACCCCGCACCAGGTCCCATGGGGTTGGGGTAACAGTTCTGATGGGTCTTGGCTGGGATAACCCAGAGGAGCAGGTCTATGCAGTAGGCTCCCCAGCGGGGCAGGCATGGTGGTAACTGGCTAGAGGGAGCACCGCCGCCCCTTCCCAGGATGCTCAGGCCCATCTTCTGACCGGTGCTCCTGGGCTGGGCTTGCAGTCTTGCGGGGCAACGCCTTGTTGCCTCCCAGAGAAACAGGGAGAATGCTGGCTGGCTCTGTCCCTTCCGGGTCTCCCTGCCCCACACCCAGCTGGCGTCGTTTGGGCTCACCCCCCAAATAAACTACTTGACCTTGAGACCTCACCTCGGGGTCTGCTTCTGGGGAAAGCAAAACCAAGACAGAGGGCGGAGGGCTTGCTTCTGGTCTGTGTTACGTTCTGCGCGCCTGATGTGTGCACGTGTGTGTGTGCACGCATGCGTGATGGATGGATTTTTTTCCCCCGCGTTGGGGGATCTGCAGGGCCGAGAAACGGGTGCACACCTGCGTCAAAGCTTTTCCACGGCCAGGCGGGAGGCGGTGGTCCTCCCGTCCTGCACCCCTCACGTGGGGCTGGGGGGCGCAGGGCAGAAGCTGCAAAGTAGAGGAGAGCGGGGAGGGGAGGGAGGGGCGGGGCAGGCAGGCGGGGGGGGGGGCAGAGGAAGGCGGAAAGGGAGGGCTGGCGAATGGGAGGGGGGAGAGAAAGGAGGAGGTGGGTGTCGGCGGAGCCGGGGGTCGGTGGCCGCCTGACACGGAAACTCGAGTGTCCCGTCAGTGACTCCTCGGAGCTTAAGGACCGCGACAGCGTGAAACGCGTCCACCAGGTCTTGGGGGCCGGTTTCCACGTCCCACACTCGGGGCCTGGACACGTGAGTGTGCGGACTGACACACGCGCGCACACGCTCCACGGCCGCACACACTCGGGCACAGACACGGCGGGTCACGTGCCATTCAAACGCCAGGTCGCAGAGCCCCTGTGACCCTGCTGATCGTTACGAGCTTGACAGGACGAGCTTGGGGGCGAGACAGCGTGAAGCAGGACCCGGTAGTAACTGGAGTACAGTTGTTGACGGCGTTCGAAGTGCTTAGCGGGTGTGCGTATTAATCCCAAAGATCCATGGCGTCTGGCGGATCCCGAAGCTTCTTGCCGGTGGCGGGGGTGGGGGTGGGAGGATTGGGGGCGGGGGGCGGGAAGAAAGAAAACTCGCAGGTTTGAGTCCACCTCCCACGCAGTCCCGGAGTCACTGCTGGACGGGGGCGAACGTCCGGGCACAAAACGGGGGAGGAGATCCGAACGCGGGCGCACACGGGGTCTCTCGGGCCCGGTGGTGACCGGGCCCATGGAACACCCAGCTCCAGGACGCAGGACTCCGGGCCCCGTGCTGCTCGCCTCTGGGGGTGGGGCCCGGGGAGCGGCGGGCTGGGGTGAAGGGGGAGGCAGAGAGAGCTGGAGAGAAATGGCCGAATTTGTTCCTCCGTCCGTAGCAGGGTCTCGGACCCCAAGGCCCGGACGGGCCGGCAAGTAGTAAAAGGAGTGAGGACCCCGCCAGCCACCGGCCGCCAGCCAGCACCTCCCCAGGGATTACCCCCGCCAGACACGGTCCAAGCAGGTGCGGATCCGGGCTCGGCCAATGCCCAGCCGAGCCGTGGGTCCTGTTACACTTTCTGTGGTTGCAGGGGGAGCGCCCAGGGAGGCCGAGGAGCTGGCTGGGGTCACAAGGCCGGCCAGGGGCACCTGGACGACGCAGCACAGGAGTCCGGGCGGCAGATCCTGGGCTCGCGCTGGGAGATGATGGCGGGCAGTGGAGACGGCTCACACTGGGAGCACAGGCCCGCCTAGAGGGGCGGCGGGATTTTGCCCACTGGTGGCTACACGAGAGGGTGTGGGCCCAGGGTGCCCCATCTCCTGGGACCTCAGGAGAATCAATCCGAGTCGCAAGTGAAATCTCCAGGTTTTCACACGTTGACCCTGGAGTCCCATGTCTCAAAAAACACCAAGGGGACACACGGCCGTGTCTGCCGGCTCCTTTGGGGCCAGTGTGCCTGTGACCCCAGGAGAGAAACAGTCATTCCAGAATGTCATGACCATCAAGGGTGGGCTGGGCGGCGTGGGGATCACAGGGACAGATGAGGTGAGGGCGTCTCACCCCCCACCCCCCAACCGGGCAGCTTTAGCGGGTCACAAGTTCAGGGGCGACCGCCCACTGAGCTAAAGCTGTGGGGGCCGCAGACTTCAGTGGGGTGACCTCTCCCTCCCAGCCGGGTGGCCGAGGAGGGCATCCTGGGTGGGGGTCGGACACAGGGGTGCGAGGATGTGACCGGACCTGGCCCTGTCCCGACAAGCTCACGGTCCCAGAGCGGACAGTGACCCCCGTCTTCCCAGGGTGGCTCTGGCTGCTGGAAGGTCCGTGGGTGCTGGGCCCGTGTTTCCACGTGGCCTGCACTGGCCGCAGACAGGGCTGGTCCGGGGGCCAGGCCCCTTTTCCCCGCCCCTGCACGAGTCCCCTGACCCCCGGCCTGTAGCCCCTCCCCCGTGCAGAGCCGCAGCCCCTCTGGGCCAGGGCGGAGGCAGGTCGGCACCCTGTTCTGCCCCCTCGTGGGCTGAGCGGCCCCCCCCAGAGGCCGGACGGAGGCCCCACCGTAACCCTCTCCGCACAACGGCCGGCTGTCCCTGCAGGGTCGCTTGTGAAGGATGCCATGTGGCGGGCGCCGGATTTTGGCATCTGACGCGCTCCCATTCGCTCCCTGGGAGCAAAGCGGTCGTCTTCTGCGACCCTGATGGCGAACAACTGGCCGCGGTCCTTCAATTAGCCGGGGACGTGCTGGGCGGTGGCCTCCTGCCGGGCTCGGTAAACGCGCACGAAATCGGCCTGCCCGCGCTGCGCCTCCCTGCCGCCCGCGGGGCTCCGCTGAGGCCGAGGAGCCCCGGCCCCGATCTGGCTCCCGAGTCTGAGAACAGCCTCCGGGAGAAAACGCCGACCGGCCAGGATTCCTGGCGGCCGCTCAATCCGGCAAATCATTTCTTGCAAATTGCTTCTTAAGACCGAAATCTGGGCAGGACTCCGCAAGTTCTCGGGCGTCTGTAATCTGCCGGTGTTTAGCCGCCTGGACACATCCGAGGGCAGGCTGTCATCTGTGGGTGGGGGATGCTTTGGAAACCGTGGCCGCCCTGATCGGCCAGGTGCCTTCTCTGCTCCTTCTCCTCCCTTTTGAAGAGGCAGTTACGGCCAGGGCGGGGGCTGGGCAGGGGCGGGGCGGCAAGCCCCCTGGGGCGCATTCCGGGAGACCCCGTGTCAGGCGGGACGGGAGCGAGTCAAGCGCCATTTCTGTTGGAAAGAACCCCCCCGCGGGTCCCGGGCCCTCCCTGTCCCCAGGGCCACCTGTCTGAGGCTGTGCATGGGCACGGGGTGGGCAGGGGTACAGGACGCGGCTGGAGGGAGGTACGGGGTCACCAGGCGCGGGGCACGGGCAGGGGGGCGGGCGGCTCAGGGTGTTGGGCTCTGCTGCTTCCTGGCCTCCCATGGACCCTCTCTCAGAGCCCCCCCTGCCGCGTCCTGGTGACTCCCTGTGTCTCCCTGTTGGAGCCCCCCGGGTGACACCCCTCCCTGTGTAATCGGCAATTCCAGGAATCCTCTAGGGGTGGGTTGCGGGGAGAGGAGGTGAAACACGGAGGGTAGGGGAGAAGCAGGCAGCAGGGGTATTAATTTTTCTTGAAGAGTTGCCAGGCTGCAGTTAAATTCCTTGTCTATATAAAAACGTGGGCACACACTCCGGGAAAGTGGTGCTTCGATGCCAACTGTGCTTGTCTTTCAATTATACCCTTTGAATGTCAATTTGGACATCTGGTCTCCTCACGGCACTTTTTTTTTTTTTTTTTTAATCGCTTGCAACATGCTGGATTTTTCACCTAGACAGTAATGGTGGACAAACATACTCAGGTCAGACACTGTGCTCACTACAGTAACTCATTCATCTCATAGCAGCCCTATGAAATGGATGCTTATTATCTCCATTCTATAGAGGAGGAAATAGGGACAGAGAGGCTGATTAACCAGCCCAAGGTAGCCCAGCTGGTAAGTGGTAGACCTGGGATTTGAACCTAGGTACCCTGGCACCAGAGTCTGTGTTCTTAAACATTCATTACAAGGCCTCTAATACTTCCAGGATGCAATTTCAGGAACTTTTGTGTGGGGGCAGGAGGAAGGACATTTTCTCCGTGGGTCCCACGGGGCCAGCTGGGAAGGGCGGGGTTGGCTGTAACTCAGATTCCACTCCGATGCCCTCTGTGCCCGGAGTGCCCTTCCTGGCCCCTCCTGTGATGTGCTCCTTCTTCCTCTTCGGGCTGAGGTCGGACGTCCCTTCCTCATTCCGAGTCCCCATCCAAGCCCACCTGCCCGTCCCTTGGCGCTTCAGCCTGTCTTCCCAGCATGCTTCATGCTCCGGGTGTTGCTTTGATTTCTTGCTCACTGGGTGTCTCCCCCAGGGTGCCGGGTCTGTGGGGGTAGGACTGGGGTCGGGGCTGCACCCCGGAGCCTGGAACTGGGACCGGCACAGGGCGGGTGCTCAGGGGTGCCTGTTGTACGAACGCCACGCGCCGGAAGGAATCCCCAACATCGCCCCGTCCACCCTGCTCTCTCGACAGAGGAAATGAAGGCAGGCGGGGGCTGGCGGAGCTGTGGCCCTGACGACCAGGCTGCACTGCCACACGAGCTCATGCCCCGGATGCACGTGACACAGGTCGTTGACCTTGCGACAACAGAGAAGTCGTCTGTCCCGTCCCAGCTCAGCCTCCAGAACCCACGCCATGTGGGTGCCCTAAACCAACAGACCGTGGGACACTGGGAGGAGGGGCCAGGGTGGAAAGGACCCCCTCCCACGTACACACCTGTATGCGGGGGGACAGAACATATACGGGGGGGGGGGGTGGCTAATGCTTACCCATCCTCAGCCAGGACGGGGTTTCCATCCACCCTGTTTCATTTGGCTTTTCTGGAAGAAATCCTGACATTTCTCTCTTCTTCGTCTCCTCCTTCTCCTTCTCCTTCTTCTCCTTCCTCCTCCTCCTCCTTTCTTTTTGGCTCTTTTACTCCGAAGGGGGGTGGGCATGGGCGGTGGTGGAATAATCACCTAGAAGATTTGCTTCCCTTCCGCATCCTGAGCTCGAACCAGGTGGCGCCCTGAGGAAGTGACAGTCAGTTACGCTAGAGAGAAGCGTGGGAGTTTCAGCAGCGTGATTTTCTGGCAAGAGGGGAGCGAGGCGAGTTTGTGCCCAAGGAGTCTTGGTGGGGGAGTCTCTTTCTAAATCCGAACTGAGTTTGCTCATCCTGCCTGTTGCTTTCATTGCAGAGGTGCCTGGAGACGGCGGGACGTTGGGGGAGCCCCATCCCGGGGCAGCAGGTGCCGCAGGATCCTCTGGGTCGGGGTCTTGGGGGGGATGCCTGCGGGACCCAGGCCTGGAGCTCTGGCCTCTCAGCGGGGTGACCTCCGGAGAGGCTCTCGGCCTTGCTGAGTCTCCATTTTCCTCATCTGTGCAAGGAGAAGAACGGTGTCCAGGGTTGTTTGGGAATTACCTAAATTGATGGACACCAGGACCCATCGCAGAGTGCAATTGCTCTATACCTGTAAATTGTTCCAAAAATCTGATGTCAAGTTTCCAGTGCTTGACAGGTTCTGATGTGTGTTTCTAGCCCATATTGCAAAGATAGTTTCCTCTGTGGTCCACAGTGGCACATTACTGTTCGCTAAACTGCACTTTATTCAGATTTCACTAGTTTTTCTGTTCTACAATCCCATTCGGGATCCCATATTGTATACACCGTGCACCTCAAGCTTTTTGGAACATGACCCAAAGTTAGAAATACATTTTACATCCGTAGACAATATACCCCTTTATGTAAATGGAAACACAATACTTTTAGCAACTGGGATATACTCTGGTGTTTTCTATCCTATCCTATCCTATCCTATCCTATCCTATGCTGTTGTTTTCCATTCCATTCCACTGTATTCCATCCCATCCCATCCCATCCCATCCCATCCCATCCCATCCCATCCATTTCTATTCCAACATAAAAATACCCTTGAAATCGAACCCACAAATGGGCCACTCCCTACCTGTGTTTAAAAACTCATCTTGCAGAAAGACGTCCTCTCTCATTGCTTTTGCCACAGTGAGTAATAATTCTGTTTATCTCCTGGACCCACTGTGAGCTCCTGGCCCCGTGGGATGGTGTCTTCATTCTTCCTCGGACTCTGACACGGGGCACTGCCCTTGCCGTGTGGAATCTGTAAATGCCCACCACCTGGATGGCACAATGCAGAGACCCCTTTTTTCTGTTTGCTTATATTTTGTCATGACTGTCTATTTTTGCAGGGCTGGATGCTCCCCGAGTAGCCTCCACTTTCTCTGGAGATGTGGCTGGTTGGTAATGGAATGTCTGCAGGCCCCAGAGCTCAGAAGTAACCAGCCTGGCACACTTGTAAAGAGCTTTGCCCAGGCAATGGTGCAAGGGAAGGGTACTCCCCCCACCGAGGTTCTAAAGGCATTTGAAGAGTTAGATCTGCAGGCAAACCCAGTGCCTGGAAATGAGTGGGGTGGTTTCAGTGACAATGATCAGGGTAAAGATAAATGTCCTTCAATGCCTGGGACAGTCCCTTGCAATGGATCGCCTTGCACAAAACGCCAATAATGTCCCCTGTTGATGTACTTTGCCAAGACCGGACTGAGACTGGAAATAGGAAGGATGATGGGAGTCTGTTTCGTCCCCTGCAGGCTTTCCTTCTCTCCAAATATCAGTCAGTAAGCGTTAAGCTGGGGGAGGTCGTCCCTGGGACAAGTGGTGGGCACATTTAAGAGAAGCGCCTGGCCCTGGACGGCCAGGTTAGGCTGCAGGAGTGGTGAGTCTCGATGGGTCCGGGCTCCCCGGGTCCCCAGGCGATGGAATGCCCTGCAGGCTCTAGTACGGCGAGGAGAGGGAGCCACGGTCCTTCTGGGTAAAGAGAGGGAGCCACGGTCCTTCTGGGTAAATCCTCTGCAGCCACACCCCTGCGCGCCCTTCTAATCCCTGCCCCACAAGGAACCCTTCCCCCTCCCTGCACACACACGTGGGGCACAGGCTTTCTGGGAGCGTGTCCCTGGGAATGGGGGACTAAAACTCCCTCTGCCGCCCCTGTGAGGGTGGGTCCATCCACTCCCCACCAGACGTCTGTGATCCGCCAAGCATCAGGGGCCCAGTGGCTCGGGCAAACGCCCTGGGTCCCCCTCGGTTCGGTCTCTCGCCCCACCCCAGCCCATCAGCACGGCTGCCTCCCTGGATGTGCCTCCAGAGGTCACCTTGCGTGGATCTCTTTCCTTCGTCTCCCTGCTTCGCTCGGGCACCAGCCACCCTCGCTTTGCCGCCCCACCCGTTTCTCAACCTCTGTTCTGGCCCCACACGGCAGCCAGAAGGATCCTGGAAGAGAATAAATCAGACCACGTTTCTGCGCTCCTCACATCCCTTGCCTGTGGCTCCCGTCACGTGCACGTTGAAATCCGTCACTCAGCCGGAGAGACACCTCCTCCATGAGGCCTTCCAGGATTACCTCGCCTACAGAGGTCTCCATCGCCTCTTCCCTGGGCGTCACGCCCGCCCTAGTTTATCCTCTTAATGGTACAGATAATCACCTTTAATTATCATGTCTGTCCGTTACCCGAATCAAATGTCAACCCTGGGAGGATAGGGACAGCGTCTGCCTCGTTCAGTTTTGGCCTGCGGACCTCAAACAGGGTTCAGCGGCCATTTGGTGACTGAGGAGTAATAATAATCAAAGTGTCCTCAGTGCAGGCTACGCACCAGTACCGTCGAAAGCTGTTCATGTACCCAACTCCTTTCATTCTATCATATTCCGTGAGAGAGGCTGCTGTCCCTGTCTCCAGTCTAGATAATGAAACGGAGTCACTGGGAAGTAAAGTGACTTGCCCAAGGGCGCCCTCCTGGGACTTGAACTTGCCCAGACTGAATTTAGAATCTTGGTGCTCGGCCGCCTCGCGCGCCACGGGGATGGACGGAACGTCAGCGGTCCCGGAGCCGTGATTCTAGAAGGCACACACGTTCAAGTGGTGGGGAGAGACAAATCGGTAAAAGCGAGAGATGGCAGCACGCGATGGGGAGCTCCAGGCGTGTGGGAGGGGGGTGTTCCTGTCCTAGGGCTGCTGTCACAGATGATCACAACCTTGGGGGATTAAGACAACACGGATTTTCTTCTCGTAACGGTTCTGGAGGCCAGAGTCCACAGTCAGTTTCACGGGGGCTAAAGTCAAGGTGTCAGCAAGGCTGGGCCCTTCTGGGGACTGGAGGGGAGAGTCCGTTCCCTTAGCCTCTGGCTCTGAGGACCCCTCGCGTTCCTGCGTTCGCCGGCTTGTGGCGCCCTCTCCATCTTCAGGGGACTTCTGCCCCATCCCTGCTTCTGTCGTGACACTTCCTTGGACTCTAAGCCTCCTCTTTCCCCCCTGGTAAGGACCGTCTAAAGACCTTTGTGGTTACACCGGGCCCACCCAGATAATCCCCATAATTTGCCCACCTCAAGAGCCTTCACTGAATCATACCTGCAAAGTCCGTTTTGCTCTGTAAGGTGAAAATTCACAGGTTCTGGGGACTAGGACCTGGGCGTATGTAGGGAGGGGTGTGCTGTTCAGCTGATTGCAGAGGGCGGTTGGCAATTTTAAATAGGTGGTGGGGGAAGGCCTGGCTGAGAAGACAATGTCTGGCAGACGTGGAAGAACCCGAGTGGTGGCCCATGGTGACCTCAGGACAGAGCCTTCAGAGAAAGAACAGTCAGCACAGAGCCTGTGGCCGGCGTGTGGCTGGCATCATCCGGCAAAGGCCGGGAGGTCAGCCTAGCTCGGCTGAGTGGGGGAGGGGGCAACGGTGGGACATGAGGTCACAGAGGCCATGGGGACAGGCCCTCAGGGCCGTGGCAAGGGCCTGGGGTTTTACTCTCAGTAGGTGGGAGCCAGTGGGCTTCTGAGCAGAGGACAGACAGGATCTGATTCGGGTTTTCACAAGCTTTCTCTGGCTGCCAGGTGGAGAACAGTCTGTTGGGCAAGAGTGGAAGAATGAGGCCTGCTGGGGAACTCTGGCAAGAGCCCAGATGAGGGAGGCTGGGGAGAGGCTGCGATGTGCCCCCAGAGTCTCCTTCCAAACCAGATAATCCCGGGCCGGCTGCTGCTGAGAGATCAGGGCCGAGTCCCTCCCCAGGGAACGCTGTTGGCCAAAGGGAGCTGCTTTGCCCAAGGCCACTTTCTTTCCATGGGAGCCATCCATTTCCAAAGACTGGTAAATCCGGGAGTGTAAAGGTTCATCCCCCGTGGCTCAATTTAGTGCGTGTGTGAAGGGCCATGTTAGCTCCAGACCTCCCAGGATTGACTGCAGGGCCCCACCTAGACTGTGTGGGGTCTAGGCGCACACACACACACACACACACGCGGATTTTTCCCAGGGTCTCAGTCTACATAGTTTGTTTAAAAAATGTATTTCAAAATTCCTGGGCCTGTGTGAGGTAGACTGTTTTATCCTTGAAGGTATAGAATGATGGGTAGAGAAGAGGCATTTACGTATTTTTTCGTCCAACACGGGCGCGCCCAGGTTCTTCACGGAGCCTAGGCACCATCACTGCCCGGGGAGACCCCGATTGTACAAGAAAAATGGAACAAACCAGATGCAAAGCAACACAGCCCCTTGTGAACCCCGTCCATGCAGTCGTCCACTTGTGGGTCTGTTCATTCATTTAACAAGTGTTGATCGTGTACCTTTGCTCATATCCCGTCTGGTTTCCAGGACCCAGCAGTGAACAAGACAGATGTGATCCCTCTGTTCTCATGAGGTTCCAGTTTATGAGGATAGACAATATACAGCGACACAAATAAATATACAGAAAATTTCAGACTGTGAGAAATGCAGACTGGAAACAACATGGGGGATGGGATAAAGAATGATGGGGGGTGGGGGGCCACTGGTTCATTTCAGGTGGTCTGGGGGGAGCTTTCTGAGGAGGTGGCGTGTGGACTGAGTCCTAAAGGGTGAGACGGGCTGGCATGGGAGGTCTGAGGGAACAGTGTGCCAGGCAGAGGGAACAGCAGGCGCAGAGACCGAGGGGAGGAAACAGGTCTTGAGAACCGGAGGACTAGAAACGAGGCCAGTGTGTGTGAGTCATAAGGCATGAGAGTGGTTGGAGATGGGGACATGGAAAGACTTCGCAAAGCATCGAGTGGGCCAGAAGGAGAAGGGAATGGTGTTGTCATTGTGAGTTATTACCGCAGTGACAGTGGGCTTTGTGTCCAGCCCTAGATTCCAGAGACGAGGAGGACCTTCCCACCCGTTCACTTCAGGAAGACCATGAACCTTCCCCCCCTTACATCGCCATTGGCTGAATCAGGTCGGCTCTGCTGGCTGCAGACTCGTTCTCTGTTTATCAAAGGCTGTAGCAGGTGCATTAAAACGTATCAGCCCAGCCCCAGGCAGATGGAGGCGACACAGAGAACTTGGAATCAAAAGGAGCTGCTGATCACCGTGACCCCAAGATACACCTGCTTTCTCTTTGTTAAGGAATTAGACACGATACTTTCATCTTTAAAAACAGGTAACTAAAACTCGAACTGTCTACAGAAATGGGACCCGGAGGGAAATCCTGTTTTACAGTTCTGGCATTTGGGGCAGTATTTCCACATTCCCTTTTGTTTGTGTAAAGGGTTAGACCGTGCAAAACTATCTTCCCAGGCACAAGTTCATTTGTCCTCGTTGAAATGTGCGGAAGGTATTTACATGTCACACGTATTTATAATTCTTTTCCAGATCAAAGAAAGAAAGGAAGGAAGGAAGGAAGGAAGGAAGGAAGAAAGGAAGGAAGGAAGGAAGAAAGGAAGGAAGGAAGGAAGGAAGAAAATGCCTGCAAATCCTTGGTCGTACATACTTTCTGGTAAGCACGATGACTCATCTCTGCATTTCGTCTCAGAGTTCAACCTCTCCTTTCTCCGTAACGTATGGTTAACACTACAAACCCGTTCTCCCACCCCTTTCATTCATGAGCATGTGGTGCGGGCATCTGTTACTTTTGTCCACCCAGCATCCTCCTCCTTTCTGGCAGCTGTGCTCCGATTTTATTTGGAGCAAACCATCCCTCCCCTCTTTGATCCACAAGGCTCCAGTTCTAGATTTGGCCTCAGAACCCAGGGGCTTGGCAATAAGAATGTTCTCCCTCTCCACTCCCACCCACACCCTCTTCGGTCAAGGTGGTTCCTGGGTGGCAAATGGAATTCAATGCCAGACTTGGTTGGATTTCCTGGAAAGAATATCTCCCTTTTCTCAGGACTTGTTTCTGTGAGGCCGTGAGGCCGTGAGCCAGGCCACAGAGCAGAGAGATCCCGTTTGTGGGTGAGGTCAATGCGGAGGAAAGCAGCCAAGAACTGGAGAGAAACGGAATCTCGTAGACATTATGAGGACTCTTGGATCCAGCCATGCCTGAAGCCGTTACCCCTGGAGCAGGTTTTCTCAACCTTGCTACCATTGTCAGTTCTGGAATAGATCTTTCTTTGCTGCGGGGGGCTGTCCTGTACCTTGTAGGACATTTAACAACATCCTTGGCCTCTACCCACCAGATAGCACGCTGCACACCCTCCCCCTGCGCCCCCCCCCCCCCCCCCCCCCCCCCGTGACAACGCCAAATGTGTCTGGACATTGCCAAATGGCCTTGGGGCTGTGTGTGCGTAAAATTACCTCCGTTAAGAATCACTACCTGAGACTGCCCATAAGTTATGTAGGTCAATAAATCTCCTTTTTTTGTGCACGCAACACCCCCAGGGTGCCCGGTGCGTTTGCTCCCTGCAGTTGTTACGAAAACAGGATAATGTCTATCGGGCGATTAAAAACAACGTTTTGTCCCGATCGCAACCAGTCCCGAACACATACAGGCTTCAATCACTTGCAAGAAAAAAGAAAGAAAGAAAGAAAAAGACGTGGGGGAGAAAAGAAAAAAATCAGTGACGCAAGTGTTTCCAAATTTCCAAACATCTGGCGTTTTGGAGGCCAAGCATCCAAGAGTTTGGGTTGTTAATTCATGGAGCTACGGCAGACACTTACAAAGCTGACGTCTGTACCAGTCTCAGAGCAGGGCTGGGGAGGACTGTCCTGGTCGCAGCTGAATCTGTCACTCTCGCCTGGAAATCCTCACCTCCCCGGCCCCGTGGGGTCCCCAGTGTGTACACAACGGTGATGGGGGGGGGGATCCTGGCACGTGGAGGTTTCGTCTAGGAAACCCTTGCCCAAGGAATGTTCTAGCACTCAGTTGTTGTCACTTGAAATGATGCCAGAGGCGTGATGCTGGCTGCATCTCAGGTCAAGAGAACCCAACACCGAGAAGGGAAAGGAGGGCAGGTCCCGGGGGAGGTCGGGAGCCGGGACTTTGAGGCAGGAACGCATTTCTGGTGTTTGGGAAGATGGCAGAGAGCTGGGACCTGCTTCAGCCCTTAAGTTCTTCCTTTCCTCTAGGGAAGACCCCCAATTCACACCATCTGTGATGAGGGAAATGTTGGAGGCTCCCCTGGGCTCCTGTCCTTGTCTGGGGCCCCAGGGGGTCACCACTTCCTTGATCTTGAAGTAAATTCGGGACTGGGGCTAAGTTGAGGCAGGTCAGGCACGGACTGGCCTTGGGCACAAGGATTTTGGGGGTGCCCCCAAATCTCCGTAAAAAAAGATAAATATGATTTGAATGCGGTATTTTAAAAACCAGGACGAATGCAAAAAAAGTCTGCAACAAACAAAATATCAGATTTTAAAATAAAGACAGGATCTGTTGTTTTATTGGGAGTTAAAATTAAAAAAATTTTTTTTAAAATGTTTATTCATGTTTGAGAGACAGAGTGCGAGCGGGGGAGGGGCAGAGAGAGAGGGAGACACAGACTCTGAAACAGGCTCCAGGCTCTGAGCTGTCCACACAGAGCCTGACACGGGGCTCGAACTCACGGACCATGAGATCATGACCTGAGCCGAAGTCGGACGCTTAACTGACTGAGCCACCCAGGTGCCCTTACTGGGAGTTATAATTTGAGTTGTATGACTCTAATTTCCTGATTAATTGTAAAACCAATTCTGCTTTTAAGTATTATGATGAGAACCATGGCTTACTAAATAAATAAAAAACCCTAACCAGCCAATTTATATCAGAAACAAATCATGATTTTTTTTTTTCTGAGACAGCTGAACCAGAATTTCACTATATTTTATGATCCGAGCAGATACTATTTTTGAGTCGTTCACTGACTGAAATGCCCAACCGAGTTGGTCAACAGGAACGACCCAAACAATTAAACCCTAGTCTCAGTTGCAAACCTTTTTGGGTTTATAAATTCAGCTCCCCGAGTTCTTAGAGTCATCTTCACTTGCCTGGGTCCCGAAGGATCCGCCTCCTGTGCCATGAGGAGTGTTTCTCAGGTCTGCAGAAACCCAGAGAAGAAAACTCATCTTCTGGTCTGAAGGGAGATGAAAAGCATATTTTAACAGCGCATTTCCAATGCATTCTGTGCCCATCACAGAAGCATCCAAGTACCTACGTCATTTAGAAAGCTGCAGGAGAGCGAATAATGAATGCGGAATATGCGAACGATTCATTTCGCTTTTGAAAAAAATGCAACCCAGCCAGAGAAAGCTTCGCAGAAGATCTGAAGACAAAATAAAGTCACTGCTGTTTGCAAAGTCAAGGCAGTAATGAGATGATTAAGCCAAAACAAACCTGAGATTTAACCTTAACGGGAGTGAACATTTTAATTTTTTAAAAGGTGGAGAAAATGCCATAGAAGGGTGTCTGAGGGTTACGGAAACTGTTAGGAAAACGAGAATTCTGTGCTCTGAGCTGTTCACAGCTCTGTCCCCGGGGTGTGAAATTAGCGACGGAGGCAGATTTCACAGGCACTTCGGGAGCGTGGCGGTGTGGCTGCGGATTTGCGACAGGGGCCTCCCCGCCAAGTCCTGCCCACTGGCAAGCTGCTGTCTCTATTCATGCAAAGCACAGAGAATCCTGAGTGTCTGGAACATTTTGCATTTATATTGAACACAGACTCCCCTTCCGTGGGAGTGAGTCTAGCCCTTGGGTGGAGCGCCCCGGAAGGAAGCGTCGCGAGACGACGTTCTCACCAAAATCCTATTTTTCTCTTGTGAGAAAAACTCCATCCATATGGATTATGCTTGTGGGAAATGCTGGGAAAATGTATATAAAATAGGAATATGGTTAAAAACGTGAAACCTTAAAATATCTCCGAGGGCAGCGAGGTATTCTGAGTCTGAGTTCTGGGTCTGAAACGACGGGTGATGGCGTCCCCGGGACACCGCGGTCTGGAGAGCTGGTTTGGGGAAATTTACTAGAGAAGAGAAACTTGGGGAAACAGTGGATGGGAGGAGGTTGTACTTCCTGATTCTCTTCCCGTGTTTCTGGGTTTCATCCAGGTGGTTATACAGGACAACGGCCCGCAAGTGGAATTATTCCTTGTCCCGCTTTCCACCTTTGTCGCGGTTAGAGGGGCAGATCCGAGCTTCGTGCCAGATAAAGGGATTTTTTCTTAAACTCAGCTAACAGGTCCCAGAATACAGTTGCCCCAAGAGCCGGAGAAAACAATGGCCTCAGGAGAAAGTCTTAGCTGTTTTAGCATCTTTGGAAGCACCTGGGACTGTTATATTGATTCACTTTGGGGAGCATTATATTTTCTAAACGCAACCCGATATCGGTATCGATCGTTAGCAAATCGCTTCCCTTTCAAATGCGGTATTCACCCTTTTATGGCCTCCTTGCTGTTGGCAGGTGTTTGACATCTCCCAGACATGGTTTGAACTTTGAACAGTCTTATGGAAAATTTGAGATCGTGTAAGAACGGGCTCACCGCTCTCCCCCTGACACTGTAACAGGAACTCATACTGATATTGGCTTATTAAGTTACAGAGCATGTGGGTTCCCATCAGTCAACAGGTGAGTCAGCAATCCAAAGAGGTCTCCAAGGACCGGATTCTTTCCATCTTGGCGTTGTCTTCTGAGTGGACTTCTTTCTGCCGGAGGGAGGAGACCCCCCCTGGGGACTGAGGGTCACTTGGGTTCAGAAGAAACAATCAGGCCGAGGAAAGCTTTGGAAGCTTTCTTAAAGGAGCAAGCAGGAAGTTTTCTAGAAAACTCCAGCAAACCCTTTCCGGAATCTCCTTGGCCCCAACTGCATCACATGTGTGTTCTTGACCAAATCACTGCCCAGGAAAATGGCTGGAGTCAGCCCCTCAAAGGCCCGTGGAATGTGAGGGGGACAGGGGCTTCACGAGAAGCAAAGGACCCTTCCTGGGGAGGGTTGGTCGTGGATGCAGTGGGCAGTCAGTGATACCCACCGGCTGCCTAGGAAAACCAGCCTCATCCGCCAGCCTCACTGAAGGAAAACTCTGTTTTCTTCTCCTTACCGCTCGCATCGAACACTTCTTCCCACACCCCCCAATTCTGCAGCACGGCTGGGTGTACCGCAATTCAGTTCAGTTCCGACACTGTCCGCTCTGAGTTAGCGTCAGACCCCACAGGCCAAGGGCTCAGTGCCACAAGGCCACCCCCATTTCAGACGCTAATCACAAGTCCTAGGATGTCACCTGGACTTCTGGCCGACAGGCTGTAATTTGGGGTTCCCGTGGCCACACTTTGTTGGATTTGATAATTTGCTAGAATGGACAGAACTCGGGGAAATACTTCCTTTTGTTTACCAGTTTATTACAAAGGATATAGGAAAGGATACAGGTGAACAGTGAGAGGAAGAGACACATAAGGAAGGGTCTGGAAAGGTCCTGAGTGCGGGCACTTCTGTGCTTGTGGTGTTGGGGTACCCCATCCCCCCGCCTGTGGATGTGTTCACCAGCCCAGATGCTCTCTGAACCCCATAGTTTAGGGATTTTTATGGAGGCTTTATCACATAAGTATGATCTGTTATCAGCTTACGCTGAAAGTTCCAGACTGCTAATCTTGGCTTGGTCTTTCTGGTGACCAGCTGCCATCCAGGAGGCCACCGAGAGTCGCTTCATTAGAACAGAAGACACTCCTATTGCCCAGGAAATTCCAAGGGATTTAGGAGCTCCGTGTCAGGAAGAAGATCAAAGGCCAAATATTAGGACGAACCAGGGAGACCATTTTCACATACCCCTTCTTCCCTAGGGGCTGGCGTCTGATCCTCGAAAGTAATTTCACAGATGTGGAAATAGAGACGCGGAAAAGCGATAACTCATCCAAGTTCCCACAGCCAGTGAGTGACGGAGCTGAGCTTCGAGTCCATGCAGCTTCCCTTGGGACCCCATCCTTCCTCTTCTGCGGGTGGAAGTAACAAGTACCCTGCTGGGGAAATCGAGGGCTGAGTCCTCATATGTCACAGCGGCCTGTTGGCAACCAATGTCCCACGCCGTCAGAGGTAGGTGTGGAGCAAACGTACTTCCCATACATCGATGGCGGGAGTGTTAAATGGTACGGTCACTTTGAAAAACTCCTTGGCCATTTTTTAAAATATAATTTATTGTCAAATTGGCTAACATACAGTGTGTAAAGTGTGATCTTGGTTTTGGGGGTGGGTTCCCGCGATTCATCGCTTACACACAACGCCCAGTGCTCATCCCAACGAACGCCCTCCTCCGGGCCCATCACCCATTTTCCCCTCTCCCCCACCCCCCCATCCACCCTCAGTTTGTTCTCTGTATTTAAGGGTCTCTTATGGAACCGGAAGATATTATGCTGAGTGAAATCAGTCAGAGAAGGACAGATATCATATGTTTTCACTCGTAAGGGGATCCTGAGAAACTTAACAGAAGACCCCGGGGGAGGGGAAGGGGAAAAAATAGTTACAAACAGAGAGGGAGGGAGGCGAACCGTCAGAGACTCTTTGGCCGTTTTAGAAAGTTAAAACGTACATCTGTTCTCTGACTCAGTAATTCTACCCCTAGGTTTGTACACCAAGAGACATGAAAACACATCCGGAAAGGGGAGGAGCAGGGATGCTCAGAGCGGCTCTCGCCGTAATAGCTCTAAACTGGAAACAACTCGAGCGTCCGTCGATAGGAAAACGACTAGTATTCGCAGTGGAATACCACTCAGCAGTGAAAAGGGAGCCACCCTTAAGGCAGGTCACAGCATAGGCATTGTGAATCAGAGGCGTCGCTTTCGGAAGTATCTAAGTTCAGAAGCCACCGAAAAATGGTTGATCCCGGAGGTGGACCAGAGGTCGGGAGCGAGAGACCAAAGACAGATGCTACGTTCTCAGCCTTTCTGTCCTCGTGGTAACTTAGAAAATCACGTATTATTTAGTCTAACAAAACCCAAAGGGTCCGTTTCTTCTCTCTGCCCCATGACTCTCAGGTAACAGTTTCGTTCAGTAACCGGAAGCCCCACTCACTCAAGTTCAGCTTGGATATTTGGAGGAAATAGAGGTCAGATAGATAGAACTGCACGACTCGGGTGACCAGGACTTGGTGGCACTGGCCTGAGAGGGTCTCAGCAGAGGTGGCTTATTCACAGGGAGGGACAAGCTGGGGGCGCCTCAGATGAGAATGGCCTTGAGGGTGAAGCCCCTACGCTCACAGGTCACGCGTACCCCTGAGGGAGGCCCCGCCACCAGCCTTGAAAGAGCCCCAGCCAGGAGCCCGTCAATGAACTAGAAAAGGTAAGTAGAGGAAAGTGTGCCGTCTTACATAAATGAAGGATTCTCTGAGAAGATAGTTGCTCAAGCTGATTGGCACTGGGATTCAAAAATGCAACTGAGGGGCGCCTGGGGGGCTCAGTCGGTTAAGCGGCCGACTTCCGCTCAGGTCATGATCTCGCGGTCCGTGAGTTCGAGCCCCGCGTCGGGCTCTGTGCTGACAGCCTGGAGCCTGTTTCGGATTCTGTGTCTCCCTCTCTCTCTGCCCCTCCCCGGTTCATGCTCTGTCTCTCTCTGTCTCAAAAATAAATAAACGTTAAAAAAAATTATAATTACAGAAATGCAACTGAAAACAACCTTTGCTGAACCAGAAACCTGGAAAGCTCCAGTGAATCTAGAACTTAAAAAAAAAGAGACAAAAAAGAAAAAATTAGGGGTTTGCCACGCGTAGGAATGTGATTTGTTTTACAAAAATTCTACGTAGACAGCTCTTTCCGTACAGGTTCTAAGGCTCGTCTGCAGTCCTTAGCCTGCCCGTCGTCCGGGTCCCAACCACCCCGACTGTGTTCACACGCGCTGGGGGATGGGATCCCCGCCACAAGGTGCCACACACCTGCCACAGGTGAGGAATCCAGGAGATGCTTCTTGTGGGAAGGACGGATGAAAGGTTCCTTTGTCTCGAACTAATTTTTTCCATTTGGTTTTCAAGTGCTATATTATTAATGTTTTAGGTAAACATTCCAGGAAGACTTGGGGAATCTTTTATTGGCTTTTTTTGTTTGTTGTCGGCTTACTTTGTTTTGTTTTGGGGTCAGAACTCTTTGTAAGACACAGGAAACGACTCTGGCTGCCAGAATAGACATGAATCCAGTATTTTTGATGTTTTGATCACCTTGCTTCAGACGTGGCTTTAAGACACGGCTTCTGACAGAGAGACTAGATCGTCCAGGCTTGGGTCAGCGGTCACCCCTCAAGGGAACCCAGTCTGTATCCAACGGTGAAAACTTTGTTCCCCAAAGAGAATTGGAAAGCTGTTATTGGAGAAAGAGAAAAATCTGATGGCAGCGTTCCATGGAAACAGTGGTTCTCAACCCTCATGACTAACTCAACACCTGCCTTTGTGGCAAATATTGTGTAATGCTGCCTCACACCCCGGAAATGAAATTCATGAGTAATGTGACCTACTTATACGCATAATTTAAAAAATTAGAATATTGCCCTAGTCACCGTATCGAGGAGAAATAAAAGGAAATTAACTTATAGGATATTGCTTATAATAAAAATAACAAAACGGTAGAACTATACAAAATTTGAGGATAATAAAAACGCACTTGGGAGCAGCTATAAAGAATCAGTGAGATGTTTGCTTCTGCTGTTGATGAATAAGCGTATTTAAAAGCCGCAAAACAAGGGCGCCTGGTGGCTCAGTCGATTAAGCGTCTGCCTTCAGCTCAGGTCACGATCTCTCAGTCCGTGAGTTCGAGCCACGCATCGGGCTCTCTGCTGGAGAGCCTGGAACCTGCTTCAGATTCTGTGTCTCCCTCTCTCTCTACACACCCCCCCCCCCGCCGCCTCGCACGCTGTCTCTCTCTCTCTGTCTCAAAAATTAGCATTAGAAAATTAAACATAAGTAAAAGCAGCAAGTCAATGAGAAGCCAGCCTGTACAAGACATATTCAAAATGAAAGAACACACGTGGGGCAGACACTGGAGTAAACCCTAGTCAATGCACATGAACAGGCGCGACAAAGTCATTTGTGTTCCCAGGCTGGAGGCTCAGTTGATCGCAAACAGGGCCCGTGCTTAGGGGAATATCCAGAAGGACATTTACAAGCCATGCGGGGCACAGGGGAGGCTGTGGTGGGAGTTGCAGCGTCCCTGGGCTCCTG
This sequence comes from Panthera pardus, assembly GCF_024362965.1. NCBI lineage: Eukaryota > Metazoa > Chordata > Mammalia > Carnivora > Felidae > Panthera > Panthera pardus. The sequence goes on along the minus strand of NW_026526821.1, from coordinate 13,416,665 downwards.
TCCGCTAAATGCCAGTAGCCCGTTGGGTAAAATTGGGAAAGATTTTGCGATGTGGGGGGTGTCTTCACTAGCGCATCGTCCCAGGTGATCTTCCCCTTTGCTTGTCTTAGACTAGGTTTTTTTTTTTACAATCCTGTAAGGATAAAAGTTCATTTATAGCAAACTGATAGTAACGCAAATCATTCCTGTCCATAGAAATGCATGTTATGTCCAGGGGGTGTTTTTAACTGATTTTCTCCGCCGCCCCCACCCCTCCCCCCCATTATGGAGGAAGTCTCTTTTGCATGTATTAATGAAATTCATTTCAACCTTCCTAATGGCCTACAAATGGGTGTGCACTTTGCATTTCTCTTTTTTATTTATTTATTTAAAAAATTTTTTTGGTGGGGGAGGGGCAGAGAGAGACGGAGACGCAGAATCCGAAGCAGGCTCCGGGCTCCGAGCTGTCAGCACAGAGCCCGACGCGGGGCTCGAACCCACAAACTGCGAGATCATGACCTGAGCCGAAGTCGGAGGCTCAACCAACCGAGCCACCCAGGTGCCCCTGGATTTTTCTTTGACTTGGTTTTAAGACTTTTCTGGCTCCTTCATTACCGCGTTCACACCTCTGACACATTCATTGAATATTTGTCTGAGAGTCATAGTTTTACCTTTTTTTGGGAAAATTATTCTCGAACAATCCCAACCCTTGCGTAACCAGAAGTGAGCCCCTCGACCTTTCAGGCTCCCCGTAAGACAATACTACACGCATTGAATCAACTGCGTTAACACACACGCGCACACATCTACGTGCCGAGAAATGACAAACCTAAAGAAACCTGATATTCCCTTATCTCTACCCTGTGGCCGCGTAGCACAATATCTGATTGGATGCTCCATTGCTCTTTACAAACCCTCCGCTGTGGGTCCTTAGGGTTTGAAACCTCTACCTCCAGCTGCGGTCCTCAAGAGCCACGCTTCGTTCACAACCATTTTACTTAATCCACGATCTCAGCTTTTTGGCTCTTGCAGGAGGAAAATCACAACTCGAGATGACCCAGTACCCTTTGGCATTTCTGTGAAAGGGAATTACATCCTGTGTAATTCTAATCTTCTCCGCCACGGTTGTTTCTTTGGTGTCGTGGGGGTAGTTTTAAGCCTCAAAAGGAAAAAGAAGGAGAAAATCCGAGGAGACCACCCCCCAAGTCTGAAATCCTGTTAAACCTTCAGACAAAACCGAACCCACCAGGGCTTGACGACAGGAGCTCACGGGCAGGGCGGAGCGTGGCTGTCGTGCTGCGATTCTGCGGGTTCCTTTGTGAAACCCGGTTCCCTCCATCCGGACGGCGGTGGACAGGGAGGGTTTCCCATTTCCCGGGTCTCCTGGTTGTTGGGCTACGTGGAACGGAAGGGACCACTCTCTGATCTCTGGGTTCAGTGCTCATTTTCATAACCCTAGTCTTTTTTTTTTTATTTTTAATTTTTTTTTAACGTTTATTTATTTTTGAGACAGAGAGAGAGACAGAGCATGAACGGGGGAGGGTCAGAGAGAGAGGGAGACACAGAATCCGAAACAGGCTCCAGGCTCCAAGCTGTCAGCACAGAGCCCAATGCGGGGCTCAAACCCACGGACTGCGAGATCATGACCTGAGCCGAAGTCGGACGCCCAACCGACTGAGCCACCCAGGCGCCCCAACCCTAGTCTTTTTAAGAGCAAGGGACAGAACTCATCACCAAAGACTTGCAGCAGAACACGGAAGGGGCTTGAGGCATGTGCTGTCCCAGAGATGGTGGGGCCAACTTTTGGGCTGAGGACGGTCGCGGAGCAACCAGGGGGAAATCAGAGAAAGGCTTCACAGAAGAAGTGACAGATGCAGAGGGAGGAGTAGGAGCTCACCCAGAGAAGTGGGGACTGAGGGAAAGGCATTTGGGCAGAGGGAACAGTCTATGCAAAGGTATGGAGGCCCTGAGAGCTGTTGCTGACAAGAGAATGTAGGGCATGGCCTGCAAGTGGCGAAATTTTCTGAATGTCAACTCCGCTTCTCATGTCCCCAGGCCTTCCGATCCTGAGTTATCTTTTGAGAGATGCCCAAGCGCAGGGCATGGTGGAGAACGCAGAGAAACACACAGCACATCCCGTCCTCCCGGACCTCTGTGTAGCCAGGCAGGCTCGTAAAGGGGAGCAAGACTGAAGGATCTGTTAGGTGTTCAAGGCATCAGTAGAAGGTCGCTGAGCACGCGTTGTGGATCCGTGCCTGACTCACCGGGTAGGGACAGAGTAGCACAGCTCATTAGATAGTGGCCGGGTCATTCATTCTTTCCTCCGTTCGTGTATTCACAAATATTTATTGGCACTTGCCTTATGCGCCTGGCACAGCTGAGGTGTTTGCGAGAGAGAGGTGAACTTAACTTGGGCCGTCGAAGCCTCTCAAGCTATTCCATTGCCTTCCCCGAGTGTCCTCCTCTTTCCCGTCCTTGACTCTCCCCCTTCCACCTGCTCTGGCCACACAGTGACAGCTTCCCTCTGACGCCGAGTCCCTAAGCCACCCAATTTCCTGTGCCTTATTAAAACGATTAAAACACAAAGTCCGAGCACAGCTGTTATCTTTCTTGCCGATCCGCAGAGAAAAGACACAGGCAGAGAAAAGAAGAACCTAAAACGCTGTGACATTGGATATCGGCCCAGCCCAGCGAGACAAAGGCTGGACGACTCTCCGGTCGGCACGTGACTGTTCACCAGGCGCTCGGTACGGAGACTCTTTGAAACAATGACACCGCGTGGTGGCAGCTGTCATTCACTGAGGCTCTCAGGGGCTGTCTGGTGCTGGGGAGTCAGGAAGGGAATCGCTTATACACAGGGCTTAGGTATATCAGTCAACATTCATTGAGCACTTCCTGTGTACCCGGCACGCTCTAAGCATGCCCAGGTGTTATGTATAATTCTTAGGGAGGGCAGTGTTATCAGTCATGTTTCAGGGGAAACTGAGGCTGATGATGGCGAAGTGTTTGCTCCTTGTCCCACCGCTAGGGAGAGATGGAATTTGGACTTCATTGTAGTGTGTTTACTGCACACACTGTATCCGAAAAGCCCAGGTCTGGAGGAAGAGAGCCGATGATTACGACAACCAGGATTCCGTGCCCCCAGCCCCTTCTTGTACGTGACCGTGGGCCGTGGGGCTGGGCTTTCATTCAGACACTCCCAGTTGGTGGAAAACAGCCTCTGAGATATTTCTCATCATGCTCCACGTTCGGGGCAACACTCTTCCATCTACTGTTGTCTGCTGCTGACTCTCTGGGGTCTGTGTGCACATGCACATGTGTGTGTGCGTGTGTGTGTGTGTGTGTGTGTGTACGTGTATAGTGTGTGCAGAAGCAGCATCTGTGAAGTCACACTGGGCTTGGATCCTGGCTCAGCCACTCCCAGAAACAACCTTGGGAACACTGCTTGAACCCTCGGTGCCTCAGTTTCCTCCTCTGTCACACGGTGACAATCAGCCCCCACCTCATAACGTCCATCGATGTGAGCATTAGATGAATTAGTCTGTGTGGAGCTTAGATGGAGGCCCGGCACAGGGTCGGTGCTGGATGAATGTCGTTCCTTGTTACCCTGGCTCTGTTGGGCACGTAGCCCAAACTCCCTCTCCCCGGGGACGGCTCCTCTCTGGACACAGGCGAGAGGCATCCTGGCCCCCTGGAACCTAGCTGGGTGGCCTTGAGCCAGCTGCTTCACCTCCTTGTGCCTTGGTTTCCTCCTCTGGAAAATGGGACAATAATCCCACTTCCTGCCTGGGAAGGCAGGGCCATTAAGTATCCGTTGCCATTTCTACCATTACCTGCCTTGTCTCATTTCCTCCTCCAGCTAGGTACTGAGGCATGTACTCCACTCCACACACTCATGGCCTGTGGTCTTCCAGGTCCCTCTGCTTGGATCGCCCCCCCCCCCCCCACCGGACCTTTATTTAGTGACTTCCTGTGCGCACGTTGTCTCCTTAGTGAGGCTTCCCCGACCTTGAATTTGATGGAGCTCTTGGCCCAGCACCGGCCATTCTCCATCCCGGCAGTCCGCCATGCACAGCTAGGGGGCAAACCCAGCCCGCTATCTGTGTTTGTCAATAAAGTTTTATTGAAACAGCCACACTGATTCGCTCACGTGTCGTCTGTGGCTGCTTTCTCGCTACTGGGCATTGTTGAATAGTTGTGACAGAGACTGCGCCCCGTGGAGCCTAGAGCATTTAGCCTCTGGCCCTTTACAGAAAAGGTTTGTCGGCCCCCGTTCTGTCCACATCTCATTTGATTCCCACCGACCTTCGGTCTGGCTCCCAGTGCCAGACGCTGAGGCAAGGTAAGGGGTTTATTGCGGGAGACCCTGCAGGGCAGTGGGGCGGCGGGACAGGGCAGGTGGGCTGCAAGCAAGCCCTCAGGGTCCCAGCCATCACTGGCAGAGGCATCTGGGGTGTCAGCTCCCAGCACTTCCCAGGTCAGGAGGACACCGTCAGGAGGCGTCTGGGGCTTGTGGTCAGATCGCAGGTGGCAAGGACCGGCTGGCCGTGAGTGTGGACACGGGGCGTGGGCTGTGTTGACAGTCGCATTGTTTTCTTGTCTGTCCTTATCTGTCCCCTGCTCGAGCGGATACTCATCACCATGGACCTTCACGGGGGAGGGACGGCTGAGGAATGTCGGCTGAGGGCATCAGGGGTTCTCATCTCCCGGGGTCTCTCTACCATCACGATCACAGACGTCTGCCGCGGATTCTGCCTCTTCTGTTCATTTCTGACAAGACACGGCAGGTTTGTTTGGGGTAGCAGACAAGGACGTTCAGGTCCGGAAATGTGACCTATCTCAAACCTTGTGGTTGCTCAGGGACCAAGACTCTCCGAGTCTTGCCATATCTCGACGTAATCTGTCCTCTACCCCGTGGGAGGGCAGAAGGGTTCACCCACCGCCTCGCCCAGTATCCACTGCGTGTCCTCTATGCAGCCAGGGGGATCGCTAAATGCACCAAACCCACTCGCCCTGCCGTCTAAATGCTTCGAGGGCCTCACCTTACCCTAAAAATAAAGACCAAAGCTCCCAGATGTGCTGTGTCAGTTGAAGATGATTTGATTGTGTGTAGCAGAGACTTCCAATAACTGTGGCCTGAATAAAGTAGAAGAAACAGAGGAAAGAGCCGGCGTGGCTGGGCCCAGTAAGTCTAGGGACGAACGTCAGGGGGCCGTCAGAGAGGCAGCCACGATCACATCCCGTGGGGCTGGTAGCGTGAGACCTTCACTCTGGGCGTGGGGAAGAAGTCAGAGGATTCTGAGCAGGTGAGTAACGTGATTTTATTGACTTTGAAAGCATATGCTTGTCTCAGTCTGCGTAGTAGATTTATATGAATGACTGTTCAGTTAGTATCTGCCCTCCCAATCTCTAGCCCAAATGGACCATCCATGGCGGCGGGGGGCCATGCCTATGTTTTTCTCAGCGGCGTATGTCCCGCTTCTAACACATTGCTGGGCAGATGGCAGACAGTCGACAAATATTTGTTGAGGATGGAGAGAAGGGAGGGATACGGTGTTTAGGGTGGACCCCGGGGCAGCCCTCTCTCTGCCCGTTTCACACGTGTAAATCCCGGGTGGACTGGCTCCGTCATCTCCCAGGCTGTGTCTACATCTGATGTTTAGCATATAAAAACCTTTCGGGAACGACGACATTGATCCTGAGGTTGCCTTCGTGCCGAGCCAGGATGAGTAATGATGCGAGGTGCTTCGACAACAATTCAACCGTCTCTTCGTTGCTCTAAAGGAGAGTGGCTAAAGAGACAGAGGCCTTCGGGGAAGCGGTTACAGCACTGTGTGTCACCCCCGAGGACAGCCATAACTGGAGGATGATTTATTGCAGCCTTCTGGCACGGGAAGAGCCAACGGCTTACAGGGGAAAATAGCTCTTCCGTGGCCACCCGCCTGGGGAGTTGAGTGAGCATTTGTGCTTCGTTTAGCTGTCCAGAAACTCGGAGCTCCTTTCCTGCGTCTGGCGAACTTCATACCTTACAAACTGCCGGCTCAGCGGAACTCTAGCTACTCAGGTTCCCAGACTCCCTTGCAGCTAGGGCGGCAGGTGACTCTGGTTGCGCCCCCGTACGTACGTAAACTTTGAATTGGAGTCTCGTCGTGTTGAGAAACAGGAACCTCACGAAATGCTTTCTGGGGATGGCCAGCCAGCGGGGAGACTACGCGTCCGTGCTTTGGGCAGCGGGAGCCATAGCGTCTGCGTCCGACGTACTGGAGGTATCTTCAGGTGAATAGCTCCGTGGGGTGAGTCTTAGACCAAGTTCTTAGCTAGGTGGGCTTTCAGTTTGATTCTTTGGCCCTTCTGGGAAATTTCCCAGCTACCCACTGTGTTTTAGTAAAGTCCTTTTCTGCTTAGATTTACTGTAAATTTACTAGTATGAGTTCTTTTGTTTTTCAACTCACCGCCCTGACTCACACCTGGTGCAGGTGCACAGAGCCACCTCGCAGGGACCAGAGAGGCGGATGGTAAATCAAGAAGGTACACGTGTTCTGGACTTAAGCAGGCGCCTGGAAACGGGAACCAGGTAAACAACCACAGGCTGTCTACAGTGGATCCCACTTACTTTCTCATAGATATTTATTAAATACCGTCTATACCAGGCACCGGGCTGGCTGCTGGGGATAAAGTACTGAACGGGACAGACAAGGTCCCTGTCCTCCTGAGGCTTCTATCCTGGGGAGTGGGGGCGGGGGGAGGGAGACAGCAAGAGATACCACACAAATGAATAAATGAGATACATTCAGATTGTCGTAAGTGCCGTGAAGGAAAGGCACGCAGGGAAGGGATCTCTGATGGGTCAGTCTTAGGGATGAGAAGCAGCTGGCCAGGCTGGGGGTGGGGGAGCACGGGTGCCGGGGGCGGGGAGAATGGTAAGCGTATGGCCCTGAGCAAGAAAGGACGTGGCATTGTTACGGGAGTGGTTAAGGGTCCAGGCCATGCAGGGCCTCGTGGGCCACAGTGAGGAGTCTGGATGGTACTGGGTGGGAAGTCATTGGAGAGGTTTACGCAAAGGAGTGACATGGTATGACTTGCGTGGAAGTGTGGAAGCGGACCGTGAGCCTGTGCGGCCGGCAGGGAGCGGGGGACCTGACAGGTGTGAGGGCTCGTCTACAGGGAGGCTCAGTAGAGACTCGGTACCCAGGGTTTTTGTTGGGGGTTGGTCACGTAGGCACCTTGCAGACGGGCAGAAGGGAAGCCGGTGTTCCACATCCATCATCCATCATCCGTCCTGGGTAAAGATGGGGAGGGACACGGGGCGCCCGGGGGGCTCAGGCAGTTGAGAGCGTCCGACTTCAGCTCAAGTCACGATCTCGTGGTTCGTGAGTTCGAGTCCCACGTTGGGCTCGCTGCTGTCGGCGCAGAGCCTGCTTGGGACCCTCTGTCCCCCTCTCTCTGCCCCTCCCCCCGCTCAAAAATAAACATTCCAAAAACATGAGAGGAGGGATAGAAAGAAGTGTGTGGATTCAGAGTCTACTCGGGGGTCGAGCTGTCAGGAAGTGCTAATGGGTTGGGTCAGGGAACATAAGGCAGTGAGGTGTCAGTGCCTGATCATCATCAGACGGGGGGATCATGACCATCACTGGTAATGATCACTGGGCGCTTTGGAGTTCAACCCCCACAGCTGCAGGTGTCTCTCTCACCGAGTCACAGAAATTTCACGACGAGAAGATTCTTAGCAGCCTCTGGTATAACTACTTCCTTTGACAAGTGAGGAAACTGAGGCCCCGGGGAGAGTTAGCAGTCGGCTCAAGACTGGAATGTCCATTCTCTGATTTCGAAGTAAGTGCTCCTCCAATATGCCCTTTTGAGGACAACTAAAAAGATCGGAGTAATAGAATGGGAAAGCCGGAAATGACCGTGGGCAGGTTACTAAGCTACTGTCTCTTGGCCGCCAACGTACCCTTCTACACTGTTCTGTAATGCCAGGGCTGAGACTCTACAGAGCCCGCTTAGTCTTTCCCCGTTGGCTTTTTGCTGGGTCCCACCTATGTAGAAGCCTGGGCCCCATCGAAAGACAGAACCGTACCGTGATTTAAACAGGGGAAATGTTATATAAAGAATTATTAACCTATGATAAAAGAGTCACTAAGGGCCATAAGGAAACCCTAGGTGGTTCCCAAGGGCTAAGGGAGAGTCTCCTAGGAAGGACAAACTTGGACGGGGGCCCCTTCCAAAGGCTGGGGTTCAGATCTCTTCGCAGGATGTGGTTTACTGGCCCCTGGTTTAGTTCACTGCCGTAGTGCAGCAGCACCTAATGAAGTCACCAACCTTCCGAATATTCACCAGTTCGTCTCTCCACCCCCCACGGCTGCCATTCTGGTCCGAGCCACCATCATCTCTCACCCGATGATTGCAATAGTCGCCGAACTGGTCTTTTGATCTTGACCCGTATTAGGTCAGTTTTTGAAGCAGAGCCTGCGATGGAGATCCCTACGCATGTGACTTATTGAGGACATCTCCCGAGAGGAGGGAGGGAGGGCGCGGAACAGGGAAGGGGCGCGGGGCGGGGAAAGCTAAGTGAAGAAAGAGAGCAGCTTCAGCCCGAGCCCATGGATAGCCCTGGAGCATGAATCGTATCCCAGAGTTGGTCCCAACTTGAGGCAAGGGGGCTGGCCTTTGGACCTCCCTGTCGCCCCCGTCATTGGTGTTAGACTGCTCTGGGGCGTGCGTGGGGATTACAGCCTCCTGAGCAAGGAAGCTCCCATTTGGCCTAAGTGCAGCTCTCACTTTGGGGAGGGGCGTCTACGAGCCTCTAGTGAACTGGATCCAGACCTCGAGTCCAGTAGCGTCCTGCTCAAGCCCCGACCTTGCCCTTCTCTGGCCGTGGGACTTTGGGTGAGCTTCTTCCTCCCTCTGGTTTCATTTCCCGTCTGAAGGTGGGGCCCGGCCCGCCAGCTATCCTCGGGACTAATTCTGGGGCCGGACGCATGGGCACCAATTTTGAAGGCCCCTCTGGACATCCACGTAGATTAAAAAGCCGTCTAAGACAACCTGAGCCCAGAACCCAACTCTATTTTGCATAGACACAAGATTACTTTTTTTCCTTGTTTGGAATGATCTGGAGTTTTCAGGAATAAACTATGGTGTAAGTTAAGGGAAGACGGTGCTTTGTTTCGCTCAGGACTCTTTACCAAGGTCCCCTTCCCGTTTGAAGGCTTGAATTACCAATGGCAAAGCTTCTCCTGGTGCCTGAGTTGCCCCCAAACAGCAGAACTGTCCCGGGTCTGCATGTGTAGCTTCATTCACTGGGATTCTACGTCCAAGTTCAAGCATCTTGATTACTTGACTGTACCTTCCAGATGAGTTGTGCCAGAGCATTTACGTGTCGAAACGTGTTTTATTTTGTCATGAATTCCTTTCCTTTCCCCCTTTATCTTACACTTGGGATATTACATTTAAAAATACGTATGTAGGTAGGTGATATTAATTATGAATTTCATTCCAGTTGAATAGAAGCCGTGAAATATTTGTTTTAAAAACCAGACATTGGCTCTGATACAGCTGAGAACCACACATCTGAACAGAATTAGCGACGTCTTCTCTTTCCCCAGGGGACCCACAGCCTCATTCAGAGACACTTTTGAGCTACTTGTTAGCTTGAGCCGAATTTTACAAGGACAGAGTCCTCTTTGCCCTCCGGTCCCATCTAATTCTCCTTTGTTGTGATATATACCTTCTTTTAAGGAGTCTACTGAAGACCCAAGTAATTTTCATCCCGCCTCCGTGGGCCCCGTGTCCTGGAATGGTCCCTACCAACGGAGTGTGGCTGGCTGGCTCCCCTCCTCTGGGCGGAGCAGAACTGGGCTTTTGCCAGATTTAGGTCTCTGTCCAGTGAGCAAGTAATTGCTTTCCTCTGTAGGAGACACAACAACAATCCAGAAACAAACAAACACACTTTTTAAAAAAGCAGAAACGCTTAGTCATGCAAATCAGGGCAAGGAGAGGGTAAAGAAAAGAGCCTCATTCTCATGCAACAGCTCCAGCGGGACCCTGGCTCACTGGCCGATTTCTATGAAAACCCTGGGCCCAGAGCAGCGACCGCCCCGGCACATTAATGCACATTAATAAAGGTTTGTCCCAAGTGGAGTAAACACCACCCGTTCCCAGGACACCAAGAAGCAGAAAATTATCCAGAGGTTAACTGGGTCATTAGCGGTGGCACAATGCGGGTCATTCTAGATGTAATTTCGTCCCCTCCGGCTAGAGGCTCCAATACAGCCACCAGTTCTCACAGCGGGGGGACAGTGACTTGGCTGCAAGTTGAGGTCTCTTGGATACCAGGCCCAGAGTCGTCATGATGATTCACGGCGCCTCTGACATCACAGGTGCTTTTGTGATGCAAAGTCACGTGTTGTCCAAACACACAGGGGACCTGTGACTGTGTGTGTCCTTGTTATGTGCACGGCCACAAAGCGGGACGGACAGATGCACACACGGGACTAGATGAATAACGGGATGAGTAGCGGTTAGATCGCTGTCCCGAAGCCTGGCTTCTTGCACAGCAGCGTGCTTTCACCGCACGGGTACTTGGGAACTTGCAGGGATAAAGGGTTACAAATCCGAGGGTTACAATTACACGTTCTGCGTCTGTTCTGCCTTTACTCCCGTGTGGAAAGTGTAAGACGCAAACAGGCGGAGAAGGAGGCTCAAACGGGCAGATTTCACGTGGGCAGAACCAGAAAGGAATCGCCAGGCAGGGGACCCCCTCGTCAGCGTCCCCTCCGCTGGCACGGGGAAGCCTGTCACAGGATGCTACCTGGGTCTGGAGATTGGGTAGCAGGTGCGCGCCTGTGACCGGTCCCCCTCCCTGCTCCTCATTCTGAGGTGCCCCAACCGGATGGCAGAGGCCCGGGCGGTGAGGAAGGAGCCAGGCTGGGCCGGGGCCTTCTGGCTTAGCCGGCCCTGGGCTTTCTGGCGAGAACAGCGGGGGCCTGCCTCCCGCGCCCCAGCACCCTCCCCACCCACCCGGCGGCCCCTTCCTGCCCAGAGTGGGGGCTCTCTCTGCCCTGAGAACCTGCGTGACCGCTCGGAGATGTGCCTGGGTTCACAGGCCCTGGGGCACGTGGAGGCCTGTCCCCCCCCATCCCTCTTCCCCCGGACCCCCTGACCTCCCTTCTGTGCCACTAACGTGCCAGGTTCGTCCCCACCCAGGGCCTCTGTGCCCGCCATGTGGCCTCCTCCATGCTGTCCCAGCTCACCTTCCAGAAGCTGCCCCTTCTCAGCCTCCAGGGCTCTGCCAAGCGTCACCCGGTCAGCGAGCCCCCTGACGGCGCTGTCCGCCCAGGCCCCTCCCGGCACGCGGCCCCCTGTCTCTTCCGGGTGCCACTCCCCACCATGGGAAGTGACCTCGAGGGCAACGTGTCCTTGCTGTCACCTCCCTCGCCCTCCCCGCTGCACTGTGAGCTCCCAGGCAGCAGGGACGGCCCCGTCCTGCTAAGCCCCAGGCTCTCAGCACCTGCAGCCGTGCCTGGCCCAGAGGCGCTGCCGGAAGGTGCCTGGGGGGCGACTCCGTGACTGACCTGGCATCCGACGTCCTGGGCTCAGGTCCCGCAGGCTGTTTGCTGGCCACTGACGGTGGCACGGGGACGCCTCCTGTGTGGGTCCAGGCTTCCTCCTCTGTGGAGAGGGGCTGGTAGCAGAGTCCCGGTCTCCCACGACTGTTGGGAGGCTCAGAGACAGAAGACACCTGCATCGAAGCTACGGGGACGGGAGCGGCCCTGTCACTGTCCCGGTGAGCACCTGGGTGGGGGTCGGGGGCCAAAGCTCAGGCTGAGACTCAGTGCCCGTGTGCCCGTGTGTGGGCACATTTGCGCGTATGTGTGCGTGTGTGTGAGTGTGTGTGCTATACGTGTGCGTGTGTGTGTGCTCGTGTGCATGTGGGTGAACGCTCTTTTACTATTCCACTGCTCTCTCCCCATGAACATCTGTTAATACTCACTACGTGCCAGCCTCTGTTCTAGATGTTTCATGTTAATTAACTCAATTCTGACGATCTACCTGTGATTGTTATCACCCCCATTCTATAGATAAGGAAACTGAGGCACAAGGAACCTAGGTTACTCCTAGCAACTCCAGCAACTGGTGTGTGTGGGGTGGGGGGGGGAGGTTCCAGCTGGGACAGAGAGCTGGCTTCTGCACAGGCACGAGCCCCAGCTGGAAGCAGACAAGGACGTGACTTGACCCTCCACGGGGCAACATTTGTTCTATTTCCCTTGAACTTGGCAAGGCCTAGGTGGTCCTGTGGTGAAGTGATTGATCTCGCCAAGTGCTTCTGAGCAGAAACATCTAGCTGTCTCTCTATGCCCCTTCTCCCTTCCTTTATACAGACAGAGCCCTCAGACCCTCAGTGGGACAGGGGGCTGCCAGAACAGAGCACGACTCCTTCCCTGTGCTTCTGCTCGGGGCGGCCTGTGACTAAGTTCTGGCCAATGGGCTGGGAAGAGAAGTGAGGGGTCTGACTTCCAGGCTTCAAAGTGAGAGACTTCTCTTTCCTTCCTTCCCCCTCCCCACTGGCTGGAATTTGGACCTGGGAGAGGGCCATCTCGGTCACCTGCATGAGCACAACACCCCCAGAAAGAGTGGGACAAGAAAGGGGCAGAGCCTGGTCCCCAACCCCTTGGAGCTTTCAGGAAGGGGTGGAGGAGGGTGACGTGGAGGGGGGGCAGGGCACCGGTCGGGGTTGAATCTTTGTTCATCAGGCGTTGAGGCTCCTCTCCCTCCTCCCACACAACCTTCCTGCCGTCCGCCCCGGGGTGAAAGTCCTTCCTCCCAGCCTGTCCTCCAACCCCCGTAGTCCCCGATCCACGGGAGTGACCGGCCCGTGGCCGGTCACCAGACCCAGAAGAAGGCTGGGGCTCCCCCTGCCCCTTCCCTGACTGTGCTCCAAAGTCACACTAGCCACATGTCAAGGGCCCTGTGATGGTGCAGTGAACGTTTACCCCACCGGACGGGCAGATACAGAACATGTCTCATCACAGAAAGTTCTCGTGGACGACGCTGGCCAGACACACAAGGTTTTGGATCCGGTAAGACATCGGGTGGGAAAGAGGCACCGGGCAAGAAGGGAATGAGACACAAAGGGGGCTTTGACCAAAGACCTTTCTGTCGAGCTCCTTCCAGGGACTGGAGCCCTGTTATGGCCCCAGGGAAACAAAAGAGAATTAGACGCAGCCCCAGGCCTCAGGGGGCTCCTGGCCCAGCCTGGGGGGTGGGGTGCAGACCAGGAGAGAAGGAAGTGAATAGATCAACAAACAAGACACTTCCAGAACTAACAAACGTCACATGCACAGCAGAGTGGGGTAATATAATGGGGACGCTGTCTGCAGGGGGGCCGGGCTCGGTTTAGCGAAATCCGTCATCTCTGGACAACCCAAGATTGCAGGCCCGGGGTGACGTCAGAGCCTCGGGAGGGCGAGGAGCGTGATGCTCCAGAGACCAGCTCCTGAAAGGCAGGGAGAGCCTGGGTCAGGGCACCACTGAGCTCTGGGAACTGGGACGCACCCCCCCTCCCGGAACTGGAGGTGCGCTGGGGCCCCCAGAGAGCAGAGAGGACCTGAACTGCAGCAGGGGTCGCGGCCAGCAGCGGAGTTCATTCCGGGGGCGCATCAGAGTCTGTTAGGAGGGACGTGCCCTGCCCTTGACCTGACACTGGCTGGGAGTGGGGGCTGTTCTGGTTTCCAGCTTTGGAGGCCTTACCATCTCTCCCCTTGGAGCCTCTGCCACGAACTTTCTGGGCGCTCAGGGCGCTTCGCCGTCGGGGAGGCCGCAGCTTCAGCTCAGCAGAGGCCCCGAGAGCCCCGCTTCCTTGGAGGTCAGCAGGCAGAGCCCTTCGGCCACCACTGCCTTTTTATCCCCAGAACAAAGCCGGCAGGAGGCCAGAGCCTCTGACGGGGTGGGCGGCGGCCTCCGGGGGCCCAGGGGGAGCCGAGAGGCCGGGAGGGGACAGGGCCCCGCAGACCTGGGCGCTGGGGTGCAGGGACCGGCCCTGGAGGCAGCTGCAACAAACAGTTCGAGCCCCGGCAGGGAGTGCCAGGCAGGTGTGTTTTCCTTGAACAAAGCCTCAGGATAAAGGTGCCGAGAGCTCCCTCTGCGGCAAGAACTTTCCGTTTCCTCATGTGCGGGGGGCACAGTTACGTCATGAGGGTTTTGAAACAGACCAGAATGTGTTCTTCTGGCAGGAAGTGAGCAAAACCACCCCCGGTGACCGTTCCCTGACAGTTCAGTGAGTTCAGCCAAGGAGAAGGACCCCACGCGGCAGCGGGCGAGGCCCACCCAGGATGGTCACGAACAGTCGACTCAGCAGGTGTAAATGTCCTCTTGGTTTCCGGCCGGCTGGAAATTTCCCAGGGGCACGGACGCTTCTGCCCCAAACCGAACCTTCTGCTGGATTCTCCTGGTGACGCGACCCAGACCCGACTCAGGGGCTCAGGCCCCGGGGCCTCAATGGGCTCACGCACTGGTGTTGGTGGTCGGGCAGAGCTGGGTCTGGGGGCTCAGAGGCCATCGCGTGGGTTGGGCTGGTCTCACCGTGTGCCCCCGCACCGCCCCTGGTGCCGGCCCCCTGCAGACTCCCCTCGGGGCTGGGCAGCGGCAGGTGCCCCGCGTGGTTCCAACCCCCCACGGTTCCAGCTCCAGCCCCACACTCTCTCAGGTCCAAGTGCAGGGACACGAACAGGATGCCATCAGAGCCCCAGAGTCACTGACGGCCGGCTGAGGTCCCCTCCTGTCACCGAGCCCGTTGTCGGGCAGCGGTGGCTCCTGTGGCCCGCCTTTCCCCGAGGGCCTGGGGTTCGGGGTCCCGTGGACAGAGGTAGGAAGGTGAATTCTCAAATGGCAGCCAGGTTCTGCTTACAACGGCAAGGGGAAGCAGACGTCAGAGGGCACGAGAGGTGTTCGTTCCGGGAAGGGAACGCGTAGGGTGCCCACCGCACCGCCGGAGAACCCGAAGGCATCAGATGGTCGGAGCGGAAGAAGTTCTGCCGATTCCGGATTCACATGTGAAAGCTTGAGCCCACCTGGGAGTGAGTAACTGAGAGCGCGGCCACCAGATGCAGGGTGGCGGCCACGTTCCGTGTACATCAGAGAACAAGTGAGTTTGGGGACCCCAGTGCCATGCAAGCGGGTCACGGTGAGTGGACCAGGCGCCTCGGTTATCAGGGGCCAGCTGTGCGTGCTTCTCCCGGCCAGGACCCCGCTCAGCTCGAAGCCACAGAAACCAGCTCCAGGAGCTTGACTGGTGGTGGTTGGCCTCACTCCCGACCAACAGGTCTGGGGGTGCTGTGGGGGGCCGCGTGATGTCACCAAGGCTGGCTCCTTCTGCTGTCCTGCCCTCCCTTGG